>NC_087096.1:14915830-16144788 GCF_963855985.1 Ostrinia nubilalis
GTATTAGTTTTAGCGCGTCATAAGTAAGCACAATATGAGACGCCCTCAAAAACAAGCGGTACTGAAAAAACTAAAAACTAAATGCGTCATTTAGTTTTAGGGCGCACCTTCAAATTAGAGGTCAGTAAGCGATGCAGTGCGTTGCTAATGTGCTGCTAGTTTTCATACAAATTCTAGAAGCGCAGCGCTACTAAAATTTTTTGCGTTTGTCACGGTGGTGGCGCTGCAACTGTGCTTCTAGACATTTTATAAAAAATAGCAAGCGCGCCACAGTGACGAAACTGAAGCCCTTCCTCACGCCTTTAATTTGAAGGAGCGCTAGCTTTTGAAGCAACTAGTCACATAAATAAAAGCCTTCGCCTGTAACACACACCACTCAGCACTTCTACACACGTGTTCCCGATGACGCTCATAAAAAGCTATATTTGTTCAGGAAAATCGCTTTATCGCAATCAGTGTTGAAACGGCAATCGTGTCGGCTGTTATAATTATTTTTATGGCTTATGCCGACGTTTTCATCTATGCGGATTCATAAAATATTATTTTGAGGTTCTATGGCGTTATTTGCGAGGAATAAACTTCTCCAATGGAGTCAATGTGTTGGCAAACTGCTGGATAGACCGACGACCTCAAGAAGAAGTAATACTTAACATTATAAAGCAGTGTGGCAGGTAGTTGCTGAATGAAAAAGGGATAACACTTTTTTGTAGCTTAGCGCTCTATGGTAGATGCCTTAATGCAGTACACTGCCATGATGATGATCTGCGTAAACGTGACGTAAACGTGGGATTCAAAAACGTGTCCTACATTTTTGTTTTATCGCTTTGGTAATAGAATAAACCCCTAGTGTAAGACTTAATAAACCACCATTAGGTATTGTTAGCAACGAAAGGATTAACGCTGATTTGGCTATCAAATTACACCTGAGGAACGCGGGGAGTCGTACGGGATAACAAAAATATAGTCCTACGAGGCATTCGAACGTGGGCCGCGAGCTAGAATGGCGTTGCGCCGAGAGCCTTCGAAAGTGTGTTGTGTACCTATGATTGATGGCTTGATTTAGCAAATTATGGTATTGGTGAATAAGTTGGTTTCAGACTATTTGTATTTAATATCCAATTTGTGAGTGAGTATGTGTACGAATCTAACAGTATCGATATGTTGGAATATGGTAGGTAAACTGATGATGACGATACTTAAAAACTACCAACTGAAATGATGATGCAAATGCTTTACTATCTACGGAATCTGTCTATCCATGCAGCCCAATGTAACGAAACTAGCAAAATAAGGATCTTATCTTTATACAAATAAAGTTTATTTTCCAGCAAAAGAGTGCAACCCCACTGATGACTTTCTGACGAGCTCATGGCATGTCTTTAATGTCCACGAACTATGGGGTGTGTGATATTTTTAGTGCAACAGTTATTTGTTAACTTTATAATGTTTGTTTGTGGTTAAAACGAGCATTTTTATGCGGGATAATAAACTTTGTAGTTGTTTTAATGACGTTGAGAACAACAATTACAGTGTTAATATTATTTGGATGATTTTTACAATAAAAATCATCGTTTTAACAATTAATATGCAGCTTAAAACTAAGCAGGCCTATGCAATACAAAGTATAAAAATGATAGACTCTGCTTTATAAATATCATGCTCATCATTCTAATATTTGCTCCCAGTGGGATCTAAACTAGCAACTGGCGTTGTATTTCAGTACACGTTTCATCAAGTAGCAATCAAATTTCAAGAAAATTAACCTTTTTCTTTACATTGACATACATTTTGCGTGTAACTCAAATTCAAGATCGAACTCATTCTACTCAAAAAGTTGGGTTTACAACTTAACTACGTGTAACTAAAACCAAGTAGGCCTCGTTAACCCCACTGATGGGCAAAGGCCTAGAAATGGGGCAATTACATCATAAACATAGATCCGAGCCCTATTGGAAATAGCCAAAACAGTAGTTCCATTTGCAAATATCTTCATTCCAGTCAGTTTATTTAGCATTTACGTTGTGGTTTCTCAAGTACCTAGTTATTTCTATATCGTAGTAGAGAAATTTTTGTCAAAATTAAGTAGGGATGATGACTGGGTAATGAAATCGAATTTGTATTTAGTCCGTCAGACAGATAATTAGAAAATATTAGACTCATATTTTTTATTTTTTTCCATAATCGAATAATTACAGTATTTTATTGAGTTGAAATGTCGCTTGACATCACTTTTGAGTAAAAATTCTACTCGAGCGTGACGGATCGTGCCATTTCAACTCGATGTAGCACTGTTATTATTTAATTACGAAAGAAAATAAAAAATATGAGTCTAATATTTTCTAATTATCTGTCTGACGGACAAATAATTGAAATTTTGTCATCTAGCCTATTGCACATTATAAGCACTGTCGACCTTCCCACTTCCACTACTGCCCTTAGAGCATCAACCAGCTACTCCTGGCCTGGACCTACCGAATAGGCGAAAAATCGCCAGAGGAGGATGGTATCTACTGGTAGTTGAAGACTTTGTCCCTATACTAGTTTAGTTGATTTACTTAGCTTATTTTAGTACTTAGTTAGACCTCTTCTTTTCACCTAGGTATTCGTCTTTTTTAGGAAAAGTAGTTTTCACAAACAATGACTGTTTATAAGCATTCTATTGACTCTGAACCTACTGTAAATATTTTGTTCGCGTTACGCCAAGCATGGCTAGTAAAACACTCATTACGGGACAAACAAACACAGTTTATAACAAATAAATTCAGTTTATTGCCGACACAATAAATCTATGCAATAATAAGCGCCTAGTTAAATGTTTATAGCGCTGCAATTTGAAGGAATGTAAAATAAAGTTAATAAACTGCTCGTAACTCGATCAGTAAGCAAAGTTAGGAGCTTAAATAAATCTAAAAGATGTATCAAAGGGAACTGATATTTGCTGAGCTTTTTATGAGCTTTATCACTATTTTAATTTATTTCAAAATACAAAGTGCATTTTAATGAACTGTTAGATCTGCTGCAAAATTAACTCGCAAAAGTACGACTTTTTACCCGAAGTAGACGAAGGAAGGTTATTTCATCAAGTCGCTGCAATATTCTTCAGGTCGTCAGTCCATTGAGCAAATGGGCGTCCTACGCTACGTTTGCCGAGGCGTGGTTTTCATTAAATTTTCATGAATCTCCTATATTTTAAGTTACTAGAGTGCATTCGATTGCACCTAACTCTACATTATTATGACCTCGATAACCAGCGTGAAATTTCCCGGCAACTATATTAAATTTTGCGGGAATTTCGAGGCCAGACCTACTCGAACGTTTTTAGGTCATGTAGCAATAAGGGTACTCTACTTGACAACCTTTGAAATTATTAGTTTTCGGGTGAATAAATGCATAATAAACTAAGCTTTGCTAGAGTAAAGAGGCTCAAAATTCACCCTTATGTAACCTTTACATATTCGCTTCAGGAATTTATAATTTCCATAAATACTCGTATGTTTTTGATATTTAGTTCTGAGTGATGTTACTTATAACTAAAATAGAAAGACACGGGTCTTTAGTCTATTTTCTAAATGGAACGCGAAAGTTTAAAATTTTAAGATTACATTATGTATGTTTTTCTTAGGTAATATCATATTTCATCCATATTTATGTACAAGTACCATACAGTCGTCAAAAATATATTTAGGTAAACACGTTTGATCAGGAGTATGATTTGAAAGATGAATGATAGGGAAACAGGCGATAGTTTAGTAGGAAGATACTACCTACTGATTTCGGAACCTACTTAGGTACTTTTTACAATAGTTTGATGTGTTGTCGACTGTCTGTACCCAAATAATGTTATGTAAATACAATAAAGGCAACAAAATGGCGTCCCATAACCGGTCCGAACCGGTCCGATCAACGGGCAAGGATGATTGACGACAAAGGCTCAGGTGCGAGCGCATAATGTGATATAAAGAATAATAATTCCGGGATGAACGTAGATGGATGTCCGAGGGGGTGACAAATCACTTTCGTGGACGATAAAAACCTTTTTGGGGGTGTAATGTAACGTGGGGCTTAGTGCTCGCTTTGTATCGATCGGTGTAACTGTGTAATTTGCAAAGAAACACGGCGCAGTTGAGTGCGTTTCAAGAATTGGATCTTTTTTACCCGACTGCGCCAGTAGGAAGGTTATGTTTTTAAATGCAGAACAAGGCGTATTTGACCGCAATCACACTTGATGTTAAGTGATGTGCCATTTAGGATAGTACATATAACTTCCTCGTAAACCACTCACACCTTGAAGAGGTATTGTATCTGTAGTTGGTTATTTATTTAATCGCAGTATTTACTCGTAAACAACTGAAGTTACAGTTCTGGCAGCAGACTTAAAACGTCTGAATAAGCTGGTTGAGCTGAAAGTTTTAGTTCTTTTTCAAGTCACGTAATCACACTACATTTCGGGAAATGCTTTTCTTCCAACCAAAGTGAAATATCCTTAGCAAACTGAGAAAAATTACACAAAACGATTCAATATTATGTGCACCCAGAGGAGTCCAATTCAGTTCCTCCAGGTTAAGGGAGTTGAACTGTCCAGCTAAGGCATAAATAAAATTATTTTAAGGGTTCAACATCAACACCGACTTGTAACAAATAACAGACTAAGGCTGGGTTGTACCATCTTACTTAAACTTTGACAATCGTCAAAAACCTGTCAAATTCCATACAAAAGCACCGGTTATCGTCATAGTTACGGTTGAATTTTAGTGGTGTAACTCAGCCTTAGTACAGCACAAAAAGCTCAACATTTGTGGCTTCTTACATCGTTGTAATGTGGGTTATTTTGCAACAAATACAGCCTGATATATTGTTGACTGTCCGTATATTTTTCCCACTAGCGGCCGCCCGCGACTTCGTACGCGTGGATCCCGTTTTACCCCCTTCATCTTATCTTACGCGGTTTAGATTTTTTCATACAAATGTTTATTCCCGCTAACTCCCGTTACCGTGGGAATTTTGCAATATCCTGTTGTAACTAAGCTTTAAGTTTACTAAGATACCTGCATGCCAAATTTCAAGCGTCTTACTTAAGCGGTTTAGATTTTTTCATACAAATGTATTTTCCCGCTAATTCCCGTTCCCGTGGGAATTCCTAAGTATACTATAACCTGCCCAGGAGTATGAAGAATAATTGTACCAAGTTTCGTTAAAATCCGTCGAGTAGATTTTGTTTCTATAAGGAACATACAGACAGACAGACAGACAGACAAAAATTTTACTGATTGCATTTTTGGCATCAGTATCGATCACTAATCACCCCCTGATAGTTATTTTGAAAATATATTTCGTGTACAGAATTGACCTCTCTACAGATTTATTATAAGTGTAGATAACCAAATTCTGTAAACAATAGCAAAACACGCCATACATTAGCGCGGCGCGGCCTAACTTTGAGCCATGATTTAGAGGCCCATAAATAATAAGTATCCAATAATGCTGCAGTTTTAGGTGGTTCGTTTTTAACCGATCCAGTTATGGGGAAAGTCGGGGTCAATAACATGGTTTGTGAGGGCAAATTTACTACCTTGTTTACTGTTTAAGTTGTAGGTAGAGAATTTGGAAGTTGAATACTGTTAAGGGCCTCTTGAATGGGAATAGTTTAGTGTAATCGAAAGATCGGAGGAAGACTGTATAGTAGGTATGTATACCTATCGTACTTTAGTAAAGTTAGAATGGAGTATTACTATTCTGAGAAGTGAACAAATATGGTTTAATGGTCAATTATGTAAATACGATTTCCACATAATCTTAGGCAGGTATTATAAAAAGTTAAACCTGGGACGAACTCTGGTTTAAAATGACATTTCCATACTAAATGTCAATTTAAACAGAGATCACCAGAGTCTGACTTTTGGTAATAAAGCGGAAATTGTTTATTGGAACTAGTATAACACAAAGGGTGTTAGTCAAGAAGAATATTCAATCACACATAAAGGTAAAAAGAGAAGGAATATTGCAAACGTAAACAATGACCAAAACTTTCGAATTCGTAGAAAATCATCATGCAAATGAAAATGAAAATGAAAATGAATGAACTTTATTGTGAATGTGAATGTCATACATCGAACTAAATACTATGGCCTCTTTCTGCAGCTGTTATTAAATACTGTAAATATCAGTTTATAAATCTGCCATGATCTGATGTCATTAAATACCTACTTAATACTTTAATTAATTCTTCATACCTTAAACAAGTTCTAAAGTACTAGTTTCCATTAAAAACCTCCAAAGTTAATTACAATATTAAATTAACCTGTCAGCTCTCAAGCTGCACGTCATAATACATACCGAACTGTCCAAACTCATTCCAACTTGACTACAGGCCTTGACTTAGGGTTGACAATTTTGATATTCATTTGAGTTTATAAAGATGTCATGTTGTAACAACTTACTTTCAAACAAAATTTTAAAATCGAATTGCCTAAGCGAATCGAACCCACTTCCCTTCACTTGCTGGGCGACTGCTCTTCTATCTGAGTTACTTTTAAATATTTGATGAACTTGTCGAATGATCACAAATCGAAACGTGTAGGTAAGGTATTAAGAAACCTAGGTACAGAACAAAAATGCCGCGAGAAAAACTGACTGAATGAACAGTACCGTAGCTACACAGTACCGTAGCTACACAGTACCGTAGCTACACAGTGCCGTAGCTAGACAGTGCCGTAGCTCGACAGTGCCGTAGCTAGACAGTGCCGTAGCTCGACAGTGTCGTACCTACACAGTGCCGTAGCTATACAGTGCCGTAGCTACACAGTACCGTAGCTACACAGTGCCGTAGCTAGACAGTACCGTAGCTACACAGTCCCGTAGCTAGACAGTGCCGTAGCTACACAGTGCCGTAGCTAGACAGTACCGTACCTACACAGTCCCGTAGCTAGACAGTGCCGTAGCTACACAGTGCCGTAGCTAGACAGTGCCGTAGCTACACAGTGCCGTAGCTAGACAGTGCCGTAGCTACACAGCACCGTAGCTACACAGTGCCGTAGCTACACAGTGCCGTAGCTACACAGTGCCGTAGCTATACAGTGCCGTAGCTACACAGTACCGTAGCTACACAGTGCCGTAGCTAGACAGTACCGTAGCTACACAGTCCCGTAGCTAGACAGTGCCGTAGCTACACAGTGCCGTAGCTAGACAGTACCGTACCTACACAGTCCCGTAGCTAGACAGTGCCGTAGCTACACAGTGCCGTAGCTAGACAGTGCCGTAGCTACACAGTGCCGTAGCTAGACAGTGCCGTAGCTACACAGCACCGTAGCTACACAGTGCCGTAGCTACACAGTGCCGTAGCTACACAGTACCGTAGCTGCACAGTACCGTAGCTACACAGTACCGTAGCTACACAGTACCGTAGCTGCACAGTACCGTAGCTACACAGTACCGTAGCTACACAGTACCGTAGCTACACAGTACCGTAGCTACACAGTCCCGTAGCTAGACAGTACCGTAGCTATACAGTACCGTAGCTACACAGTACCGTAGCTACACAGTGCCGTAGCTAGACAGTGCCGTAGCTAAACTGCACCGTAGCTGCACAGTACCGTAGCTACACAGTGCCGTAGCTACACAGTGCCGTAGCTACACAGTGCCGTAGCCCCACAGTACTGTAGCTACAAGTACTGTAGCTACACAGTACCTAGGGCTAGGGCATTTCCAACAGTACATACGCACAGGGGACATTGTAGTGGGATGTAGAAAAGACCTGATTAACTGAAAACAAGCGCACAGTTAAAGAAGCTTGCACAGGCTTTAAAGCTAGTTACGGTGCATCAATATTACTTAGTGTATCTAACATATATTATTTAACATTAGACTAAAACTGTCATAACAGTTTCGCAAAACAGATGCGACATTTTAAATTAATTAATTGACTCTACCTACATCCATCAAAATCCAAAGATTAAAAGTCTGTCAACCCTATTTCAATCTCAAAATTGAGGCGTTACAAACAAACTTGAATAGCCTGGAAGCTTAGGGTTGCCAAATGAAGAAATGTGACCGGTGGAGCAGTGGTAATATAAAAAGTTTTCTAGTAAATTTAAATCATTGCTATTCAGGGAGCCACTTTTATTTGTTACCGCCCGCCTCTTGGACTTTATTTATGTGGATAGAAATGAGTCCGCCATAGAACGTTGGTTTCAGGTTATTTTTTAGATCCAACCCACACGATAGAAGAAAGGTTTAAATTCACAGCCGCAGTCGAATTATTTAGCTAATAGCTATTTATAAGTAATCAGTAGGTATGTAATATAATTAAGATTTTACGCAGAGCCCATAGTAGTATATAGCAACCTGAGATACAGGATCTTTCTCAGTTCAGGTGTCAACCCGCCATAATCGGTAAAATATTCCTTTCAATCAGTCTATGTACCTTATTTGTAAGATTATGGTGAGAATAAAGACATTATTTATTTATTTAATTGTTCAAGTTACAAATTATGCAGAAATCGTAAAGTGTCTTACAGGACAAGTAACTACAAGTAAGTACAGCCAAATCAATGAGAACCTTACGAATCTTCAGTGCCACCCCTCGCCATTTGCCGAGCACCTTCGACTTTGTTTTAAATTCAAAATTGCAGAAGTCAGCCTATTCCTATTCCTCTCTCGTCCAGCCGCTTCCCGACTGTTGTTTGGGCAGAGTAAATACAAATGAGTAGGTCATCTTCATAGAAACGCACGGGCGTGATTTGTATGTGAGCGCGCCAACACGTATGCGGCGCGCACGCACACACTGACAAAATTTAGCGGGGATTAGCGGGGAGCCAGTCGTGGTTGCGCCGAATTTACCACATACAAAACGTGCACGGTGCGTTTCTATGAAGATGACCTACTCATTTGTATTTACTCTGGTTTGGGGGTCCGTTGCGAAAGAGTTTTGGGTCGCAGGAAATTAATAAATGGTTCACTGATCAGCAGCTTAACTGGTTGTATGGATTTTGAAGCAACATTAGTTTTTGCGACAGTAAGGCGAGGGCGTATGAAGTTAATATCTTATGCAGTTATTTTGCAACAGAAAATATAATCTACTGATGACTAGTCTATTCGCTAACAAGAGAAATTAAATCTCTTATTGCATGACACTAAAGGTGAGGTTTTGAAGGTTAAAAATCGCTCGATTAAGTTAAAATTCAGAACTCTGTTCAATGTCATTCATTCATTAAAAGCCGATTCACACATATCAGTGAAGTCACAGTTCAGGCTCAGTACCGGCACAGTGCGAAATATTCTTTCATACAGTTTCTATGAACGAATCCCCACTTGTCAGTGTCAGTGACGACACAGTGCTCTTAGGGCTATATTTCACCGGGACACCATGGCGGCGCAACCAGTCGCCGGCTACCAATAAAATGTATACTGCTCTATAGAGAGTTACTCACCTGGTGTCCGTTTGGTTGCGCAAAGCTGCATACATTTTGTTGGTAGCCGGCGACTGGTTGCGCCGCCATGGTGTCCCGGTGAAATATAGCCCTAAGTGTCTGTGCCGACACCGGCAATCACGGATGTATTCGTTGACGACGATATTTTTGTCGGATCACGGACGCCGCCGCGGCATCAAAAACAAAATAACTTACTTCATAGTTTCTGAACAAGAATATTGAAACAGCTCTCTAACATTTTAAAATATTCAAAATATTTCACTGACGCAACACTGTAGCACTGATACTGAACTGAGCGGATACTGTGACGGAACTGCGACTTCACTGATATGTGTGAATCGAGCTTAAGGCTGTAAAATGCTTAGATATAATATTATCAAACTGCGCTGCTAAGGTCTCAAAGAAAAGCCTATTTTATTTCAGTAATTTGTACGCCACACATAATAGGGCATAGAGATAGGAAACTCTACTCACAATTATGTACCATCTGTATTCTGCCACCTATATTTTACAAAATAAATGGTTTGATTTGATTTGAAATAATTTCGATAGAGAACCCATCACAATTAGCTTCCTAGTAACACTTTTACCGTTTGTTTGCCCAGTTTATTTGGACCGGTAGAACCGTGTCAATTCAAAAGTGGCCCATTCGTACCGATCTCCGTTCGGAAATAGCACTGATCAGGTTAATTCGTTTCGTTTTTCTAATTAACGTTGGGAAACGCTTAAGTAAGAGAGGCAACTGTCACTTTGTAAGTGCAAAACTTTTGTTCAGTGTCCACAGGCTTAATGAAGTCCAGGTTTTTCTAGATAAGTTACAGTTACAGGCTGAATTCGTCTGGAAGATTTCATCAAACTTGTCCAGTAGTTACTTCTTGCGAGAAGAAGTAAATGAATGTTTTTATCTATCTAATCAACATCACGTAACCATTTCGTTCATATTTCTTACCAAGATCGTGTCGCGCTTTATTTTCCTTGTGTGGAAAGATATTATAAGAAAGAGAGAGATAAAATAAATAATTTAATAAATGAAATCTAAGAAGCATAATAGTGTAAATAATGACTTCAGTCTAAATCAGAAACTGCCGGCACTACGAAATTCAAAAGCAAGAGGCATTCCAAGAGTCATAAATTAGGGCGACTGCATACGCCACGACAAACCGCTGCCGGGGCGAGGTCACGACATTTCTCGGGCCGCGACATCGTGACGGATGGCGGGATTAGCGAGCGTGCCAACGCACCCTGACGAGATCTCACTGTTGTTTGGGAATAAAAATAGGTTAGATGTATTAGGTTAAGCTTCGTTGAAAAACAAAACTATGGAAAGGATCATCTAGTTTATAAAAGGAGCGGTACTTGTATAGTTTAATCATCTATTCTATGGCGGTACAACTTTTACCAGGTGTTTATGACAAAGTGAAATTATCAATATGTTTATTACAAAGATTTATTTCATCGCATTTATGACGATTAGTAATTTGTTAGATAGTAATCTACCGTATTGATTAAACAATAATTTACGGTGGGCACAGTTAAATTACCAAAAAAATGTAATTATCGAGTATTTTAATATGATAACATTTAAGTGATGCCAAATATTTAACATCGAATTTGCAAATCCACATTAACATTTTGTACCGAAAATATAATAAGTATTTGGAACACACTTAAAAGCAGCATAAAGAATGTGCCACAAGAACATGCCCTAAAGCCATGAAACAACACAATATAGAAAATACCGAATTAAAAAGGTACCTACAACAAAATACCATGTTACAAATGTGTCGCACTAAGTGAGGCAATTTTTCCAGGGCTCGGCCGCGCGATCAAGACCGATGCGTGGATTACTGTCGCCGCGTCGCTCGCGTGTTCACGGCCTTAATTTTGACGGAGTGATGTCACGCACGAACTTATGCGAGCGTTTTGTCTTAGCGGATAAGTACACATTTAATATATTTTTGGTGCTACTGCCGAGAAATAATTTTAAAGAAAAGAATAAGAGGTTTTTAAATTATTGCTGTTGATCTACTAAAACAACGCAGCCGAAACTACTAAAATTGTGCAGTAAACAAGAGGACACAGGACAAGGACACAGTTCTGAATATTTTAACTTAGGAAGTAAAAGTTAAGTAACTTTATTAGTTGACTAGCTATAGCTAAGTACTGTATTTACTTTAGCATACTATTATTTATTAATTACAACTTTACAACACTCAACATCCCGACCCTGTGACATAACTGGATCAACAAAGTGGTATAACTAAAAAACTAAACAACTTTGCACTTCTGTTGCATTAAAAATATTACCTACATTTATTCCCGCGAGTGGCGAAGCTTAATCAAATAATGGCGATGACTGCAGTTACATCTCAAAGAAAAACAAAAACGCAACGAAACAATTCGCTGCTTATTTCATACAAAAACATTAACACAGATGTTAAATAGTTCTGTACAACAACAAATTCGTATCCGAATTACAAAAGCAAACACGTGCAACGGGACGTGGGAAAATAAAAAAAAAGCGGCTCGCTTGCACCTGGTAAATACGGGTTTTTACCAGATTAAGTCGGAACGAGCAGGATATGCAAACAGGGGCATATGAGAATTTACCACTGCCGGGAAAAGTTGCAGTTTAAAGTGGATATTAGCGTTCAAACCGGAACTTTGAGGTATTCATTAGGGTGTTTTATGATGAGTGTGCACTAGTTCCAGTAATTACACTTCATTAGATGCACAGATATCATTTTAACACACAGTGTAAGTTGAATTAGTTCCGTTTGAATTTATCAAATTCTTACATAGAGGCGTAGTAAAGTCAAAGTCAAAATAACTTTATTTGTATAGACCAATAAATAGTACTTACAAATCGTCAAATATTTTGCTCTTAAGAAGCCTCTACATGTCTCATTTATTAATCTTTTTACCCTACCAGTGCTTCGAGACCAACATATGGCAAGTGCTAAGAAGAAGCGCCGCAAGAAACTCATTCACCGCTGTCTGCCGGTTAATATAAATAAATTGTAAAGTTTCACACAACACTCATTTCACAACATTGATGTTGATCTATACTAAAATATATTATCAGATGAGTTTAAGAGAATGAAGAAGATGCATCTAAAATATTATCATCCCAAACAATAAATAAGTCAATATCTTGATGACTTATGATTTTGGGGTCCTGGATTTGATTGCATTTTGGACTCAATTTGGGACCAAACTTGGAATCTTTGCACAAACCGATCGGCATCGACCTAGTAACTTATGGACACCTACCTTATGGTTTAAAGTTAAAGGTAAACCTCTCAATCGCTCGTGGAACTAAAACCATGGCCATAATGGTTATCCACTGTCCATTTACACTAAAAAGTCATGTGCATATCGCCCTATCGATACCCTCATTATCATCCATGTTTACCGAATCCATTAGTTAAAATTAAGCGGTGCGGAGCTTTTAATACACTAATTAATACCTCCATTCGTTTTAACACTAGAGTACACGCGCGGACTACTATAGTAGACCAGGGTAACATTTTACGCTATAACTTTTTGAAAACTTGCGCCAGAGAGCTGGCATTCCAGGAAAGCCTCGTTTACTAAATTTGTCAGTAAGCCAGTAAAGCTTGGGTCGCTAGAGTCTGCGCACTTTTCTAAAATTGGCCGTCAAAACTGCAGGTCTACTCAAAAGCCCGAAATCACTCGACAAAAAAATTATGAAAGACTTGCAACAAATGGATTTACACCGTGTACCAGGCAGTAGAAAGTCATGAATACTATGACAGATAAAAAACGAATCATATTTTTTCAGTAAATTTTTTTTTTGTTAACATTGGTCTCAGAGTGCAATTTTGATCCAAAAAATTTACAACTTTTAAATCTGTTTATAATGTTTGATCCCAAATAGTTATATAAAGAAACTTTGTTTATAAAATAACTATAATAAACACTTTTATCATTTACATAATAATTCTATTCATAAATTGCTTACAAACTGATATACAGTGATTTTAAATTGGCTTACCAGAGTAGGCCGCGCGTGTATTCGTGTAAAAAAAGGGGCGCGTGTACTGCAGTGTTGATTATGAGATAATATTGCAGTGTTTTACTTTTTGTATCGCTGATCGTCGGATGTTTTGTTCAGTTCAGAGGGCCTAGTGTGAGTTTTTATTAAACGCGCTCACTAGTGAGCGCGTCAAAAAATGACATTAATGTATGACGGATTGCACAGCGCCCCTAGCGGGAAACGTTCAAAAACTAAAATTTTCATACATTTTTTAAACGCGCTCATTAGTGAGCGAGTGTAAACTCACACTCAGCCTACAGTTAAAACATAATATTGCATGTTTTTTGTTGTTTACTTAGTGTGAGATCGCACTAGTGACAGGCCTAGTGGTTTGCATACGATTACAAGTTACAACGCAAGATACGAGTTTGAATCCCACCAGGGCAAATATTAGTGTAATAGAGGTAAAATTGCTAATTATAATGTGGTGATCAATTAATTGAAATTGAAATAGACGAGATGATAACAACATGAAATAATAGGTAATATTCAACACCAAACAACCCTCCTAAAATAAACGACTTGTTTACCTGTATTTTCCTAAACCACAAAACAAATACCAAATATAAATGGCATCGGTTGACATAATGAAGCACAGGGCCGGATTGCGGCGCGCTTGCACTTAATTAGCTTTGTTTAATTTGCAGGCGGTCAAATAAAGCAATTTGCGAGTTTACTGCAAAATACGCGTGTGTACAACGGTTCAAATAACCCACCAATCATTTCAATCCTTATTAACAACGCAGTAAGGTCCGTAAATAACGATGATGTCTATTTGACTGCGTTATTGCACACGCATGGCCGATCAAGTGATAAATGACGTGTGGCGCCATCTGTTGGAGCAGAACGCAATGATTGATGCTGACTTCGTCGATAGATGGCGCAGTGTGTCGCTTGAATTGCGCTCATGAGATTTTAATTACTCGGCACTTTATGTACTCGAATGTTTTACGGCTTTGCGCTGTTATTTATAGTGTAAGGTGAATCATACATAATGTAGAATACTTTTTATGTATTTAAACCATGTTGAAGACGCAAGATAAACGATTATCATGTCTGAAAAAATTGGGTAATTAGTGAATTCATTAGACTCCTGAAATAAAAATTGTGAAAAACTGTTCATGTAAAACAATTTCAGCTTTTGTTACTGAACTCATAGCTTAGGCATTTACTTTAAACGTGTAATAAATATTAACAAGCACACAAGGAATAAAGTATACAATCATCTACAATCGTCAAGGATACTGAATAAACGTGAAATCCCCGGTTATATACAAAGAAAACCTTGAACCAAATAGAAACCATAACTTGTCAAAGCGAGAAGCGAAACACAACAAAAACATTTGCTTCGCACTTAAACCGACTCCACGGACACTTGTGTTCCTTTTATGACCGGGGAAACTCGCAACAATTACCAATGGAAATGAAAAAAGGGGGGAAAAATAAAATCAAACATCCTTCGGCAATTGTTGGCAGTAAAATCCGGGTATGCGAACACGGAAAGGCTTTTAGCTGGATTTTTATGAGGCAACTCATATCCGAGGTGTTTGATGGTCACATTATCATAATATGCTGTTTGGTTTCGCTGTAGTATTATTATTAGGTCTCGCGTTTACGTTGGCATAGCGTAAAGTCCCGGTGTGAAAATTAGTAGTGCACCTTTTTACGTACACGTGAAATTTAAAATACACAGTGCAACTGCAACGGACTTCATGCTTTTTTTGCAAAAAAATAATTTACTTGGTAAACTGTCATACGACTTATAATAATGCTATTATTGGGGGTGAATCCATTGTGAATCTCAAAGTGAATATGAGCACTGACGCACATCTATCAGAGCTTAACAATCAGAAGCTGTAACACTACATTTTTAACATCACTTCACATAGAAATACTACTTTTGAAAAAGTGTTAAACTATTAAAAAGTGTGTCTACACTCATTTTCCAAGAAGCATTCATGAAGCAATGTACGTCTACTTTATGTAAAGTACATACATAATACACGGCATTTCTGTCATGAATAAAGCTAAAAATACGTTCCCTCAGCTCGCGCCAGTATTCGTAGCAATTAACACTGTCTTGCTACGGCTGTCGTAGTCCGTAGCGTGTAGCATTTCGTAGCTACGAGTATAATGAACTACGGAGTAGTTGCGCAGACAAAAGTGTGCTTATGTGGATATGTTACGGCTAAAGATAGGTATGAACATAAACTTAAGATTAGCCGGCTAAACTTAAGTTTATCTTCGACGAGGTGTTAATGTTAGTTTCTTCTATCTTTAGCCGGCTAAACTTAAGTGTAACCGCAGGCCCTTGGCTAAAAATGTAAAAGAAAATGGAAAAGGAAACAATGTAATAATGTTTACTATTTTGACACGAAAACTTTATTAAAAAATAATTACTTTCATTACACATACTTTTAGGTATTCAAAATTACAATTATTACAATAACAAAATATTTATTACTTGAAATAATATCTACCTAATCATTAAAATAAAATAATAAGGAACCATTTGGTTATTGCAGGATCTTCTGTAGGTATTTAAAATTACAAAATACGCGTTGTCTCCCCACCGCCCCCTCAAGCCCTCCGCCGGCCTGGCGCGCCCATCGAATACATTTTTAGCCGTTTCGTTTTGGCTAATGTGCACATTAGCCGGCTAAAGATGGAATATCACGACGCAAACTAACATGTTATCGAACTTTAGCTGCTTCTCGAAGATAAACTTAAGTTTAGCCGGCTAATCTTAAGTTTATGTTCACACCTATCTTTAGCCGTAACAGATATACCGGTAGACAAAGGTAGATTGCAATACAAATAAACATTTAAATATTATTATAATTACGTAGGCTTCTATTATTCGACTATCATCATCATCATCATCATCATCATCATTGTGCGGGGAATTACGTAGGCTTCTAGAAGCCTACGTAATGAACATTTATTTTCCGAAACGGCGGTCTTATATACACAAAATTTACAAAATATGACAAGGACAAACGATACATCTATTTCACATAAAAAAGTACAATCAAATTAAAGGTGCGACAATAAAACAATTACCTACAAAACACAATCAACAGTTAGAAAGAGATAGAAAGACGATCACTATATACTTGTTTCACGTTACACAAAAAATAGTAAAAAGTAGGGTACACAATAAATAATTTAGAAGAAGATAGCCTAACGTTACAATAAACCTGTTTCACACAACATAGAAATACACGTAAAAAGACGGTAGAATAAATATTAATATTAAGAAAGTTAGACAAGGACAGCAAGAAGTTACAATGTTTCTGTTTCACACGACACGGAAATTATACTTCGTCGCTGCATCCTCGAGATTTTCATATTTACCAGGTAGTCCACTTCTCATTGTACTAGGCATCGAACATTTTAGAGCATACAATACAAAAAAGTACTTGTTATGACTCGATATCCGGCGGTAGTGGGGCACGCTTACGTCACACCCCTCCAACCGTCGAGTCGTCATTCGCTTCGATGTGCGGGCATCGTAACATCGAAATTTCTCGTTCGTGCCGCAAAAATTAAATTAAATTAAATTGGAAAAAGTGTGTGCTTCGTGTGTGTTTAAATGTGAAATGACCATAAAAGTAAACATTTCTATAAAATACACAGTTATTACGTCGTCTAGAGCGACGCGACATTTGGAGGATAATAATGGCTACCTGTTGGGGAATCAGGAGACCGGATCAAGGCCGCAAGTAAGTGCTCCGCCAACGAAAGTGCCTGCCAAGCTGCAGTCTGCGAGGAATCGCGCCGTATTGCAAAAAACATCACTCATCGTGAATCACAATGATGACTACGACCACTCTGGCAAGAGTGTACCGACCGAGAGGCAGATGAGTTTGGGGAATATTTAAAACAATTATTTTGTTTTTACCCAACTGTAAAAGGAATGGCAAAATGTTTTCGACTATGTTCAATCTGTGCTCGTACATAGGTACGTAATAATTATATTGGATCCTAATTTAACACTGAGTTGTGCTGTGATGTGAGTTGTGCTGTGATGAAGTTCATACCGTGTTCATGGAATCTTACCTTAATGCTATTAAGGTAATCTATGTATTTCCTAAGAGTAGTGATGCGATTACTACCGAAATACCAAAATCGTAATAAAGAACCTCGATGCGATTGAGGTCAAATACGAATCTCTTAGAGTAGTGATGCGATTACTACCGAAATACCAAAATCTTAATAAAGAACCTCGATGCGATTGAGGTCAAATACGAGTTTCTTAGAGTAGTGATGCGATTACTACCGACATACAGTTCACAAGAACAAAAACTCGCTGCGTGCCTCCGCACGGCGCGCCTGCCGTGACCACTGGCCCCGCCGCCCCGTCGTCTTCCCGTGCGCCCAGGTGGGACCCCGCCGTGGTTCAGCTGCTCTGCAACTGCCCTTCGCGACCTATGTCGCCCCGTCCGAAAAACGGTGTCGTAAGGTGAGTGCGTCCATTGCTATCATAATTGCTATTGAACGTAACTAAATTTACTTGGCTGGTGTATTTACATACAGGACCTACCTATCAGATTTTTTGTTTAAACTATTTAAATAAAATAAGAAACTATATTCAATTGTACTAAAACAATGATTTCGAATAATCAACCTGTAAACCATCAGCGAGACCTTATATATATTATGTATTTCCTTGAGTAGTAATGCGATTACTACCGAAATACCATAATCGTTATGAAGAACCTCGATGCGATTGAGGTCATATAACTATTACCTAGAGTAGTGATGAAATATCAAAAGAATCGGATGATTCAACACAGGAGGAAATATCAGTCTGTTAAACCAGCAAAACCGGATATAGAGGTTACATAGGTAAATAGTTTTAACTTCAGACACGGAAAAGTTATCCCGTTAGCCAATAATATTTTGGAAGGCTTAGGTCAGCCTAAAAAGTAAAACTGAGGTGTACGCACTCCAATTTGGAGATGAGATAATATTCTGAACGCTTGGGCGAATCTTGGCTAATTGACTGAGGGACGAGTCAATCCAGAAGTTGACTAAAAATACTTGCACATGTTGTCACGTGTCTCTTACGCAAATAAATTAAAACGGGGGGCTTATCCCTCAAGGTAACTGCTCGAGGAAGCGCAGAAATAGTAATAAAAAAGAAAAAATACACAAAATGATAAAATGTATTTATTTAAAACTTTTATACAAGTCCATAAATTAAATTAAAATTACAATAGGAATAAGGACTTTAATCTAAATCAAGAAAACGTTATTTAAATGTTCAAATATTATTTTCGAATATTTGCCTCTGTGTGGGGTAACCGGTTCACGCATTTCTTTTCCTCAACACCATCCGGTTACTGTATGTATGCGCGTGCGCAAACATCACCAACACCCTACAGTAGTAGTGCAACTGTCGCAATTTTTTGAGCAGCAGCTTTATTGAACAGTGGCATGATAAACACCAAAATTATTAAGATTATATATCAGATATTTAATAGCAGTAATCCTACCTTTAGGTTTTGAGTGCCAAAACATATCAGCAGTTTCAGTTTCGGTCATCCTTATGAACAGCAGCGACGACCAGCGATTGCTACAGCAATTTCGTCCAAAACAAACAACAGCGAATTATTTCCGCTTTCTACGCTTTATTCTGGTCTCGTGATAAGGTTTAATTTAAACCAGTATACCAGCTTCATTCCATAGTTACAAAACAGAAGCTTAATTATGCCAACAACTTATAAACATTTTCACTTTGGTCTACCTAAGAACTGCAATGTTTTTTCAATACATAGTTATACATATTATACATAAATATTTGATATGTATATCAAATCCAGTTTAACTGAGAAAAGTAATTCTACGATAATCGTAAACCATTTACGTTCATATCTTTTACTCGAGTAAAGAATTTAGTTCAGTCGCCTAAATTAATGACTTTATGTAAAGAGTCTTATCCCACAAGCAAGATACCTACTTAAGATACCCATTACTTAATATACCTATCATCATCATCTTTTTACTTTTAGCAAAGTTAACAAAAAACTGGTAAATTTCCATAAATATTATCGACATAACAACGAATCCAAACGTTACCTAATAAACTATCATTCTATAGGAATGACGAATCGAATATTTATTTCTAAATATGTAGTGTGGGAAATGGCCCCAACTTCATGTTAGTACATTATCTCGTGACTTGGTGTGTCGGCTCTCGGTTGTGGTTTCTTTCTATCGCAAAAAATGATAAGCAATAAATACAAATATTATTTATTTAATTTAAATATTTACCTATAACATCATAATTAAGAAACAGTTAATCGGCTACAGACAGCTGTGCGATGTATGAATATTTCTGCTACCGTAAGGTTACCTCTGTAACATCTTCAAGCTTACTGAAATAAAAGATTTGAGTGTTATTTTTTGTGGGTCTCACACAACACAATTGGTTTGACAAACAATAAGACAAAACAAGGAAATATATTATTTTTTGAAGTACTATTTACTTACTTAGTAAAAGTAAAGTAATAAATATATTAATTTATTTATTCTATTGGTTTACCAAGAACATACGTTCTTGTGTAAGTGTAAGTAAGTAAGAGCATAAGCTCTATTAAAACACTAAGTATAACATCTATAACGTACACAGTCAATTAGAGGTAAACTCTGCATGCAATGAAGTGTTAATTTCAGAAAAATGACATCAAAGTACAATTTTAGATAACGCTTTCTGCTCTAAGCGTATACTTATATACGATACATGAAATCGGTCTTGAAATGATGTATTAATATTGCTTATTTTAACTATTTTTTTATTAAGACCGCGTTTAAAAGTAAATAAATAATTCAATTTGTGCTACTGATAGATAAACTCAGTAAATATACAAAGGAAAAGTGGTAATATATCAAAGTCTATATATTTTATTTTTCATGTTTATTGCACCGCCTTAGTCTCTCTACTAGACCTGTGGTTGACTGGCAGAGAATGCCACTTGGCATTAAGTCCGCCACTGTACAGTTTTATGTGCAAAAATATAAATAAATAAATGTTATCCTATCTTATATACACACACACTTATCTGCAAAAACGTTTAATAAAACGTTTCATTACCTGAACGTAGTTAGAATAAGCCACCTCTTTTGTGTGCCGACGTTCTGTCGGACTGAGCACGCTGACTGGCGATACTCACGGATTGCGCGCAAATTTTTGCGAAGTACCCACTTATTTAGTTAATCTTTAATTTTATATTCTGTTAATATAAAGTTATCGTTCTCAGTTTGGTTATTATGTTTCCAATCCAAAGCTAGTGTTACTAAACATTGTGCTTCTCTCACGTTAGTGAATTGTTTTAATTCTTGGGGAAATAAAAATCTTAAACTAGATATAAATTCAATTATCATAGCTCAATATACAAAATCTGACCCCAGAAAACAGTCATTGTGTAAACTTAAAAGCGAAGGCAAAATTTCAAACAACAGCTACATTTTATTTGAAGCAGAAAATTACCATCAGAATACTATTAAGTATTTATTACATAAAAAAGAAGTAGTAAAAATATTAACTCGCAGAAGAATGGGACACCTGGCCTATTATATTTACCGGTGATTTTACTAATACTTTAGCACCCGGGCGATCTCAGTTGCACTTTAAAGTATTGTTTTCAATATCAGAGTTATTATTCCAGCAAATACAATTATTTCTTACAAGTTTACAGAAATAACAAGTTATATTCGTATCCTTACTAATACTAAAAAACTAATCTCAAACTACGAAGAAATTTTACCACAATGCAAGAACCTCTAGGATAGATTAAACATATTTGAATATTTTTTCATTACGTCAGAGTTATATTGATATAACCTAAAATTATATTCCGCACAAAGTGTCCGTCATGCAACAACAAATCGTTGAAAAGTTATCATAGAATCGATTAAAAGAAAAGCAGCAGGCTAATCTAGAAAATTACCTACCTTGAATTATATTCTTAAATTTTGAAGCAAGACCTTCTGCTTCGCATTTTGATAATACTTTACTTAACGATAATACCTATTATGTATAAATATTCTTTATAAAGGTCTTATTTATTTAAATAACGTATTAATCATAGTTTTGATTTCACTAAAGCTCTCTAAACATCTACCTGGTAAATATGAAAATCTCGAGGATGCAGCGACGAAGTATAATTTATGGTTAAACAAACTTACCTTAAGTGAAGTTTGACCGTAATTATACGAGTCGCTGCATCCGAAGAGATTTTCATTCCCGCCCTACCCCTAAGTTTACACTTAACTTACCCTTACTTAACTTTAGCGAAATCATACTCTGAAATGAATGACGACTCGACGGTTGGAGGGGTGTGACGTAAGCGTGCCCCACTACCGCCGGATATCGAGTCATAACAAGTACTTTTTTGTATTGTATGCTCTAAAATGTTCGATGCCTAGTACAATGAGAAGTGGACTACCTGGTAAATATGAAAATCTCTTCGGATGCAGCGACTCGTATAATTACGGTCAAACTTCACTTAAGGTAAGTTTGTTTAACCATAAATTATACATAAAAGAAGGTACACAAATATTTACAAGTTTCAAACTCACCCGCATCTACGATTATAAAACGTATCATGAAACTAGGTCAAGTTTCTCAGTCAGGAGCGCGCCGCAGTGATGCTCGCACGTATGCTCAAGGTTTGTATGTGGCGGCTGCCACATAGCTCCCCCTCAAGCGAAGCGTACCACGGGCTTCACAGTGCGTCCAGAACGTGTTGTTATTGTAGTGCCGGTAGTGTTGCGTCCAGTGCCAGTGATGTGATTTGCGTCTTCATTCAGTGTGTATGCGGGTTTCACTCGGTCTATTGATACGTTGACTTCTCGATCGGGTAGTTTGAGTCGAAATATTTTGTCATCTCGTTTCAGTACCGGATAAGGGCCTTCGTATGGTGGTTGCAGTGACTTTCGTGATGAATCGATGCGTAAATACACATTATTGACGGTCTTCAGGTCTTCGTGAACGAATATATTGGTGTTATTTCTTTTTCTTTCCGTGGCTTGATAGTTTCTTATTGTTTGCCGTAGTTGATCAACATAAGTGTAGTCGTTATTCGGTGACGTCATCGGTGACGTATTGAAGAAATCGCCAGGGAGTCTGATACTACAGCCGTAAGCGAGTTGTGCTGCGCTCACGCCTGTGTCGTTTCGTGTAGCAGCTCGTAGACCAAGTAGTACTGTTGGTAATGCCTGTAGCCAGTGATTTCGTTGGTCGATAAGTTTAGCTGTCAGTGCTGTCTTGAGTGATCGGTGCCATCTTTCTACTATTCCATTACATTGCGGGTGGTACGGTGTTGTTCTTGTTTTTTCGATTCCAAGTTGTTTTGTTAGCGATGTAAATAACTGGCTTTCAAACTGTCGCCCTTGATCGGTGGTCACGGTGGTAGGACAACCAAAGCGAGATATCCAGGTTTCATAGATATTCTTCGCCACGGTTTCTGCAGTTATGTTGTGTAGTGGTATAGCTTCAGGCCAGCGAGTGTTGCGGTCAATCATCGTTAGAAGATACTTGTGGTTTTCAGTTGAAGGCGGAAGTGGGCCAACTATGTCAACGTGTAGGTGTTGAAATCGGTCGGCGGGTTGAAATTCACCATAACTGCTGCTTGTGTGTCGTTGAACTTTGGACTTTTGGCACGGCATGCACAACTTAGTCCATTTGCCTATGTCTGCGTTCATAGACGGCCAGAAGTATTTTTCTTTCATGATTTTCTTTGTAGTTCTCGTTCCAGGATGACTTATATTATGCACGGCGTTGAATGCTATGCGTCGAAATTCATCTGGTAAGTATGGTCTGATGTTTCCAGTAGAAGTTTCACAGTGGATCTTGTAGTTACAATTTGGTGGTTCTATCATCTTGAAAACTAGGTTTTTCTGTTGTTTCAGTTCTCGCAGGGTGTGGTCTTGTTGTTGTGCGGCGGCTAGTTGTTCGTAATCCAGTGTTGTAGGGCAGGTTATGGTTTCAATTCGAGACAATGTGTCGGCGACAACATTTTCTTTTCCACTTATGTAGCGTATGTCGTTGGTAAACTCACTTATGAAGGATATTTGTCTGCTGCGTCTTGGAGTTTCACTGTCTGATGTCTTCTTTTGCAGGACGAAGATGATAGGCTTGTGATCCGTAAATATGGTAAGTGGTTTACCTTCAAACATTTTTCTAAAATGTTTAACTGCCATGTAGATAGACAAAAGCTCGCGGTCGTAGGTAGAATACTTCTTTTGTGCTTCAGAGAACTTCTTTGAGAAATATCCCAGCGGTTGCCACTTCTTGTCCACGTACTGCTGCAGCACAGCTCCAGCACAGTTATTGGAGGCGTCACACATTAATGAGATGTGCGCGTTCGGTGCAGGGTGGGCGAGTAAAGCTGCGTTTCTTAGGCTTTCTTTACACGCTTCAAATGCAATCGTAGCTTCTTCAGTCCACTCAATCCTCGTTTTGTCTTTGCGTTTGCTGTTGTGTAAGTATGCGTTCAGTGGAGATTGAATGATGGCTGCTTTAGGTATGGCGTCACGGTAGAAATTTATAGTACCGAGAAATCTTCGTAGTTCTTCAATAGTTGTTGGTTTAGGTATTGAAGTTATAGCCTGGACCTTTTCTTCGGGTGGTTTGATTCCGTGTTGAGACACTGTGTAGCCAAGGAACTTCACTTCTTCTTCACCCAATACACATTTTGATGGATTTATTGTGATACCATACTCGTTGAGTTTGCTTAAGACGTTGCGCAGGTGTTCTTCATGTTGAGAGCTATTTTCTGAAGCGATTATGACGTCATCAATGAACGGGTATGCGTAGTCTATGCCTTGTAGGACTTGATGGATAAATCGTTGAAATGTCTGTCCAGCATTTTTCAGTCCCGGACACATTCTAGGGAACTCATACAGGCCAAAAGGTGTGATGATAGCCGTTTTCTCAATGTGCTCGCTGAAGACAGGCAATTGCTGGTATGCTCTGTTTAGATCTATGGTAGAGAAGATCTTCTTGTCTTGCAGTAGGTATGTAAAATCTTTCAGACGAGGCACAGGGTAGCGGTCTGGCTTGGTAACTGCATTGAGCCTTCTATAGTCACCACACACTCTTATGTCGCCATTCTTCTTTGGGACGATGTGCAACGGGCTCGCCCAAGGGCTTTTGCTCGGACGGCATAATCCCTGGTCCATCATTGTTTGGAATTCTTTCTTCGCAGCTGTGTAACGGTGGGGCGGTATCGGTCGAGCTTTGCAGTAAAGCGGTGGTCCACTGGTTTCAATGTAATGCTCGATGCGATGTTTAGGTGCTTCTTTCATCGAAGATATGCGTGTGATGTCTGGATATTCAGCCAATATATTGTGGTACTTCTGACTTGTATCTATGCTTCGTATCGTTGGTGTCGGGTAGTTGCAAGTGAACGCCTTGGTTGATAAGTTTGTTAATTTATCAATTAGGCTGCGGCCGGCGATATCGACGAGCAAGTTGTGGTGCTTCAAGAAATCTGCGCCCAGGATTGGCTTGCTGACGTTTGCGATGATAAATTTCCATTTGAAAGGACGGCGTAGATTGAGGTCCAATTCCAGGGTTTGCTCTCCATATGTGGGTATTATTGTATTGTTAGCGGCGAACAAATTAAACGTTGTCTGTTTCATTTTCTTGCCACTTCGTTTGGGTATAACTGATATGTTCGCACCGGTGTCAATGAGAAATAGCAGCTTGCTCTTCTTATCAGTAATAAATAGACGGTTTGTTTCATCCCATGCGCCGGTACCCGTCTCTGCCAACGCAGGTTTCAGTTTTCCTGATGTGTTGTCTTCAGAAATGTACAGGGTTCTGCACATTTTTTAGCTTGATGACCAAACTTGCGGTGGAAATAGCAATACGGCGAGTTGCTGGGCGTTGCACTGCGTTGTGATTGTGAATAGCGGCCTCGGCTCTGCGATCTTGAGTAGGAGCGACCGTTTTGCCAGCGCTGGGTTGTTCTGCCTCGATAGTTGTTGGCCGTTGCGTTTGCAGTCACTAAAAGTGTCACAGCTTCCGTTAACTTGTCAATCTTCTCTTCTAGAGTGCGGTATCTTGACGAACCAGGTGTGTATTGCTGATTGACTGCGTATACTTCTTGTTGTGGGGTAGATGTTGATGGAGTTGGCTGTGGTCGTTGATATACAGCTGATATTTCACGTTGTGACTGCTGGTCTATCATCTTATCTGCCATCATGGCAACTTCACTCAGGCTTGAATTTTCACTAATTGCAAGAATTGAGCTTATGTTTGAAGGTAGTTGGTTGAGCCACATTCCTCGCAGCGTAATTTCAGGTAGATGGTCGTCGGCAAGGTTTTGCATTCGGCGTAATAATTGTGATGGCTTGAGGTCACCAAGTTCCATTCCGGCGATCACACGTTGGACATTTTTCTGTGCAGAGTCTTCGTACACTTCCAGTAGTCGTTTCTTGATGGTTTGGTATTTGTTTTTCTCAGGTGGGTGTTTCAAAATGTCGTAGACTTCATCAATGTCTTGACGTTCCAGCTGTCCCAGCACAAGCTCGTACATAGCTTGATCACCTTTCTTGTGGGGCAACATTACAGCTTCAAAATGTGCGAACCATCCTCGTAGCTTGTCTCTCCATATAGGTGGAATTCGTAGTCCGACAGATACTCCAGATACTTCAGCGTTTTCGTGGTTGATCGGGATTACTGTTGGCGAGATGGCGGTTGCCGGAGTTTGCGATGTTTCAGGTGCGTTGTTCATTGTAGGGTCACCACTGTGCGGGGAATGGGTGCTCAATAAAAGTCGGACTCCAAAATCGTAATGAACATTTATTTTCCGAAACGGCGGTCTTATATACACAAAATTTACAAAATATGACAAGGACAAACGATACATCTATTTCACATAAAAAAGTACAATCAAATTAAAGGTGCGACAATAAAACAATTACCTACAAAACACAATCAACAGTTAGAAAGAGATAGAAAGACGATCACTATACTTGTTTCACGTTACACAAAAAATAGTAAAAAGTAGGGTACACAATAAATAATTTAGAAGAAGATAGCCTAACGTTACAATAAACCTGTTTCACACAACATAGAAATACACGTAAAAAGACGGTAGAATAAATATTAATATTAAGAAAGTTAGACAAGGACAGCAAGAAGTTACAATGTTTCTGTTTCACACGACACGGAAATTATACATAAAAGAAGGTACACAAATATTTACAAGTTTCAAACTCACCCGCATCTACGATTATAAAACGTATCATGAAACTAGGTCAAGTTTCTCAGTCAGGAGCGCGCCGCAGTGATGCTCGCACGTATGCTCAAGGTTTGTATGTGGCGGCTGCCACAATCATCATCTCAGCCATAGGACGTCCACTGCTGAACATAGGCCTCCCCCAATGCTTTCCATGTTGCCCGGTCGGTAGCGGCCTGCGTCCAGCGCTTTCCTGCTACCTATATGATGTCGTCGGTCCACCTTGTGGGTGGACGTCCCACGCTGCGTTTTCCGGCTTTGATTTGACTATGCTTTCAGTGTTTTTAAATACGATATTTTTTACTATAGCAAAGCTAGTAGACCGAAAAAATATAAATCATTGTCTACTCTCACAATAGTAATAATCCACCCACCCTCCTTCTGGCGCAGTTGGGTTAAAATCCTACTAATCTTACTAATATTATAAATGCGAAAGTTTGGATGTCTGGATGTTTGTTACTCTTTCACGCAAAACTACTGAACGGATTTTGTTGAAACTTTACAGTATTATTTTTTGAATAACATATGGGCTATAATTTATGACGATATGTGAGAAACTATATTTCACGCGGGTGAAGCCGCGGGCAAAAGCTAGTAAATAATATTTTCTGAGCACCGACAACTACTAATACACTCGCAATTTAAATCGGCACTTTGATATTTTTAAAAAGTTGCAGTTAATTCATCAAAGCGCTGAAAAAGCGCCCGTCATGCATTTCTAACCGATATTTCAATCCAATATCGGTCTCGATTATTCAATCCCGATTGTATCCGATTAATCGATCGCTCTACTCGGTAACGTTGCAGGCATGTTGTGAAAAGTTTATTTACAAGTTACAAAGTTAACTAAAATTTATTTGAAAGACAACGTAATAGAACCTCTATTATTTACCTCTACTCTATTATTTAATTGGTAAAAAACGTTTCGAAGATTTTTTTTAACATTAATCCTCATATGTAACTTGAAAATAAAAATAGAAATAAGGATTTCTTTCCAGTCACATTTATTTATTTATTTAAACTTCTGCACATAAATATAATGCACTATGGCGGACTTAATGCCGGATGGCATTCTCTGCAACATTGCCTAATAACTTCGGCCTGATCGTCACTTACCATCAGGTGAGATACAGGCCAAGGGCTTCCTCGTTGTGCATAAAAAAAACTGGCCCATTCCTATAATTTATGATTACAATACGAGTATAAAGATATTATGGTATAGATTCCCCTAGACCATGTATAATAGGAATGTTTCCTGGGTCAAAAAGCAAGAGTTTTAATTAGTCCGTCAGTTAACTTATCAAAAAATACTCTACACGTATTTTTCACTTTTTCAAACTAATGAAAATTTAAAGAGATAAAGCGCGCCAAAGTTCATAAGAAGAGGCCCGTGACGTCAATGCGTGCATAAAAGTGCCGCACGTTGTGACGTCGTGCGGAACTTCAACGCACCATAACTATGTAATTATTTGTTAGATTTACAAATAAAAATATATGTGTCCAATATTTTTTGATATTAAACATGACGGACTAAAAAATTTTTTTTAGGAAACTAGCCTATTAAATCTGTCACGAATCTTACTTTATGTAAGGGTCCTCACATGTTTAAGTAACTTTTATAAGTAACGTGGTTAAGTAAATAAACATTTTTTGTGAATTTTATTAGAAAAACTTATTTCGCGCAGTGAATGCGACGCTACCGTAATGACGGGCGGCACGTCCGATCCTAATCAGGGTTCAAACTGCTCGTTTGAATCAATATAACGATTGGTTCCATTGATGTTATGTACTAAAACGCTTTATATTTTTGACTATTAAACTCTATAAAATGTTATATTTCTCATTCCGTTATAATTTGTTTTCGGATGTAAATATGGAACTAAAACACATAACACACTGAAAACCGTGCCGCCAACGAAAATGTGCCACTGTTATGTCTATATTATGTAATTGCCTATATTTGTGTGATGTCCATTGTAATAAATTTAAATGTATATTTCTTTCTTTCTATCTTTTTTTCTTCTAACAGTGCGATCCTGTCACACAAACTTTAATGATAAATAACGTTATGATGTAATTTGACTGACTGGTGCAAAAAGCTTATGTATTGATGATAGAGAACTTTATCCAAGAAATTACAATCTTTTTTTTATGCACAACAAGGCAGGTATTTGACCACAATCGCACCTGGTGTTAAGTGGGATGCAGTCTAGGATGGTACATATCTGTCCTGTAAGTGCCTATTCACTCTCGCCTTGAAAAGTCCCAGAAAATAGTCTTCGGGAAATGTAAGGTAATTCAAATAAGTACATTTTACATACAACTCTTTCAGCTTATTCCTTCGTCTTGTGCTTGTTAGTTTTGTGTGAAGACGTGACGCAACTTAATACCAAGTCAGCGTCAAATAGTTAGTGACACCCAAAGAGACCAAAAAGTTGATAACACAACCTTATTCCAATTGTAACAAAGACGTTTTGCGATCTTATTGGCTACTTTGGGTGTCACGAACTAATTGACGCTAACTGTACAGTGTACACCAATCCCAAAACCAAAGAATATCCCAACGTAGAACAATGTCGAATATACAATCGAGTCCGGTATCGGTAATAAATGATCGATTGCACGACAAATCGAGTCAGTGTAATTAATTTTGCACCGCACTGTACTCGTTACCGTAATCAGTGGCAGTGGTAGAGGAATAAACCGGCAGGGCTATTCCGAAACGCTGTTTACCTATTTTCGGGTCTATCTGTCTCCATCGCTCATGCTGGCACCTCGCTTTGCATGAGAGGGATAGCATTCGAAATTTCGGATCACGTTTTTCGGAGTAACCCCCCGGATAGTTGCGAATTCGAGCCGGACACTCGCGCGCAGTGTAATCAGATCAAAGTGAGCTGTGGAAGTGAAAAAATGGTGGAAGAATTTTTGGGACAACAAATGATAAAGATGTGATAATAGAGACACTAGTCGTAAATTGAAATGCATATGAATGAATGAAATGGTTATGATTGGTCAAGTCTCAAACTTGAAATTCAGGCAATATGTATGTAAGTACTTGTATGTGCAATTTATAATCTTAAGCTCACTTTGTTTCCTGTAATTGTTATTTAATACAATACTAGAGACTATCAGACAATTTCTACGGAAAGGGATCAAACATTATTAATTAATTTGCGCTTACATTGCAATGTGTGTAATATCTGGAAATAGATTTCAGATTCCAAAAATTGTTGTACTGTGCTGTCAGTAAAACAATTTTCCGAGAATTTTCTAATCTGGGACTAAATACACATTCCCATAAAGGCGCGTGTTAACAAATTATACCAAAACACATGCATAGTCACGATTTAAGTAGTATAGGAGACCTAAGTGAGTTGTGACAGAGGACAGTTGTAACATTGTCGATTTTTTTAAAACTTATTCATTATTATCGAGCTCGAAAAGTGCGCATTTTTAGTTCAAATCATGAGCTAACAAATACGCGCTGTTGCGAGCTCGCTGATAGTCAATCATCATCATTTCAGTCACAGGACGTCCAACTGCTGAACATAGGCCTCCCCCAATGACTTCCACATCGCACGGTTGGTAGCGGCCTGAATCCAGCGCCTTCCTGCTACTTTTATCAGATCGTCGGTCCATCTTGTGGGTGGAAGTTATAGTTCTCCCCTCTGTTATAATTCACCTCGATCTTTCTACCTTATTGTGAAAAATATCGTATCCCCGTCCCGAAGTGAAACCGATCCCGAGTTATCGCTAAAAGGTTCCATTAAAACGACAAAAATAACGCATCACGTTACAACATTATGTAAAACAGAATGGAATTATAAACAGGACACTTTTAAAAGCTTCGTGTACATATTGGAAAAGCTTTGCCTCGAGTTTTACATTTAATATCTCTTTTAAAATCGGTTTTTGGGTTCCATAACCAAAGGGTAAAAACGGGACCCTATTACTAACCCCCTTACTAATAAAAAGTTACACGCTTGTTTAACACGGTTTAAAGTAACGTCACTTTAAAACATTGTTCAACTAGCGTGTAATTTATATTAGTTAGAGGGTAAGACTCCACTGTCCGTCTGCCTGTGACCAGGCTGAATCTTATAAACCTTGATAGCCAGACAGTTGACATTTTCACAGATGATGTACATATTTCTGTTATTATAACAACAAATACTCAAACAGAATAAGATATGTACATATTTAAAAAATGAGGCCCCATACAATAAAAGTGAATTTTTAGCTCGAAAATCTTAATTTCAGGAACAAACTTCTATACCGACAAGTTTATACGGAACCCTCGGTGCGACAGTCCGACTCGGACTTGCCCGGTTTTTATTCCCACTTGTGAATTTTGTTGATTGATTTCATTGTCGCCCTTTGAACTGGAAGCGGGTCGTAAAACTTGTCAATCGCAATCAGTTACAGCAGTTGATTTAAGTTGCTGTTAATTATTTTTGCCAGTGAGCTCTGTGAACGGCCAAACATTTTTCAGATGAGTTTTTTGGTCTAGTTTACAATTTCAGTAATTAACCATATTTTGGAAGGTGAAATACGAGTTCAATACTATGTACTCGTATAACCACAAATTACAGTTAATTTTGTGAAGGCATTAATTACCTACTTAAAGTCTTGAAGATTTCTTTATTTTTTTTTTCTTAACATCAGGTGAGATTGTGGTCAAATAACTGCCTTGTTTATGCATAAAAAATATTTATATAAATATTTATCATAAAATGTATTTATCAGTTTGACAGTAGCGTGAAGTGTAAAGGAACCTAATAAAAATCAGTTTATGATTGGGTGTTTTAATCATGAAACAGTTCTCAATTTTATCAATAAGTAGGTACTCCTACTTACTACTCCTACCTAAATATAACATGCGCCACTGGTTGCTTGCTAATTTACTGATAATTGGTGATTGGTTTTCAAGATTTTACATTATTAAAAGAACTACTAAGTATTTCCAAAGGAAATAATCTAAGTAACAAACAGATAATAAATCCGCCCGCATGAGAAAAGAACTCGCAACTTTATACTTTCAACTTTTATTTACCTTTACGAAGTAATGTAATGTATTACATAGGTAACTTGCTCCCAGCGGCCGGCCCGAGTTAAAAACTCACATATTGTTTTATCTACTTTCGTCTTAACCTTTTGGTCGGACATGAGAGGTAGCGGGTGAAGGAATTTATTAAACGCTGGCATTTTTAGTTAATGTTAATGTCTTGCCCTAAGCTGGCAATAAATAGCATCTTTACTCTGAATGAAAATGTATCAGTAAAGTATGCAATGTACATTCGGCGATGTATCGAAACGACAGAGTATGAAGCTAAAGCTTGCGACATATTTTGCAACAAACAAAATTAAGACTGCAACCCATTTCTCGTAAAATATCAATCTAAATTGAATTTTAACCTCATCGAAGTTAGTTGTCAATTGACTTAAAACTTTCAGCTGTTTCTAGTAACAAGAAGATAGACCATCAATTTGAAATAAAAAAAATGGCACACAACATTATTAATATTATTTATTATCTCTTATAGCGCTATCGAAACATTTCATTAAGGGATCATAAACAATCCATTCATAATACTCGTAGTTCAAACTGGTATTAGTACATATTTTTTGAAGCTCTTGGTGTTTTAATATCAAACCGATTCGCAATATTTTCGCAATTTTGAATTGTCCACGTAAAAAGAACAAATATTTTTTCATCACAGAATATCTGTCGCTCCCACTCATGAAACCCACAAGCTGTAAGGTCTCACTTGTGACACATTCATGGAGTTTTAAACAAAACTCGTTTCGGTGATAAAAGGAGGTTGATACAGTCGCACCCGACTGGAGACGACGAAAAAGCTTTTCAGGGCGTACAGTCAACATTGAATTACAACGACCAATTCCGACATGTTTCTCGGAAAGTACAAAGTATCAAGCTATGAACACAGCAGCTTAATTCTTATGCAGCTGTAACAAGTGCGATTTTACCACAAAAATACAAAGTCTGTGATATGTTTTCGACTGTACATCAAAAAAAGTTCACCAAATATTTTCGCGGCGAAGTGTACACGCCTGCGGGCCACTCGCGAACACTTAAAAATTTTGTGGAACTCTTTTTTGTGTGAGATGTGTTTCGACGGACTTTTCAGAATTTCGTTGTCAAAGGAAAAATAAAAATATACGGTCATGCTATTTGAACGCAATGATTTACCGGTGTCTATGAAACTTCAAAAGATTATAGATAGCTACTATTTTAGACCAAAACTCTGAAAAAGTAAGTAGGTACTACAAGACAAGCTGTGTAGAATTAGGCTGGATTGCACCATCTTACTTTAACTTTGACAAACGTCAAAATTCTGTTAAACTCCATACAAAAAGCACTGGTTATCGTTATAGTTACCGTTAAAGTTGATGGTGCAACTCAGCCTAAAAGTTGTGTCACAACGCGAGCATATGCCTTAACATTCTAATAATAATAAAATGGACTAAAGTCACATTTAGGGCCTCGTTTACCATCTCCCGAATAAAGTGTCAAGCAGGCTATTTTCATTGCTCAAAGTCAGTACTTAGCAAATTATCGAATTTCACCATCTCTGAATAACGCTAAAATACATTTAAGTTACTTGCTGAGAAGTGGTAATCAGGAAGTAGGTACCTTAACTAATTGGAACTTTGCTCGGAGATGGTAAAAGAGGCCCTTTAAGAAATAATGTAGCTATCACCAGGTGTTCAAAATGTAATTAATTAATAGTTAGTCCCAGAGTTAATTAAAAGAACGCCCAATAATTTTCTCCTGCTTTAATATTAGCAATATTTAAGTTCAGAAACGACAACAAAACACTAAAGTTTGTACTATGAATAAAGACGATACCGAAGTAAAAGTTAATAATGGTAAATCAAAACTCGGTAGGTGATTGTTAAGCGAAGAAATTGCTAAGAAACTTAACAATGCTTGTTCAAAACTTCGGAAATTTGTCTTTCTTTCAATTCAAATGTTAGCCTAGAGTTTGTTCGACGCATTAATTACGAATTGTCAAAGTTATTGGCCCGACTTAAGGAGGGTAGAAATAGAATTTTATTCATAACTTGCAAACGTCTGCGAAATGCTTTGAAAACATTTTTCTCTCTCTCTCTCTCTCTCGCTCTCTCTCTAAAGCTAAAAGTTTTCCTCTCTCAGTCCACATTCCCCGAATCCAGGCAAAAAAAAACGTTGTAATCAAACGTGTACAAATCATTTGTTGTTACCATTAACGATGAGCTACCCCATGTCGAAACCCATATAAACGTTAATTGTGCCGTATCGCTCTCCCTGTGTTTCACTTTTTAGGTTGTGAACACATTATAATTTCTTCTGTAAGAATATTTTCCTATCCCAATACAGCCCAGTAGGTATACACTGATGTTGTGTTTCCATTCAGTTCTGCGTTAACTAAACGTCGTCTATTGCTACAAAGGTCTTCCTCAAGGATGTCCATAACGACTGCCCGTATCCTGGCCTGCTCTAGCTTTTCAGGTGCGTGGTGTATTTTTTTTCCCAACAGCCATCAGTTCTACGAACTAAAAGTTTAATTCTTCCAACTGTTAAAAGTCAAAGTCAAAATTTCTTTATTTGTATAGACTGTTTATTTCAATAATACAAATCGTAAAATATTTTGTTCTAACGGACATGTCTCACTGTAAATTTTTAACCCTACCAGCGCTTCGAGACCAACATTTGGCAAGCGCTGAGAAGAAGCGTCGCAACAAACTCAGTCACCACTGTCATTTACAAGTTTCTAGACGGCTAGTCCGAGACCTTATTTATGGTCAGCATCTTATGTCATCACTTCCGACAATATATTATCGGCTGGCATTGAGAAGAAGTTTAGTGAATAAAGTCTATACGTAACGCATAAGTGTGGTTGAAGCCTATTGATCATCGGGCAGCTCGCCATAACGTGCGTCGAATGCGAGATCGGCGGCGTGCGCAATAATTACTGGCATATAACGAGCGTCAGTGATACTACAATACGGGTAAGGCCGCGGCTCTTGATGAGCGGATACAGAGCAGCCGTCAGACCAGCCATGACATACGGATCCGAATGCTGGCCGCTCAAAAAGCAGTACGAAAACCAATTGCACTGCGCTGAGATGAAGATGCTCAGATAGATGGGCAGGTGGTGTAACTAGGCTGGACCATGTAAGAAACACACACATAAGAGGCACCTTTAAAGTGAGATCTATCCCAGCTAAATTGCAGGAGAGCCGTCTGCGGTGGTACGGACACGTCATGAGGCGACCACTCGACCATATGACCAGAAAAGTGCTAGACAAGTCTAGTAGACATCCAAACTAAGCCCCGCGGACGAATTACATGGATGTCCGTAATCAATAACGACCTTAAAGAAGCCCAAGTTAACAGTAAGACAGCCCAGGACCGAGCCGCCTGGAGACGCATGACGAGGAGGCCGACCCCAAATAAAATGGGAATGGGCCAGGCAAAGTAGTAAGTACTGGAATATAACTAGTGTCAGTGATACCTACTACAATATGGGTAACACTGCGGTCTTAAATGAGCGGGTTTGACAGCGCATTGTTTGTATATCTTAATTTTTACGACAGCGTGCGTTTCAGCTGCTAATCAATCGGGCTATGTCAGCGACTTCGTTTACAAATTTCTGATTCGATCTCGTAAAGAAACACCGAGCATAGCCCTCTCTATAGCACGCTGTGCAACTTCGAGCTTATTTTTTGCTTTACAAACTAACGTCCGACGGACTACACAAAAAAATTATAAGTATCCATAAATGTGAACGCTATTATACAAACCGCGGACCGACTGATCATTTGTCTAACTGACGAAATCATACAGGCTGCATAGATTCATGTCAGCATTCAGGTTACATTCGTCATCGTATATTCAGCTTTAACACAATCACACAAGTTCGTTTATTCTATGACAGTGCTTATTGCGATGTTGAATATAACCGGTAGTATTGTTACAATGAAACTAATATTCAGTTAGTTTCAATACTGTAAAGCGAAACTGAACAATATTATTTCGACATAGAATAACCTGCAACTAATTCAAAATCAATTGCAAAACACATGATAGAGTATAATGAGTTAAATGTCGTAATTATCAAATGATATGCCTGAAAATGGGGAAACCAATTTGACTGTTTTTAGTTTGTTACATAAAATTTTCAGGACAAAATTTGAATGAAAGAAAGTTGGTAGATCAACGGGGAAAGCCGGAAATATACATGGTATTTTTGTGTGAAAATAAATGACAATAGGTAGGTATTGGTAACAAACACGGCTACAGCTATCGTTTACAATAAAAAAAACTGTTATACTTTTTTTTTGGCTAGTTCAGTGATTCGTCCCACAACAGGTTCGTCCCACTGGGACGAAACACTGGATTAAAAAAATATATATATTTTTCGTTCTGGATTCGTCCCATTTAATTTATTCTATAACATAATGAGATTTACTACCGTCAGAGAGTCAATGAAATCAAAGAAAACATGAATGTTAACAATGTCTGTATTTAAAAGGAAATCAACACGTCGAATCGGGCCCTTAGTTAATTTCTAATACATACTAGCTAATAACGTTTGTTAACAAAAAGTTAAGCTGTTATGCACCAAATATTTTTTTCAGTGTGGGAAAGTTTGGAACCTTATTAATATACAAATAGCTTGTATAAAAGATCCTCCATGAATAAAATACGTAATGACGTGAATGGAACTCACGTAAAAAGTCGAATGAAGCAACTTCGTATGAATGGCCTTAACGACTCATTCACATGATATTATGCGCGTGAATATAAAAAGTACGTAATGATTAGTGTGACCATACATGCTGTTGCGGACAGGACAGTCCAGGTGAAAAATTAAGAACGAACTTACGAACTAAAGCTTCAGCCGAACCAACGCGTGCAGATCGCCATCGCCTGCGTCCTATCATTGGTGGCGCGTCCTGTCATTGGCCTATGGCGATCTGAACGCGTTGGTTTGGTTGAAGAATTAGTGCAATTGTAATGGTGATATAATACGAGTATACATAAGACATTTTGAACTTTATTACATTGAAGAATCGCTAGAGTTAATAACTGAAAAACTAGTAACTTAACAGTAAGTCCTTTTCTTAGAAATTAAAAACCATGTATTCAGAAACAATATAAAATGAACTATTGAACAGTGCAATAAATAATTTATTAGCACTATACATTATTCGAATTATTTTATCCCGTCGTTAAATGATGGTCACCTTAGTAATAGCGCCTCTTTTTACAAAAAGAAAGTTGTAAAATAAATATCCGAAACCGGTATAAATAAAATTTGAAATTATGTATTTATTTTACTCATATGTAGTCATTGTTATTTAAAAGTTTTATGGTTGTTATTTACCCAAAAGCAGTAATAAACATGTTTTCTAAAAGCATTCAGATACTTTGATCGATTTAATATAAAAATCACTCAGTTTTGATCATATCAAGTATAAACTGACTTCTAGATATTTCATAATCATAATTCGACATATTAGTTTCTAAGATCAATCACGTAAAATGCAGAATGGTCTCTGCTTACAATTCAATTTTGAATAGCATCCAAAGTTTTAATCACTGGCGCTGTAGAATCACTTTTCAAGCCTCAAAAATGCACGCGCCGCGTCCATGCTCAAAGAGTGTAATGAGCGGGCGCGCTGCCAGAGGTCAAAGGACTGGCACATCTGTATATTCGTTACTTATTGATTCTTTTTGTTGTACTTGGTATATTATGGACTTGTATGTAAATCACTTATAATGTATTATACAACTCAGATTATTGATTGTATAGCTAAACGATTGAACATGAAATTCCCTTATTGTTTTCTGTGTGTAAGGCTGCATTATTACCTTTTTTATATTTATTTATTCATAGGCGTGCAGTTGTGATGCAATGTACACGAAATTAGTAAAACGGGCGAAGAAAAGACTAAGAGCTCGTTCCCAGATATCCCGTTTTTTGCAGAATTAAATTTGGAATCCCCATTTCAGACACACACTTAGTAAGTGTGCTCACAGTCCAGTTTTGATGGATCCTACATTGCTGGAACCGTATTATCGTGAGAAAGGGTCCTAAGTCCGTCATTGCTTTGGTTACTGCACAATGATCTTATTCCGGATTTTAGTTTTACTAAGTTTGAAAATACACCGACGAAATTCGGCTACATTACGGCATACAGTTATTACTGTCCTAATAGAGCCAAGAATAAACCGGTTAATTCCCCAGTACTTAGCTGGTTATTAACCTATAATGTAAACACGGTAAGTGCCCCGATGGTCGTTACACTATAGATCGGTTCCGGTCGGCAAACTACCACCAACGTTGACACGGTGTAATCACCGCGTTTATTACCGACATAATGTAATGAATATTGCCTATAGTTTGCTTAATACCCTGTCACCGGTTTTTACCGATAAAATCTGTAAATAGGGTATTAAGCAATTACCGTTATTGGAAAATGTGTGTGCTTTTAAGCTGGTTATGGGTGGACGACTTTTTTCAAAAATAGCGCTTGCAAATGATAACTACACATAATTGTGGTTAATTGAATTTTCAGTCGCTATAGACCAATGGGAACTAATTCAAATAGTTTTTTCAGTACATAGGCAGTTTCCTGGGCACTTATACACGTCCCAAATATAGCTTGCCCCGACTAGATGCGTTATTACCGGACATAATGTAATGAATATAGCTTGTCGCCGGTTTTTACCGATAAAATCTGTAAATAGGGAAGCAATTACCGTTATTGGAAAATATGTGTGCTTTTAAGTTGGTTATGGATGGACGACATTTTGAATGAACGAAAAAATCAAATTGAGTAAAGTAGCTATCGAACTTAGCTCACTCAGCTTAGCTCTTAGCGCTAATAAACATTAACGTGATTCTATGTCCTCCATTGACTCTGGTTAAATAGAGAGGGCCATAAATATTCTCTTGCAGTGAAGACTAAATGACGATGATGATGAAACTTAGAAAGGTGCTCAACTGCTCAAATCTTGATCCAAATTCGTAGTAGTAGTCAAATTTTCAAAAAATCATTCATTTTGATTTTAGGTCCAACAGCTAGCTACAAAGCTAATAACACCGCAATGGTCATTACACGTTCTATTATTCGCAGAATAATATAACCTAATCCCAGAGACAATAACGGGCAAAGCAGGGGAAATAATAGAAATAATCAGGGCGCCGTTCGGTGGGAGTGTACCACTCTGTATGCTAATGAGCGATCCGCTGCGACTGGCTACGTCTAATTTCCAGAAAACAACGTTTCCGAACAAAGATCATACGTTGGACAGATGTTCCAAACAACTTAAGTATTATATCCTTTTTACCTACCCCGATTTATGAATTATCATTTTTGCTTGAGCGTACTCATTTCCTCATTCAAAACCGATTAGAATTCGAAATCGATAGTGTTTTAAAATTCTGAGAACGACATTGGGGACTGTGAAAGAATTTGGGTACGTCTGTTAGTTTCAGGCTATATTTTTCCTAGAACAGACGACACCACGAGCCATTAGTCTGTTTGAGATCATGGCTGTGCAACATAGCTGAAACTTCAGACTAGTTCATGTAGACTGCACATAATAAATGTCGCGTTTGCATTCCGTTGCTCTCAGTTTCAAATGTAATGAATTGCGAAATTTTAAAATCTTATACTAAGTAACATCAGAAAATATATTTTTTCTCCGTCGTTCGTTCTTTTGTTCGTTTCAGACAAAAGACGTCCTCTGCCAGAAAAAATGCCGACTCCAAGGACACAACAAGCGTTTCTGCGCTGCCCACAACCGAGCGTACCTACTCAGTCGACCAATTTTGTCTCCATACAACATTAAAATTATTTCTTTTACATGCGCTCTCAGAGGCAACTCTTATGTAGGTAGAATACAACATATCCTTTCCTATGTATTCCCCAGCTTTATAATCAACCGTTAATGGCGCCGAGATGTGCGGAGCTCCCGGCGCCTTCCAATCCCGTAGGTTAGCTGCCGCGATTATTTTTATTGGCCAGCTACTTTCTTGATGGCTGCTTAGCTTGTTAGCTTGCCTGCTTAATGGCTTAGCTTGTCTGTAATATTGAAACGTGGAGGCGGATTCATATTTTTCAGGGGTCATGACGCATCAGAACGAAATCGGCTTCATGCATATACGCCCGTATTCACAAAAATTACAAGTCTCAGTGCGCGTGGAGGCACAGGGTGACACACGAACTAATTACAGAGCTATTCAACGCTATATAGCAGGGAAGCGCTGGACGCAGACCGCTACCAATCGATCAACATGGAAAGCATTGAGGGAGGCCTATGTTCAGCAGTGGACGTCCTATGGCTGAAATGATGATGATGATGATGATGATTCAACGCTGTCTGTTCGATTTGCTGCTTCACTTAAGCAAGTATCGTTTGTGAATAGTTGTTATAGAATAAGTTTGCGTTAGTATTGGTAACGTTTGAATTAGAGTGTTACTTAAATCTTACCATGATGGCTTCTGAGATTTCCATTGTAAATTTATGAAACCGATTATATTTTGATACTCCACGACACAACGCGTCAGACAAATTATGTTAATTATAAATCCGACATAGTGTAACAAAGACCTTGATTTCATTTTCACTTTGACTATTTATTTAATAAAGAGTGTAAATTTCTGGAAATTTTGTTATAGAGTTAATAATTTTATCATAAATGAAATATTTTTATCATAGTAACATAAGAATTTAATTTCAAGAGTGTTTCAGAATACTTTAAGAGTCACAGTTATTTTTCTATTAAATTCTAGATAAGTATATTCGTTCGTTTCAGCCAAATGATGAGCACGATGTTTGTTTATCTTGATGAACAATAATCTACTTTTCTAAATCACTTAGAACATGAAACCGAATCGTAACTTTTTGTGACCTTGTCCATTTTTCCACCCCAATATTTAGACTACCTCCCAACCCTTACCTTTTAAGTTCGACCTAATAACAATTTCCTTGGGTACCCTTTCGCCTTCGCAAACTGAGTTTCCCTCATTAAAAATGACTGCTAAGAAATTACCCATTTTCTGAGCTTAATGTAGTCTCAACTATAGTGTAGGTACTATAGTTGAGACTATAGTACAACAAGACTATACATTTTGTTGCAAATTAGCTCTTTTAATGGTTTAAATGCATTGTTCTAAAGAATAGTGAGGCACATCACTAGCTGGATATGTTGCCCCGAAGTTGTGGTAGGGCCAGCTATATTGAGACGTGTATAGTGCCCTAAAAATATTGTGAATTTAATAGATAAACAGATATACTTAAAGAACTTAATTCAGTAACGAACTAACTGCTCATTCTCAAAATTGCCAAGTAATCGTCCAACTATAATAATAAACTAAGTAAATTATGCCTATTTAGCACATAATTACTGTCATTTACTTTTCAGCTCTCTAGAACAATAGCTGCTAATTTCACAATCTATCGTAGAATTAACGATTAATGTTAATGGGCCCTGTTTGAGTTGGTATACAGGGTTAGTTTAGAAATACGTCATGGTTTTATGTATGAGAAAGCTCGTCTGTTTCTACCCAATTCATTGTATATCCAATTCATTATTTATTTATTATTACCTATGTAAATAAATGATACTATACATTTTCATAATATTTTCAAGAATGTACTTGTATATCTGGGACTCGTGTTCATGCCTGAATACTCTTGCAGAGGGATATTTAGTAACATTGTAATCAAATGTGTTGTATAATGGACAGCAACCATGCCCAACATTCTTATTAATATGCTGAACAGCTATACATAAAATCACCACAAGTGAGTATCAAATTATTGTAACTCATAAGAAAATGTAAATTACATCTCAAAGCTGCATAGCAATAAAGGCGATAATTCCATAATAAAACGCGACGTTACCTACGTGTGTTAGCGCGCATTATCTCAGCTGCAATTATAATGGAACACGGCGAAATGCACGAGTTAGTCTTAACATTCAAAAACGAGAAGCAACTGCACTTTTGTTGAACAAAGCACTTGGAAATTACTGTGGAATCTCGAACGAAAATGGAAACAATCATAATAAATAAGACGTAGGTAGGTTAGTGACATTATAAAGGTAGCAGGAAGGCGCTGGACACTACCAATTGGATGGATTGATCAACATGGAAATCATTGGGGGAGGCATATGTTCAGCAGTGGATGTCCTATGGCTGAAATGATGATGATGAGGTGATTGATAGAACTTTTGTTCTACAAGCTGCATCCTGGCGAGCGCTTTATGATAGTCACAAATAAAAGTAATTTATTTTCTGGATAAAAAAAAGCTTTTACGTCAATGGGCCAGTGCTGAAAAGAAAGAGCGCAAGAAACTCAGTCCATCCTTCCTCCGCTCATTCCGTTCCTTGTCTCACCAGTTTTCGTCACTTTCTGACCAAGAGCCAGTGACAAGACTTTAAACAGGCTGGCGCCAACTGGTAGGCGAAAATTTTATTGGTCCTCATTCTCTGCGCTTGCACATGCCACATGTGGCACAGTGATTTTAGATATTATGACGTCCATATCCCACCCGTCAAGCCAGCGTAAGAAGTGTAGACCAGAGCCTACATTTGCCCCAGGTAAAAAAAGGTTCGTGCTCCTATAGTCACGCGCTTAGTAGTGTTGTACTTTAAGAGGCAAACCAATGAATCGAAAATATTTTGAGTTCCAACCTTTTTCTCACTAGAACAACAGAAGTAAGGGATGCGGGCGTATCGAAAATAAAACCGGTGTCTTGCTGGAAACACTCGCCTTATACATTTTTAGCGATCCGCCAGAGCGCGGCAACAAAACGCTGTTATTTGCTTTGTACAGTTTTGCACTCTTACCTCTCTAGTAGGTCTGCTATTGCATTGCTATAGCACTATTTATAAATCGTGACTTGCATCGGTTCGTTTTTCGAAATGTTCGTTTATTCCTAAAAAAAGGGATATTTCTATGTAAAGGACACTACAAGATTTGAATACCGTTAAAATGGTTGAACTCTACATAATTTACGTGGGATTTATACATACGTATCTTCTTCTTGTCGTGTCGACAACAAACCTACACAGTGTCAGCCCAAAACGCTGCTATAAGAGTGGCGTTGTCAGTAGCATTCATTAAATATTTATGTATAATTATTATTATGCTTTATATTTTGTTTAAAAGAGATATTAAGGACATGGTCATGGCCAATCAGATTTACTATAGCATGCCTTAGTTGTCCAAAAAACAAAGACTAAGAGGAGAAAATAGTTAAGAGATGATTAAAAAGTTTTTTTCAAATTCCTACGGAACCCTAAAATGAAGTTTGAAGATGCAGTTATTTTTTTCGTTCCCTACATCCCCAGGATCTTTCTTACTCTTTGTCTCACTCTAATAAGAAATAGTTTGCTCAAAGTTCGACCTTAGTTACTTGTTTGTTGTCGAAGGAAGATAGTTATGAACTGAAAAACTTTCATAGTTAGTATTTGAAAGAGTTCATTCAAGTTTTTGAACGATCGTCGAAGAATAAACGAGAAAAGAACTAGATTTTCCTTTTATGTTTCTGGAAATTCTGTCCATGAAGTTAGCTGTGATATTTCTCCAAAAATATTTAGTTTATGTGACCCATGACTGGTTTAGTATGCATTCAAAAAATATTTTACGCATAGAGTGTGACTAACTTTGCAATAGAGCCAAAAAAAAGGGGCTTAAAATTTACATGGCAAACCATCGTTTCAAAGATTACTTAGGGTTGTAAATTTTAATAAATAAAAACACGGTTTTGTATTCTTTTAAGTCCCAGCGCTAAAGAGCGGTTTAAAATAAGTCGTAAAAGTTAGTAAATATTTTATTTGGCGACCATAATGTGTAACAAAAAGTACTATTATTACATTCACAGCAGAAGGGAAAAATATAACAAAGCCAACGTCAACCATAGGTCTTCACAATCAAATAACCCCCACCCCCGTTAAGGCCCAAACGTCATAATTCTATTTAAACAAAACAAAAGAGCGTAGAAAAAATAAACAAAAGCCGGCCGAGACGCACATTTACAATTCAAGAAGGTTTGAAACTTCCTTAATTGATTGTTTCAGAGTCCCTTAAGCCTGTTTCTGAGAGAAAAAAATAAAAGAACTTTTTCAATCAAGCGGTCGTAGGTCCAAAGAGGTTCGCTCCTCTGCCTCCCAATTAATTAATTGATACGGAGTGAAACGAATTAATTACTGGACTCGATAATGAACTGTGAAGTCGTGTTTTAAGTGTAGGTATTCGAGTCCTATTCGTAGACTGCCAATAATTTCTCGGCTTTTCTTTCTATTCAATTGAGAGTGGTAAATATCGTTCATTTATTCACTGAAAATCAAAAATATTTTCCTGTCGGGCGACACTTTAAGTTATTTCAAACTCAAGTAATATTATAAATGTGACAGTTTTTAAAGATAGGTGTTTGTATGTCTTTCACACTTAAACCACTGAACCTACATATTTAGATAAAATACGACTTTAGATACCCAGACAAAATGAGGATAGTTTTTATCCCGGTTTTCAGAAGGGAGAGCGGTTAAAAGTTTATGTAGGTAGTAATAGACCAAAATTCGAGTGGACTAAAGCTAATACTCGTCAAGACTATGTAATGAAAGACGACGTCCAATAGTCAATTAATTAGAACATAAGTCTAACAACAGCTAAAAACAATCATTCAGTGTCATTTCAATAACTAATTCAAAAATGTTGAAAATTATAACATCACAAAGAATGTTCACACCGGGCGCTCTACAATGTACAGCGATAATTTTAATACCGGGTCCAATTAGCGACACGCGCACGTGGCAAAGGAAAAGAAGCCCCACTATATTTTAATTTATAAGCAACTATACCTTTAACACCTTGACTTGCACTTTGATTTAGGTTATTGCTTTTAGGTGATCGAAATTAAAACATCGGACTAGCCAGCTACTGCTCTACCCCTGGTGCGTTATTTCAACGCTATTTTTACGGATTTGAAATATGGTCTGTCACACAAACTTAGTACTTTTAGTGGAAATTGCGGCTGAAAAAAGCTAACTTTTGTGATTCTTGTAACAAATTCATGAATACATAGGAGGTATGTATGACTCTTAATACATAATTTTTAAGTCAACTAGACAAACTTCATCATAAATTATGCACTTACAAAAAAGAATCCATCTCTATTTATTTCTTAATGTTTGATAACGAAATCAAAAATTTTAATTATCATATTAAAATATGCAAAGCATACAGAGTGAGACTACCAAATATAATTTTATTTTGTACGCCTCATAGTTTTCAGTCGTTAAACATCGCGTAATTAACAAAATGGAAACAAAGTAGCCATTCATTTACTAATTGCTTTTAGATATTTTTGCAGTCGTTAGAATTAATTGCTTTTGATTCGGCGTTTCCTTCCCACGTTTTAACCTTTTCCTTTTTCATTTAGTTTTAATGGCCGTCTTGTCTGCGATAAAAAGTAATTTATAAATGGTATAAAAATCTGTAAGTATGTACCTATTCATTTTTTTTATCCACAACGAGGAAGCTCTTAGCCTGTATCTCACCTGATGGTAAGTGACGATCAGGCCGAAGGTGGAAGCGAGCTTCACCCGGAATCCTCAACCACTAAGGAACTGGCTATCTTACCTATAACTGCCGGAATACAACAATGCTGTTAACATTATTGTTATGGCGACAGAGCTACCTCTTCTATAAATTGTGTTGTTGTACATAAGTATATTGTGAACCTACAGGATTGTGACGCTTGCCTCCAAACCATGTGTGATGATCACGACCACTCTGCCTAGAGTGTAGCGAAGAAGAAGAAGACGTTTAGCATATCCTTTAGAACTGATGGTCTTTGAGACAAAAAGTTCGAGTGGTAACCACGGACCAAAAGAATATTGTAGGCGGCCTCACTCGGTGAACAGACGATCTTGCTAGTGAGTGTTATGCTCCTGAATTCAGGGGGCGCAGGCCTGGCCACTGTGGAAATCTTTAGATGAGGTTCTTTGTACGTCTTTCAAACAAATAAACAAAGTTTTGTTTATTGGAATAAAACGTGGCGTTGACTTTAGTGCGTGCAATAAAATATGGCCCAAACCATATCGCTAAAGATAGGTATGTAAAGGGGATGCTTGGAACGGTTTAACTCAAAATAGTCTCTCAACAGCCTCAAACAACTTGCTCTGTATAATCATTGTCACAATTTAGCTGCAACAAAACCTGATATAACTGTATGCCGTACTAATGAGCGCTTGTGACAAAAACTACTCGTATCACAAAACATCTTGAGGCAAAAAGTGCTCCCTGACGAATGCCCGCCATCCTTTACACGGCCACAAAGGAACCACGGCATTGTGTTTCGAGTATTACGAGCGAGGATAGGAGCTGGGCCAAGTGATAGGCTGAGGAGTGAGGTTGGAAATTGAGAGGAAAATAAAGCAAGGACAACCAACGGTAGGTTAACCAACCTTACAAGTAAAAGAGACTGAGTTGCACCACTTTAACCGTAACAACCGTCAAAAGTCTGTCAAACTCCATTCAAAAACACAGGAAAAGAAGCTGAGCTAGTTTTACCACCTTAACTTCAACCGTAACAAAAGTCTGTCAAACTCCATACAAAGAACACCGGTTAAAGCTATAGTTACTGTGGTGCACGTGCAACTCATAGGTTTCAACTGTTCGAGTTGAAAACAAGAATGCATAACGGTCGATTCACACTATCCGTGAAGTCACAGTTCCAACACTATACCAACACAGTGATGAGAGTAAAGTGGCATCTTACAGACGTATGAAATAGACGTCAGCTGTATTGCCCCTTTATGTTTTCGAAGAATACAACAATAAAAGAAATACACAGGAAAAGAAGACGTTTAAGCTCCCAGGCACATTTTGTCTGATCAATTCGTTGCTCAAATGAAATCCAACTGTCAACCCGAGATTTTATCGCGGTATACCAACCGGCTAAATGATTTCTGCCCGTTCCCTGGAGTTTTAGCGTTTAAATTAACAGCCCGTAAATAAAGTGACTTCAGGTAACTTAAAAATCCTTGTCCCCGTTTATTTTTTCCAAGGTTTCAAGCTCTTTTGCCTTCCACCATCCCCTAAGTCGGCTGTGCCGCCGTCTCCGCGCGCATTGATGTCTAACCATGCAAATTATGAGGTGTGCACACGCGCTGCGCCAACGTGCGACTGTTTGCACTCGCCTTTATATCAAAGGTAAGGAGTAAGGACTTTAGGAAGTCGTTTTTAATCTAAAATAATAGACGTTCTTTAGCGTTTCTCGTGAGCGGTTGGCCTATTTAGAACTGGTTCTTACATTTGTGTTTTGAGTATTTACGTGGTAATTAATATAGGGCGTTTAAGAATTGTTTAGCAATAGTAAAAATTACAGCATTTCCATCACGTGAGGTGTAAACCGAGCTAATGTGCACGCTCATCCCAATACATAGCATTTAGTGATTGTATAAGATGCTCGACTAATTTTGAACGATACATTTTGAACTGAGCATCAACGTAATCTACTTGAAAGTTGATTGTTGATGCTGATGCAACTGTTGTTGACTTCATCTCTAATTCAATTTTAACGAAGCAATTTTCAAGCTTCCCTCAAAAATCTGGTGGTGACCCATCACACAACAGAATAGTTGCTAAATAAATTGTTGTAAGCCAATTGTAAAGCTAAAAATAAACTATGTCTTCATTATGTACAGTCAGCGCCAAATAGTTCGGGACACCCAAAGTGGCCAATAAGTTCGCAACACAACCTTATTCCAATAATTTGTTGTAACAAAGACGTGTTGCGAACTTATTGGTCACTTTGGGTGTCACAAACTATTTGAAGCTGACTGTACCACATTAAAGACAAAATTGTTATTCTATTTTATGAACTCTAAACTATATTTTGTGGTCTTTCAAAAGAATAGACCGCGCAACAATATTTATTTTTCGAATCCGCGACTTAAACCCACCAGTAGTTCGCAGAATAAATAAAGGTAGCGACGGGTCTATTGTTTGGCTTCAGAATTTCAGATATTGTTGCGGAATGGAAATGTTTTGTGAAACATTATCCTTTAAATGCATTCTCTTCGTAATTCAAAATAAACACTGAATATTTAATTTTGTTATTGTAAAATTATATTACAGACGTTTTAAAGCTAATCCGTTTGCAGAATTAACTTAAATACGCTAACGTTGCGCTCTGTCTATTAACTTCAAATTGTGTTATGTGAAGATATTAGTCAAAATTGTTTAAAGATATTTAATTTATAGAGTCCTAGTACCTATTAAATACAATGCGTACTGCAATATTGGAAGATAGTCAATCCACAAAATGATAAAGGAAGGGTCGACTTCTTTAACAATTATGATAAATGTAAATTAATCATCAATACCTACCAACTGAAAGAAAAGAAAGAAAGAAACATTTAGTACGAATATCATTTAGTTAAGGACAAAGAAAGTATACGGAATAAAAGGCAGAAATAGCACATAAATATTACAAGGAAATATAAAGTGAACTGAGCAGTGCTTGCTACCCTGTCGCAACATCGATGCCCATCGCAATGGGACTCCACTCAGCATATGCCGTGACGGGAAGGCCACGATGCGGGTTTTCAGTGTGCCCCATTGCGTTCCACTATCATCTTCCATTGTACCTACATGTAAAAGAAAGGAAACTTGTAGAGGAGATGAGACTTGTCTAGATGAAAAAAATAACAAGAAAAGAAGCCTCTATTCTATGCATATTACTCATATTTTATTCCATTGTCCACCAGCCAGTTTTCCATAAGAAAAACTTGCCCGTGGTCATCGGAGCGGCAAACAAAGACAAGCGTTCCGCGTTTTATTTCAGCGAGGAGCCCTAAAAGCTCTAAAGGATTTGCCACACTGGATGCCCAGATAACAAAAATGTGATAATACATCATATCTTATCACCAAGTACATAGTGATATTAAAGTGGTATATAAGTAACGCTTTTCCAATGACACACATTTCTACTAAAGTAATATCGTTCGTTTCAGCCAAATGACGTCCACTGCTGGACAAAGGCCTCCCCCAAGGCTTTCCATAATGAATGGTCCTGCGTTACCCGTATCCAGGTTCTTCCTGCTCCCTTCCTTTACCAGATCGTCGGTCCACCTAGTAGGAGACCTGCCCACCTGTCTGCCAGCCCGTGGTCCAACGGCCATCGTCTCTACGAGCTATGTGCCCCGCCCACTACCACTTGACTAAAGTAATATATGACTTTTTATACCTATCATCGATATACAGATTAGTTGTGTGTCGTTTTGCTAGCTGATGCGGTCAGGTCAAAATGAACGCAGCCGCATCATGCATAAATACACTGTCGGTCTCTATACATTTTGTATTGATGCAATCTGACCGTGCGGGCACAAGTAAAGAACGCAAACCGCACTGCTGACAAATTGCCTTGACACGATCGTTGACAGATTGTCTTTTTTTGCGTTAAGCGGCTATTCTGGTTCTATGAAGTTCCGGTATCACTACGACCGGTACCGATCTATTGTGATCGCTACTATTTTCCTTGCAGTTCGCCTCCGAGTCCTGCATCCATTGGGTAGTGCAGTATCTTTTGGGGGGCGATATGTTTTACATCTTGTGGGCTTAGGATGTGTTTGCCCAGGTGTAAGCTCCGCTTGCGCATCAAAGATCCGCAGTGCGTGAGAATATGTAGTGGCGTTTCATCTGCCTCGTGGCATCTTGATAGATTGTCTTGGCCGGGCCACTGATCGTTGCCCTGACCAACAATGTTGTCCATGCGGGCTGCGTTCACTTTGACCTGACCGCAGAACGCATCCAGTGTGGCAAATCCTTAAAAGCTCTAAAGCTAGCGCACACAATACAGCGGAAACCTCACCGTCAGTCCCTCTCCTCTTATTTGCGTTTTCATAACGTACTGCGACTATACGTAGGGTACAATGTCACAATTTCTGCTTAAATTGAAACTACACGGGGATTTGTTTCGAGCGTTTAAGCGGTCTAACTTTTTTGTCCGTTGGTACATTGTTTGCAACTCTCGCTTGGGTTGTGTTCGTAAAAAAATGTCAAGTCTAGCTTAAAAGCTCGGGAGTTTCCAATGTCTCAATAAAAAGAAGAACACTTCCATCCTGTACTTTGAAACAAAACAAGTTTTCAACTTTTTGCTTGACTAGAAAAAACCTAGGCAGATACCAAAGCATTAGTGTAAACTAATTACTGATTACATTATAAAATGATAAACTAGCTTTTGCCCGCTGCAACGTTCTGTTTCAGAAAAATACCTAAGCTTTTATCATGAACCTATATCTATTTATTTATGTTATTTTCTTACGTGTGATCAATTGAAGATACATTACAATAGTAGTTAAATAAAGTCGCTGTCCGGTCCCGCACCATTTCAGTTCTCGTGTGTTTCCAAACCAAGGCTAGACGTTATCATATTTGAAATATCTTACTAAAACGCGAGTATTTTAATAATTCCACTGTTTTATTTTACGAACTTGATATAAGAATGTGCTTTTCGCTAAAGGATGAGATGGTTTGTAATGTAGTTAGATGTTACAATGTCTGTCTGCTTGTATTTTGTATTAAATTTATGCTGTTTCACCAAATGTGTAATACTTTTTATGAGCTTTTGAAAACGTTGTCTCTAGATAAAGTTTGTATAAAAACGCTATGTCAATCACTTGTACATTTTTAACTCAACTGACTCAAATTATTTTCTCCATAAATATCTAAAAAAAAGTCCACCTACAAGGTAGACCGACGACATCGTAAAGGTAGCAGGGAAGTGCTGGACGCAGGCCGCTACCAATCGATCAACGTGGAAAGCATTGGGGAGGCCTATGTTCAGCAGTGGACGTCCTATGGCTGAAATGATGATGATGATGATGATCTAAAAAAATAAATTAGGCGACCTCGACCTACTTTATTTATTATTCTAAACATCAAGCTAACAGAATACAATAATACGAGTACAACATAATAATTTATGTTAACACTTTTAAAACCATATAAATTATTTCAGCATTGGAATCATTTCCTACATTTCCCACTAATGGGCAAGTTTGTGTAAAAATGTCCCCGCTGCAGCGCCAAAAGACCGCCTCCTTTATATTTCAGACGCGCCGTCAGGAGCGAACGTTCGCGGAGTAATGCGAATCTCTTGAAAATGAGCTCGGGACATCTGTGGTGGGGACACACGGCCGGTAAGAACAGACAACTTCTGTAGGTACCTATATTTTAAAAGTTGATGATAATGATTCTGTCACTTTAATGTTTAGCGCACCATGGGATTCTGTCACTAAGTTTTTTAGGTCTCCCGGAATAAGTTCCGGAAAAAATATGCATTTTACTGGAATAAAACTACATACCACACTAATAGCGGTGTATAGTGTCGGATCAAAAACTACATACTAGGATAGTAAACTCATTGTTTCAACTCGCACTAATCAAGAATTTCAATGTTATCAGATAATTTAGAAAAATGTAAAATACAAGTTGTTAATACCGAATATAAAACAAAGAGTCGAAGGCAACGAAGCGAACTTCAGGCACAAAATTAAATATAATACATACATGCAAGTTAATATGACTGTGAACTTCACATTAACAATGTCCATGGAAAATTGTAAAATGACTATGGAAAAAAATATAAATTATAGTAGACAAATGAACATGAAAGAAATGTCGTAATTTAAAACATAAAACATTATAGCTTTCCATCCTTTTCTACAGTGTGTGACGCCTATCTGAGACGGGTCCCAGGACGTTGGGTTTGCTTTAATATAATTAGCTCAACTAACTCAAGAAGCGAGTTTAAATTATGTATGCCTACAATTATTAGTCCTGTCTCGTCGCTACATTGTCTCCTGCATTTTGGAGTATAAATGGTTTTAATTTCGGAGATATCTCTGGAGAAGACGGGAATGTCTCAGGGCTATCTTTTGAATTAGTTATGACTTGTCATATTGCATAAAGAATAGAGAAAAGCGAGTCTAAGAGCGCCATTTTTTATATGAGTTACATTGTTCGTTTCAGCCGAAAGACGTCCACTGCTGGACCACGTTATATTTTGTGACTGGACAAAAGCCTCCCCATTAGTACAGATAGTAGAGTTACATTGTACTCAGTGTTTAAAATTTTGGCTACTATGCTACAGCCGTGGTCACAAGTAGGTAGCCCGTGTTTCTCTATTTGAGTTGAAACGGAATGTAAAGGTTTGAAATCTTGCATAAATAATGTTGTGTTGAACTTGAAACTTGGCGGTTGATTAGGTTATACGACAGAACTAAATGGCACATGGTTCGGTGAATTAAGTGATGGGTCTCAAGTTCGATTCCAAGACGAGTCCAATAGCAAAAAAAAAAAAGAAGGTGTCTCCTATTTTTTTTTTCCCCGATCAAATAAAATGTTTTAAATGGAAAACTCTCAATGATTATTGTAACCAACATCATTATTATTTGGCCTATTTTATTTCTTAGTTAAAGAAGCACGATGTATAATTTATTTTCAACCGATTTCAAAAAAAGGAGGAGGTTCTCAATTCGACCCGTATGTTTTTTTTTTGACAATCCCTTAACTTGATTTGTCTTTGAATTCGCCTTTAAAACGGAGGTCCCATTACAAAAACGATATTTACGAAGTTAAATCCAAACGATTGATTGTATTTGATTAATCAATTCGTTTGTTGTTTGAAAGCTCTGATCAAAAGCTCAGTTCGTTTGACTTTCGGAATAACGCTTTTGTTTTAATTAGTCCAATTTCGTGAATCGTGGATACACTTTAGGAATGACAGTAGTATAATTAAGCATTCTTGAATGATATTAGTTTAGTAATTACTCGTTCGTTCGTTTCAGCCGAAAGACGCCCACTGGTGGACAAAACCCTCCCCCAAGGTTTTCCACAAAGACCGGTCCTGCGCCGCTAGCATCCAGGCACCTCCCGCGACCCTCATCAGATCGTCGGTCCACCTAGTGGGAGACCTGCCCACGCTACGTCTTCCGGCTCGTGGTCGCCACTCAAGAACTTTCCTGCCCCAGCGGCCATCAGCTCTACGAGCTATGTGGCCCGCCCACTGCCACTTGATTTTAGCGATTCTGCGGGCTAACTACTCGTACTTAACTAAATATCTAATCATATATTTTTCCGCGTAAGCACCTGCTTATGTCTAACGTTTAACTCAGTCAGTGCCTGATGGGAGCGACACGGGAGGGGTGACTTTGATTTATTATGACTTTGCTCTGTCAAAGCGAGCATCGTTCGTTCTTTCGTTTCAGCCAAATGACGTCCACTGCCGAACAAAGGCTTCCTCCAAGGTTTTCCACAATGCACGGTCCTGCGCTGCCCGCATTCAGGCTCTTCCCGCGACCTTTACCAGATCGTTGGTCCACCTAGTAGGAGGCCTGCCCACGCTACGTCTACCAGCCCGTGGACGCCACTCGAGAACTTTTCTGCCCCAACGGCCAACGTCTCTACGAGCTATGTCAGTCACTTTGGTTCTCCTGCGGATCTCCTCATTTCTGATTCGACCACGCAGGGAAAATCCAAGCATGGCCCTCTCCATCGCCCTTTGGGTGACCTTGAGCCTTCTTATGAGGCCCATAGTAAGCGACCACGTTTCAGATCCATATACTGGCAACACACACTACTCGAAGACTTTTGTCTTGAGACATTGCGGTATTTCGGATGTGAGTATATCGCGTAGCTTCCCGAATCAAAGCGAGCATACGTTTATATAAAGGAGATCTGAAGTCTCGCTAACGTTTGACGTTACGAAAACACCCTCACGTGCTGATTCCATACCTCAGGTACTTAGTTTAGCGCTAGACCAATAGCAGGTATCATCTGTCAGGAGAAATGTATCAATTATTTTTCCGGAAAAAAGGCAACTTAGGCCCAGTTTTTTGATCCGTAGGTAAAATAACCAATAATCGACAGATGTCAATTGACAAGTAGTTAAATATCAAGAAAAAATGTTTTTCGAACAATTGTTAGCTTGACTTTTAGTAGGTACCTACATTTTTTAACAATTTGTTTACATTTTGTTAATATTTAACCATTAGTAGCAAAATTTAACTATTTGTTATTTTAACTATTAATCAAAAAACTGGGCCTTAGTAATACCAAAGTACATATTTTTATACAATTCATCAAGGTCTAAACGTCTCTAACAAGAGTTTTTCTCAGAAACACTCAACGGATACGCTTATAGTATGACACTAAGAAGTTAGAAGACACAAAGCCAAATGTGTCACGTAAGTCTGAAGAAATATTCGAGTATCCAATAAAAAGGCTTAATAATGAGCGTACTTGTTTAAATTACAACCATTCTTATATATTTCAGTTTTTTTTTCCAATATAAGACCAACGATAACGATATTTTAACGGTTTAATGTTCCCTTGATAAATGTTTTTTTATGCATAACAAAGCAGGTATTTGACCACAATCGCACATGATGTTAAGTGGGATGCAGTCTAGGATGGTACATATCTGCCCTGTAAGTGCCTATTCACTCTTGCCTTGAAAAGACCCGGATTATAGTCTTCGGGAAAGACAGCAGCAGGCAACGAATTCCAGTCCCTAGATGTGGGTGATAGAGATCTACAAGATAATTTAAAAAAGTCACCTTTGTTTCCTTGAGTGAATCAAGGTTACCAAACCAAATGTCGAATAAATTCTCATGGATTGAACCTGGGTGAAATTGTTTCGGTGTGACATGAAACACCGAAAATTGCGCGTAAAGAAAGTGCCAGGTGAACGAACTGGAATAAAGCAATTTCAATTGGCCAATAGATAAGACTTAAGGACGAAGCACACTTATCAACCAGGAAACGGATCGTGACCGTATCAACTCGAGGCGGTCAGTATTCTTTGTATGAAACTCCATACCGCAAAGCACACTTATCCGCACCGTAACATGAACGCCTCACCTCGCGGCGAAAGGCAATTTGGTGTTGATCCCTTTCCAGGTTGATAAGTGTGCTATGGACCTTTAGGAAGCACCAGTCTGTTGCAAAGGTGTAAGACGAACTACTGTACTCCAGCTTGTGCATTTTTAATCTCGCGCTCGACGACGCTTCATTTGTCTGACTCAGCCTGAAGCCATCTTGAAAATTGGTTTGTGTGTTATGTACATTTGTGTGGAGGAAAAACTGCGAACAAATTGTTTTAAGAGGTAACAAGCTCCAATTTGCACCAAGATATAGGCTCAAATGTGAGATAAAACAAAGTCATGACTCGAAAACTCCATCATAGGATACAATGCTTTCATCATCATCATTTCAGCCATAGGACGTCCACTGTTGAATATATTAAGTTTCCTCTAATGATTTCCACAATGACCGGTTAGTAGCGGCCTGCATCCAGCGCGCAATGCTTTATTATTATTTTTCTTTGATAATATTTAAATCAAGATTAAAGTTAAGGGGAATAATATAGAGGGCTAGACGTACTAATACGAAAGATATTGGAAGCAATGTGTCGTGCACGCGATGCTAGATCCAATGTGTATTACATACAGTAGTATAAAAATAGCCAAGGGGCCAAGGTTGGACTTAAAACATTATAACTATACTGTGAGGACGTGACGTGAGTACATTATGTTACTCATATAAAAAATGTCACGTTGAGACCTGTTTTTCCCTATTTTAGTTAAGATCTCTTGTTGTGTTGTTGCACTTATTTCTTTCAATGTTCGGACAATAAGCACATCAAGCTGTTGTATCTTATGCAATTTTGTAATATGTATTATTTTGCACAAAATTGTATACGATGCTGACTGTACGAGTATAACGCCGTATGCACCTTCGAAGAAGTTTGTGGTACACTCGGCGACTATAAATCCTTCCACATTCAATAAGCTGGAACACGGATTTTTGTTTGAGCCTCGTTTGAAAGTACGTAGAATAAGTTGGCGGTTCGTTCGTTTAAGCAAAATGACGTCCACTGCTGGTTGGTGGTACGTAAAACAATTTTGAAACCTTATCAGAAATATTAGGAGCAAAGGGCTAAGAAACTTTGTCTCAGTAGGTACTAAAGAATATGTAAAATAATGCCAAAAACATTAACTGTTTCTTTTGATTTTTAGTTTATTATCGAAGCCAAGTCTTGAATCTGTTTAAAGTTCCGAAACTAATATTGCTATTTTATAAACATTCACATTAATTGCACTTTTCAAAGAAATTCACATCTGAAAAAACTACTCAGAGGTCAATCTATGAACGATATCGATACTTAGATCAAAACTGACCTAGGGTCGTAGATCTGCAATGATTTAAGTAACTATCAGAGTTAAGTATTTTTCCAAACTAAACATAAAATCATAAACAAGGGAACCATAAAAGCCTAAACAAGGCTCCGCCGGCCACGGTCTTCCCTCGGGACAAGCGAACCCTCTTCCCGGTTACCAAAGTGCGCATATCATCTTCTCTACAAAGGTGTATGGGAATATGAAAAGGGTGACCGATAATAATTTTGACATGTCTTGGGTTACCTGGGAAGGGATAAAAGACGCACATGTAAGTATGGGATCAGAATACAAAGTGGCATAAATAGTGGGTGTATTTATAAATAGAATACCCGTGTTTTGGGGGCTCTCTTTGTAAACAAACAATGAATGTGAACTATTCTAAGTAAGTTTTAGGCTGAGTTGCACCACCTAACTTTGACCGTAGCTATAACGATAACCGGCGTATTTTGTATGGAGTTTGACAGATTTTTGACGTTTGTTAAAGTCAAAGTAAGATGGTGCAACCCAGCCTTAGTGGTTTACTTCAGTTTTACATACGTGACAGATGAGCGAGGTGAACATAGTTTAAACTTTAAACAAAATCATATTAATTACTTTACAAAATGGCAACGTTTCGTTCAAGATAAGTACCTATATGTCTTCAAAGGCAGAAAGGTGATTCATTTTTTGACAGTACGACCAAATTGTAAACTGCCTTGTCTAGTCGCTCACTTCATTTAGATAGGTACTACACTTTCTTGAAAAAAAATAATAAGATAAGTACCATAGTAAATGTTACCCTTTTGCCAAAAATTTGGGACCTGCGAATTGTCTCCATTCAAAGAATACTACACGACTTCATTGCTTCCACAAAACTGATATGAAAAACACAATAAAATGTTAACAAGTCCCAATTTAAAGCCCGAGGACAACTAAACTGCATGTAAATATGCATGAATATGAACAGTAATGGAATACAAATAAAAACTATAATGCAATATCGTTGCTGCAACTAAAATAGTTGTCAGCGAGCATCCGTGAACGCTGAACAATTCAAAGATGCCTCGAATATCCAAGACTGGAGGCTGTCACACCGTTATTCTTGGATTAGAAAAGTTTTAGACTAAATGTGCAAGACTAAATCCCCGAGTGCTTATTTTATCAGTCAGATATGAAATAGATTTTATTATTAATCAAAGAAAGAACTAATTACAGATGACAAAGATAAAGACAATAAATCACAAAGTGGAAACATCAAGTCAAACAAGATAAAACAAAAAAACTAAAGTAATGAATATGGAAAACAGACATAGCAAAATTAATTTTCATATTACCTATAATGTGTAATATCCAAATTAAAAAGACTTCACTGAGCAAAAGTCATAATATTCTGTATAGTGCAATTATGTCGCTGGTTTTCAATGCTGAGCGAAGTGCACGAAAGGTTTTCAATTATATTTCTATACCAAGTGATGCTATAAAAGTGTAACCACAAAGTTCCTGCAAAGACACGCAAACACACCTCGCTCTTGCTCGCATTTTTCTGTGTCCCCTGTTCAAATCAGTTCCTCACATTACGCTCCGGTGTAAATGCAGCCAGGTCGGCTTGCAGCCGAGTTGCAAAGTTGTATTGTTGCAAAGTCGGGATAGAATCGCCGAGGGCCCGCCCTCCCGCCTCCGCGCCGCCGTATCGCATTTTCCAATTTCACAATCCATATTTTCCAAGTTTGCTTTCAAATAATACCCGCTATTGTTGGAAATATCTCTTTGATTCTTTATAAAAATGCGGGTCAGATTTGATATTGTATTGAATAATAAATAATAAGCAGACGAATCGCGAAATCCTCGGAAGCTTCATAAGAGATTTTCTCGGAAAAATTGAGGGTACAGAACTTGAAGAACTTTGAAAGAGTGGCTGAAATAAGAATATTTTATCTCCAACCAACCAAATTTAATGCAAAAATGCTATGCACAGTTTGATATTTCCCAAAACTCAGGCCGAAATTATAAAAAGAAAATACATTAAGTTATTTTGTAAAATAAAATCTTATTTAATAAAGTCAGCCGTTTGGTGTAGTGGTTCAGAGCGGACTACTATGCCGAGAGGTCCCGGGTTCGATTCCCGGCCGGGCAGAAATTGAAATGATGAATTTTAATTTCTGTGACGGGTCTGGGTGTTACTATGTATAATATTTATGTATTTAAAAAAAAGTATATAAGTAGTATATCCGTTAAGCTAGCACCCATAACACAAGCATTAAGTTGCTTACTTTGGGGCTAGCTGGCGCTTTGTGAAATTGTCCAAAGATTTATAAAAAAAAAAATTGTATATTTTATAATTTAATCTTATTTAGTAAAACACACGCAATAGCAACTGCCCTGTGACCTTCAAGCAATATATTTTTTCCTTTCTCAATTTTAATTTCAGGCAACACTGAATGAAATTATTTCTTCTATTTAATCACAATGACGTGCGCCACTTTAAAACTTATGAGTAACAAAATACGCATCATAATTAAATAAACTTCCACGTACTCCATTCCCGAGAGCTTTAAGTCTGGAAGTGTAATCTAACTGAAGTTCTGAAACACTACAACTACCCACAAGTCTGGGCATTGTGCAAGTTCGACAGATGTCTCGAACTGGCTCGTAACTTGCGCCGGGACGCCTAAAACGGGACGTCCCGATGTAGGCTAGGAGCTAAATAAACAGCATATGAACCGCAATATTCCGTGCATATTATGTAGTTTCAATAGGTATAATTTCTAGTTTTTGCTATTGAACATTGTTTTTGCTCATCTTCTGAAGTCAATAAATTAATGAGTTTTAGCTAAAAAAAAGTTTAGCTGATTAGTTTTAGCTGATTACCGTGAATAAAAAAATCAAATACACAGGCCTGCGAGCCTAGTGCAGAAGAAGTTGTGGTTTTTACATCCTACAGAATGATATTTGTGAATAAAGATTATTTATTTATTTAAATCCCATGCCATAGGTTGTCATGGCACTTAGGCAATTGGTCTGATTGAATCATGTCAGACTCATTTGCGACGTGTTAAGCTTGACACTTGGGTTGTGACCTTAAATAACCAATCGACATGATACGATCCACTAGTAAGTACTTATCCTGTTTTATTATTAATATGAAGTCACTATTCAACCCGGGTCCCATGTAGATGGTAAATTTATTAAACCATAACTGAAATATGACTTTTAGCTCCAAGCCTATCTTACCTAAAACTACAAGAAAGTGCACCGACACCCTTTGTATCGCGTCTGAGTACAGACGACAGCGCATCAAGCGGGTCTTAATTTCTGAAAACACAGAGACTAATAAAAACTGGTTGAAAATTAGCAACCATTAATTGACACATAGAAGTTTATTTTTGTTTATTTTTCTTTTATTTTATTTTGTTTTATTCAGAAAACAAACAGCTTACAAGTACACAAATTGCATAGATACAATGCAAGTAGTTGGTCAAAGCCTATTTAATGCAAGCTAACTCTACATTTACCCTACAATTCCTCGCAAGATGAAATTGTAACCCATCAGACAGGGGAATTCAAAAACCCTATTTACCTATCTGTTGGACACTATGTTGGTATCCTCCCAGGAAAAGTGGGAACTGTCAAAACTTACAAGACACAAAAACTAAACTCGCGAAGATAATCCAGAGTACGTTAGTGGGGCACAAAGGGCCCAACTTGCGTAGTTAAAACTTTTGATGGCGTTTTTGGGGTCCTGTCCAACAACTATTCTCACTTTTAGACTCTTTTATCTGTCCATTGATATGTCAAACGTTGCTCAGGAACTTTCTGGTGGCAACTTTGTTGAGTAGCAGTGTATTGGCATTTCGGAGAACAATAATGTTTTCCTTTCAAGGTTAGGATGTAGGTTAATATAATTAGGTATTCGCATGAAATTCACATAGTAAATAATGTAAGTAAAGTAAATTATTTATGAAGAATTTACATTAAATGGGAGGGATGCCCTAACTCTAATAAAGTTATCCATGGAATCTTATCCAAGAACTTGGCTTTCCATAGTGTTAAGTGTTTAATGTTACATTTAAATCTGTAAGCTGTTGATATCTCTCTAATAAATAAATAAACTCGGAAATGCTAACTAAATAAATAATTATATTTGCACAATAAAATCTTATTGAAGCTTTTTGTTTTTGTGTAAGCCCTACAAATACGTTAGGATTTTGGCGAACATCCCAGCCCGGCTGGACTATTTAAATTAAAAATAGCTGGAAATGTGTGAAATATTTCCAACGGAAGCATAACTTCAGATAATAACATCCGTGGCCCAGTACTTACTGGGTTTACATCCCTTAAGTTATAATAATATATTTTATATCCATCTAAGGATCAAGCCATAATAAAGCTTAACTAGAGTTATGGAAGGTCACTCCACAATCTACTGGAGATAAAAGTTGTTATTATACTCATAAAACGCACTTATATCAGTGAGAAGTTCCAAGATTTATAGCACTCTTAAACAAAACTTAAATAAGAACACGCTTAAAATGAATATAAATCGTTTAATCACTCACAATTTTGTCGTTAAAATTCTAGAGAAAACTGAAAAGTGTGTATAATACCTGAGTTTAAAAGAAAAAGTAATAAAGAAAATTAATATGAACTTCTAAAATTTAAAACCTAAAGTTAAATAAAATAGATCGTAACGGCTTTTAAGACATAATCAAGATTGAGAAAAATATACAGGGTGTCCCAAAAACAATGGATAACCCTGTAACCATCAATAGGCCTCGCCATGGTCTCCCTAACGTCCAATTTTGACCCCAGTAAAAATATCACCGTTTTCAAGATTTTTGAGTTTTTGTGCATTTTTAGAAAATTGCCAACTGCGATTACTTTTTCTCATGCCATTTCTACAAATGAGGATACTTTTCAATCTAGTTTTTTTCCTTATCAAAAGGGATAGTTGGGCTATCAAAAGAAAAGATTAAAGTTCAACAAACTAGTTTAAAAGTATGAAAATTTTAAGAAATTGCAGAGAAGAAGGAAAAATTAATTCATTGTCTTGCACTTTTGATCAGCCGTCGTGTAAAAAAAATGTAGGAAGACCATCGTGCCCATTACCTTAAAAACTTCCTTGGTTAATTGAGATTCTAAAAAGGTATCACAAGCCTATGTATTCTGTATTATTTTTATCTTATGGCTACTTGAATAGCAACTAGTATGAAAACTGCAAAAATGAGTTTTTCTCGTAATAGTTAAACCAGGACTGCATAGTGGCATTAAATACAAATGGATAATTTTTAGCGTAGGAATTTTAATAAAGCAACATTTTATCATCATCATCATCATCATTTCAGCCATAGGACGTCCACTGCTGAACATAGGCCTGTACCCCAATGATTTTCATAATGACCGCTTGGTAGCGGCCTGCATCCAGCACCTTCCTGCTTACCTTTATGAGGTCGTCGGTCCACTTTGTAGGTGGACGTCCTACGATGCGCTTTCCGGTACGTAGTCTCCACTTTAACCCTGCTGCCTCTGTTCTGCAAACTACTGTGCCCTGCCCATTGCCACTTCAGCTTGCTGATCCGTCGAGCTATGTCAGCGACTTTAGTTCGTTTACGGATCTCCTAATTTCTGATACGGTTTCGTGAAGAAACCCGAGCATAGCCCCTTCCATAGCACGCTGTCCAAAAAATCCACGTTTCCGAGCCGTGTATTATCACGGGTATCTGTCTATAGGCACATTTATAAGGTTTAAAACAAAAATTAAGTAATCACAAAAACGCAGAACGGACGGCCAATGGGGCAACAGGGTTCAAGTGGAGGCTACGTACCGGAAAGCGCATCGTAGGACGTCCACCTACAAAGTGGACCGACGACCTCATAAAGGTAAGCAGGAAGGTGCTGGGTGCAGGCCGCTACCAAGCGGTCATTATGAAAATCATTGGGGTACAGGCCTATGTTCAGCAGTGGACGTCCTATGGCTGAAATGATGATGATGATGATGATAAAATGTTGTTTTATTAAAATTCCTACGCTAAAAATTATCCATTTGTATTTAATGCCACTATGCAGTCCTAGTTTAACTATTACGAGAAAAACTCATTTTTGCAGTTTTCATACTAGTAGCTGTTCAAGTAGCCATAAGATAAAAATAATACAGAATACATAGGCTTGTGATACCTTTTTAGAATCTCAATTAACCAAGGAAGTTTTTAAGGTAATGGGCACGATGGTCTTCCTACATTTTTTTTTACACGACGGCTGATCAAAAGTGCAAGACAATGAATTAATTTTTCCTTCTTCTCTGCAATTTCTTAAAATTTTCATACTTTTAAACTAGTTTGTTGAACTTTAATCATTTCTTTTGATAGCCCAACTATCCCTTGTGATGTGATTTGTAGAAATGGCATGAGAAAAAGTAATCGCAAGTGGCAATTTTCTAAAAATTAACAAAAACTCAAAAATCTTGAAAACGGTGATATTTTTACTGGGGTCAAAATTGGACGTTAGGGAGACCATGGCGAGGCCTATCGATGGTTACAGGGTTATCCATTGTTTTTGGGACACCCTGTATATCTTATCTAGCTTTTGCCCTCGGCTTCACCCACGTGAAATTTAGCTTGTCACATTATAGTCAAATTATAGTCTAATATGTTATTTTGGGTTATAACTGTACAGTTTCATCAAAATCCGTTCAGTAGTTTTTGCGTGAAAGAGTAACAAACATCCAGACATCCATACAAACTTTCGCATTTATAATATTAGTAGGAGAGGGTAGTAGGACTTGTAGGATAAATTTTTCCCGGACTCTAACGTCTGAGACACATAATTAAAGAATAATTGTAAATATTCCCGAGTTAGAAGGCTTTAAAAGTCTTATTTTTAAAGCCGAAAATTTCCGGAAGCCGGAATATTTCCCGAGGCTTTAAAAATCTTATTTTTTCGAAAAATTACAGTTAACACCATTACAATTCTTTCAAGCAATGTGTTTTGGTAAATTCTGATAGCAGGGCTGTAAATTACCTCGAATATGTTTTAACAGGTGTCTTTCTTCAAGATAAAAATAAATAAACTCCCGTAGGTATTTGTATTTTCTTCCGAAGAAGTTGGGACCGTTTCTACGACTCATCTGACATTATTCTCTGGTGTTGCCAGTAATAAATTAACACTTCATATTCTCCGAGCATTTGAGGAGCCAATAAAGCAGCGTCCCCGGACGTTTGAGTCGCAGATTTGTGTTCGAGCGAGACAAATGGTTGGTCTCGCTCGCGCAAGCAAATTTTGAGGGGAGATGTGCTTCGCATCCAAATTGGCATCGTTTAACTTTATCTCAGATTAAAGTGGCTTGGGATTTTTTCAGATGACATCTTCGGAATGATAGGTTAAATTGGCAATTTTTGTGGAAGATACACTTTATGAATATTTTTGATAGGTATTACTAATAGCCTATTATGACTTGGAAAGTATCAAACGATACGAATACTTAAAGATCTGGGGGCACGGCAGTGCCCCCACCAAGTCGAGCAAAAAAGCGGCACGGCCGTACCATCCTTTTCTCGAAGCAATTCAGGCCATTTTCGACCGCCTGTAACTTCGTTGTGGATAAAACTAGAAGGCTGAATTTTCATTAGCTATGCAGGCATTGTAAAGACACGGTATATTTAAAATTTCATTCAATTTGAACCAGTAGTTTAAGAATTATAACGGGTGGGTCATTCCATCGTTTCGGGTGTTACGTTCGTACACACATATTCAAGAATTTCTTGTATTTTGAAATAGTATTTTAATAATATTAGTGCCTTAATCTGTCCGTTTTTAGTTGTTTTATCTAAATAATAAAGTTTGTACAGCTTAGAATGTAGGATAATGAAAATATGAGTCGAAAAGTGTGCGTTTCGGGCGTTACGAGATTTTGCCTCTATGTTCTGACTGTTGCTGCGTTTACTCGAAATTTAGCGAATTTTCTTAAAGAATCATACCTAAAACTTACAGGACTTCTAAAGTATGAAATTTACAAACCATGTAACATACAATCACTGTTACATAAAACGTTTTACTATTTTTTTATAAATTTTTTCTTTGTTTCGGGTGTTACAATGGTTCTGTTTCGGGTGTTACGAGTACGAAAATGCAACGCGTTTTATCGATAAAATCGGTGTTTTATTAGTCTCTAGGTACTACAAAATAAGGAGTACAACAAATAAACACAAATAGAGCGAATTCTGGATTGAAATTACGAAGCAGCTTTTCTTAAAAAATATACAAAGTTCAAGTTTAATATTTCTTCATAATATAGCTTTTTCTATTGTTTTTGGCTTGAAATAGCATTACTTTAATTTCTAATTACGATATTTAATGGAAATGTCAAATATCGAGACTTTTTAGCAATACCTTAATTTTAGTGTTAAGATGTCTTAAATAGAGATATATGACTCCTTTTCCGACGCCAGCGCTAGTGGGAGGTCGAAGGACCCTCACAGTAACACTTTTTGACTTCTCCAAGCAATATACACACATTATCGACATATAAATAAAAATGTAATACCCGAAACGTTTCGGGTGTTACAGTTTTTAATCAAGAAAGAAACATACTAAATTAGTATCATGCTCAGATATTAGTTAGTATTTGAAATCATTACTACCATGACCTTACTTTTACCAAATATTGTTATCCTAATCCATGTGTAAGGTACAATAATAAAACAAATACCTGTTTTTTTGTTTCGGGTGTTACATCGCCGAAGTAACAAGAAAACACACTTAAAACTTGATGATTATCAATTTTTTTGGGACTATGGCGCTATTTACCAATACTATGATAAATACCCTCAAATCATATAGTGGCAAAACGTTTCACAGATTGATAGTTTTTTTAAAATCGTATTACCAATAATTAGAGAGAAAATGATCATTCAGACAGTTGACTTAAGTATAGACTTTGAAGACTAATAACTTAAAAATTACTTATTTCTTTCAGATTTTGTTTGTTGCACATTATAATTTGGAATGTTTACTTTCAAAATTCATCAGATTTAATGCGAAAAGAACATATTTAGTTTTTCACCCTCGGTAACATTTGTCATGGAATGACCCGGGTCAAAGTTACTTAATTTTGTCACTCACTGACTGACTCACTGACTCACCGATCATCAAAACTCTAAGGCACTTCTAGCAGACCTAGAAGCTTCAAATTTGGAACATAAGTAGTGTTTGGTGTATGAATCAAGGAAAAACTAAAATATTTGGGGGCACGGTAGTGCAACCGCCAAGTCGAGTAAATTTTTTCAATTTCGGTCCAGTTTTCTAGATACATAACTGCTGTCTACAAAATACAAAAAGAAATGAGATCCCATCAAAAACAATACTTGTCAAAAAAACCAAGTCTCGCAACTCAGTTGTTCTACGGTAAAAAGTTGTGAGATCCATGTAATACCAAGTCCAGGCCAGGAAATCTTTAACGTTTTACATAAATATATTGACTTGGCCATCGCATGAAAACACGTGTAAATTAAATTATTTAGTGCGATGGCCAAGTCAATAATTTATGTAAAACGTTAAAGATTTCCTGGCCTGGACTTGGTATTACATGGATCTCACAACTTTTTACCGTAGAACAACTGAGTTGCGAGACTTGGTTTTTTTGACAAGTATTGTTTTTGATGGGATACACTTTGCGCAAACAATTTTGACTCACTAGTGACTGCATTTGATGCAAACTACACACTAAGCCCCCTGGTGTTAAGAGCGGCAGTCTAGGGTGGTACATACCGGCCTAAGAAATGCCTATTCTCTCTCGTCTTGAAGAAGAAAAAATATCAGCAGGTAGCGAATTTCAGTCTCTTGCTGTAAAATAATAATTAAAGGTTCTTATAGAATAAAAAAATATCAACCTTTGTTTTTTATTTTTAAATTACATTTAGCATTGTCACTGGCTTACGAGTATGAGAGAAAGGAATAAAATAATAATATATTTTTATTTCGTTCACTTTAAAATTCTAAGCTGACCCTTTTCCATTTCCCTTTCGTTATCTTTTCGTTTTTCTGTCTGCCTTACTTGTGGCTGACGCACAAAACGTGCATGCCATGACAATTAGAAAAAAAAACACAATTTAATAAAATAATATTGTGTTGTTTAAGATCACATTCCTAAATAGAAAGATAAAAAGTTCTCCCCAGTCCCTACAATTAAAAAGTCCTGTAAATTTTCTGAACAGGTAACATCGAATAGCTTTTGCTTATCTCCCGAATTAAAAGTTAACGATCTCTATCCCTTGTCACGCTTAAATCGGCCCCGACGTCTAATTTAGGTAACAATAATTAGATTCGTGATTACAGGTTCTAATGAATTAAGTCTTAAAGTACCTAAATCAATTTAAAGCTCATAAAATAACTAAGTACTTTTTGAATCTATGGCCAGTGGCCGCTGCCTGGTTGTGGAACGAAAGATTTAACCAGGGTTGCACCATCTTACTTTAATTATAACAAACGTCAAAAACCTGTCAAACTCCATGCAAAAAACATCGTAGGTACACATATTTTTGACGGTTTGTTTCGTCTGCTTCTTGGTAAGAGATAAAAGCCTTTTTCTTTAAACCTAGACATTTCTCGTTGACAAATATACTGGGGCTAATTGAGATTGTATAACTTTTTAACGGTTGGAAAACCTCCAATGGCAGTTATCCCCCGAATTAAAAGTTAGCAATCTCTATCCCTTGTCACGCGTAAATCGGCCCAGACATCCAATTTGGCACGATACGTGGAGGAAAAAATTGAAAATAAATTGATCCCGCATCCCTGGCGTGACGCGCGCAATCGTTTAGAAGGAATGGAGTTACGCACGAACGTGGGTAGTTCCGGATTTATCACCTTAGATGGGACATGCAAAGGATTGTGAACATCGGTGTTTATGGGTCTATTGTGGGAATAGTGATTTTTGTAAGTGTTTGAGAAGAAAAACCATATAATGAAAACGTAACTACTACTTTACGTTCAGGAACAAGATTTGTACGCTCTCAAGTATTATTATATTATACTCTAAACCAATTTTGACGAGTTTTTGTATAAAAACGGAGAGCCTAGAAGTAGGATACTGGCTCTCTTTTGTAGAAAAGATAAATAAGAAAGAAATACTAAACCAGTGAAGTTATAGGTCTTAAAGTTTTACTTTACTTTTAGTCGGCCGATAGTTATTAGGCCCGATTCTAAGTTGTATGAAGAATCAGCCAATACCAATGTGCGCACTTTCATACATATCCATTATCCATATGTAGTGATTAACAGCCTTTTTTTTTAGGGGAAAAAATGCATTGAATTGCATACCTATCCTGTGGGGACTGGGTAGGTTATGTGGGGCTCACCAAGTCAGAAGGACAAAGGCATACCCACTAAAAAGACCCCGGTGCTCCATCATTCGCCTTAAGTGGGAGGAACTGTGGGATTCCGGACAAAGCCTTCACTACCACAGTCCCTCCCGGCGATTGCTCGCCTACACGGCGGGTCCTACAGGCCCCCCAGGACGGGGGGCAACGGGAGCAGCTAGGAGCACACAGCTGTTCCCGTCCGACTGATTAACAGCCTGGCCCAACTATTTACGTAACATTTTCTATGTAGAATTAAATAAATTATATGTCGCCTTTTTAATTTTCACATCCACATTTCTTTCCGCATCTTTCCCTATTCTATATCTGTGGTCGTTAGAAAATATTCACCCCGTACAACAGTGTCACATCTCGTTTCTTCAAAAAAATTAAGGGTAAATGAGGAATTTTGCGAGCGCAATATTAGGTTTGAAACGCGAGTGCTTTTCTGCTATTTCTGGGGGTAATTTAATGGTCCTATAGCGTTTGGGAGGAGCGTGTATGACAATGAAATTCAATTTGTTGGTGTTGAAAATAAAAAAGAGTTTTCTTGAAATTGAGACCTACTTTTTTACCAATTAATTTTGGCGACTGATTCTCAATAAAGTTCAATACAATTTATATTTATACTAGGTCCTACCTATGTAGAGTTAGAAACCAGGTATGTTCACTCTGTTCTGATCAGTTTCTGCTTCTCAATCTACGTTTGTTTACAAAATATCAACATAGTGTGTGGTTGTATCACTATTGCTCGTAGTGGATAGCTCAAGATTTCTCATGCGTCAATATTGCATGAATTAATGATTGCTTTCGAAATTTAATAATTCCATTTGCCGCAGTGTAACTGTACTGCACCAAAAGAACTGTAAAAAAATTCAAACTTTCATATTTACGGCCATTAAAACCGAATCGGGGAAAAATGTGAAGCGATTGGCAACACTTGTGTGCCCGGGGCCGCGTGTAATGAGCAATTAGAAGTGTGTGCGGCCCTAACGCGCGGGATGGCGGGAAAATGAATGACACTGATTGGCCAATTTGAATTCGGAAGCTTTTCGACATGACATTACTTTTATTTTTTTTTGTAGCCAGCCAGTTTTATTTTAAATGAAAAAAGTTTGTGACGTAGTACGAGAGAATGACGACACATCAACAACATTAATCTAAATGATTTATGTATACACGAGTTTGGTAAACAAAATTAATATTACAAAGTTTATGGTTTCTTATACAGGCTTAAGTCGACGATAACTCAATGCTATTATTCAATCAAAGAATACCTCGACGAACAATAGAAATTACTTATTTACGACATGGTAATTTAATTTCATTGACTTCTTATATTTTATTTATTGAATATTGTAGGTATTTAACATTGACATTTTACTTTATTATTGTGACATTTTCTTATAGGCTGATTGATTGTTAAAAATGTTGCCAATTATTACGAGTATTATGTAGATTCAATTCATGAAAACTATTTTGCATGGCTGACTAGTCAAACATGAGGATATAAGTGTATAATTATTTAATATCTGTAATGACATGGTCATTATTTTAGCAAATAAATAATTCTAATTCTAATAATGGGCTGATAGAAAACAATCACAAATGGAAATGTATCTAATTTCATACTACCATTAAAAGGGTATTCCCCTATCTATTTCTCAAAACAAAACGAAACTAAACTCAATTAAATACCCGGCGTAATAGCGGCGTAGTGGCGGTGGCAAATTAGTGCCACAACTAAATGCATAAATTAATTTAAACTTCGCATACGAGGTGAGGCCTTTGTTGGTAAACGCTCCAATACCGATACAGCTTGTACCTGAACTTTCTAAGTGGATTATTATGTAAGATAACTTAAATTTACACGCGAAGTACCTAACCGCAGATGGGTTTTCCATTGAAGCTCGGCGGTCAATAAGAACCTTACATAAACATTTAAAAAAAAACTCTCTAGAGAAGAGACGATTTAGGTGTTTTTTTTAATTAGTCAATGTCTTCAAAATTATTTTAGAAGGTAGGTAAGTATGAGCTACCCCTATTCTTTAGCAATGAGGGTTTTCGCAATTGAAAAATCCGCCAGATGGTGGGACGCGGACGTGGGGTCCGACCGCTGCGTGATTGGTGGACTTTGACATATCTGTCAATGTCATGTCAAAAATAACCAGTCACGCAGCATCTGGACCCCGCGTCCACGTATCGCCATCTGGCGGATCCTTCAATCGCGAAAACCCTCATTGCAATGACTGCTGAATGTCAAGTCAAAGAATTAAGTCAAAGGGCAAGATTTCCCGCTTTCTTCATACATTCACTGCTCTATACCTTTTTAGATTTTGTGTGTGGTGTAATAGTAATAAAATAAATAGAATAAACTTTGACACAAAATAAAAATGTTACTTGTGTCAAAAAGGACACCGCTTAGTATAATGTCGTCAACTAAGTGCATAACTGGGCACTGTTTGTTTAGCGGGTCATGTTTCATATTTTCTTTAAAAAAAAATCGCCATAGCAAAATGGCCAATAATTAAAAAATATGGTGCTCATATTCGGAATTCCACGAAATAAAGCCGGCCGAAAACCGCGCGACATTTGACGAGCGGTCCGCGGCGACAACAAATTCAATCAACACGGTGACAACGCGCTTCATATTCCGCCGCCCCTTGGGGGCCTGTTTCATTACACCACAATTTCGCGCGTTGTGGAAATTGTACTCGTCACAGCACTCGATAGATGCGCTATGGTTTTGCATTCACCGGCCAACCGAATTTGAATGGTGTTTGTATTGGGAGACAGTTGGGTTTGGAATGGCAGGAGGATGGAAGCATACGGTATTGCTTTTCAGGAATGTTGGGCTAAAAATTATACCATATTCTTGTTCGTACAGTCCGAACATATTTGAGGGAAACTAACAAAGAAAGACATGTTGGCAAAAATATCATATTACTTCTGTTAAAAAACCTATTATGATGGTGTCGCACTTCATTGAAGCTAAGCTTTAATGTAGTAAGTTTAAAAAAAAAGTTTCATTGTTAAAAATCACCAAAACCAAAAAATTATAATGGATCTTTCCAAGAAAATATGAATGTTTCAGAAAAGTTTTTATATCTTTGACAGCCATGATTTCGATCGCTCAACACATATTGTAGAATTTTTGAGATTTTGTGACGCCAAAATCCATAATAGAGAAATCCATAATAGACAAAGTGTGCGTCTCATACTCGCCTTTGTCAATAATGATTGACTGACATACTAAAGTGAAATCAAAAGATTCGAAGGTTTATGAATGACGTTCAAAGGTAGATTCTTCGAAATCATTCCTTTGAAGGCTTTTAGGGTGTCTGAAATTCACGTAGACTAAGTCACAAGCTTCACGTGTTCATACATGATGCGATCTGCGTTCACTCTGACCTGACCGCAGACCGCATCCAGTGTAGCAATTCCTTGAAGGTCGTTATTATTCAGGCCGTACCAACCGAGCCCGTCATAAGAACTCTGGAACAAGACAAAAGAAATAGCGCGTGACGGGAATACCGCCATTGATTGTCCAAATCAGGTGTATTCTTCACAATCACCGGGTCTTGCTTAGCATGTCATTTACATCGGCCATTTGCATGCCGTTGTGTGAATCCTCATGTAAAACGAAATACTACACTAAGTATCCCCCTTAAGTAATAAAAGTTACACCCTAGTTGAACTCTGGCTTATATTGTCACTAGCTTTCCGCCCGCGGCTTCGCCCGCGTGGAATTTTGTCTGTCACAGAAAAACTTTATCGCGCGCGTCCCTGTCTCAAAAACCGAGATAAAAACTATTCTATGTCCTTTCCCGGGACTCAAACTATCTCTATGCCAAATTTCATCAAAATCGGTTCAGTGGTTTACGCGTGAAAGCGAGACAGACAGAGTTACTTTCGCATTTATAATATGTATAAGTATAGATTTAGTATGAAAATGTCATTTTACTCCAGTGCATAAATGACATCACCCCTCCCGTACTGCACCCATACCTCGGGCACTGACTGATTTTTAAGCGCTAGACCTTGTAGATATAGATGACCCACGCTGAACTGTCCCACCAAACTCAATGACAGGGGGGCGCTACCATCGTTCAACTATATGGTTTCCAACATGGCAAAAATCGGAACCAGCGATCCGGTATTGACGGTGGCGCCCCACTGTCAATGTCATGCATAGGACAGTTCAGTATTTTGGAACTATACGCATCAATACGAAGATTTTATAACATAGTAGAACAAACTTTCAGTCACAAATCAACATTTTCCAAATTCAGTGAATCAGAGCATTCATACAGATATGGACAGTATGGTGCCAAATTATATCAGTCCACGACCTTACACGACACATTTTTTATTAGGAACCATAGCAAAAGCCAATTTTGTGCAATATTATTACATTATAAAATACCTATGCAATGCTAATGCGTGCAGTCCAAGTGCAGTCGCAATACGTAAACAATTGTAATTATTGTAAAAACATACCTGCAGTATTCCAATGCGCCAACTCCAACACCAACGCTTCAAACTGAAGTTAACAAACACAACACTTAACACTCACAAAAACCACAAACTACACATTTAATAGTATTTAACATAATTTTAATTTAATTTTATAACCACAACAACGACACTCGACATGACACTGACAGACTACATCACTGTACCTCTAGTAGGAAAAACTTTCGAGTTCGTTTCGTTGCGTATTCAAAGTGTCATCGAAAAATTTTGTATGAAAAATTAAACAGCGCCCCCTAGGGCGACTATAATATAGGGGGCGCTGTTTAATTTTTCATACAAAATTTTTCGATGACACTTTGAATACGCAACGAAACGAACTCGAAAGTTTTTCCTACTAGAGGTACTGGAGATTTATCAAAATTGCGTCACATTGAACGTTGCGTTCAAGTTTAATACTTTAAAAATATATATCGAAACGAAATTGTATTAAATTACTTCAATATGTTAATTTTATTGTTCATGTCAATTATGATTTTTGACGTATAAAATTCGTGAGTAGATCACACTAAATTAATTATTTTTTGATAGTTTGGTATGGTTCCCTAAAATGTCAATTGAGAGACTTTTAAAAGTTGTCAATTACTGTAACTTCAAGGTTCGAATTTTGAATTTCGGTTTTCAAAAAGGACACTTCAAGATTGTATCAGATTTCTGTTTCTTGATATGATATTTTATTTTTTAAATTAATAATAATAAACCCACAATGTGGACCAATGATGCCGTTGGTAGTAGGAAAGCGCTGGACGCAGGCCGCTACCAATCGATCAACATAGAAATCATTGGGGGAGATCTATGTTCAGCAGTGGACATCCTATGGCTGAAATGATGATGAATAATAAATTGTACAAGCTAAACACATGAAAACATGAAAGAAAAATGCTGCTACCTATCCGTTTTTTTTAAACAAAAGTTTCCAATGAATAAATACATCGCCGTCTTCTACAAAGTTTTCAGTTGACCATCGCGGCATCGTTAACTCAACACCCAACAAAAAAGGTTCCTTCGCACCTCTTCGCCCAGTTTGTCTTGTAAATACGATTAAAATCTTAAAACTTCGATGCCTAAGACCTATTGTTCTGGAATCGGCTCAAGTCAAACTAGCGGGAACTTTTCCAAAGATTCCTGGAAACCTTATTAAAAGTTGACCGAAATTTCCAAGTGTGGGGGAAGTTCTGCTTGAATCGGTATAAACCGGTGAGACCGGTATCTTGCGTGGAACAAAGCCGTAGTTTGGAGTGCTCGTTGAACAAGCATTATCGGGTCTATTTGAATCGATTTTCAAACTCTACACTTAAGAGAGACGGTATTCATTGTGGGTTCTGTGGTTTATAGATTTTGGAAATTTTGTACATAAAATATGACGTTAATGATCAGCTGAAATAAAGACTGAAATATCTCAATGAGCTTAACGTTGTCGGCCATATTGGAATGTAAGATTCCAAAGCCATAATCTATTTTCTTAAGTAAAATCTATGGTGCTAATAAGTTGTAAATAATGTTTTTAGTTAAGTAAATTATTTTTTAATTTGAATCTTTTTATCACCGCAATGAAGAAAAGTCAAAACCCAAGCCTATTTCAAGTAGTAGGTATTAATAACCGACAATCATCGTGTTATGACAATCTTTTACACTTAAAAGACAAATTATTTATACTATCCTTTGTTTTATTTACAAAAGGCTGTAATGTGATTATTGCTAATTAAACAGAAAAAGCTTCTGGCAACACCAATCCAATCCGGCAATAACACGTTACGGAGCTGTGTTCAATTGAAAAAATATCTCAAACGATAACATTTGAGCTAGAACGATTTGGATCGCGTCCAATAAAAATAGGGATTCCCAATAAAATTTCACTTAAACACGAAATTTAAAATTTTCACGTTACGATGTTTATTTCTGTGGGTAGATCGAGTCTTAAGTGTAGACTGAACTGGGGGGAAATTGAACTCTGTTTGGAGGGTTATAGGGTTGACTTTGGGGTGGAATTTTGGGGGTTTTAGAGGGGATAGTATAGGGAAGTTAGAAATTGGAAGTCACTGTCGACAAGTAATGGTCGGTCGTGACGTGAATTCCATTTGAATCTCCTCGATACATTTTGCGTCTACCTATGGAGTAGGGTTGACAGTTATCCGGGACAAATGGGATATTTTTAAAGTTTAAAAAAAGACTTTTAAGAAGCCTTAGTCATCGTCATCATCATTTCAGGGAATAGGCATCATTTCAGGCAATGATTCAATCTTTATAAGTTCTTATGAGGTATCTTATGAGGAGGTATCTTTATGAGGTCGTCGGTCCACCTTGTGGTTTCATGTTTCGGAAGCCTTAGTAGTTTCGTGATATTTATTTATCATAATTATTTTAAACTATGGAAGTCCACTGCTGAACGTAAGCCTGCCCTAAAGAGAGACTCTGCCACTTCCATAAGGTCGTCGGTCCATCAAATGGTCTATATTCATGAATAATTTACATAACTTTCCATCGTCTCTATATTTTTTGAAATAATTGAAACAGAACCCCAATATAAATCAATTTTTGCTTTTATTTTCATAAATAAAACATTTTTAATGAAAATTCACGATAAGTCGTTAGTAACTCAATGCTTGGGGTTCTTGGAAGACCTCGAGTATTTTCAGTTGAACACTCCACGCGTCGGCTTATAAAAATATCCCTGGAGCCGTCTATGGTTGAAAACGTAATATTTTGACGCTTGAGTAATTTTTGTTTATGGTCTGTGATATTCAATTCATATTTTTAATTAAAAGTCAATTAGGTTTTTTTTTATGTGACAGGAGGCAAACGAGCAGACGGATCACCTGATGGTAAGTGATGAAGTAAGTGTTGAAAGCGTTGACATTTAATGGAAGAAAAGCCAGTTTTCACCTGGAATTAGAATTGAAGTACCCTCGTTCGTTCGTTTCAGCCGAATGACGTCCACTGTTGGACAAAGGCCTCCCCCAAGGATTTCCACAGCGACCGGTCCTGCGCCACCCGCATCCAGGCACCTCCCGCAACCTTCACCGTCGGTCCACCTAGTGGCTAAAAGCATCGATTTACTTGAGTTGAAGAAGACGTGTAAGACACTGAATAATAATTGACTGACTGACTGACTGACAGTGATCTATAAACGCACAGCCCAACAGCCCAAACCACTGGACGGATCGAGCTGAAAGGCATGCAGGTAGATGTTATGACGTAGGCATCCGCTAAGAAAGGATTTTACGAAACTCCACCCCTAAGGGGGTAATCAAAATCAAAATCAAAAATATTTATTCAGTGTTATGTATGTATAGTTATGCACGTATGTAGTTAGGCTCGCAGTTACGCCGCTGGGCGCTAATAAATCAGTTTACGTTCAACCGCTGTCTTATTGCTACGTACCTATCACTGGCGACGGGCTGATAAAATTAACCACGCGTGTGCAATATCTTACCTGATAAAAATGCCTATCGGTAGTATTGAACCGTATAACTTTTCGAGTAATAACTGGGATGCGTATGTACGCCGGGTGAAGCAGTTTATAGCACTAAATAACATCGCCGACACATTGCACGTGGCCACGTTAGTAACCATTGTAGGCGCAGAGTGTTACGAATTAATGTGCGACTTGTGTTCCCCGAATACCCCGGAATCAAAATCATTTGAGGATCTAGTTAAGCTAGTGAAAGAGCACCTGGAACCTGACAGATCGGAAATTGCGGAAAGGCATATTTTCCGACAGCGAACGCAACGTCAAGGAGAAAGTGTTCGTGAATACTTGCAAGCGCTAAAACATTTGGCAAAAACTTGTAACTTTGGAGATAAGCTGGAGGAGAACTTGCGCGACCAGTACGTATCGGGTTTGTGCAATGAAGACATGAGATCGAGGATCTTCGCGGAGAGGAACGTGGACTACAAGCGCGCAGTGGAGCTCGCACAGGCGCTGGAGGCGGCGGAGCGGCACGCGGCCACGGCGAGCGCGCAGGGCGCGGGCGGCGCCGGTGCGCGGGCGCGCGACGACGGCTTGCATCGGCTGGGCGCGGGCGGCGCCGGCGGCTCCCGGGCCAACGCGGGAGCGCCCCGGCCGCAGCGCGCATGCCCACGGTGTGGTAAAGTAGGGCATGTCGAGGGCAAGTGTCGTTTCAAATACTACAATTGTGATGAATGTGGTCAACGGGGCCATATAAAAGCAGTGTGTGTTAAAGGCAATAAAGTGAGTGGCAAGAACGCAACGAAAAATCAATTCTTTTTGAATGGATCGGACTCGGACGATGAAGGTTGTAATTTTTATAATTTAGTAGTCAGTAGTGACGGTGATGGGCCTTATTTTGCAAATTTAAAAGTAGAAAACATTTTATGTAAATTTGAAATTGACACCGGAAGCAAATTGTCTGTTATTTCTAAAAAGTTTTATGACAGAAATTTCTCTAATTTACCAATTGAACAGAAACAAATTACCTTAAAATCGTATACCGGTGACGTCATTGAGACTTTGGGCTTTATTATGGTCAACGTTAGTTGTGGCAAAAAACAAGCAAAGTTAAATTTATTTGTTATTGAAAACGGCGGGCCGCCATTGATGGGCCGTACGTGGATAAAATGTTTAAAATTGGGAATAGTAGAATGCCACAATTTGACTGAGGAGGACTCAATGGCGATTTCTTTGCGAAAAGAATTCCCAGATGTATTTGCTGAAGGTTTAGGTACGTTTAAGTCTAAATTCAAATTGTATTTAAAAGATGATTCACCTGTTTTTATTAAAGCGCGACCCATACCGTTAGCATTGCGACAACCTGTCGAAAGGGAGCTCGAACGATTGCAGCGGGATGACGTCATTTACAAAGTTGAGAGGTCAGATTATGGCACGCCTATTGTGCCTGTAGTTAAAGCGAATGGCAATATTCGATTGTGCGGTGACTACAAAGTCACAATAAATCCACTTTTAAAAGACTTTCATTACCCGTTGCCTCGTATCGAGGACCTTTTTGCCGCCTTAGGAGGGGGTGAACAGTATACTAAATTAGATTTATCCAATGCATTTCAACAATGTATTTTAGAAGAAGACTCGCAAGCGATGACAGCCATTACTACTCACATTGGTACTTTTTTATATAAGCGCGTACCGTTTGGTATTAAATGCATTCCTGAAAATTTTCAAAAAATCATGGAAGAGACTCTAAGTGGCCTGCCATCGACTGCTGTATTCGCTGATGATATCTGTGTCACCGGGAAAGATAAATCATCCCACTTGGCGAATTTGAGAGCGGTGCTACAAAGGCTCAATGAAAATGGGTTAAGAATAAATTTTAGCAAATGCCAATTTTTCAAGGATAGCGTTACCTACTTAGGGTATAAAATTGATAAACTTGGTTTACATACAGATTCAAAAAAAATTGAAGCCATTGTAGCAGCGCCCGCACCAACCAATGTCACTCAATTAAAAAGTTTCATGGGTCTGGTAAACTTTTATTCTAAATTCTGTGCAAATATGAGTGACATTTTAAAGCCTATGTACGATCTGTTGAAAAAGAATGTTCAGTGGAACTGGACAGCTGATTGTGATAGGGCTTTTAATAAAATAAAAACGGTGTTAAGCAGTTCCCCTGTGCTCGCGCACTACGATCCAAACTTAGAGTTGATTTTGTCGGTTGACAGCAGCGCGTACGGCCTGGGCGCGGTGCTCACGCAGCGCCGCGCGGACGGCGCCGAGCTGCCGGTGTGCTGTGCCTCGCGCACTCTCAACAGTGCCGAAGCTAGCTACTCTCAGATAGACAAAGAGGCGCTCGCTATCGTGTTCGGAGTCACTAAGCACCATCAGTACCTATACGGGAGACACTTTACTCTGAGGAGCGACCATCGACCTTTAAGTTACATTTTTGGTAAAAATAAGGGTCTGCCGGTGACTGCGGCAAGTAGACTACAACGTTACGCGGTTAAGTTAGCGGCATACGACTTCTCTATAGAATTCGTTAAATCGGAAAAAAACTGTTTTGCCGATGCTCTTTCTCGTCTTCCTCTAGAATTGACCAAAAAGCAACTACGAGGTGAAGACGAGGAAGGTAGGTATTTGCAATACGCACAAGATAGCTTTCCGATCAGTTTTAACGATATTAAAACGGAAACGGCAAAGGACGTGCTTTTAAGTAAAATATACGGATTTGTAATGTATGGTTGGCCGAATAGATACGCGTATAATGAAATTGAAAAGATTTATTTTAATAAAAAAGATTATTTATATATTGATCAGGGATGTTTAGTATGGGGTTATCGTATTGTGGTCCCAAAGTCATTACGAAATTGCATCATGAAAGAGATCCACGACGGCCACCCGGGTATAGTTAAAATGAAACAAATCGCACGTAATTATGTTTGGTGGGAAAATATAGATCGAGACTTAGAGGAGGTTGCGCGCGAGTGTTTACCGTGCCGGGAGCTGCGGCCCGCGCCCCCCGCCGCGCCGCTCCACTCGTGGCCCTGGCCAGCGGAGCCATGGGCACGATTGCACGTCGATTTTCTCGGCCCGTTCAATAATAATTATTATCTCATAATAATTGATGCACATTCAAAATGGATCGAAGTAGAAAAAGTCAACACAACCTCAGCCAACGCAGTTTGTGATAGTTTGAGACGTCATTTTTCTCGTTTCGGTTTACCTAAACGCATAGTAAGCGACAACGGACCGCCATTTTCATCTGCCGCTTTCGCTGAATATTTAAATTGTAACGGTATTAAACATACTTTAGTGCCACCATATCATCCCTCGAGCAATGGAGCTGCTGAAAACGCCGTGCGCACTATTAAAAGAGTACTCAAAAAGGCAGAATTAGAAAGAGAAGACACGAATAGGGCGTTGAGTAGATTTTTGTTTATGTACAGAAATACCGAACAAAGTACGACGGGACGCGAACCTGCAGTCGCCCTGATGGGCCGGCGGCTGCGCGGCCGCCTGGACCTGCTGCGCCCCGACGCCGCCGAGCGGGTGCGCGCGCGCCAGCTCGTCGAGGAGGCCCGGGACGAGGCCCCGTTACGCGTTGCCAAACAAAACGAGCCAATTTTGATACGTAATTATTCCAAGTCGGGCAATAAGTGGGAGGAGGGCGTGGTACATGAGCGTATTGGACCTGTATCCTACAATGTGACTACAAAGAACGGTCATACACATAAGCGTCACATCGATCAGATACTCGCTAGGAAGTCACGTCATTCACTGAGCCGAGTGATGGATAATTCGCATAATAAGTCAAATTCGGCTTGTTCTAAAGACATGTCGGTCGGTGACGGTGACCACGAACATGACGAGTCATTTGATAGTGCGGAGGAAGGATCGAGCACGGGCGCGGCCTCTCCGGTGCCGACCTCGCCATCGACGTTGCTGTCTCCGACGGCACAGCCTACTGATAAAATGCGCAGGGAAGCTGCTATACGTTGTTGCAAAAAACTTAAAAATGTTAACTAATTTGATTAATGTCGAAATATATAATTATTTTGATGTTACATTAAATACATATTTATATATGTTATAACATTATACATATACACATACGCTCATTTAACTTGTTAGAGACTATATTTATTTGTTGTAACAGAAACAGAATGGTGGTGTTATATTTAGGAAGGAAAAGTGTTATGTATGTATAGTTATGCACGTATGTAGTTAGGCTCGCAGTTACGCCGCTGGGCGCTAATAAATCAGTTTACGTTCAACCGCTGTCTTATTGCTACGTACCTATCATTCAGTTTAGACCATAAGTGGCACTTATGAACGTCAATAGAAAATAATAAAAAAAGAAAAGGTAGCCCTTATGGGGCACTTTACATGTCTCCTTATCTTTTGGGCCCTACCAGCGCTTCGAGACAAACATAAAATATGGCAAGTGCTGAGAAGAAACGCCGGTAAAGCGGGATCCACGAGTACGAAGTCGCAGGCGGCTGCTAGTTTTATAAGATCTATGTTATTCAAAAATCTGGCCACCCTAACCAGGTAAGGGGCGGCCTTCCGAAAAAAATACAGAAGCACCCTTAATTTTCTTTTGTGGTCTACGTGGGGGGAATACGTGAGCGGGCCGAGAATATCGCTAATTCTTTCCATTTCAATCTATTGTTTCTAATTAAATTGTATGGGTATGGCCGACGGTTCCCATAATGAGGATTTCTTTGATGAGGTGTGGAGCACTTTGCGATTAGTTCCTTTTTTGGCATAGAGACGAAGTTACCTACTTTGTGTAAATAATTATACCTAGTATGTAGTTTTGAGGTCGTCGGCATAAAACGACCTCATAAAGGTAGCAGGAAGGCGCTAGATGCAGGCCGCCACCAATCGGCTATTGTGGAAATCATTGGGGGAGGCCTATGTTCAGCAGTGGACGTCCTATGGCTAAAATGATGAATTCGAACTACGCATTCTATTACAGTTCAGTTTCATAATAACCTAGAATTTTACTTGAGGAGTAAAAATAAAATATTTTCGGCGCTTTTCAGATGATACTGCGTTGAAAACAGTTAGGTACAAATCTGTCTTATAATCCCGGTATATTTTTCCTTTCTTTCGGAAAAAACACTGGCCTAGGAAAAAATGTAACATCCTAAATCATAAAGACTCACTGATGTTTTCATAATGACAAAATCATTTTCTCTCCATTGATCCCGAGCAGATGGCGTCGGGCTCCGGAAAATAAAAATAAAATTACAACAAAACAGTTTGGGTAAAAAGGAGGCCAAGTTCATAAAGGGTTGCTAATTTTTTACGCTAAATTCTTACCGAGATGTTTTGATTAAGATCTTCAATCATAATAATTGTAATGAATATCTTTAGCATCTCCAGACTCTGAATAAAAACTTAAAAGTAGTAGGTAATTAAAAGATTTTCCGATTCTAAAACCTGTTTTATCGTTGTTTTAAAGATATTTGTTTTGTTTTCTAGTAGATTAAAATCGGAAAAAGGGCTTTTGAGTGATAAATAATGATTCAAAGGCAAACGGCAGATAAATTGATATGAAATCCTATTAACTAATATCACTGTAAAGAAAATATAGTGTTTACATGCGGCGATACTCTATGCCCTATCGATGGCTCCTACGTATACTGGCGTAAGTGAAAAAAGTAAATTTTACAGGAGAGCCATTTTAGTGGCCAGAACCATATTTTTGGGTCATATCTTCTGACCTACTAAAACGAATTTAATGAAATTTCACATTTAGCCTTAACATGTAATGCTTTTGCTACTGCTGTTATCAATTTTTATATTTTTCTTATATATTTTGAGATTTTACGCATTGCCCTTTTACGTCGTCACATTTCTATAATTTCATGTATTTGTTCAACGTAAAGAGACTTAAATGACAACGTAAATATAATATTTTAAGCGATTACTCTCTTTATTTATGCATGTAATTATTTTAATTGTTATCATGTGCTATATTAATAATAAATCAGTTAGAAAACGAAAACAACGCAAATACGCCCATATAATGTGCTCGAGATTTAGTTAGGTCTTTTAACATAATGTGTCATATTTTTAAAAATTATAAATAACTTGAAAAAATCGAACTGCCTAAGGCGGGAATTGAACCCACGATGCCTTAGGCAGTTCGATTTTTTCAAGTTATTTATAATTTTCAAATTAGTTTGAAATGCGACTCTTAACGCTAAAAATTAAATAACTATATAATGTGTCATAATTTATAAATAAAACAATTTGCTAAATATTTTCATGGCTTTATTTAAGATTTGGATTATAAAAAATATATATTTATGTAAGCAACTACTCGTATAGATTGACGAATCGTATGATTGGGCTTTATACGTGGCGTAGTTTTGCACATACGCCTATTTGCCTAAAATTTTATTTTGTATCTAATGGAAAAAAAAATTTTTTTTCTTACTGACGTTATAGATTAGAGCAAAATGAAATCATTGCTTAAATAATTGGAAAAAGGCGTAAGCGGCAGTTTCGCCTTTATACGTAGGAGCCATCGCATAGGGTAGCGTACATTAATGTTGCCTTTTATTATGTGGACATTGAAATATACCGCGTATTAAGGGCGGTCTTTACAAACTTGGCGGCGGCACTGCCATGCCCAACAATATAAATGTCATTCTATTCGTATTTGTTGAAACAAAGGTTAAAGATTCGCCGCTGGCAGATGGCGCCACAGTCACCACAGAATTTATGCCGTGGACGAATTCAATTTTCAACACGGATTTTTTTTCGTATTGAAATTAGAGAATGCTTAATTTTTTTGCCTTGGCTTATTCTTTCCGATAAAATTATCAAATATCTACCAGTGGAAAAGAGTACATCGGTATTTTCAGCTGAAAGAAAATGACATTATGGCATGGCTTTATCATATTGCTGATATAGCCATGCCATAATGTCATTTTCTTGCAGCATAGGTACTACACAATTCCATTTATTCATCAAACACATCTACAAACTTAAATATTTTAGTAAACTGGTACTGGTAAAAAATGCATTAGAGTATTTTGAACTGACCAATAATTCCGTTACAAAAGACAAACCTTTAAATCTTTCATAAATGCAATATAATAGAACGCTGGGCTCCGCCATTCATTCGACCTGCCACTGCACATCTTGCCCGAATATTTCATTATAAAAAAAGAGGAAAATTCTTTTAATGTCGGCTCGAATGCTGGCCGAATTTCGCTGCTCAAAAAAGACTATATGCCGCTGACTTTCATTTATTACTGGCCACATTAACGTAAGAACTCTTTTGTGCCGAGAAAAATATGATTATGACGCAGACCGACCCTCCTATTTGTCCTTTATTCGATTTTTTCCCTCCAAAACTCAATATGGACGACATTCTTTGTTGACCGGGCCAGTTGGGGAATTAAAAACAGGATGCGGGAAGTTATAGCTAAAGTTATTTTAGCGAGAGAGAAATATTTTTTCTATTGTTTTATGTATTGGTTGTAATTATTCTGGCAGAATACTCAGAATAGTCTAAAGAAAGTCCTGAGATCAATCCAAAACTTCTCTATCATAGTAAGAATAACAAAGAATAGTTTTTTCCAGTAAGATTTTACCATTTTTGTGGGTCGGGAAGAAATTTGACTGATTATACGAGATGTAAAGAGCACTATATTGCTAATAAACATGTCACTTGTAAAGAAAACTGTAAAACATTTGCAATAGCAAACGTTTTCAAGCCAAATAGTCAGATTAGCATACAAATGTGTTAATTGAACGAAGTAATGGTCCCATAACGCCATTACAGCATTGTAAATTATACCAATTCGTATGTTTGCAAATTGTTACGGGTTTAGCTTATGTATGACAGAACCAGAGTTATTGTAGGTAATTGACACGTTAATTTTTTGCAAAAGCTTTCGAATCCATCTCGTTTCTACTAGTTTAGCTCTAGTACATCATGGATCTAGCTAGAGCTTGGAAAATCCCAGCTATCCAGGTCACAGGGAATCCAATCTTTTTTTAAAGCCCGGAACGATTTTTGTCTAAAGAATTGATGTTAGAAAGTAAGTATAAAACCAACTTATTCTTCATAATAACAAACCTGACAGACTGCATAAATTGGTGATAGCTAGCTTAGAAGACGTACCACCAACCAAACTTTTTAGACTCTTGCCTTCACTGGGAATCAAACCCTGAACTGGACATAGCAAAAATAGCTGATACTATGAAAACCGCCTCTGTGGTAATATAGAGGCGGTTTTTGAATCCCATTCTCTGTCATCATGCCTATTGGCCATATTCTATTTAGTCTTCTCGTCCTTCAGCAGCTGGTAGACGAAGGAGAAGTCCTTCTGCCCGTAGCCGCGCGACTGCACGATGCGGTACAGCTGCGTGGCCACCGCGCCCAGTAGGATTTCACCAGTTTCCGTCTGTCTGTCACTGTCGCTCATGCTGGCATCTCGCTTTGTGTGAGAGGGTTGGAAACACTCGAAACTCCGGATATCGTTTTTGGGAGTAGGCAGCTTCGGATTAACGAAATGAACGTAATTTGCCCTCGAGGTATGTATCAGATTCAGCTTCATGGGAAACACTGGGTGGAACTGTATCTGATCTGAGATGAATGAATGCAATAACATATCTTTAGCAACTGGTAAAAGGAATTGTTCTGTCGCTCTAGCTAGTGGCTGCTTTAAACCCAGTAACTTAAGCGTCAAGAACTGGAATGCCTTTTCAGCGACTTTTTAACTGACTTCAACAAAAAAAGGAGGTTCTCAATTCGGTTGGTATGTTTTTTCTTCTAGCAAAAGTTAATACCAACAAGTGCTATATCTGTAAATACCTAATGAGTGTTCGGGAACAAAATAAAACAAACGCGTGCTAACTTAAATCTGTATTCTATTTAGTCTTCTCGTCCTTCAGCAGCTGGTAGACGAAGGAGAAGTCCTTCTGCCCGTAGCCGCGCGACTGCACGATGCGGTACAGCTGCGTGGCCACCGCGCCCAGCGGGATGGGTGACCAGTTTCGGTCTGTTTGTCACTGTCGCTCATGCTGGCTTCTCGCTTTGTGTGAGAGGGATGGAAACATTCGAAACTCTGGGTATCGTTTTTGGAGTATGCTGGCAGGTCCAGGTTAACGAAATGAACGTATCAGATGCAGCTTCATGGGAAACACTGCGTGGAACTGGGTCTGATTTGAGAGTAAATGAATGCCATATTATACTTTATGTCATTTAGCAACTGGTAGAAGAAAACCATCTGTTGCTTTAGTGACTGCTCTGTGCCAGCTCAAGTGTCAAACAAGAGCTGAAATGCTTCTTAGCGACTTGTTCCTCTAGCAAAAATTAATTCCAACAAGTGATAGAATTACTTCAAACCAGCGTTTTGATATCTCAATTGCCTGGTGGTATTCAATCCTTATAAAGCAGCTGTTTTATCAAATGGGTATGTATGTTGGGAGTATCCCAAGATATCCCAGATCTGTCATCATGCCTAACAGGTGTTGGGGAACAAAATAAAACAAACGCGTGCTAACTTAAATCTGTATTCTATTTAGTCTTCTCGTCCTTCAGCAGCTGGTAGACGAAGGAGAAGTCCTTCTGCCCGTAGCCGCGCGACTGCACGATGCGGTACAGCTGCGTGGCCACCGCTCCTAGCGGGATGGGTGACCGGATGCCGAGCGCCATGCCGCTGGCCAGCTCCAAGTCCTGGGAAGGAATATTTTGTTGCAAATAAGCACCTAGTTACATACTACAAAACCTGGACTTCTACTGTGGTAACTATTTGTAAAAATACAAATTTTATAATGTTTTAACAATCACACTAAATACTTTGTCACAAACTAAGCATTAGATATCCTTATACATGTACAGTAGGCGATAGTTCCAACTAAAGCCTGGTCCGTGAGCACGTAGAATCCCGTCCAATGACCCCAAGCTGCCCACCCTTGTCGCTCGCACGTAATTATGTTGCTGTCGCGCTCGCACAGTCACTGCGGGCGCGCGTCGCACAGTCGCGACAGCAATATAATTACGCGCGAGCGATAAGGATGGGTAGCTTGGAGTCATTGGACGGGATTCTACGTGCTCACGGACCAGGCTTTACCCATTTAGGTTTGTTCTTTCCCTCTCATCCAATGGTATTTCTTTGCGATAGAACGAGACGACATAACTGGAAATGAGTAGCTAGAACTATTATGGCCCACTGTGTTTGTGTATTTCCAACACAATAAGGTTTTAAAAAAACCTCTCTAGCCCGAAGAAAATCCTTTTGATGTTGATCTTGATTGAAAAATGGCGTTAGACTAGTTGCTGAAACACTTTTTGAGTTGAAAAGGGTTGGTTTTCACGTACTGTATCTAATGTTTTTGACATACGAATAACTTGCCAAAGACTTATATTACCAAGTTTGCTGAAAGAGCATTTGATACCTGTTTCTTCTACTTTAAGCAAATAGATCTCACCTTAACCATAAGTTCGTTTTTGAAACCACCGTCGTAGTTCCTGCTAGAGGGCGCTGTAGGCACCAGTCCAGGGACAGGGCAGTACACCTCGGTGGACCACGAGCGCGCTGACGAGTTGTTCAGAACATCCAGTAATACTTGCGGGTCCAGGCCCATCCTGGAAAGAAAACCACAGGTCAGCATCGTTCTTTCATTCGTTTACCACTGGTCAGCATCGTTCGTTCATTCGTTTCAGCTAAATAATGTCCCCTGCTGGGCAAAGCCCTCACAAGGACAACGACAGGTCCTGCACTGCTGCACCACCGCGCTTTTTGACCTTCACTAAATCGTTGGTCCACCTAGTGCGAAGCGTGCCTATTATAAGTACAATACTGGCTTAGCTTAGGTTGAGGCCCATCCTGGAAAGAGGTTTCGTGACACCCAAAGTTGCCAAAAAGTCTTTGTTACAATTGGAATAAGGTTGTGTTGTCGCTGATTGAACTCAGCATACACAGAGTACCATAAATGTAGGTCGAAGCCCTTTCTAGAAAGAGAAACCTGCTGTCATAGTCATCAGGTAATTTAGTCTCCACTACAGAAGAACCCTCTCTAATTACAAAAGACAAAAAGGAGGATTTGGTCTATACTCCGCACTCTGGCCAGGGTTCTTCTGACCACAACACAGATTAATTGTTTTCAGAAATAGTGGTAGGGCAAGCTATAAGTATTTAGGACATTTATGTGTCCTGAAAAGGGCTGACATCTATTAAAACTTTTGAATGAAAATGACAAGTACTCCATGAAAAGGAATCAGATTAATGCTAGACGTAGATTTTAATGAGTCTTAATCCTATGTTGATGGCTCGTGTCTCCTGGGGTATAACCACTAACTAGGATTAACTAACTAGAATTCGAACTAAAGTACTATGAACTGGTATCAGGAGTCAAAGAAAAAATATGTATTTTGGTTGATATTTATACCTACATATCAACCAAAATACATATTTTTTCTTTGACTCCTGATACCAGTTAAGTACCTACCTACTTATTATTAAAAAAAGTTTCATCAAACAAAACTTGAGTTTACCGCTGATTTATCGTTAAGATTTGGTCAGAACTGGATACAGTGGCAAATTGCGCCAGTCGTCGTTTCTATTTATAGAAAGATTATTATTTCTTTTGTTTTCTATAGGAAAGTCTCGCAAAAAGAACACACTAATAAGTTGGGCACGAATTTTTATATCGCAACCATAATTTGGACCTTATTTCTCACTGTCTGTTCCAAAATTAACTTATTATTATTCAGTCTGCAATCTTCTTTGGCGTTGATTGGTTAAGCTCGTAAATTGTCTGCGAATTTACTAACTTGTTTGTATAAAACATCTTTATTTTTGATTCAATTTAATTTGAGATTTCATTATCTTTGAAAAGAGATTTTCGTTTCGAGTGGTAAGCCAATCCTAAAGTTCCAGACAAATAACTAATTCAAATTTGAAAACAATACGTAAACAAATATCAAACATAAATTAGTCCCCTCAAAACTTAGATAAGATTAAAATGTCTAGACGCCTATTATTTGGGACCACAGACCAAGCAGCTTTCATAGACACCCTTTTTTTTCAGAAGATTCAGACAGGAATAACCTTTTTATGAATCCGATTGAGTTTTGTTTGTGTTGAATTTTATCAAATCTTATGTACAAACATTCTGAAGTATATTTTCGTAGACTATACGAGAATTCCTCATTTTAATTTTTCCTAACATCAAATTGGGAAGCATCTGTTTAATCATCATCATCATCATTTCAGCCATAGGACGTCCACTTAAGAACATAGGCCTCCCCTAATGATTGTCATAATGGCTGGTTAGTAGCGGCCTGCCCGCATACAGCGCCTTCCAGCTGCCTTTATGAGGTCGTCGGTCCACCTAATCCTACGCTGCGCTTTCCGATACGTAGCCTCCACTCCAGAACCTGGCTGCCCCATGGGCATTCATAATAATCTTGTTGATATTATTATTTCGCTTTACTTCACTAGTCTTAAACATTATCTGGTTCAGGCTTTGAAAAAGCGCTTTCACGCTTTTAAAAAAATCAAAGATTTGGCGTCTGTGGACTAAGAAGTCTGTATTAAGCCTTACTCAGTCGGCCGCAGCCCGCAATTCGCCCGAGTATTTCAAAGAGATTGCGAACTTATCCTGAAATATTTCTCAAAAGAATTGAACCTTCATTTACATAATTGTATGTAAATATTGGGATTGTGAAAATCCATTATTAGATAAAAATCAGTGCGGTGATTAGATTACCCTTATTTAGATTCTATGAGGTCAGATTTACATAATATCAGACCCTATCTATAGGGCTTTGTTCTGACATATATTTATTTATTTATCTCCTGATAATGGACTCCGGCATATGTTTCTTAAGTATTAAGTATTTATTGAGTAGATTTCTTTGCCCTAAATCTTTAAATTGATTTTGAAACATGAAAGCTAGGACTTCTAAAGGACATTTTAAGTCGTTGGTCTGATTAATCCATTTCAAACATCTTTAACGGTTAGTCTGATCCTGTAGAAGCCTAACTTTACTGACAGTTTCAATAGATTTATGTATGTGAATGTCTCAATTAACTTTATCATTTCTATCATTCATATCTTTTTCATTTTTCATTTTCATTTTCATTTAATTTTTTTCATTTTTCATTTTTCATTAACTTTATCACTCATCATCATCATCATCTCAGCCACATGACGTCCACTGCTGAACATAGGCCTCCCCCAATGCTGTCCATGTTGCCCGGTTGGTAGCGGCCTGCGTCCAGCACCTTTATCACTGTTTTACGAAAATAATATGGGCTATAGAATAAGCAGATGAGCTCCAGTAAAAGCTAGAAGACAAAAGAAGATAACTTATCAGCAAGACCTAAAACTCAAACAAAAGACTAAAGAGTACCTAGGTACTCACTTGATGCCCATGTTCATGCATTCAGCTGTGGCCATGCCGGTGATGCCCATCAGCATGTTGTTGGCCAGCTTGGCCACTTGGCCGGCGCCGACTTCTCCGCAGTGAAATTACTTGGCACCCAAGACCTTGTGGAGTGAAGATAACAAAGAGTACTCACTTGAGGCACATAGCTCGTAGAGCTGATGGTCGCTGGGGCAGGAAAGTTTTTGAGTGGCGACCACGAGCCGGAAGACGTAGCGTGGGCGGACCTCCCACTAGGTGGACCGACGATCTGGTGAAGGTCGTGGGAGGTCCCTGAATGCGAGCGGCGCAGGACCGGTCTTTGTGGAAATCCTTGGGGTAGGCCTTTGTCCAGTAGTGGACGTCTTTCGGCTGAAACGAACGAACGAACTCACTTAATGCCCATGTTCATACACTCGGCTGTGGCCATGCCAGTGATGCCCATCAGCATGTTATTGGCTAGCTTGGCCACTTGGCCGGCGCCGACCTCCCCGCAGTGAAATTACTTGGCGCCCAAAACCTTGTGGAGTGAAGATAACAAAGAGTACTCACTTGATGCCCATGTTCATGCACTCGGCTGTGGCCATGCCGGTGATGCCCATCAGCATGTTGTTGGCCAGCTTGGCCACTTGGCCGGCACCGACCTCGCCGCAGTGGAACTGCTTGGCGCCCATGGCTTTGAGAAGGGGGAGCGACCGGTCAAAGTCCTCTTTGCGGCCTCCAGCCATGAAGGCTAAGGTGGCGTTCTGAGCTCCCATCACACCTGGAACGGTTGAAAAAATTTTTGAACCGTTTTTTGTACCTAACGAATTACTACAATACACATAATTATGCCCGTATTCACAAACATTACTATGAGGTCTCACAGTGCGCGTGGACGCACATGGTGACACACGAACCAATCACAGAGCTATTAAACACTGTGCGTTCGATTTGCTGATTAACTTAAGCAAGCATCGTTTGTGAATATGGGTGATAATCATGTATGTATAAGTTTTCTAAGCTAGGTTTTCGAATAGGTTTTCTGAGTTAGGTTTTAGAAGAGTTAAGTTTTCGGTTAATAGGTTAGGTTATATTTAGCAGTTAGGAGATTTTCGAAAGGTTAGGGATTTGAAAGGTAGGTTTCCAAGTAGTTAAGGTTGTCAGAACCTTAGATTATGATATTTTTGCGATTGTTTCGAAGCATGCTGATAGGTACTTCTAACTCTGAGTGTTTGATAAAATAGTTTTGAGTTTACGTAGCTATTTCTATCACCAGGATGAAAAATAACTCTATCTAAGTAAGTAAGCTCTACTTTAACCTTTAAAAAATCCAACATCATTTCATAATCATTAAATTGTGTCAAAAAGACGATAATTAAAAAGTAATTTCAATAACTATTGCTGCACATTACTTAAAACGTTGATCGATTAAAACAATCCGTTCATGATCAATTGACCTTACTTGCATAAACTTGACTTCTCTGATAAACAACAACATGCCTATTTATTATCAGGGTACATAATTTATGTATCTTTTACATCATCTGTGCAACGGAAATGTAATATCTATTACATCATATGGTTGTGCACATGGTAACTGTTTCTGTTTTTGTAGAACCCGGTCGAGTTAAGGTGCCAGATGCGTGGAAGCCGTGACGTCACAACGACGCTCTGGTACGGACAGGGCGAACGCAGGTAGGTGTGCGGGTAAGTGGAAGGGAGAGTCGCATTCCAGAGAAATGCGCAGTTAGCTTGATCGGGCTGTAGTCAACTTTAACTAAGACAGTAGCGCATAAAGCTAACATTTTCGTCGTACAATTGTTCTACTACGTAAATAGGCCGCAGTATTTAGCTTGCTGTAAACTGTAATGTAGCAGTACTACCTAACATTATACGTCTATGTTCATATAATAATTTGTTTGTTCGTCTCTACACCAACATTTGCTTCCAACTGATAGCAATGATAAGGCTTGTTTTGATGCTGTTTATCTCCTAATCTGTTACTAAGCTAGATAGATGGCTTGATAAGATTATTATGTTATATTTACTTGTTGTTTGTCATGCTGTACGTCAAAAAAAGACCCCACTGTAGTGTTATGTAAGGAAAGTAGGTAGTTTTGCCAAACATCAGTACAGGTTTACACACAATCATAAGCACCTCTTTTTGATACTTGGTTATCAAGATTTGACTCTATCAATATACATACATATCGAAGCCTAGGATGTGCGTCTAGATAAACTTTTATCGATAATTTTATTGATATATACATTTGTCGTCTAAAGTCATCAATAAGATTTTATAATTTGAGCCCAATCCTAGCCCGGTTGAGTTCATTTCCCAGGAGGGTCACGAACAAAAAAAAACTTTGTTCCCGGTTCGGTAAGAACGTTGAAATAACATGCTTCAGAAACACGTTAGCCGCCATTTTCGAATAATATCAGACGAGTTATGGCCGATCATAGAGTCTGACACCAAGATTGTTTATTCAAATGTCACCTTGACTAAGGATGTGAATAAAACTTGTTCTGCATAAAAAATACATATTTAGTTGATGATTCGTGGCAATGGGCAGGGCACATAGTACGCAGAACTGATGGCCGATGGGGCAGCAAGGTTCTGGAGTGGAGGCCGCGTACCGGAAAACGCAACTTGGGACGTCCACCCACAAGGTGGACCGACAACATCATAAAGGTAGAAGGAAGCCACTGGACGCAGGCCGCTACCAACCTGGCAGCATGGAAAGCATTGGGGGAGGCCTATGTTCATCAGTGGACGTCCTGTGGCTGAGATGATGATGTTGATGATGATGAGTTGATGATTACATACCTCCTGATACAGGCGCATCGATGAAGCCCTGTCCCTTCTCGAGGGCGACGGGGAACACTTGCTTGGGGACGTTCGGGTCTACTGTGCTGGAGTCGATCAGGAGAGACCCTTTCTTTGCCTGGAAATAATAATCACTATGTTTATACCAGTATCTATTTATACTCGTAGGACGTTTAAGATGGAATGGAAGGATGGGTGACCAATTAAATACACTCCAAACATATTTTATGTAGAGGCATAATATAAACATTACCGGGCTACAGAAGGCTTATTTAAAGTTGGCTTCATTAACTCTACCGAAGGCATTACGTGAGATGTCCACCCACAAGGTGGACCGACGACCTGATAAAGGTAGCAGGAAGGCGCTGGATGCAGGCCGCTACCAACCGTGCGATGTGGAAGTCATTGGGGGAGGCTTATGTTCAGCAGTGGACGTCCTATGGCTGAAATGATGATAAATAAATAATAAATAAATATCCTTGGACATTTTACACTGCGCCTCTAGTCCCAAACTAAGCAAAGCTTGTACTATGGGTACTAGACGACGTGATAAACATACTTATATACTTTTTTTTGTAAATACATACATATTATACATAGAAAACAGCCAGACCCGTCACAGAAATTAAAATTCATCATTTCAATTTCTGCCCGGCTGGGAATCGAACCCAGGACTCACATATCGAAGTCTTAATCAGACTTTGAAAAACTTGAAGCAGGGCTTGTTAACGATACCAAATTTAACTTTATTAATCGTTAAATAACGGTATTTTCATAAAGGTAAAATTTTAACGGTAACACAGGTAACGGTAGTGTGGTATCGAATCCAGTTTAATAACGTTAACAAATTAACGTTAAAAGTATCGATACTTTTTTCGTTACTAAAGCGTTGTTGCCAGCGCGCGCCGGGCGCTGCGGCGCGCCACGCGAGCCAGCCGGCGGAATGGCAACATCGTCAGTCAATAACAAACAAATGGTTTTGGTTTCGCAAACGCCTGCGCGTGCATTGAAATTTTTCATAAATTATTTTAAGTTTTCAAAATAGGTCCTTAAATAAGGAAGTTTTTGAGGCATGTATTCGAAACTTTATGTCTATACCTACTTTTAATAAATCTGTAGAGAGGTCAATTCTGTACATGAAATATATGTTACGGTAAATGTGATAAATGTGAAAATTATGAATAATCGCCGGTTATTATGAATAATTACCTCATGATTTGGTAAATGTGATTAATATGAGATCATTTATGTGTGTATAAACTAAATAGGCGGCTTAGGGGTGGCCCAAGGGCCACCCCCGCCGCACCTTAACCTATTTTTCACTTTAAATCAAAACAATGTGTTATAGGCAATGATATTATTAGAGTTCTTTTGTTTTTATATAATATCATTGGTTATAGGCATTATGGCAAAGTAATGTTATGCAAAAAACATTCCAAACTCATTTTGCCAAATTATATTAATATATGATATTAAAACGTTCAATGTGAGGCTGTACATGAGCGCTGTACACGAGCCGGTGTTCTCTTTTATGGTATTTGTTAGTATTAAGGTTACATTATGAAATAATCACTGATAAATGTTATTAATTTATCACTTTTACCAAGCATGTCGGTAATTATTCATAATAACCGGCGATTATTCATAATTTTCAATTTATCACATTAACCGTAACATATACATATTTTCAAAATAACTATCAGGGGGTGATTAGTGATCGATACTGATGCCAAAAATGCAATCAGTAAAATGTTTGCCTGTCTGTCTGTCGGTCTGTCTGTCCGTCTGTAGGTATATTCCTTATAGAAACAAAAACTACTCGACGGATAGGTACTTCTGGGCAGGTGATAATATACCGGGAACAAGAATTAGTATGAAAAATCTAAACTGCTTAAGTTTGACGCTTGAAATTTGGCATGTAGGTACCTTAGTTACAACAGGATATTGCAAAATTCCCACGGGAAAGGGAGTTAGCGGCAAAAACATTTGTATGAAAAATCTAAACCGCATAAGTTAGACGCTTGGAATTTGGTGTGTAGGTACCTTAGTAAACTTAAAGCTTAGTTACAACATGCAATTCCCGAAATTCCCACGGGAACGGGAATTCGCGGGAAAATCCTTTTGTATGAAAATTCTAAACCGCTTAAGTTAGATGCTTGAAAGGCATGTAAGTACCTTAATAAACTTAAAGCTCAGTTACAACATGGAATTGCCGAAATTCACAAGGGACCGGGAATTATCGGGAAAATCCTTTTGTGTGAAAAATCTAAACCGCTTAAGTTAGACGCTTGACATTTGGCATGCAGGTACCTTAGTAAAAGACAATGCCGGAAATTGGCGTCTTTTTTTTCGCGCGGCCATCGACCAAACTATGTTTTTTGGTTACAAAATAGTGTAATAAACCAAACTTACTATGACATGTATACCTACCTCTATACTCAGTCTGAACTGAGTTACGAGCATTAGAAGTTGATGATTTTACACACTAGATTTGCTTTCTGCGCACAAGTTTTGTAAGAAAAAACAATGCCGGAAATTGGCGTCTTTTTTATTGCGCTGATTCTGCTTCACACTGATGGCTGGAGCCTATAATGGATGGTATTGTTTGTTTACACATACAATGTCACTATTTTATTGCAATTTCTTACAAAACTTGAGCGAAGAAAGCAAATATAGTATGTAAAATTATCAACTTCTAATGCTCGTAACTCAGTTCAGACTTAGAGGTATACAATCATAGTAAGTTTGAAAAAAACTCTTAATAAACTTTTGTATGAAAAAATCTAAACCGCGTTAGATAGCTAAAGGGGGTTAAACGGGAGCCACGCGTACGAAGTCGCGGGCGGCCGCTAGTTACTAATAATAGGCCAGTAGAGTTAAACACAAAAATGAATCAAATCTGAAATAATTCCTACAAAAGATATTATTACGTTTTTAATGGCTTCATTTGTTGCCCATAAAGACTCTCCTAGGTTTTAGACTTCGACGGGGTTGTGTTTGTGCTTAAGTGATGGGGGCCCCCGAAAGGGGCGTTTTTTCGGTTTTCCACTTATACCGAGTGAAGCACTTACCCTATCGAAAAGTGGTCTTCATGAAGGTTGAAGGGCACTTAATCCTGCATTGAATATGACCACATTCATATGTTTTGGACAAATCGTTCTCGTGCTTATCTTAGACAAAGTAGTCCAGTCATTTAAGCTTAAATTAGGTAAGAATCTCGGAATTCGAGATACCCAGCTGTAAGTCTGTAAATACTTGTATATTGGCACCCTAAAAGTTGTCTCAAAACCTACATAATTATGGTAGGGTGTAAGTAGGGTTTCTGCTCGAGCTTTCTCGAACTCGAGAAAACTCGAGAAATTTGGCTTCATTCGAGACGAGAAAAAAATTACCGGAGCTCGAGAATTCTCGAGTTTCGAATTTGAACCTATAATATCCTTGAAAGCCTATTTTCTTAGACAAAAGTAAGTGTTTAATTATTTAGTAGGTTATCGTTGCTTTAAGACTGGTCTAGTCTTTTATTTTTTACCCGACTGCGTGACGCAAAGGAGTGGTAATGTGTTTAACAGCCTATGTATGTATGTTTTTTGAAGCACTATAGAGACCAAACTCCTGGGTCGATTTTTATGATTCGCACGTCAATCGATTCCTCTTAGTCCGGCAAGTGTCACTAAAGACATGACGTTAGTAAAAATTCAATATGGCGACTACTAGACGCCATATTGTAAAACTTAACAAACTATGGCATGTGGGGTATCGTTAGATTTGTTGTAACTGTGAGAGTGACACTGGGTATATCAAAATTGGAAAATATTAAAATGGCCGCTAGGCGGTATTAAAAAAATATCTGAAAACCTATCGAGTGGGGTATCAAAATAAAGAGTTTTTAAATAGCTTGCAAAATGTATGTTCTTTAACTAAAAGATTAAAATAAAAATATTATTGAAAAAAAACCCAACTGGGTAAAAATGATCTGAAATGATAGAAACAAGACAAAGTGTTCACAAATGCAGTCGGAGGCATCAAACACTTATCATCATCATCATCAACAGCCCTTTACAGTCCAATGCTGGACTATGGAGCCTCCTTCGCGGGAAGAGCAGGGGTTGGTGACAAATGTTTCTATTCTGCCGTCACCACACCGCTTATCACCAACAAAAAAAAATAGTAATTGATACCTCCGACTTCATTTGTGAACACTTTGTCTTGTTTCTATCTTTTCAGATCATTTTTACGTAGTTGGGTTTTTGTTTTTTTGTATATTAGATTTTAAAAAACCTGTGTTTTTATCAAATTTCTACCGATTTCAACAATTTTAATTAAAAGACTCGAGACCCGAGAAAACTCGAGAGTTTGGCCTCGAGAATTCCCGAAACTCGAGAAAAAAAATAGGTCGAGAAATCAGAAACCCTAGGTGTAAGCAACTATTAAATTTTAAGGTCAAAGGTCACAAAAATCGCTTTTTTGCGCTTTTTTTGGAAATATCTCATTTCCTATGGGTTTTTTGCTATTTGTATTTATAATCAATATTGTAGAATACTAAATTTTCTACAAATTTTGTTCAAAAAATTTTTTTATACGGTGAACCGTTTTCGAGATAGAGGGCGGCCGCTAGTACTTATAATAAATCTGTAGAGGTCAATTCTATACATGAAATATATTTTCAAAATAACTATCAGGGGGTGATTAGTGATCGATACTGATGCCAAAAATGCAATCAGTAAAATGTTTGTCTGTCTGTCTGTCCGTCTGTATGTTCCTTATAGAAACAAAAACTACTCGACGGATTTTAACGAAACTTGGTACAATTATTCTTCATACACCTGGGCAGGTTATAGTATACTTAGGAATTCCCACGGGAACAGGAATTAGCGAGAAAATCCTTTTGTATGAAAAATCTAAACGCTTAACGGAAGTTAGACGCTTGAAATTTGGCATGTAGGTACCTTAGTAAACTTAAAGCTTATTTACAACAAGGAATTCCCGAAATTCCCACGGGAATTAGCGCTTAAGTTGACCTGAAGTGATGCAGTGACCGCGCGCTCTCCGCCCTCTATCTCGAAAACGGTTCACCGTATAAAAAAATTTTTGAAGCAAAATTTGTAGAGAATTTAGTATTCTACAATATTGATAATAAATACAAATAGCAAAAAACCCATAGGAAATGAGATATTTCTAAAAAACGCGCAAAATACCGATTTTTGTGACCGTTGACCTTGAAATTGAATAGTTGCTTACACCCTACCATATGTAGGTTTTGAGACAACTTTTAGGGTGTCAATATACACGTATTTACAGACTTACAGCTGGGTACCTATCTCGAATTCCGAGGTGAACTTACTATAATGACTGGACTAAAGTAGAAAATGTACGTATAATTAATAACCCTCTCTACGTCCAATAGCTCGTTACCAGCAAGCTCCCAAGCTTTATAAAGGGCCACCTTAACCAACGCATCCCTGTCAAGCCTCGCAAATTGGATTCGCCTATCCTTGTTCGTCCCAGCCGATCCTTAATTACGGTTGCTGCAACTCTTATTTGCACTCTCCTGAATGACTCTGTGTTATCTACTATGGCTGCCCTTCTTCACCCTCCTGTACTACTACCTAGTATATAGTATATTATGCCTGGTCAAAGGTTCGACGCCACAAAATAGAAGAAGATATCTCGGAAATCAGCCCATACAAGATTGGATGGCTCTCAAACAGCTAAAGAACAACAAGGCACCGGGTGATGACGGAATAACCTCGAAGCTTTTTGAATGCGGCGGGTGATAAACCGATACTGAAAGTCCTTCAGAGACTATAACTCCGTCTTAATTCAGGGAATAATGCCAGAGGCATGGAACAAAAGTTTGGTGGTGTTTTTCTTCAAGAAAGGGGTAAAAGCCTTATTATTAAGGAATTACAGACCCATCTGGGATCTGAGTCAAATAGTTCTGTGCGTAGGTCCGATGACTTATAGCCTCTCGAAGAAGCCGGCCATCGAAAAATTTACAATATGTATACCGCATCTATACACTACGGCAGGTTATACAGAAGACCGAAGAGTCTAACTTGCCAATATGCCTGGCGTTCAGGCTATAAGGTCTTTAAGCCTGGCTGAGCACGAGAGCGATTCCTCTGCAGCGAGCTGTGACTGTGAGGCAGGGAGATGTAATAATACATCGAATTGAACTCGACTGGGCAGCTTTCGGGAAACTATGTCATAATAATATATTTTCGACCAAAACACCTCAGTGCATAAAGACGAAAGTTTACAATCAGTGTGTGTTACTAGTAGTGATGACATACGGTTCGGAAACGTGGCGTCTCACTGTAGGCCTTATAATAAGCTCAAAGGAGAGTGCTATGCTCAGTGTTTCTTTTCGAGATCGAACCAGAAATGAGGAGATTCGTAAACGAACTAAAGTCACCTGACATAGTATACAGGGTGTTAGGTAAATTTGTATAATTGAGCTGACACTAGCCCATGTTAACATGGGCATAAATGGTATGGTGAAGTGAGAAAATTGATATCTTCATTTTAATTATTTTAATTTTCATACAAATCGGATAAAATGATGACATCAAATTTCTGACTTCACCATATCATTTATATGCCCACGTTAACATGGGCTAGTGTCGGCTCATATACCCATTTACCCCTTTCTGTATAGCGGTCGAATTAGCAAGCTAAAGTGGCAATGGGCAGCGCACATAGTACGCAGACAGACGACCGATGGGGCAAGGTTCTGAAGTGGATGCCACATACGTGTACATGTTTGTCGAGAGGCGCTAATCATTTCCGGAACTAGAACCGGAATTCCGGAGTTGAGTGCCCAATATCGGAAATCAGTTCTGGAATTGAAAACTATCCGATATTGCAAACTCTAGTTGTTACCACAGATGGAACACCGAAACGAGCCATCCATTCCCTAGTAAGAGTTTCAGCAACTTCCTCGGTCGTTATGTTGCTGATGGACCAGGCCTACGGCAGTAAAACAGTACTGGAACCCTTTGCTAAGTGGAAGACGCCCAATAATATCAACGTGGATATGCCGGAAGGAAGATCAATGTCACCAACAGGTGTGCGGGTATGTCTGCTAACCTTGCTATGTTGACACTTGAGGCAAGAACGAGCCCGATTTCGACAGTCCTTCTTCATACCAGGCCACACGTAACGTTCAGCCATTAGATGTGTAGATGCCCTTAAACCAGGATGACTTAAACCATGAAGCTTCAAAAAACGCGCCTTATAGGGGCGAAAATTCAGGTGACAAATAAGGCCTAGGCTTCCCAATTGAAGCATCGCATAATCGGAACTAACTTTTGATTACTGTGCCAAAGAAAGGTATCACTGGAATTGGAAAGGTATCACTTTGCTCTCGATACCGTCAAAGGTTTTCTGCAAGATTATCTTGGAGAGGTTATCGGGGGCCGTTCAACCTCTTTTGCGTAGGGAACAGGCGGCTTCCGCCCGAATCGCTCGTGCACCGATCGACAAGATCAATACTTTGCATATCATTTTGGAGCAGGCATCACAATGGCAAAGGGAAGTCTATCAAACTTTGAAGACTTTGAAAAAGCCTTTGATACGCTGAAGTAGGCAAGTATATTATGGTCGTGACTCGCTGACATTTGGTGTCCCGCCGAAAATCATCGACCTACTGAAGGCCATCTATAGGAAATATTCTTTTACGGTGACTCACGACGGCCTCATCTCCGAAGACATCGAGGTGCATACGGGCGTCCGGCAAGGCTGCCTGCTTTCGCCCCTTCTCAAAAAAGCGACTGCCTCAGGACTGGAATGACTGGATCCGTTTTACCCCTTTCATTTCTATCTTACGCGGTTTAGATTTTTTCATATAAATGTTTTTTTCCCGCTAACTCCCGTTTCCGTGGGAATTTTGCAATATCCTGTCGTAAATAAGCGTTAAGTATACTAAGATACCTGCATGCCAAGCGTCTAACTTAAGCAGTTTATATTTTTCATACAAAAGGATTTTCCCGCTAATTCCAGTTTCCGTGGGAATTTTGCAATATCCTGTTGTATCTAAGCTTGAAGTTTACTAAGATACTTGCATGCCAAATTTCAAGCGTCTAACTTAAGCGGTTTAGATTTTTTCATACAATTTTTTTCTCGCTAACTCCAGTTCCCGTGGGAATTTTGCAATATCCTGTTGCAACTAAGCTTTAAGTTTACTAAGATACCTGCATGCCAAATTTCAAGAGTCTATCTTAAGCGGTTTAGATTTTTTCATACAAAATAAATGTTTTTCCCGCTAACTCCCGTTCCCGTGGGAATTTTGCAATATCCTGTTGTAAGTAAGCTTTAACTTTTCTAAGATACCTGCATGACCAAGCGTCTAACATAAGCGGTTTAGATTTTTCATACAAAGGATTTTGCCGGTAATTCCCATTCCCGTGGGAATCCCTTAGTATACTATAACCTGCCCAGGAGTATGAAGAATAATTGTACCAAGTTCGTTAAAATCCGTAGAGTAGTTTTTGTTTCTATAAGTAACATACAGACGGACAGACAGACAGACAAAAATTTTACTGATTGCATTTTTGGCATCAGTATCGATCACTTATCACCCCCTGATAGTTATTTTGAAAATATATTTCATGTACAGAATTGACCTCTCTAAAGATTTATTTATAAGTAAACTAGCGGCCGCCCGCGACTTCGTACGCGTGGATTCCGTTTTACCCCATTCATCTATCACGCGGTTTAGATTTATTCATACAAAATGATTATCCCGCTAATTCCCGTTCCCGTGGGAATTTTGTAATATCCTGTTGTAACTAAGCTTTAACCTTTAACTATGGACGTCGGGTCTCAGAGGCCCACCCCCCTTTTCAATTTCTCGGTTTCAATACCTTCCCGCCACGTGCTGCTCTCGACCATCTCAGTAGCTTCAGTTTTAACTGTGTTAGGACCGAGGAGGCATAAAATCGCGTCTTCCGGCACTTATTACGTGAGTAATAACCATCCAAAATTTTATCGGGGTCTGGGAGACCCGATGACTATAATTTCCATACAAACATACTTGTATGGATGTGACTTGTTAACTATATTTTTTTATAGTATTATATCATTATAATATGTTGTAAATTGTTTTAGTTTAAGAATACATAATGGTAGAAAGTATCTGAGTACATCAGCTATATTATTAGCCCAACTATCTAAGTAACATTCCAGAAGTAAGGTTTTACTTGTAGACAATCCTTCTTTTGAGTTTAGATGTCTTAGAAGGTACCATTGCTGCAGATTCCGATTCTGAATGGTGCATATTTTGCCTATCAAAGCTCTCAAAGAAAGATGACACATGTCTGTAGAGATAATTTGTCTTTAGTGTTCTAGGCCACTGTTTATATTTTTTGTAAGTTTAACCCTTGTCAAAATTTTTATTTTATGTCTTTCAGAAATTCTGTTTATGTTTTTATGTTACACGGTTATTAATAAGCAAGGAAAAAAATATTAGTTTGATTTATTATTAATCTACTATAATTAAGGAGCCTATATGTGATGCTAAGTCAATTAACACTGAAAAATGACTATGTTTTTTAAATTTGCCAAAAAATAATTAAATAATGATTAAAAATTGATTACATTTACTACTAGATCCTTTATTAACAGTTATTTGATATATATCAACTCTTTGATAAATTCAAATTGGTTCAGATATGAAATTATGAAGAATTTTAGATAGGGGTCTGTGAGACCCGACGTCCATGGGAGTGTGATTATTTTTTCACGACTATAGTTAAAGGTTAAGTTCACTAAGACACCTACATGCCAAATTTCAAGCGTCTTACTTAAGCGGTTTAGTATTTTCATACAAAATAATTTTCCCGCTATTTCCCGTTCCCGTGGGAATTGTTAAGTATCGTATACCTGCCCAGGAGTACAAAGAATAATTGTACCAAATTTCGTTAAAATCCGTCGACTAGTTTTTGTTTCTATAAGGAACATACAGACAGACAGATAGACAAAAATTTTACTGATTGCATTTTTGGCATCAGTATAGATCATTAATCACCGCCTGATAGTTATTTTGAAAATATATTTCATGTACAGAATTGACCTCTCTACTGATTTATCATAAGTATAGATAATTATAGATAATGCGTTTTTAGGGTTCCGTAGCCAAATGGCAAAATACGGAACCCTTATAGATTCGTCATGTCTGTCTGTCTGTCCGTCCGTCCGTCCGTCTGTCCGTCCGTATGTCCGTCCGTATGTCACAGCCATTTTTTCCGAAACTATAAGAGCTATACTGTTGAAACTTGGTAAGTAGATGTATTCTGTGAACCGCATTAAGATTTTGATGCAAAAATAAAAAAATATTGGGGGCTCCCCATACTTAGAACTGAAACTCAAAAATATTTTTTTCATCAAACTCATACGTGTGGGGTAGGTATCTATGTATAGGTCTTCAAAAATGATATCGAGGTTTCTAAAATACATTTTTTCTAAAACAAATAGTTTGCGTGACAGACGCTTCCAAAGTGGAAAAAAGTTGGTCCCCCCCCCCCCTCTAACTTCTAAAGTAAGAAAATGAAAAATCTAAAAAAACATATGATGTACCTACATTACTATAAAAACTACCAACGAAAAGTGTTTTGTTCGAGATCTAGTAAGTAGTTTTTTTTAATACCTCGTAAATCGTAAACCGCTTATTACCGCGTTATCTTTCTTACAAACAACTTAAATTAAAAAATAATAATTTAAATTTCATAAATCAATGGTACGGAACCCTTTGTGCGTGAGTCCGACACGCACTTGGCCGGTTTTTTCTTTAATAATGCGCGCAATGTGCTTGCTAAAAAAAACTTCACCATCTAGGAACTAGGTACATAATATTCCAATTATTAATTGATGACACTAATAACTAATAGCATGAATCTATAATGTAAACACTGACTCAAATATCTGAAAGAAAGAGATAGAATAAAAATATAACGTTACTTAACGATACTTCTAGTATGTAATTTGGTATCGTTACCAATACCAGACCATGGTAACATTATCACTTACCGGTAAAATTATCGATAACGGTATGTCAGCTTAACGGTAAAAGCCATGCAAAGTATCGTTACCGGGTATAACGTTACCTTTGCTATTAACGTTATCGTCTTTTGGCAAAGGTAACGATACCTGAATTTTAACGGTATTCAAAGCCCTGACTTGAAGTCAGGTAGTCTTTCTTCCAAATACTCATAATTTAACCTTCAAATCTTGAGTAATTTAATTTCAGTAACAAATTATAATCTTTTTACCATTGTTCTAAATGGTACGCAAATATCGCCGTCATTTACTCATTTACATAAGCATTTACATATTCGGTGTTTGCCCAAGTGTCAAGTTCAAGTGTGTATTGTAGGCTAAGGTCGTCTACACATTGCGACTTATAGTTGCGTTTCAGTCGCGATTGTTGTGGCAATACAGTCATGAGTACCGTTTTTCCATTGACAAGTTCAAATAACAATTAAATCAATCATTCGTTCATCGATAACTACAGCCCGATTTTCATGGAAAAATATTTAAATCTCTCTCTGTTACCAGTATCTTATGTCTGTGTTAATCTTTATAAGAAAAAAATTTAGACAAGCTCGTGTTAGGTAGGTTTTCATTGAATATTACCCGTATTCATTCACAAACGATGCTTGCTTAAGTGAAGCAGCAAATCAAACGCACAGCGTTGAATAGAGCTCTGTGATTGGTACATGTGTCACACTGTGTCCACACGCACTGTGAGACCTCATAGTAATGTTTGTGAATGCGAGCGTGTTTATCTTACACTTATTTAAAATGCTTGTCATCTTAAGAAATAGCGCTTTTTGTCGTTGCAAAGTCGTTGGTGTGTAACCGACCCTTAGGCAGCACTTATGCTGTAGGTACCCATAACAACCAGTAGGAGACAAGATATGTCATACTTATATTAGATACACGTTTTCGACACTTATGTTAAACTAGCGGCCGCCCGCGACTTCGTACGCGTGTATCCCGTTTTACCCCCTTAGGGGTGGAGTTTCGTAAAATGGGGGTTTTCGCGAATGAAAAATCCATACGTAGACGCGAGGTCCAAATGCTGCATGATTGGTTATTTTTGACATGACATTGACAGATATGTCAAAATCCACCAATCACGCAGCAGTCAGACCCCACATCCACGTCCCGCCATCTAGCGGATCTTTCATTCGCGAAAACCCTCATTCGTTCTTAGTGAGCCTACCTAGCCTACCTACGTTCTAAAAGGAACCCCCATGCGAAATTTGAGACTCCTAGCACTTGTAGTTTGGCCAAATCTGGCATGGCTGTCCTGTTGCTAAAATGATGATGATGATGATGATGATAAATACTCACGTGAGCAACCACGCCATCTTTGCCCAGGTAAGCGTCGAGCACGACTTTGTTGCTGGGCAGGATGGAGACCACGACGTCGGCGCCATCTACCGCCTTGGCGATGGAGTCGGCGCCGCTCACGCCGGTCTTGGCCGCCGCCGACAACGCCTCTTTTGACGGGTCGTAGCCGCGTACTGTGAAGCCCTGGAGAAAATAAAACAATTTTTAATCGATACTAAATCTATTGAGTTACAGAAAATTATAATTTTAATTATTTGCTTCATTTACAAACTTGAGTCCTTGAGTATTATAACTTTTCCACAATGTAAGGCTATCAGTCTGTACTGATACGACGATATTCTGTAATACAGATTATAATACGCACCAATTTGGCGCGCAAAGATTTTATTTTTTAATATTTTTAAATGTGATGAAAATCATTTACTTGAATCCTTTGCACGAAAAAATTAGGCTGTATGAATTTATGACCTTAGCCACAGAATACAAACCTCAGCCTGTGGTATCGGATTTAAAAAAAAGATCTAGCGAATATTCAGCGGCGTAGGTAGTTCTAAATTTGAAAAACGTCATTGCGCTTGTTGGATAAATTATGAACTGTCAGTTTAGTGTGTGTTTTGTTTTCTACTTGATTAAAATAATAAGTTTTATTATGTTCGTGTGTGAAAACAAAATTGTGCTCCAGTAAAAGAACTTTCTTCATGCATGTGAGAATTTTAACATGACACGTTTATGCCGAAGAAATACCGAAGCTGGTTTAAAGTAAGCAGACAGATGGCGCCACTGCCAGAGTAAACATAAGCTCCGTGAACTTTTATAATTTAAAAATGTTTAAAGTTATCATTTTGACAAAAAAATGTGAAAAACGTGTGAAACATTGGCCAAATATTCAGTGACAGTGTTTGTAACGAAAACTATAAAAGTGTTATTTGTGTTTGGGACGAAAATACTGTATGTGAAACAAAAACATCAAGTGTGCAAAATAGTGCAAAAACAATGACAAAAACACTATTTGACTACTCAACAAAGTTAAATTTAAATCAATAAACTATAATAATCAAGAAAAACTGAATAAGTGTAAACAGTGAAGGTGTATCGAAAATTAACTCCAATTTGAACTACGTGCCAGTAAACGATTATTGGTAAAGAACAACGGACTGATAATTTCACAGTATCATATAACGGACTTGATGGCGTATCTGTTTGCGGCGCCGTGCTAAGTTCGGAGTCGGGAGATCGAATCCACACCGTGTGCAAATTTTTGTAAATTATTTCAAGACAATTTATTTCTTCATTGAACTTGACATGAACATTTAAGATCCAAGTTTGTAAGAAACAAACCAGTTGTTTAATGAAAAAACATTACTGGCTAGTAACACTACTCGACGCTAGAGGGCGCGTTCTACGGATATTGAACTTGAATTAGTATAAAATAAAAATAACACAGGATGGCAGATACGTGCGAAAAGTGCAAAAAAGATATTCTTCGACGAGATTTTTTGGTGTGTGCTTCTTGCCATAGTCGTTACCACTTGGACTGTACTAGTATTAGCGAGAAACTTTTTTATCTTATGACAACAGAGAGTAAAAAAAGGTTTAAATGTGATACATGCTGCGGAAATGTTGAGAGGAGCCCAAAACAATCACCATCACATGACAATGTAACCTTCCGCATTCAGCATAGGACAAACTTACCTCCTGAAAGTTCATTTGACAGCTCGCTGACTGATGATGACACTTTTAACTCAACTTGTACGTCAGCCACCAACTTAAAATCAGCAAGAAGCTGTCCTGATTTAAGTAACCCTAATTATGAGAAGATGCAAGAAATGGAGAGAACTATTCTTGAACTGAAAGAAAAATTGGAAATAACTGAAAACGAGGTTATCAACTTAATAGAGGAGAATACATGTCTGAAAAAAGAAATTGATGGCTGCCATATGCAAGTTAAACAACTAAAAGAACTATGCAAAGCCACGACGCCATTAAAAGCCAGTAATAGTAAAAGAAACAGGAAAAGCCTAAATAACAATAATGGTTCTCCAGTTACAAGAAATATGAAGACTTCCTCTCCACCGTCCACTACACCAACCCGAAGAGAGACATCCAGAGGGCTACATAGTGCAGCAGCTACCCCTACCCCAAACAAAGTAACGCAACGTGATGTGTGTAGTGGATTACAAAATACAAAGCCGAAAATAAACCGATCGAACAAAATATGTATACTAAGCGCTAATAATACCAATAAAATACACTCAATTGCAAGGGACCAGTTGGAAAACTTTGAAGTGTGCCATTATATCAGACCCCGATGCGGAATAAAACTACTACTCAACGGAATTAATGAAAAACTGAAAACCTTCACTATGGATGACTTTTGTCTTATAATGATTGGAAAGGATGATTTTAAGCGAACACATAATAACATCGACCTCGTATTCTACATAAGAGAAACACTTAAGGAAATTTCTCACACTAACATAATTATATGTCTCCCAACTTTTGAATACCATCCTTACGCAAACATGCTAAACTGGAGGATTGAAAACTTCAACAATTTGCTTCATCTAGATAACCTCATGCATGAATATGCCTACATATTGGACTCCAACTTAAACCTTAACTATGACCATAGCATGTTTTATCACCGATCAGGCCAAGTAAACAACTATGGAATGTCAACAATATTTACGGATTTGAATCAACTGATAAACGACATATTATGCCATAATAAAAAGGATATTGACAAGGTCTCAGAAAAAATGTTTTTTCGAGACGAAACAAATACATGATTTTGTAATTATGCATCAGAACATCGCATCGGTACTCAAAAAAAGAGACTTAATAGAAATGGCATTACAAGAGTTACAACAAAAAAAGAATTTGAACGTGCAAGCAATATGCCTGAGTGAAACCTTCTTGAAAAAAGGTCATGAAAGCAATATACAATTCAGGGACTTCAAATTAGCAGCTACCTATTGTCGAACCAACAAGAAGAGAGGGGGCACGTGCATCCTAATAAAGAAAAATATAACAGACTTTAAAGAACTACAAATAACAAAGGATCTAGCATCCCAGTCATCATTTGAATGCTGTGGTATCGAAATAATTAACTTAAAACTTATTATAATATGCATATATAGGGTACCTAATTTTGGAAATGTTAACGTATTCTATGATAAGCTCACAATGTTACTACACAGCATCGTTAAGAAAAATAGTAATAAGAAAATTGTTATTTGTGGTGATTGGAATATAGATATGTTAAAAGCTAACAAATACTCAGAAGAATTAAGTTCAATTCTAAAAAACCACAACATGTACCTTAATATTAATTTAGCCACTAGAAGACTAGCATGCCTAGATCTAATAGCATGTAATATAAAAAATGCAGAGGGAAATATCCATTATTTGGCATTGTCAGATCATGAAACTGCACAGACTCTTTCATTTAAAACCAAATGCAAAGCAGCAAACGATATTCCATATTGGTACGAGGATCATAGAGATTATTCAAAACATAATATTTTTAAATTTAGGGAATGCATAAAAGCTTTGACATTTTCAGATGTTTATATGAAGGATAATTTAGACGAGGCCTTCAAAGAGTTTCACGATTTATTTTTACTATTCTATGATCTTTGTTTTCCATTCATACGGAAAAAATACTCTAATAGAAAAGTCGGGCTTCCGTGGATAACAAAAGGTATTAGAAAATCTTGTCATAAAAAAAGGAATCTATATCTAGCATACATAAACTCGTCCAATAACAGATACGATAACAGAATTAGATATAAAAATTACAATAGATTATTACGATCATGTTTAAACAAAGCTCAAAAATTGGTTAATAGCCATTACATTAATAAAAGCGTCAATAAATGTAGAGCAGCATGGCAGGTGATAAAAGATAATACCAACAACAATCTTCCTAGAGAAAACTTAGAAAAAATTAAGAAAGACAATAAAATCTTTACGAATCCAAATGACTTATGCCAAGTCTTTAATGAATATTTTATTGAACTGACTAATAAACCACCGTTGAATAACAGCACGAATGGTTCATCTAACTTACATAATAGTAAACGCGGTCACAACAGCTTTTACGTTACACCCACCGATACACACGAAATTATTAGAATTATAGGATCGCTTAAAAACAGTAAGTCATTTGGATACGATGGTATACGGACCGATATATTGAAAGGAGTGGCACAACTTATTAGTAGCCCACTTAGTTACCTAATCAACATGTCTTTTGAACAAGGTTTATTCCCAAAGCAACTTAAACGCAGTATTATAAATCCAATTTTCAAAAAAGGCGATAGATCTGATTTAAACAACTATCGACCAATAACACTCATACCGGTTATTTCGAAGGTTTTTGAGAAGGCGATGTTTGAAAGGCTGTATAATTATATAACCAGAGAAAAAATCTTAAAAAACGAACAATTCGGATTTCGAAAAGGTTTCTCAACAACACTTGCCTGCTTTAATTTGATGAAATATGTCACCGAGAGTATCAACGACGGGGTTCCCTTAGTGGCAATTTTCCTAGACTTGAGTAAAGCGTTTGACTTTGTAAACCACACAAAACTATTAAATAAATTGCACAGTTATGGAATTCGTGGTATTGCAAATGACTGGTTCACAAGTTATCTCAGTGGCCGAATGCAATGTACTAAAATAAATAGATTACAGAATTTTTATAAAAAGGATTTTTTCTCTGACTGTGTGATAAATGATACTGGAGTCCCCCAAGGAAGCATTTTGGGTCCAATATTATTTTTATTGTACATTAATGATCTTCCCGACACAATACGACACAAATGTTTACTTTATGCTGACGACACGACAATATTAATTAAAGCAGATAAAACTTATGATCTTGAAACTGAAATAAACAACACAATAAAAACATTGATGACATGGTTAGATAGTAATAATATGAAAATAAACATTGACAAAACAAATAGGATACATTTTAAGACAACTCAATCGAGAGACATTAAATTAAATATCCATTATCAAAATAAATCTATCAATGAGGTCGAAACAACTAAATTTCTAGGTGTAATTCTCGACAAACACTGCACATGGAAACCACATATCGATAATGTGTGCAATAAACTAGACAGATTTGTATTTGTATTAAAAAGATTAAAATACGTTTCAAACAATGAAGCAATGATGTCGGCATATTACGGTTATGTCTCCTCTATACTAAATTATGGAATTATTCTCTGGGGGAACTCTGTTGATTCCGAAAAAGTATTTAAAATACAAAAAAAATGCATGCGTGCGATGTGTGGGGCAGGCTATAGAGATAGTTGTAAGCCACTCTTCAAAAAATTAAAAATATTGCCATTGCCATGTTTATATATCAAGGAATTATGCCTATTTGTAAAAAAACATCCTGATAATTTTAAGACGCATGAACAGGTATTAGAAAAGACTACTCGCCACAAGAACAGATTGTATTTGCCCAAAATTAATTTAACGTTATATAAAAGAAATGTATTTTGTATGGCTATAAGAGTTTTCAATAAACTGCCAGCTTATATACAGGGAGCTTCTATGCCTGAATTTAGAAATGTATTGCACAAGTGGCTGCTCGATAAATGTTTCTACTCTGTAAATGAGTTTTTTTAGAATTAAATAATTGTGAAATTTTATGTATTAATATTGGTTGTGTGTTATTTTATGTAATTGACATTTAATTGTAATGATTAGTATAATTGGATTGTTGACATTGTTATGATTTTATCAAATGACTTTTCATAAGATTATTAATATTTTGACATGTTCTCCTAATTAACTTTCACATGCCAGTCATGGCAAGGTACACTGTAACGAAATTGATTATTTACAAACATCTAATGGACGTGTATTTCTGTGAATAAATGAATTTGAATTTGAATTTGAAAGTGTTCTAATAGAGTTCAGTGGACATCGTTTACTTATGTTTTACGGTGTTGTTTTGTTCATTGCTATTTTATTTTGTTTACTTACACACAAAAAAATGTACCTGTCTATGATCTTTAAAGTGTGTATCTGTTTATGATCATCATTCAATTTACACTTTTACCACATAAACTGTCTGCATTCTAACACCCGTATTCACAAACGATGCTTGCATAAGTGAAACAGAAAATCGAACGCACAGCATTGTGATTGATTTGTGTGTGACCCTGTGCGTCCGCGCGCACTGTGAGACCTCATAGTTAAATATGTTTGTGAATACGGGCGTATATTTCAGCTAGGTAACACATCTAGTGGATAGAGCCTGAATGCGGGCAGCGAAGGACCGTTCATTGTGGAAAACCTTGGGGGAGGCCTTTTTCCACAGTGGACGTCATTTGGCTGAAACGAACGAACGAATGAAACACATCTAGCTCAAAACTAAATTATTTGAAAACGCTTTTATCCTAAAATCAGATTAAAACGCGAAGTACCGAGCGGATAAAGGTGCCAAAAAGGTTTACCTATCATCGGGAATTTTCACCGCAGTTTTAATTGAAAATTTTCGTCCCCAGCGCTTCCAGGTATTTTTCAAACCTTAAAATGTTTCACTCAGGTCCATCTGCATAATTTAACATAATCTTTGGACGAATTGAATGGATTTTAATTTTAAATCTACGTAAATGTTACATTAAATGGCTCCGTCGATTTTTCTTGAATATTCAACGCAGTGGAGTGCTGCTTTAAAATACGATTTTTCATCGATACAGGTGGATTGCGAATTTTAAAAGACGTAACATTACTTACTTTGTACCTAAGTGAAGTACCTATGTACCTAACTAGGTATCTTTAAGTTGTGTGATCCCTGATGTAGGTTTTCTATTTATCTATTTGTAGTAATTAAAGCTTCTCCGTCTTCTTCTAGCTTAGTCCGTCTATTAGGTATATAATGTATTGTTTTACGCCAACACGTACTTAAGAAGAATTTAGAGACTACTCGTATTATCACGTTGTTTAGAATATTGTTTTAAACTTTCATGGAAACTCAAAATTAAGGTACATGGTAGCAATCCCGTCAGTAATAATAGTTGTTTAGAATGCCAGTTAGCCAGTGCATAGTGGTATGAGAATGATGATAAACGCTTCAACTAATGACATTCTCATAACTCCCAAACCAATCTAATTTAGATGTAGATGAGACGAAATGCGAAGGAACACTACTTTAGAAAAAGTTTCATTTTTGTGATCGCTTTCGCTTCACATAGGTAGCGATGAAACGTAGGAAAAAGTCGTACTGAAGCTATTACTGATAATTCCAATCGATAATAACAACTTATTTTTTTTTTATGCATAACAAGGCAGGTATTTGACCACAATCGCACCTGATGCTAAGTGGGATGCGGTCTAGGATGGTACATATCTGCCCTGTAAGTGCGTATTCACTCTCGCCTTGAAAAGGCCCGGATTATAGTTTTCGGGAAAGACAGCAGCAGGCAACGAATTCCAGTCCCTAGCTGTTCGCATTATAAAAGAGTCATCGAAACGCTTAGTGCGAGCTGGTGGAATGTCAACAATATAGGGATGGTACGCTAACCTACGTCTGGTTCCCCGATGATGGAAGGGGGCTGGTGGAATTAATTCATGTAATTCTTTCGCACATTCTCCGAAGTGTAGCCTGTAGAAAACCGATAGGGATGCTACCTTACGGCGATGGTCAAGTTCCTGGAGCGCCGCTTCAACAAGGGTAGGGCTGTCGATAAGTCTTCTGGCACGCCTTTCCACCGAATCCAAAGCAGCCAAATGTTTCTTGGCAGAGCCGTCCCAGAGGTGGCAGCAGTATTCCATGCAAGGTCGGATCTGTGCTTTATAAAGCTGCAGCCTTTGCTACTTGGAGAAGTACTGCCTTGCCCTCGAGAGGATACCAAGCTTTTTGGCAGCAGTTTTCGCTATGGATTCGATGTACTCGCCAAAGTTCAGCTTGCTGGACATTTCAATGCCCAAGAGTTGCAGTCGCTCGGTGATTTTGACAGGCACACCTCGGAATGTTGGAGCCATAAGAAATGGACTTCGTTTGGCGGAGAACAGACATGCCTGTGTTTTTGACGCGTTAAATTGGACCAGGTTGGCATCGCCCCAATCAGAGACATCCTGAAGGGCCAAATTTAAGCGTTCAATTAGGGACTCACGACAAGACTCGACCTCACGCCTGTCGGCTTTTGCGTTGGATATATATTTGGCTGTCACTGTCGTGTCATCTGCGTACCCAAAGGTACCGGGTTTGAGCAGGTCATTGATGTGCAGTAGGAATAGTGTTGCAGACAGCACCGAACCCTGAGGGACGCCAGCGTCAATAGGTTGTTGACTAGAAGTGTAGCCCTCAAGAACTACTCTTATTGATCGTCCCTCAAGAAAATCGGAGATCCATTTGCAGAAGCCAACAGGGATTCCAAAAGATGGAAGCTTGTTTAGTAGGCTGCCGTGCCAGACTCTGTCAAATGCCTTTGATACGTCCAATGAAACGGCAAGAGCTTCTCCATGTTTCTCAATGGCCTCGCTCCATAGGTGTGTGGCATACACGAGAAGATCACCTGTAGAACGACCATACCGAAACCCATACTGACGGGGCACATTTCCAATAAGTGTCAGTTGTTATCAGTAAACGTGCGCGCACGCAGCTCCGCTAGGTCAATGTCGGTCGTTGAGTTACGAAATAGCCACGCCCATCGCAGAATTAGAGCGTTTAAATATACGCGGACTACGGTCGTCGCTTTGTGATTCTACTTTCGATCTCGATCTTCAGTATTTTAGAATATCCGTGTTTTTATATTCGGATTATTGTTTTTTCTTTGGTATCAGATGAGACCACCGATTTTTACTTAGCCGATAGTTGTGCCCGATTTTAATTTGTTTGAAGAATCGGCCAAATCGAATCGGCGTAATGTGCACACTCCCATACATGCCCATACTGATCAACTGCCCGACTAAACTATCGGCCAACGAAAAATCGATGGTCTGCGCCTAGGCTTAGGCTAAGTTGCACCATCTTACTTTGACTGTAACAAACGTCAAGAATCTGTCAAACTCCACACAAAATTTTGTTATTATTAAAGTTGGTGCAATTCAGCGTTATTGAAATAAAAAAATACAATGTGGCCAAAACAAGTGACTATACCTATTCGGTAATAATGTCATAATAAGTAAGAGCATATTATTTTAGGTAACCTTATTTAATATCGGGTAAAGTTATTATGGTGTTAAACTTATTAATAACAAAACACTGTCGCTACCACAAGATAAGTGACTCTACCTCGTCGATAAGCTCGTAGAGCATGTTTTATGACCTTAAAAAATCTTCCTGCTCTATATTCTCGTCTGTATAATGCAATAAATGCTAAAATGTTATCAACATACTGCATGACAACAGCTGATATTGTTTTGTGATAGCATTTTAATTAATGTAGTAATTAACACTTACGCTGAGTTGCACCACCTAACTTTGACCGTAACTAGAACGATAACCGGTGTTTTTGTATTTTGACAGAATTTTGATCTGTGTCAGAGTTTAATTAAGATGGTGCAACCCACGCCTTAGAATTCGTAATTTAGTGATTGTATTCTTAAATAAATATACAGATTCTGTTAAATCCTAACACATCCTGGTTGGCTCTAGTTCGCATGCTTGTGGTGTGGTCTAGATTCTAGCTGAGACATGGTATATCATGTCCTAGGGTATTTCCTTACAGCCCTAAGTACCTACATACCAGCTTTGTGGCTTCGCACGAGTGCACAATTTCTCTTTACACCTCTACTAGAAAATATCTAGTATCTATCAAGTAGTAATCCTACACCTAATAGGTAAAATCAGCATCAAATAATTCGTGACACCCAAAGTAGCTAGAAAGTTCGCAACACGTCTTTTTTTACAATTAGAATAAGCTTGAGTTATCAACTTTTTGGTCACTTTTGGATGTCACGAACTAAGTAATTGATGTTGACTACACAAAAGCCAACCTAGAGTAGAGATACATACTCGTATAGGTTAGCAGTAACGAATAAACGGACTGGAAGACGCAGCGTGGTCAGGCCTCCTACTAGGTGGACCGACGATCTGGTAAAGGTCGCGGGAAGAGCCTGGATGCGGGCAGCGCAGGACCGTTCATCGTGGAAAACCTTGGGGCAGGCCTTTGTCCAGCAGTGGCCATTATTTGGCTGAAACGAACGAACGACGAACGAACGAACGACTTATAGGTTTACATTCCGTTTTATTAGACGCACTTGAAATATTTAATTGTTTATTATAGTTATAAACGTATTTAATTTACTACATACGATATAATTACTCAAACAGACACGAGGATAAGATAAAAGGCTTATTTAACTCACACATAATGCGAACCAAAATCACGTTATAATGTAATTACGGTGATAAGATTGCGTTATTTGTAGCATTGAGTATATCAGGTGACTGATAAAAAGTCAGGTGAATATCGTCCCAGATAACCCAGTAATTAATTATTTTTCATTTTAATTGGGGTTGATTTTTCAATTGTTAGCTTAACTGAAGAATAAGTTTGGCTAATTGACAGTTTCAGTATGGAAAGTATGTCAAAATGACAAGTTTAGTCTTCCGTTAAAATACATACATGGTGGAATTTTGTAATGCCACCTGAAGGGGAAGTACCTACCTACTCTTAATACTGTAGATAGAAAATTTTACTCAAAGAAAACATTCCTTTAATGCTATTCAAAGTTCGATTAGATCTTAAATCTAGTTTTAAGTTAGTCGAACTTCATAATCTTATTAGATCAATCAGCCTTGAAAATAGTTCAATAGTTCTGAGTTCTGACTGGAGATTACAATTTCATTATAGTCTTGATTATCTAGTCTTAGGACTTTACTTGACAATCCAATTACTTAGTGAACAGTATGGAAGAAAAGATTTACTTCTAAGAGTTTTTAAATGTTCTATTGGGTTTTGTTTCCCAGTCGACGAAGCACATGACGTCGTGCCCTACGTGCCCAAACAACTGCACGCAGGAAGATTTAATGAAGGCGACTGACAACGCCACTCTTATGGCGGAGTTTTGTGCTGACACTGTGCAGGTTTGTAGGTTTGTTTGTTGCAAGTAGAAAAATCCTTATAACATACTTTTTCACATTGTTGTGACTCTTAGCAATCCCAAGCTATACACTCAAAAACAACCTTTACTGACAATTTTGGTGTATTTATCAGCAATAAACTACTACTCTCCTATATTTACTAAAGTCTTCCAAATAATGTTCAAATCATCATTTCATCCAGCCAAGCCTTTGACCACTCTCGCCTAAAGATTTCCAAGTGCGGCAATCATTCGATATTAATATCAAACGTTCGTCTTATGAAAAAGGTAGATACCTACCTAGTCGAAATGAAAGTGTAATTCCTACCGTATTTAACTTACTTCGTACATCAAAATTAAATCATTTCGGCACCCGTTTAATCTGGGTTCACTCGTGCGATACTATCGTAAAGTAAAGAGGTGCAGATGGTTCTTTTTCGTGAGACTATATTTAGTTAAAATCTGGTTTTTGGCTCCACTAATAATATGTTTAAGATATAGGTAACCTAGTTTTTAATAAATTAAACTACATTTTCACTAAAATCTAAAAACTTAGGATACATCACTATGTATCCTTAGAATTATTTATTTTTTGTCATTTAACAGAAGCTTTCGCTTTCCATGGGGGCTTTTGTTAAAAAATTAGAAGAAAAACATTTGTGATGGTTATTTATAATGATTTACGACAAGAATCATTTAATAGCATTTAAGCTGAAAGAAATCTTCATTATCATATTTTTTACAATGTAAAAAATTACGTAAATATTAAAATTTCTGTGAGCCTTCTTCATCAAGTTCTTGTATTCCACATTTAAGCGACAGAGTTTCATTTCATATTACTCATATTACTTTAATACTGTGTCATACGCAAGAAATGTTCCCAAATTGAATTACTTCTAATGAACACTCAAAAGAGATACAATGGTTGTGTAGGTATCTCTTTAATGAGCAAGAATCTGTCGTCATTTATTTTAAGTAATTACTTGATAATTAAAATTAACGTTCCTTTTGATCGTCCGAGTTAAAGGTGTTAAAAGATTATTCCTTAAAGGTGTAGTAATGCAGTTCTGTCACAAAAATTACAGCAGGTTGGTATTCTTCTGAAATTAACCTACTACTTAGTATTTTTACCTTTTAGACTAATTCTATAAAGGCACAAGTACTACAAACTATTTGCTTTATTTTTCGCCTATATTGCTAACGAAATTGGGTGAATTTGGAAAAGAAATCGATATGGACTCGGACAGAAACTGTTTGAAGGACGAAGCAAACCAAAGTCCACGTAGACCAAATTAGTAAAAAAAAAGAATAATTAGACACGCCCACTTTCAGCCAACGCCTCTACTTCTTCTTCTTAGTCGTTACGCTCTTGGCAGAGCGGTCGTGGTCACGTTGAGGCGTTGTTTACATCGGTTGTAGAGGCGGATACAACTCTCCGCACGATCTCCCTCCATCTCTCTCTATTGGCAGACTTTCTGGTGCAGTCACATAAGCCGTCTCCTACTGCTGCTTTCACTTGGTCAGTCCAGCGCATTGGTGACCTGCCACGCGATCGGGTTCCTTCGACTTTGCCCTGGACGACCAGTCGTTCTATGGAGTTGTCATCCCGCCTCGAGACATGTCCGAAGTATTGCAGTATGCGCGACTGTACTACGGTTGATAAACGCTGAGTGACACCGAGCTCCTGGAGTATGGACACATTGGTACGGAACTCTGTCCATGATATCCCGAGCATCTTTCTCCAGCACCACATCTCTAGGGCATCTATCTTCCTCTTTTCCAAGTCGCGTACTGTCCATGTCTCTGCTGCGTAAAGAAAGATGGGGAATACAAGCGCTCGCACAAGTCTAACTTTGGTGGCTTTGGTAATGTTGCGATTCCTCCATAACTTCCTTAACTTCTCCATCGCAGTTCTGGTTATGGCCATACGACGTTTTACTTCATCTACGCAGCCGCCATTATTTGAGATGAGAGCTCCAAGATATACGTAGGTCTGAACTACGTCACAGTTCGCAATGTGTGTCACTTCGGGCGAATTTTCATTAGAGCGATCCACGATCATAAGGGCATTTCTACGGGGACGAGCGATCGACCTACTGGGGCGAAAAAAGTACCTTTAAAATTGAAGTACGGACTTGAAAAAAATCACACGTATTTATAGGACTCTTGACTTGATGGAGAGCATATTTAGAAGACCGCCAGGTTTTACATCTCGCCTTGAAAAAATCCGAAAGTTCAAAAACGGGCGAAATTTGGCCTAATATGGAGTGTCCGGTTTCCAGAATTTACTCGTTTTTGCTTCATAACTTTTGAAATAATAACTTCCCCATTATGAAACCCACATTCACAGAACAAGGGATAGTTAATAAAGCTATATAAATGAGTTTCTTTATTGCAAGTCCTTGGGTTTTAATACAGTAACACATTTAAATTTTGTCCGACGTGTGTGCCTCAATTCCGTGATTTTTACTTTTGTGCTCCTATATCACTAACAACGCACAATACGAACACCCACGCCTGATTCCCATAAACTAGCAGTTGCACTCGAGTGGTCGAGCAGTATAAAAGAGGGATCAGTCGCTTTGAGGAGCATTTTTCAGAGGTTTGAAATCACTCAGAAATTTTGGTCACTGGTCATTTCTCAAACCGGTGTGCGACATTAATAATGTTCATGAAGTATTTAATGAGATTACTGCTGAATTAATTAAGTATTTAACTGATATCTGCCATTACGTTTGGTAGAAATCGTTGTAATTTATAATATTTTCGAGTAATTTGATGAAATGTGATTTTTCCTCAATTCCGTGGATCTCAATTCCGCGGAATATGGGGCATCGAATTGAGAAAACACGTACACCGAATTGATATTAAATGAAAATAGATACTTTTATTGTGCTATAAATGGTTTGTGTAACTTAAAATAATTAATGAAATCAATAGAGCATAATAATAGGGTGAACTACCAATCATTGGACCGTACCAGTCATTGGACAAAAGACAATAATACTAATTTTTTGAGGTTTCATTAAAAAAAATTACACTGCTATTGCTATCTTATTAAAATAGTTCTTCCAGGTTCTTCGCTCGACCTTCACCAGATCGTCGGTCTACCTAGTGGGGGCCTGCTCACTGGTCCGTGGTTTCCACTCGACAACTTTTCCGCCCACTGCTACTTGATTTATGCAATTTTACTGGCTATGCCGGTCACTTTGGTTCTCTTGCCGATATTCACATTTCTGATTCTTATTAGGCTCATAGTAAGCGACCAAGTTTCACATCCATACACCATCACTGGCAAAACACACTGGTAGAAGACTTTTGTCTTAAGACGCTGCGGTATTTCAGACGTAATAGAGAAGCTTCCCGATCGATGCTTAGCTGAGTTGAATTCAGCGATAGACCTCTTTCTCAAAGTTGGACCTAACTATCTGGACTCTTGTCCCAGGTATACACAATTGTCAACAACTTCGAGTGTAGTCTCCAACCTTCAGAGGAGTGGGTGCAACACGGACATTTGACATGATTTTTGTCTTGTCCATGTTCATTTTGAGACCCACTTGTTGAAAGGCTCTACTGAGGCCATGACTCCGATATCATCCCCGATATCGCGACTCCTTGGTATTCTGTATAATCTGCCGTAGCGTACCTGTGTGTGTACCATAATACTAAAGCCTTTTCGGAAACAAGCTTGTTCGGAAGACTGGAAATCGTCGAGTCTGCGAGCGAGATGATTCGTAAGGACTCTCGAAAACAGCTTGTAAACACGCCTCATAAGTGAGATGAGTCTATAATGCTATCACCACACTTCTGTGCCATGCCGGAGGCGTTTTTTCTTCGAGAATGACGGAATTGAACTGCTTCTGTAGAGCCTTTAGTACCGGCGAAGCTCAGCTATAATGCCGTAACACCTGGTGCCTTGTTGTATTTCAGCTATTTGAGTGCCGTTTTAATCGTGTACAAACTGACGTCCGATATAATATCTCGGTATAGTGTCAGGTCAATCTAGCTCTTGGGTTTTGCAATATTTGTTTTATGTTTAAGGTTAAGAATAAATAAACAAAGAGACCCTGTGTTATGTATTTATTTGTTTTATTTAAATAAAATTAAAATAATATATAAAAATTAAGAATTTATTATAGTTCCTTATTAAAAAATCAAACATATTGATTAGGATTTTTGTTTTATTCCATTGGTATTTCAGACACATAAACCTAAAATGAACCATCTAACTAATAGACCAGCAATCAGATATCATAACGTTTTAAGTATTTATTATATTAATTATTGAAATACATTAGGTATTTCTTCATAATGTCATCAATTCTAAGTTTGCGGAGCTATTTTTATATTTGGAGATTCATTTCTCAATTCCGTGATTCATTTTCTCAATTCGGTGCTCTCTCAATTCGATGCTTAACATTTCTCATAAACCACTTCACAATATTTAGTGACAATGCTATTTTTACATTCAGAATGGAGTAAAATTTATTTTTTTGTATTGAAACTACTTAAAAAACTAAATATAAATTTTAGCACCGAATTGAGAAAAAATACACCGTACAGTAGAAATGCCCATAACCTTGGTCTTCGATCGGTTAATCTTCAACCCAAACGTAAGGCTAACGCGCTCCATTTTGAGAAGTAATTCTTCCATAAGGTCAGCGTTACTCGCAAATAGGGTAGTATCATCTGCATACCGCAAGTTCGCAATTTTGTATCCACCAATTGCAACACCATCGGTCCAGTCTTCAAGAGTGATTCGCATTATAAGCTCGGTGTACACGTTAAATAGTAAAGGTGATATTATGCATCCCTGTCGTACACCCGCACTTGGATGGAAACTATCCGAGAGGAGGTCATCCGTCCGCACTGAAGCTGTTCCCCCTTCGTAGAGTTCTCTGAGCAAGTGTACGAGGTGTTGCGGGGTTCCCATTTCCAGTAGAGTTCTCCATAAAGTTGGCCATTTTACAGAGTCGAATGCTTTAGAGAAATCAACAAAGCATATATATGTCGGCTTATTGAACTCTCGAGCCTTCTCTATAATTTGACGTACGATGAGGATTTGTTCACGGGTTCCTTTACCTTTAACGAAACCGGCCTGTTCTGGCGCAATTTCTCTGGACAAATATGCCTTCAGTCGCTCGTTTATGATATGCAGCATTATTTTGCTAGCGTGCGTTATTAGGGCAATAAGCCGAAAGTTGCCACACTTCTTCGTGGAACCTTTTTTATGAAGGGGCACAAATACTGTGTGACACCATTCAGAGGGCCATTTGCCCGTGAGCCATATCTTGTTGCAAATGGTGTGAAATATATGAACGCCACGCTCGCCTAGTGCTCGGATGGTTTCAATTGGGATCTCATCCTTCCCTGTCGCTTTCCCATTTTTAAGATGTCGAATAGCAGCTCTTATTTCTGACTCGAGGATATCAGGCTCAAGCATGTCACTCGCGGGTGTCGTAGCTGCAAAATCTCGCGACTGCGGGTCCTGAAACAGGGACTGACAATAATCTCTCCAGACTCTCGAAATTTTGTCTAGTTCAGTGAATACTTGGCCGTTATGATCCTCGATAGCCCAGGTTTTAGACGGCAGTGTTTTTGTAATGAGGCGGATCTTCTGATACAAGTCTCTTGACTCATACCTGCCAGCGTGCGTTTCAATTTCATTGCAAATATTGTGTAGGTAGGCATTATGGTCTTGCCTGCATTTAAGTTGTATCTGTGCGGTCATTTTGTTGAGATTCCCGATATCAACTCCCATTGATTTCATTTTGCGGCGTTTCTCGACGAGTTTGAAGGTGTCATCCGTCATCCAGTGCTGTCTTTTGGAGGTCTTAATTTTTGGTGCGGCTTCCGATACAGTTGAAGTGATGAGTGCTTTAGCACGGTCCCACAGCATATCGGGGGTTTCGTTAGCTGGATCGGCTTCAGACCACTGGGGCCACTTTTGATCCATAGTCGAACGGAATTTGAGGATGTCCCTTACCTCCAGCTTTCTCGGCTTTTTAATGGTTCTTGCTGCAGTCAGCTTGAGCTTTAGTTTGGAGATCAGAAGTTGGTGGTCAGACCCACAATCCGCCCCAGGTAGCGTACGAGAATTTGTTACAGATGATCTCCATCGCGACCGGATCATAATGTAATCAATTTGGTTGCGAGTTTTTCCATCAGGTGATACCCAGGTGTACAGCCTTCGAGGGTGGTGTTGAAAAAGGCTATTCACAATCAGCAGATCGTTTTCTGAAGCAAACTGTATCAAGCGTTCACCTCGTTCATTTCGCTTTCCGAGCCCAAATCTGCCCGCGCATTTGCCCAGTTGATAAGCGCTCTCTCCGATCTTAGCGTTTAAATCTCCAAGGATGACCAACAGCTCCCTATTGGGTATCTTCGCTATTGTATTTCCTAATTCGGAGTAAAATTTTTCGATCTTCTCGTCGCTTGCAGTAGAGGTTGGGGCATATACCTGGATGATGTTAAGGTTAATTGGTGAAGCTTTTATCTTTATGCTGATAATCCGATCGCTTACCGGCTCGTACCCCATCACGCAGTTCTTCTGTTGAGCGGGTATTAAGAAGGCCACACCGTTGCTGCTACTAATGTCGTTGCCAGAATAGTAAATGACGTGGCGGTCTGTCAATAAATGTCCGCTGCCTTTCCAGTGAGTTTCGCTTAGACCACAGATGTTCACACCGACTCTAACTACTTCTCTTTCCAGCACGTTAAGTTTTCCAGGTTGGTTTAAGCCACGCACATTCCAAGTTCCTATCGTCTGAAGGCGTCTTAGTTTAATAGAGTTTCCAGTAGTAGAGTTTCCATGGAGGGCCTGGTCTCTCACCCCACCATGGCCGGTAGCCAACTTCACACCACGCGCCCCGGACGCAGCGCAGCGCCGGTCGCTAATCGGTTCGCAGGGCGATCGCGTCTCATTTTTCTGTGCTCTCATGTGACTTTCTTGGGAATGTGATCGCAGTGGTTTCCCCTTGCCTTCTGCGTCAGGCATTTTTGAGATTATTTAGATCTCAAGGCCGCTGGAGCCTCCTCTTCTCGGTTGCCCGAGCAGGTGAGTGGTTATCCCGCCACAGCTCGGTCGCCATTGCCTCGTCCGTTATCTAGCAGGGGGCACCACGACCGCTGGAGAGTAGTCGTACCTGGGTTCGCTTATGAGTTCCAGGTCGTGCAGGTGAGGTTGACTTGGGGCTGACTAGATGTTATGGCCATTCTCCCCCTTACCCCCCAACGCCTCTACAAGTTGTATGAAAAACACAAAAACTTCATAAATTCACGTTTTTCTTGTCTAACATCCATTGAAGATGATACACGTGATTTCGCTATCGTCACTTGTTTGTAAAGTCTAAACGTTGACGTATTCACGTACGATAATCTTGAGCAAGTCGAGGAAATGTTAATCTTTCAAGTCAAAGGGCTAACTACATATAATTTATTTTTGTGAATATAAGTATTGTTATAAATGTTTCATTAGAATAGTTATCTACGGGATGGCTACCATATACCTTTTTATTTACAAACCTCCGATCTCACCCGCTAACTAAATCTTCAGTTACTCCGTGATCATGGCGCTAGCAACAGTGCCGAAATATCGGACGCTCGTAAATAAAAAGATATATGGTAGCAATCCCGTAAATAACTAATATTCTAATGTTAGTGACCATGAAAGTTTAAAACAATATAAATATTTATGCCATAAATTCTTTCTTTTTGACGTTCTTATGTGTTAAATCTTGCTCTTCATTCGTCTTTAACTTTAATATTGTTTTATGTCAGGATTACATATTGCTTCATAATATTTTTATTGTACAAATTGATTTTGTAGGATTCGTTTTGTTAGAAACTAATAAAGACACAAATACACGTTATTAAACTACATACTTAGGTTATCTACACCTATCCACCACCTATATAGGCCTTTGTTATCTAAAACAAATGTTAGGCTTCGGCCTTGGTAGAGTCACATTATTCAGTAAATATTCGATAGTATTAGTTCTATAATACCTTCTACAAACTGTGCTGTTTTCAGTTAAAATACGAGATAGTGTTTCGAAACATGATGGGACTTAAGCCCTTGGATACCTACTGTAGTACACATTATATTTAAAAGAACATCGCAGTTATAAAATTTTAAATGCAGATACATTACGCAAAGACTGCCTATTTTCTAAGCTATTTATAAAATATTTTGGGAATATGAACTGCAAACAAATAGTAAATGCATTCTAAAGCTGTAAACTTCATTACATACCCACTAACCGTATTATATGAATTATCAGATAATCAATGAAAAATTAACGAAATACATAAATTATTATTTAAAGAGTTTACTATTGAGCTGGTTAGAGGCTCATAACAATTTCGTTCAATTGATTCAATCAACTCATCATATTATCTACGATTCAAGTGTTACCAAATTTAGGTACGGGTAGAGTGTAGACTCTACGTACGAACTTTGTATCGAATCTACATAGTCTTATAAGATGCTGATAAACTTAAATTTCATCAGCCACTACACATTGCATTGGACTAATTAATGCAAGCATTTTTTACATATTGTATAACAAGATATTCACTTTATAAACCAACCTCTGTTATGCGGAAAAATTTTTTCGTATAATACAAACGTTCAAAGTTATTTTTAACCGTATCCCAATGTTTGATATTGCGTCGGAAAGATATATTTTTCATGGATAAATAACTACTTATTTATATGTTAAAACAAGGCACTCTTATCAATAGTTCCCTACTACATAGAGTTACTCGCCTATTACCTATACTTATTTATTTATTCCGAATAAGTCCAATTTTGAATATAAATATTATCCCTTTTAATATTACACTGAAATCAGTTCTTATCATAAAATTATCTTATCAAAACATCCACACAAAACCTTTTTACATTTTTAAAGTTCACCAAGGAGTTTCCAAAGTTGAACAAACTTTAAACGCATTACTGGCATGCGTCCTTCCAAATTCCTCATTGCGCTTTAAGAATGTACGTACCTGTTTAGCCAAGTTGGCTGCCATGAATCCCCCCATGTTGCCAAGGCCAAGGAAGGCCACATTTTTGTCGGCAGCCGAGCTGTAGGCCCTACGGAGTAGACACTGTGTTCTGGCGGCCATTTTGTACGCACGTCAGTCACCGGCGTGCGCGCAGATCAACTGAACTGAGTTTGACACCGAACCGGCGCTAGAACTGTCGCCTACGCACGTGGTCGTGACCGGAATTGATAAACGTACCAATTGTGTACTTTATCAATGGTTTTGAGCGAGTTATGTATGTAAAACTGAAGTGCTATGTCACTCTCATAATTATTTTTGTTTTTATTGTAATTACATAAATGATTTAGATCTATTTAACAGAGTCTTAGGTCATTTTTGAGTAATATAGAGCTCTTTATTCCAAAACAGTACCTACTTATTCTCCAAATTAAATAGCACCAGAAACTTTCCTAAGATTGCTTAGTACTAAAATTCTTGTCACAAAATGTATTTTCCATTATTTTCATCATAAAGCTTAAGTACCATAAAACTATTTTTTCTTTAAAAACACGCAACTTTTTGGTAGATGCTGTTTTTAATAAGCTGATAACAATAAAATTGTACATTTCATCCACTAGCACTGGCAACACTGTAATAATTCACATCCCACGTATAATACAAAAAAGAACACACCTCCAAGTTTGCAATGACGTAGAAATTTTTCAGCCACAGTGTAATTCAAATCAGTAGGTAACTCAAACAAAATTTTAATACAGTCTTTACTTCTAGCAGTATGCATAGTTACAGTTTTAATCTCTCTCAGCACTCCGGCAAAGAGGATACCCATTGACGGGTTATTCCCATAGATAGAGTCGTGGACCTTTGGGAATAAGCACATAAGGTAAACGGCTACTAGTTCGTGATAGTACGTAAGTTCGTAAGTTTTTTTTCTAGCTCAAATAATAAGCAAATGGAATATTATTTATAAAAATTCTTCATCACTACAAAAACTCTATTCTTTAAGCTATCTAAAAAACCAAGTACCAACATTGTGGCGCCAAAAATGAGAGCAATACGAAGCTTCAAACTCTCAGAGAGCCAAAAACAGCCGTGGGGCGTGCAAAGGTTGCTCTCACCGTAAGATTAGCACTCCAACTTCTTAAGCTTATAGAAAGGCGAAGGAACGTCCATTTGAATAAAACTTATAATAGTGGTTTCATGCGTTCCTTGACAATTGATTTGGCTTGGAAAAAAGTTATAAGAAAACATAGAATTCTTTTAAAATTGCGATTAATTGACTCACGAAATAGCGTACATATTATTTTTCGGGTGTCCCCTATTTCGTGATACTACCGAATCAAGGATATTATGGATAACGTTTTGATGCTTGGTTTTTAAATAATTATTTATGATAATTGAAATGTAAGTTATGAAACATTTAATGCAATTATTTAAGTTTCTCATGACCTAAATTCGGTATATGTTTCGTTCACTAGAATTTATATGACACGAGTTTGAAGTTCACATAAATGACCAATTTTAAGAAAAATTAGCATAAGTACTACCAACCTAATTTTGGTTTTAATTCGATTTGTTTTATTTATCTTTGTTTATTTGTATTGTATATGAGATAGATAATAGTTAATTGACACAATTTGACAATAATCCATGAATTTTACTTGGGGAATTTGGAATAATCAGTATCACGAAACAAGAAACCGTATTATTGTTACTTTTTTTCCAAGTTCGTGATATATAAATGTATAGTGTTAAGTACATTTATGACACAAACCATCAAAGAAATCGAATTTTTTTTAGTTTTTAATACTTACCTAGGTACCTAAGAAATTAATTAATTAATTACTTTTTATTATGAGTCAGTGGCGTATCTGAAGTAATTTTCAGGGGGGGGGGCTACCCTCACTTGAAGCAGCTCCAGGGGTGGGATTAGGGGGAAGGGGTTGTTAGCAACATTTCTAATGGCTTGTATAAATATTTTCACATACTTATCGGTCAGAAATAACAAATCAAAATTGTATGGGTACGAAGGGGGGGGGGGGGAGGGGGAGTCCTCCCCACATTTGTAATGGTTATATAAATATTTTCACATATTGTTAGAATTAACAAATCAAAATTTTATACGTAGGTACGTACCTAGCTAGACACACATTATTTCTCATACATATTTCAGGTAAGTAATATCGTCAATTTCACACAATACATTTATTCTAAATTTATATGATCGTTTTTAAATTTATTAAACCCTTAATCATTATTAAAATATCCTAACTCGATGCATAAAACCTTATCCCGAAATAGGGGACATGAGTTCACGAACTTAGAAACAGAGCAAAATTTTATCACGAAACAGGATCCAAACAAGAGGTCCGCAGAAAAATTAATATTAAAAAAAGTTCAAACTATATAACTATAACTTATGTATTAAGTTACTGTCAAAAGACCAACGCTTAGCATACAAAAGCTTTCATACTGATATCATGCTTGGTTATTTTTAAATAAAATGTTAAAGTCGTAAGAGCCTTAATATACCGAAGTAGGGGGCACTTACCTTAGACGATCACAAGATAGCTTGCTGCAGCCAGCGTTGCAAAAAGCTCTTAATAGTGCTTTATTCGTAGAGTTTCTTGGGGAAAGCTTACGTCGAAAATGGAATTGCCATTAAGTAGCTGAAAATGAATGATTAAGACGAAGGGCACAAAGTATCTTGTTTCCAATATTTTCTATTCAGTTACAAAAATAATATAAAGCCCTGCGAATAAAACTAAAAAGACATCGTATCACTAAATACACGTAAAGACCTTGGACGAATCTCTAAATAAACTTGCCAAGTTTTATTTGAACGATATCAGAGAGTCGTAGTCAAAAGTAAATATACCACGAGGAAGTCAAAAAGAAACGAAACGATATGAAAACTAAACCTAATGCCCGAATTATAATGTACAATATTTACAAATGCGTGCTGTATAGAAGCAATGAATAAGTATTCTATTATTTACATGTATGGAGAACTAGCTTTCCGCCCGCGGCTTCGCCCGCGTGGAATTTTGTCTGTCACAGAAAAACTTTATCGCGCACGTCCCTGTTTCAAAAACCGGGATAAAAACTATCCTATGTCCTTTCCCGGGACTCAAACTATCTCTATGCCAAATTTCATCAAAATCGGTTCAGTGGTTTTGGCGTGAAAGAGAGACAGACAGACAGTTACTTTCGCATTTATAATATTAGTACGAGTATAGATTTAAAGAAAACTAAATAAAACACGCATTTTTGGAATAACAAACCTATAAAACTTTGTGTTGCAACAACTACTACGAAAGCTTTCAATGGATAGAGCTTTTCAGCTTACGTACCTAATTGCAATTTATTTTTATTCTCATTATATTATTTTTTTTTGAAGTAGAAATTAAAAGCAAAAAATATAGACTATGATGAACTAAATTAACGTTTTCTAATCTTAATCTAAAGAAAATAGATGCCACGAATTACAGTATTAGTTATCTAGGTACTTAAGTAGAGTTACTATAATACGTTCCCAATCTAGTTTCAGGGATGGGTTGTTTTCATTCCATTTAACTAAAACAGGCGAAGATAGCTTAGTAACTAACCCATATAAACATTGCGGTATTTCCTAAGTGGGGTAAGTAATTAATGGGATAAGTCCACGGCTTATTGTAGATAAGTGAATGAATTTCTTAGGACGACAGCAAAAATGTATTGATTTTTTTTATCCTCAACGAGGAAGCTTATATCTCACCTGATGGTAAGTGATGATCAGGCCGAAGGTGGAAGAGAGCTTCACTCGGAATCCTCAACCACGGAGGAATTGGCTATCTTATCTCTAACTGCCGGAACATAACAATGCTTTTAACATTGTTGTTATGGTGACAGACTTAGGTATAATAATAATAATAAAATCATTTATTTGCAAGAACATGGTTACAGATGGGTGTTAATTTAATAAATTCCAGCATATTCTGTCGCATGCGACGTGCAAAAGTTCTTGAAAAGGTAAGATGGTGGTATAGTTATGATTACTTATGCTGTACTGTAAGCAGTCTCTACAACTATTTACACAGACGACCGAGGTACCGACATAATAATAATATTATCGAAACCTCTGGGCTCAAAGGGCGCAAAGGACATAATATTGCTGAAAATGAGTTTTATACGGTTTTACTCAGAATTTAATTCTCTGTCGATCTATAATATATTTTTTGTCACAATTTTGGGTAAACATAAATGGTCTTAAAACTAGTGTAAATAGAGCGTATTTAAATATTTCAAATATTATGTAGAGATACCATAATTTATCATATCTACCTGCTGTGATTTGTGTGTATCATCTGCTTTATCATTATAAAGGGACTATTGTTTAGTAGAACGACCCTATCGGCTAATATGGGTCGCTGGGCGCTTTGGTTTTTTATTTGGTCCACGTGTTTTTTCTAACTCGCTCTTTGTGTTTTTTTGGGCAGTCAAACTGTAGATCCTGACTACTCAATGATATAATATCATTGTGACTACTGCTAAAGAATTGCAGCAATGGTAATAAGAGGAAGGTAATAGGAGTCCGGATTAATGTGTTAAAGCGATAGTACAGTAGTTTACGTCGAATCGAGGGTTTAAATAAAGGACAAATAATATTTTGTGTTATAAAAGTAAAAAATATTGGTGAACGTGGATGACTTTTAGCTTTCTCCGATTAGTGCTTTGCTGTTATAAATGCGGGCTTATACGGTTTATTGGTATTGTGATTGCGTCTAATTTAACTCTATAATAGTGTCAAATTCAATTCACGTCCAATAAGGGTCAAGTCCAACCTCAGGATGTAGTGTCAGAATACTGGTGAACGTAAGTGACTTAGCTTTCTCCGATAAGCGTTTTGCTCATAAAAATGCGGGCTTATACGCGGTTATTGGGATTGTGATTGCTTCTAACTCTATAATGCTTTTAAAAGCACGCCTATAAGCGCCAATCTGAAATCCCTTTAGTGCTTTCAAAAGGTCGTTATTTCTCGAGCGTCAAGTAATTCCAAATAATACTTAAGTAATTAATATTTTTGGAATACACCAAAACCAAAGTGTAAATACCTACTCGTACCTACAAGCCAAGCCCAGTCTTAAAAGTAACTCGAAGATAATTACTACAAGTAAGACTCGTATTGCTCGTATCGCGAACTTCAGACGTTTTCAGACCCCTGATTTATTGGGGATTATTGCAGATCCCGTTTTAATGTATTTTGATTTATTGCATCGCGGAGGGGCGCGAGTGGGCCCCTAATTACCCACTGAAACTGATATAAATTGTGGGAGCATCTGCTAGGTGTGTACTTCGATTTTTCGAAGTCAATCTCTCACTAGGATCGACGTCGTTACTTACATTATTCACAAGTTAAGAACACTTGTGTAAATTAGGCTTAAGGTTATAAGCAACAAGTGAGTATCGCTTCATTCCTATGTTACTTGAGATGTGACTGGTGTTACTTAGGCACAGTTGCACTACCTAACTTTGACCGTAACTTAGACGATAACCGGTGCTTTTTGTATGGAGTGTCAGATTTTTGACGTTTTTCAATGTTAAAGTAAGATGGTGCAACCCAGCCTTAGTATCTCTACCTTACTTCATTATCTCTTTCTTTCTATTCGATATTGTGTATGACAGATATTTAATTAAAAATCTTGACGTATTAATTTCAATTTCTAGCTACTCTTATGTAAATATATTTCTTTCTCACTTAATCACGATTCGGGCAGTCGACTATTAACATCGATTTTGAAATATCTAGTTTTGCCACTAAAATAAATCAAGAAATCCAAATATTTACTTTATTTCTCAACATAAACGTTACATAGATACAACAACAAACATGAACTTAAATATAAATGCAACGATTATTCGTAACAGAAGGAACAATAAATAAATTTCACATATAGAAACTAACAATTTCTGTATACATAACTTTGGTCGTAATAAAAAACATAGCATAATCGTTCCCCAGGTCAGGAATATTTTCAGTATCGTTCAGAAATTCTAAAAATATTTAACCAATAAATCTGAATTGATATAAAATCAGAAAATAGAGGCACGGACAAGTCTTAATCGAAACTTAAATAAGTAATAGATAAGAACGACTTTTCTTTGTGGATTTGCTCGGCCACGCTCATTTTGACGGTTCGTTTAGTTAAAGAACTCTTTTTTTTTATCAACACAATTTCAGCTTCAAAAACAAATTCAGCTTACATTTTATTTTATCAACACAATGATACAATCATATTTTTTACATATTCTTATTGTCTATAAGAAGAAAGACGCTATTATCAGACTCTTTTTTGCATCTCTTTCATTCCTTCTCTCTTTCTCACACTCTACATAATAGCCAAAAATCATCAGTCTTTCCCATAATTTGACAACTGCTTTTTAACTAAATGAATAATAACAAAAAGAACTCTAAATAACCTTCAATAATATAGAATTTAAAACAATAACGGCAAAAAATTCACCTCTCGCTCACTCATAGCAGTGTGCGAGCGAGAGCAAGTATCACGAATGCAAGGACGTTTATTCTAAGCATATAGCTTTTTTTTTTCACTTTATTAGGGTAAAAAAACAATGTTGAATACAATGTACTAGGAATAATAAAGCTTTTTTTGAATTATACTTTTTATCTACCAATAAATTTTAATATGTACTATCGGCAACAGTGTTAACTGCCCATTGCCAGTCATGTCATTTCGTTCTCTCGCAAAAAATCACCATTTGATTAGAGCGAGAGCAAAAATGGAAATGGATAGTTAACAGTGTGGCCGTTTGTACCAATCACAAACGATCAGGAGGCGTAGTGTGAGTTTACGTCAAATGCATTCGATGTTAGACTGCGTAAAAAAGCGACATTAAATGTATGACGGATTGTACAGCGCCCCTAGCGGAAACTTTCAAGAACTAAAATTTTCTCGTTACTTTTGAGTTGCATCCTACTCTACAGTGGCGCCATCCTGGTGAGTTCAAATGCGATAGTCCTCCTACCGCTTCAGCGCTACTGACTAATCTAACGATTGCCCTCATTAAATCATGATGAGTAGACTCTTACAAACCATCAGTTCACTGCACGTTATTATTCCACAAGTACAAATTGTTCGACGGACTGACGCTCGGTTCCGAATTGCTTTTGGCTTCGGCTGCCTTCACGAGATCCGATATCCTGGTCATGATGGGGCTCACGTATGTCTTCATTCACTCTTCGGAACTTCGCTGGCCGATGACAGCGCTAAAATGGAGGGCTATCATTTTTATACTTAACAGTTGGCACTACTGTCGATTGACATGAGCCTACTCTACAGTGGCGCCATCCTGATGAGTTCAAATGCGATAGTCCTCCTACCGCTTCAGCGCTACTGTCTAATCTAACGATTGCCCTCATTAAATCATGATGAGTAGACCCTTACAAACCATAAATTCACTGCACGTTATTATTCCACAAGTACAAATTGTTCGACGGACTGACGCTCGGTTCGGAATTACTTCTGGCTTCGGCTTCCTTCACGAGATCCGATATCCTGATCATGATGGGGCTCACGTATGTCTTCATCCACTCCTCTGAGCTTCGCTTGCCGGTGATGGTACTGATGCCAAGGGCTAGATCTGATTGGAGAGCAGCTAGTTCTGTCATGAACCTGAAATTAATTAAGGACTCTATTGTAAAATCACATAACATTCAATGTTAGTCATGGATTTCTGTCTTGTGAACGGTGTGAAGATTAATATTTTACGTCATCCTTGCCTTAAATTGAATTAAATTTTACGATTTCATCTATTATTTTGTATAACTTCAATAGTCCATCAACTCAAGGGGATCAACAAAACATAGCTTGTAAGCTACGTATTGTTGGATCTCTCTCTCTTTTCACGTTTGGTAGCAGACTGTATCCATTAGCAGACTGCAACTAAACGCCCTTGGAGCTCAGAACTTTCGAAGTTCAATAAAAACTGTGAGCACATTATTAGGTACTTTAACCAAAATCGAAAAAGTGCCGAAGACAAAAAAAAAAACTTGAAAACGTCATAAAAAGTCATTTAATGGACTTACATACTAGCTCACTAGTTGGCGCCACTGCTGGAGAGAGAAAGGAACTTACTCTATAATAGAGCCATGTAGTTAACGCAAAAACAATAGCACTCATTAAACAGTGGTTTCATTCAAGTCCCACCTACAATAATAAAATTGTCGACAGTAAATATCGTTGCTATTCCAACGAAATAAGAAATAATTACAATGGAATAACTACTTACTGCCTCGCGGCCGATGCGATGCGTACCACTTTATAAGGATTGGTATAGTTGTTCTCAATCTGCCAAGGGTTAAACCACGATCCCACACTGAAACAATAATAAATATATTACCTACATATTATTATATCCATTATGAGTCCTTCATCTGTGGGGTTAATGTGCATATTTCCTACGCAAGGTGACATAAGTTTTTTTTTCTCTTAATATGAGTATTTCAATAGAATCAGAATAAAATTTTATCACAGCGTGTACTAATGACAACGTTTTATCGGTCTCATATAACATCAGTGTTATTTCTTTAGTGGCGCTCACAGAGGCAGAACTGTCTCACTCATGCTTGACCACGGGAAGTATCTCAGTCAGCTTTGATCATATCATGCATTCAATCTCATCATCATCATCAACAGCCATTTACAGTCCACTGCTGGACTGTGAGCCTCCTCCACTATAGTGGAGGGTTTTGCCATAATTCCCAAGCCAAGCGGCAGGCGGGTTGGAGACCGCAGTTTAAAAGATTGATGTTTTTCAGAGAGCGTTGCTGCCCGTTCTCTATTTGATGTGTAGTCCCTAAGTCTATTAATAAAGTCTATTAAGTCTATTAGTCTATACGCATTAAATCTATGCATTTCAAAATACAAATTAAAACCGCTAAGGTACGTATAACAGAACGAAGCTACAAACTCGATTCAATTTCAACCATACATAGCTTTTGGTATGTTTAATTTCAATATTTCAATATGTATGTATTTACAAAAAAAAAGTATTTAAGTATGTTTATATCCGTTGTCTAGTACCCATAGTACAAGCTTTGCTTAGTTTGGGACTAGAAGCGCAGTGTAAAATGTCCAAGGATATTTATTATTATTTATTTATTTATTATTAATCTACAACCTCCGCGGACCTGCGAAACATCTGTTTCACTCGCAAGCTTGCAATCTACTACATCAGGTGTTGCTATGTGTCTCAATGTCTCTGTGTAAAACATATCTCAGTCAGTACTTGATTAAGACTAATCTACGCTGAAGTTTCAATCGAGTTGTAAGCATCATTTCAAAATACAACCTAAAACTAAGGTGCGTATAACAGAACGAAGCTAAGACTCGATTCAATTTCAACTATACATTGCTATTTATAGGCTTAATTTCAATATCAGAATCTAAAACTGAAATCAAATCGAGTTTGAAGCGTAGTTTCGTAATACGTACCTACCCGTGTTAACTTACACCTCTCCATTGAGAAACTGGTTGGCATGTTCCTTCAGAACCGCAAACTTGTGGAGAGTAGTCGCAAACTGCATGCCTGGCCAAGACGAAGGGGGTAGGGTCTCGTACATTATGTTATCTGTAAAGTATATTTGTTTATGTTAAAGGTTTATTAATCACATTGAAATCAATTAATAGTCAAATCTACAACATTTATAAATAACTAGCTTTTGCCCGCGGCTTCACCCGCGTGAAATTTAGTCTGTCACAGATCGTCCTAAATTATAGCCTATATATTATTCTTGGTTATAAATAATAATACTGTAGTTTCATCAAAATCCATTTAGTAGTTTTTGCGTGAAAGAGTAACAAACGTTCACACAAACTTTCGCATTTATAATATTAGTAGGATTTCAAACTAGTGTACTCACAAACTAGTGTATTTCTATAAGTTTTTCAAGATTACAATATATTTTGTGACTAACAGAATCTTTAGAATCAGCAATCAGGCATTGGATTATTGTTGAATGAAAACGTAGGAGATCTTTCTTTATTTCTTTCTAGATCTTTCTTTCTTAATTAATTGTATAAATTGAAATTGCTTCATGATATTTGCATGCAATATGTAATTGGCTGAGTAGGATATTGAGCTTTTTCCTGTATTCCATCTGATTCTGTACCTGTACCCTACTTAATGGCAAATAAAATGTTTGAGTTTATTTGTTTGGGCATTCCTTGGTGGGAGGCTTATGTCCAGCAGTTTATTGCTATTAATATAATTAGTAGCTTAAGGTGTTTTAATACCATAGACTAAAATAATGATATTTGAAATGATATGTAACTTACCAATAGGCACATCTTCAGGTTTGGTCAGCAAACTGAGGCAACTGACCAGACTCGGCATTGCTACCGGCAGCAGTTCGCATAGCGTGGCATAGTGGTCATACCTAATAAACAAAGTCATTAAATTATCCATTAAATTATCAATGTAACCTTGTTGGTGATCAAATAAATAAATTATCGTAGTTTTTCAAATAGGCTGAGGCGACAGCATGTCGGTTTAAATGGATTTTTATTAGAAAATCGCACCTTTTACAGTTAAATAAGTTGCTACAATGTTAGCTTGATGTTCGTTTGTTCGTTCGTTTCAGCCAAAAGACGTCCACTGCTGGACAAAGGCCTTCCCCAAGGATTTCCACAAAGACCGGTCCTGCGCCAATCGCATCCAGGCACCTCCCGTGACCGCGATCGTCGGTCCACCTAGTGGGAGGTCTGCCCACGCTACGTCTTCCGGCTCGTGGTCGCCACTTCGGTCGAACTTTCCTGCCCCAGCGGCCATCGGCTCTACAAGTTATGTGCCCCGCCCACTGCCACTTGGTTTTATCAATTCTGCGAGCTATGTCCGTCACTTTGGTTCTTCTCCTAGAGGTACTGAACAAAGGCCTCCCCCAAGGATTTTGAACTATTTTATTTATTTACAAAGCCTGGTCCGTGAGCACGTAGAATTTTGTCCAATAACCCCAAGCTACCCATCCTTATCGCTCGCGCGTAATTATGTTGCTGTCGCGCTCGCACAGTCACTGCGGGCGCCCGTCGCACAGTCGCGACAGCAATATAATTACGCGCGAGCGATAAGGATGGGTAGCTTGGGGTCATTGGACAAAATTCTACGTGCTCACGGACCAGGCTTTAGTGTAAATTACCTAGACCAGCCAGTGAGTATGATGCCAGCGAACACGGTGCCCGGAGCGTTGTGTTTGATCTCGTTGAGCCAAGCTTCGTTGTTGCTCACATAGCGGTACGTGGAGGCCAATATCTGACAACAAAACATAAATATTACCATCAAACATAATGGTAGAAAGATATGAAAGATAAGATAAATTACTATAATTACATTTTTCTGTGTCCTGTTAATGATAATAATCATAATCATAATCATAATCATTTATTTGCAATTAAACATGGTATATAAAGATGTTAGGTACAGATAAACTAGGATTTCGAATTCAGGAGGATAGAATGTCCTCTCTGATTCGATATAGTATTTTTTTTTGTATTCTTGGTACAAAATTGGACTAAAAAAATACAAGCGTTTAAACTTTGCATAGAAATAGCTGAATGTGACATCATATGACACGCGCCCATAGTAACTCATTGGGATTCTGCGTGTTGTTCTAACATGTCAAGTGACGTCACGAGATATCTAATGTCTATATCTGGCGAATTTTTGAAGATTTTTGAGACAGAAAAGCACAAAAATTAAATAATTTGACAATGTAGTAGCCTTGCGCTACTGAAATGTGAAAAACAAAAAACATTTCATATTCCCTTTACCTATTCTAGTAAGTACTTACATCTAACCAGTATTTTGTCCATATCTAGATAGTATCTCAGTACATCTTACAAGTATTCAGTCTACGTTTACGTAGAATGTTTATTCAATTATAATATGACTGCGATTGATCTGACATTATTTAAGTGAAAATTCTTTTTTATGTAAATGAAATTTGATAAGTTTGATTTATAATTTTGCATGCCAAAAGGTGGAAGATGGAGATACTAAAAAACTTGTAACACCTACAGTATGTAAACCCATGTTCACAAATAAAAATGATTTGATTTGATCGCTGGATGCAGGCCGCTACCAACCGTGCGATGTGGAAATCATTGGGGGGGCCTATGTTCAGCAGTGGACGTCCTGTGGCTTAAATGATGATGATGATGATGATCACTTTCCATCAGGTGAGATGCAGGACAAGAGCTTCCTCGTTGTTCCTCGTTGTGGATAAAATAAAGTATCTCACCTGGTTAGCCCCACTGGCGCCTTTGAAGGCCGACGCGGCCCACACCCTCGGGAACAACTGGCTGTAGACATTCCAGCGGGGAGCGCCGATGTGAAACACTTCCTTGGGGCTGTAGTCCCAGATCACTGGCTGGACCTTGCTGCCTAGGTCGTACCCTGGAAATATGTGAGAAGCTTGTATCAGCCTCATCATTTCAGCCATAGGACGTCCACTGCTGAACACAGACCTCCCCAATGATTTCCACAATGGTGGCGGCCTGCATCCAGCGCCTAGTTATTGTCACAAGCTTGTGACAATTAATTTAAAAACAGCATCTTTCCTAGATAATATTTTTTGGCAAAGTCGGATTAAAAAGATGTCACGCCCATTCGTTTTAATTAAAAGATGTCCACTTCTGGACAAAAGCTCCAAAGATTTCTACAACGACCGGTCCTTCGCTGCCCGCATCCAGACCCTTCCACAGAACAAGAATCACCGCCAGTTTTAATAAAAATCTAATGAAAGAAAGAAAGTATTTATTTGATGCGAGTATTAAAAGAACTAGCTCTTTCCTATGTAGATACAGTCCTTGTATCCATCCGTGTATTATCTGGTACCCATAATTTGTACTGCTTTGCTTGGTTTAAGTCGTGTACGAGTACGTGTGACATACGAAAAAGCACGACCCTCTCAATTTTCAAGGCATTTTAAGAGGAATGATGTCTGCGCCTTTTACAAAATCTACGAGAACGCTGAACCAGTTCTACAGAGCTAGGTAGGTTTTAGATGATAAAAATACTCACTCAACAGAATATCCGTCTTGATCCCTCGCAACATGTCATCCCACATTAATATAGTGATATTCGGTCGTATGCTCCGTACATAGTTGGCCACTGCTAGGATGTGGTCCAGGTATAGGACAGCGGTTCCGTCGACGTCGCCTGCTATCCTGCTCTGGCAGTCTGGGCACACTCCGAGATGCCATATCTGGAGTTAGACAAATTACTATGTTACTTACTACTAGTGTTCCCGGGGCCTATAGGCTTTTAGGCTTAAAATTAAGCCTATTTAGTTCTTTTTTTGGCCATGATAGACTACTAGGCTTTTAAAAGGCTACTCATTATAAAAAGCCTATAGGTTTACAAAAAAACCTATAGGCCTAAATAGCCTTTTAGGCTTTATTTCCCACTAAAGTCTTTTTCGAGTAGTAGGCTTATTATAAGGCTATAGCCATTATTCAGGTTATGGCTTAGTATGAATTAAACAAGTATTTTTGTATTGCATTTATTTTTAAATTAAATAAAAACGAATATTATTTGAAATTGGAAATAATTAAGTACCTAATTGTTATACATTATTATTATCATATATTTCTAGGATCCCATCATCAGATCCTGACTTGGTGACAATGGGACCACCTCAGAAGTGTACCCTATCGAACAAAAAAAGAATTTTGAAAATCGTTCCACAATTGACGGAGTAATCGGTGAACATACATAGAAAAAAAAATACATACAGTCGAACATATAACCTCCTTCTTTTTTGAAGTCGGTTAAAAATAAATATTCATATACATATTCATTTATTGCATCCTGTTGTACAATTAGGTGTTTACAAATAAATAAAATAGACCTAGCCTAAAGGACGAAAAATCTTTATAGGTTTTTAGCCTTTTAGCCTTTTTGTAGGCTAGGCGCAATATGCGCCTAGCCTACAAAAAGGCTAAAAGCCTATAGTCATCGGGTAGACAAAAAAAGGCTATGAAAAAGGCCTAGCCTAAAGGCCTAAAAGACCTTTTTAGGCTTTTTTCCCGCTGTAGCCCCTAATTCATAGGCTAGCCTTAAAAAAAAGCCTAAAAGCCTATAGGCCTCGGGAACACTACTTACTACAGCCCGGTATGATATGTCTGCCAGAGTCTATCGCGCGTTTCACTACACAGAGTAATAAGATTAAGAAATCATTATGATTTTTAAAGAATGAAAGAATATTTATCTATTAACTAGCTTTTGGACAAAGTGGACGTCATTTGGCTGAAACGAACGAACGAACGAACTAGCTTTTGCCCGCGGCTTCACCCATATAAATTTCATGTATAGAATTATAGCCTTTATGTTATTCTGAGTTATAAACTACTAATAATACTGTAATATTTCATCAAAATCCGTTCAGTAGTTTTTGCGTGAAAGAGTAACAAACATCCAGACATCCAAACTTTCGCATTTATAATATTAAGTAGGAAGTAGGATTTAGTACAAACACAACTACAACTAGATACATGTAAAATGAAAAGAACTAGTTAATAAGACAAGTTAATCTTGTAGGTATTCATTTGGTAAGCGATTTGGGCGTGAGCAATTCCTTCGCCTTACATGAATTGGAATGGATTGGCTTGAATTGACATTTGCCAGTCACATGGTTGTACAGGAATCATTTAATCCAATTTTTACTTCAAATTATTTCAACTAATACAGGAAAGCCAAAAGTAAACACATAAAACCCTTACCTCATCGGCCCCAATGTGTACATATTCCGCGTCCGGCTGAGCGTTCAAGGCCTGTTCAACCATAGCGGTCACCAACGGCAGGGAATCCGGCTTGCACGGACACAGGCAGGCTGGGGACTCGTGGAGTTCCCGCAGCTTCGCAAACTTGGGGTGTTTGAGCACAAACTCCAGGTGGCTGAAGGTTTGGATCAGTTGAATCTGGAGCGGTTTTTGTTATTCTATTAAGGGTGGATTCGACCAAACAAGAGTAAATATTAATCTCAGAATAAATCTTCACTCAATCAATTTCACAGTTATACCAAGAGTTATTCTCGGATAAAAGTTTGGTCGATACGGGCCTAAGTTAGCTAACTAGAGCAGACGATGACTAAATTTAAGCTAAAATACTGGTATCTTATTGTCTTGTGTATACCTGTCATCGGCATACATACTACTAATAAGGACACTTTAAAAAAAGTTGTTTTGTATTATCTTGTATGTTAAGTTGTTGGCATCCTAATTAAGATAAAATAAAAATCTTAAAAAATTATATTTTATGTAGACTGTAGGTACAGACAACAGGTCAACATAAGGGCATTTTGTTTTGCAACAAATATTTATAATGTAATGTGCTATCAACTGTATGTTTTCCTGCTCATACCACAGAATAATAATAAGTACTACGTACAGAAGTTTTACTTCGCGAAGGTATTTAAAAAAATGTATGCTCAATGTCATTAACAATATGGTGTAATTTAGCCTGTCTCAAGAGTCAAGCACCATTTTGTTGACAAACGTCAGTGATCGGCACTACGCCGAAGCTATAGGGCTGACTTCGGTAAAATGATGTGACGTGAGGTGCCAAACTGCGGAAAATGGCGGTGTCTTGAGGCAATTAAAAAAAGTACATTCTGTGTTTTTATTATTATTTAGGCAGTTAAATACTGCACAGTATTTAGTACACCATTTTCTTTATTTTCTTCCATCATACTCAAGAATATGCGTGCGTGAGTCAATGTTCGCTCGTATGTGAGGCCTTGTCGAATAGTATCCTGTAGGTGGGCCATCGTGCGTGTTTTGTTTTCGATGTAAACTCGCGGAGATGAACAGGCCTGCTCATACTGAAGAATACGCTCACATCAATACTTTATTTATTATTTTAGCTTTAAAAATCCACAATTATTACAGTTTATTTAAAATTAATTATTTCTCTTGATTGTGGCCCCACTTGGGTAAAAGACTCCTCCACATCAATACTTATGAATATGTATATTTTAAAGACTGTTTAACACTTGAAAAGGAGGCTGAAAGTAGTGTCCGAGTTTCTTGCACTGCTTCTTCTCAGCACTGGCCCATTTATTTTCCCGAAGCAGAGGTAAGTTTAATACTGGGACGTATAAAAGCCTATTTGCAAAAATATATGAGTTTTATGAGTTTTTTTTATACGAATCAGGATCATATTTACTTACAGGTAATAAACCATTTGCTTTGATGAAATTAAATATGTGCTGCACTTCTTCCGGTTTATAGACTCCGTCTCCTCCACTATTCCCGTGACTGCCAATATCTGCCAGCTCACCCTCATAGGGGAATGTGTCTTCCCATTCAATCAACACCCCGGTACCACCGCATGACTTTATGATTAGCAATACCTGAAGAAAAGAACAGTTTTAAAAAAAACCAGGCTAAAACTGCAATTCAAGCTATGTTCTTCTACATGAAGCATAACTAAGTTTTAGTAAAAGTAATATTTCTTAAGGTATACCTTTTCTAAGAAGTCAATCTTGGGTGGAGCTCCTTTGAGATCCAAATGCACAACCCTGATGAACAAACAGTTGAGAAATGAAAAATTAAAAGAACTTTATTTTCTACTGCCTACAGGCCTGTCCCTGTTAATGATAACATATTATTTCCTACAGGTTTTTATTAGCAAACAAATAATAATCCTACAGCTAGTCCAAAACGACTGAAAACAATGTCTTATAGTGCGTTTAATAAGATTTATTAGTACTTCCTTACCTTTGCATATTGCCGGCCATTTGTAATGAAATTTACACTATAAATTATGAAAGCCCTTTCACAATTGGCTTTGAAGCATCAATTATACGTTTTAGATAATCTATTTTGTAATTTTCGGCGAAAAAAAATGTTTGTTTACTGAATTTCCATAACACAAAATGACAACTATTATTTGACCGATCGTCAAATCGAAAGTCTGACTTTATTTTTTTTAAACTGTCAAGTGATTGCATTACGTCATTTATTTTAACGATTGCCGACAATAGCCGATTTCCCGCTTAAATGAAAAAGTTTCAAATTGTTTGAGTCGGTGAATTAAATTATTAATTTAAGCCTAGGCGCAGACCACGGACTTTTAGTTGGCCGATAGTTGAGTCGGGCTGTTAATCAGCATGGACATGTATGAAAGTGCGCAGATTACACCGATTTGATAGCGGTAGATTCTTCATACAAATTAATTTCGGGTCTAACTATCGGCAAATTAAATCGGTGGTCTGCGCCTAGGTCATGGCGTCATCGGCGTCGTGTTTGTTAGTTTTAAAATTGCATTCGTTCCGTGGACGAAATATGAAATTCAAGCTAAGTAGTCCAGTCAATAAAGCATTATAGATGGAAAACTGTAGAACACAATTTCTGACTTCAGGACTTTATTTAGACTAGTTAGGAGGTGAACATAGCAAAAGTCCCCGTCCTTAGCCCTTGAGCCGGCGGGGAGAGGGGGGTTTAAAGGTGCCACTTTTCGGTTTTTCGCTTAATCCTCGGAAACTATGCGTCCTAATGACATGACTACTATGAACCAAAAAAAGCATATTCAATTTGCTACAGGTGAGATAGTCAACTTTTTTGATAAATTGTATAGTTTTCGCGGCATCTGCTCTAGAAGGTCTGTAATATTGGAAATTTTATTTTTGTCTTACATGTTCCCATCAGGAGAAAATCGACTAAATCAACATTGAGCAATCATTCTAGACATGCGGGAGCATGTTAAGCCTAGTTCCAGGGAGGGGACTGCACCGTGCGTATATTTAGACGAACCACTTTGAGCCACTATTGACTCCTCATCACTCAAAAACTACTGTGCATTAACACTTCAAATTTGGCTCATGTGTTGAGACTTGCAAGATATACATCAGCTTCAAATTTCATAAATATGCCTCAAACGGTTCTTTAGGTATTAACGTCCAAAAATCTACATGTCTGACCTATAGACCAAATTCTAACCACTTCCAGATGACCTCGAAGGTTCAAATTTGGCATCCAGAAAGGTAGTTATGTAAATACAAAGGAACAAATAAAAAACCATTAAATTTTAACATTTCACAGGTGATAGATAGATTTTAGTGTTCTAAATGTCGATTTTTGAACGTCAATACCTAAATAGCCGTTTGAGGTATATTTATGAAATTTAAAGCTGATGTATATCTTGCAAGTCTCAATACATGAGCCAAATTTGAAGAGTTAATGCACAGTAGTTTTTGATTGATGAGGAGTCAAAAGTGGCTCCAATTGGTTCGTCTAAATATACGCACGGTGCAGTCCCTTCCCTGGAACTAGGCTTAACATGCTCCCGCATGTCTATAGTGTGTGCTCAATGTTGATTTAGTCGATTTTCTCCTGATAGGAACATGTAAGACAAAAATTAAATTTCCAATTTTACAGACCTTCTAGAGCAAATGCCGCAAAAACTATACAAGATATAGAAAAACTTGACGGTCTCGCCTGTAGCAAATTGAATAAGCTTTTTTTGGTTCATAGTAGTCATGTCACTAGGACGCATAGTTTCCGAGGATTAACCTTTGGCGTGCTATTGAGCCGCGCAAAACTGCACCCCCCAACTGCTACGGTTTTCAAATGATGTTCCAAATGACAAAGTAATCTTGTCTTAGATCTGAGACAAAGCAGCTAAGGGCGGGGACTTTTGCTATGTTCACCACCTAACTAGGCTAAATAAAGTCCCGAGGTCAGAAATTGTGTTCCACGGATTTCTCTCTACACCGTCGTTAAGGCATTCATTGACTGGACTAAAGGTACAATTTTAATTTTATTATTCTCACCAACATTTTAATCTAATTTAGACATTTATGGCATGTTACTTGCTTATTGCATTTTGTGTTATTCTTTAATCATAAGAGATTGAGAACCTTAAACAAAACGTAGACAGAGAAAACTAGTAGTATTCTCTGTCTACGAAACAAAATATCTATAGTTCCAAAATACTGAACTGTCCTATCGATGACATTGACAGCGGGGCGCCACCGTCAATACCGAATCGCTGGTTCCGATTTTTGCCATGTTGGAAACCATAAAGTTGAACGATGGTAGCGCCCCCCTGTCATTGAGTTTGGCGGGACAGTTCAGCGTGGGTCATCTATAAATTGGAATGATAGGTAGGTAGATTAAAAATAAAAATAATATGTGAATAGCAAACTTTAATATTTATGAATGAATGAAATACAAAAAGCAGGTAGATATAAAATATAATTTTAAAGACTAATTTCTTAACCTAGGTAATTAAGTAGATTTTAAAACTTACGTTTTACAATACTAGGGTACCTAACTTAAGTAAATAAATAAATTCATTCTTTTCATCGGTGTTCTCAATTGGCAAGTTAAAAATAAGAATTAACATTTAAAATTTTACCGTGTCTTTAATGAATGTCTATGAAAATATCACTACTTACTAAGAAATACTTAATCATATCGAATCCTTCTCAGAAACCACAATAAATTTAAATATGAATTAATCTTATGCTACGATTATACTTTTTAACTAAATTACACTCAAAAATACAAAATACATAAACTCCGTAAGAGTCATTAAGATTAAATAAATAAAACTAAGTACTAAATTAATCCCAATAAGTTACTATTCTATCAAATAGCAAACCACTTATTTATACTGAGGGTAGTTGTAAAATCCGATGCCTGATTAAATACACTTGACTTTCCGTAAATCCTATAATTAGGCACAATGTGATCTTTACTTAAATCTGTAATTTAGTTTATAATTGAATCAAATAAATTACATGTGACATCTCTCACTTTTTTAATTGCTTCGTAATGTGCAACACGTAACATACTGTCGTAGCGACTACAGATTTTTTGTAGATACTTACATGGATACTTATAAAATAGGTAGTTATTATTAAATTAAATCTTCAAAAACTACCTAAACACACCAACCAGAAAACGCAAATTCCTGTTACTCCTCCAACTCTAATATAAGTACAAATTAAAAAGAAACACCTTATCAAAGTCACTTAAATAGTTTCTAAAATGTCATTTTCGTTTTATATCAACATGAGTAGATAGATAGCCAGTTTAAATAGTTTAGGTTAAGCACCATAAGTATGGTCCCTCGTTCAATTTGCAACAGTAACATCGATTATGTATTTGCTTATTTTTTTAGTCTGTTCTAAATATTGTAGAGTCCATTTTGTCGTCTTGCAGCCAGATCGGTTGCAATCTAAGGAATTAAAATAAATTCTCCAAAATGACTTTCATTACTTCTCTAATATCTAATGGGCAATGATAATCTTGACTCCAGGCTCGGGGTCCACCGCGACATCCTTCGCAAGCGGCGCGTTGCCGCAAATCCTGAAGTTCTTGGTGTACGGAATAACCCCCACAAGGAGACCAGAGATTATCACCCAGATGCCGGACACGTAGAACGCCGCGTCCCAGTATCCAGTAGAGTCTCTGAGTGCGCCTGAAAAAAAAGAAGGTTAGTGATGTAGAGGTTTTATTCAATCCAATAGATATTTTTCTTTCCAGCCAGGTATTTCTAAATGAATTTCAAACTTTCTAGGAGCCAATAAATACCGGACCAATAAAACCACCATCATAATCATCATCATTTCAGCCATAGGACGTCCACTGCTGAACATAGGCCTCCCCCAATGATTTCCACCATAACCGGTTAGTAGCGGCCTGCGCCTGAACCCAGCGCCTTCCTGCTACCTTTATGAGGTCGTCGGTCCATCTTTTTGGACCACTCCACCGGATAATAATGTGGTAATTACTAATAATATAACATATGATCGATCGTGGTAGACCAAACTAGTAGTTAACCAGGTGCTTGTAAACACTCGTTGAACGATAAAGCTTGAAGTGCACGTTCATGGCGTATTAAGAGGATTATGACCTGTTTTACGACCTCACGACATTTTTTATGACGGGCATTAGCATATAACTTGTTATGATGGACACTTTTTGTTTCTATGCCATTGACTGAGATTTGACAAAGTTTCAATGGAGTTTTTCAGGCATGAGAAATTGTTTATGGTCTAGATAGCCTGCTAGATCGACGATCGATAAGAATAACATTATGTTTATTCATTTTTATACAATATTATAAATGCCATTGTTTATTTCAAACAATTGATAATGTTACTAGGTATGCAAAATCACTTGAAACCTATGTTACAGTTAAGCTTTTACATTTACAAATACATTAGTTTTTATTTCATTCAAAAATACCCAGTAGTTATGATTTTATAGGCATTCAAAGTTCGCTTAAATATTGAGTCCCGCCGACGGTCACGTGACCCCGTGTGACGTACATTCACAGCGTCCGCTCACTAGAAAACGGATATAAACATACTTAAATATATTTTTTTTTGTAAATACAAACTTATTATACATATTAACACCCAGACCCATCACAGAAATTAAAATTGAACCAAACCCAAACTTGATGCGATTGTGTCGTTTTATTGCGAATTACCTTCCAGCTCCATCATTAGACCCCGATTACTATATATAATTAAAATACTCATCAATACAAAACGAACGAGCCCAAATTCGATGCATTTAAGTCGTTTTATTATAGAGTTCCTATGGCCACCTTCCAGCTCCATCATCAGATCAGCTCCATGTCATCATAATATTGCATGGTCATCCAAATCACATGTGTTTGCGAAATTTCAGCTTAATCGGTTGCCTGGAAGTGGGTCTTAATTCAGTTTGCAAGATTCCACCCATACAAATATGAGCCAGTCGTTGTAATATGACGTCACGCGCATAAAATGGCGGGCCGGCCGCCGCCCGCACTTTTAAAATTCAATATCTTGGAAACTAATAGACGTATCGAAATAATTCTTTCACGAGTATTTTTTATTTTTAACAGAGAATACAGAAAGCTAAAAAACAAAATTAGTGAACATTCTTCATTACCTCATACTATCATATTCATACATTGCATTCAAAAGCATCAAAGAACAATGCACATCAGAATAAACTTAGTCGTGTAAAATCGCACTCATTTCAACCACAAACAGCTGCCTATAGCGTTTATCTTTCGTCCGTAAATGGTTTCAGTATTTGATAGATGATTGCAATCAACACCATAATAAAACATCACTCACCAGCCATAGGCGGTCCAATCAGATGCCCAACTCCTTGACTCAGCAGGACCAGTCCATAAGCCATCGTGAATCTCTCCAAGGCGATCAGCTCCACCAGTATACTCGGGGTATACGAGTACGAACTCGAGAACATGAGCCCAAACATCACAGCGTTAAGGGCTAAAATGTAGAAACTGTACGGAGCTTCAGGGTCCATGATGTTGATGAGGATCGGGAACATGAGGATGGTGATTCCGCAGACAATGAGGCAAAGAGCGTAGGTCTTGGTCACGTTCACCCAGGGCAGGTCACCCATCCAGCCGAGGCCGACCTGAAAATATTTTATGTAATTACTGACGTGCGTGATCGAATCAAAAATGAGGAGATCCGCTGGAGAACCAAAGTGACATAGCCCACAGAATCGCTAAAATCAAGTGGCAGTGGGCGGGGTACATACTCGTAGCTCATAGAGCTGATGGCCGCTGGGGCAGAAAATTTCTCGAGTGGCGACCCCGAGCCGGAGTCGTAGCGTGTGCAGGTCTCCCACTAGTTGGACAGACGATCTGCTGAAGGTCGCGGGAAGAGCCTGGATGCGGGCGGCGCAGGACTGGTCTTTGTGGAAAACCTTGTGGGAAGCCTTTGTCCAGCAGTGGACATCATTTGAAATGAACGAACGAACTTTAAATAGCAGTGGGCCCAAAGATAAATAGCGAATTTTACCAGTTACCTAGGTTTATTTATCTTTAAGGGGGTTTCATGAGATTAGATTGAATAATGTAATGTAGATTAGAGATTGGATAAACAATAATAATACTACTGTCATCTAATACTGTTGAGTACTAGGTACTATGGGGACTCTACATACTAGTAATTTACGATCTTATTGTAAAGAAATGTCCCCTGATCGCGTTTGAAAAGACATTAGTTTACCATAGTTACAAGTTACATAATACAGGTCCATTCTGCCGCACAATTTATAAACGCAGTAAGTAACACGTGAACAGTTTCGAGAAAAACGCGATCAAAGTTGAAATTTTATTTTGGGGTGTCTACAATTAATTACGCAAATATTTGTAAAAAAAAATATATGGGCTTGTAGAGCTAAACTCAAAGTTTATTTTGATATGAGGTTTTTGTATTTTAATTAATATTTTGTATTTAAAATTATTAAAAAACTCTTTATGTTATGGATTAACTAAGTTTTCGTTCGATACTTACTACCCATGAATGCAGTATGATTGTTCCTTACTGCGTTTATCAGTAGTTTTCGTTACTTACGGTACATGTGTTAAATGATTGATTTAAATTTTAGTTCTTACAACGTAATATTCGTCAGTTGCAGGTTCACTTGGGGTAACTGACAAAATACAGTTTTTCAGTAGAGCCGTTTAAAGTTTTTTTTCGTCTTAAATCGGACATAACTTTTTTTCTATTTAACCTTCTTTGGATCTGTTTTTACAGAAATGCTTAGAATTCTACGCAGTTTTAGATTAAATAAAAAGAATGATCTAATATGTCTTAGTTAAGGAAATAAATTGCAGTTACACCAATGTATTTTTGTGCTTTTGACAGTTACACTAATTTTACACCAAACTTTTGGAAAAAACATAGGTCAAATTGGTGTAAGTACTGCCCAAAGTTAAAATAATTTGATGTTTTTGCTGATTTTGCTTGGTTTTGTTTACTTAGTTGCTGTATAATTTATGTAAAAGTATTAAAAAATAAGAGAATTCATGAAAAAATAACATTTTGTCGTTTGTTTTATTTTTTTTTAATTTTATTAGATGTAACTTTTATTTTATTCATTAAAAAATGTTAAAAAAGCCACGAAAATCAAGGAAATATGTGTATTTAATTATTTTAAGACAGAAATATCGAAATAACTAAAGTATTACTGTGAAACTAAGTAATTTGAATATTTTTTAAGCTTTGACTTACCAATACCGTATTTAGCTCTACGGGGCAACTTAAACTGAAAACAAAAATGGATTTAATTTCCCACCTCTTTATAGCAATGTTGAATTAAGGTCATGAGTACTACAACAGTAAAAGTAACAGAGTAACAACAGGTTAATGTTAGCAACGCGCATTGACGCCTAGTTGGCTGGATAGTTTGTTCAATTTCAATATTTTTTTTGTTGAGCTAACTTTAACTTCTTTAACTGATACTGCTGGTATAATAATAATGTAATATGCCTTAAAACTTACTTAATTCCTATTTTATTTCATATTATAAACCTTAGCAAATCAGTGTAATTGCAAAGTTTTGTAGCAAAATTTTTACATTATTACAGATACATCAATTCAACCTGGTAAAATTATTACAATGTCAGTTACACCAAAATTGTGAAGGAAATCTGAAAAGTTCATACCTGAAAATGTCCGTGTAATTGTAATTTTTTTAAAGCTAGAATTTTTTTACGTATACCATTCGAAAGAGCAAAAAAACTAAGAAAAACTGTATATTTAACTCAAAAACCGTATTTTGTCAGTTACCCCAAGTGAACCTGCAACTGACGATATATGCGCCGTATCTTTACAACTTACTGCATTTATGAGTGGGAGTGTGAATCAAAATAATTAATCAAAACTTTAAATGCGCAGTAATAATACAATTATACTGCGCTTATCATAAGCCAATAACGCTTTCATGTTGAACTTTCCCAAATGACCAAGGGGTAAATGAAACAAGTATTACAAAATAATTGCTGAGATCGCTTGTTATTCAATCAAAAATTAAGATATGGCACCCACTTTTAGATCTTAAATATACCAATCTAATAAAATAAAGACTCGGTCGTTCGTTTCAGCCGAAAGAAGTCCACTGCTGGACAACGGCCTCCCCCAAGGATTTCCACAAAGACCGGTCCTGTGCCTCTCGCATACAGGCACCTGACGCGACCTTCACCAGATCATCGGTCCACCTAGTGTGAGGCTTGCCCAAGCTGCGTCTTCCAGCTCATGGTCGCCACTCAAGAACTTTCCTGCCCCAGCGGCCATCAGACAACTTATAGTGTCTCCAACCTTCAGAGGAGTGGGTACAGCACGGCATTTGACATGATTTTTGTCTTATCCATTAAAGACCCATTTGTTGAGAGGCTCTATTGAGGCAATCGCGGATTGAGCTTAGATCCTCCACGTTCTCAGCCATGACTACGATATCGTCCGCGAATCAAAGATGGGTGATGTACTCGCTGATGATATTTATGCCCAATCCGCTCCAGTCCAGAAGCTTGAAAACATCTTCCAGAGTGGTAGTGAACAGTTTTAGAAATATGACATCTCCCTGTCTGACCCCTCGCTGCAACTGAAGTCCTGATCCCGGAGACGGACTGACATTGTGGCCTATTCGTACAAGCCCTTCAACGATTATATCTATACTAAATTTGGCACCGTTGGAGAGACTGTAGCTTGAAGAGAGGTCTTTCTCATAGACCACAAATGCCAGACAAAGTTGCTGATTATTCTCCTCAGTTTTCTGCCATAGACAAGTATGTGGTCTATCATACTAAAGCCTTATCGGAAACCGATTTGTTCGGGAGGCTAGATGTCGCGTGAAACCATTCATGATGGCTCTCAAAAACAGAATCAGAAGTGAGATGGGTATAAAATAAATTCTTCAACAAGGTTTTGTTACCTTTTTTGAAGAGGAGTATCACTACACTTCTGTGCCATGCCGTAGGCGTTTTTCCCTCAAGGATGACGGAATAGAATAGCTTCTAAGGAGCCTTTAGTACCGGCGTTCCGCCTGATTTCAGAAGCTCAGCCGTTATTCCATCATCGCCCGGTGCCTTGTTGTTTTTCAGCTGTTTGAGAGCCATTCTAATCTCGTACAGACACGTCCGGGATATCTTCGGTATAATGTCGGGTCAATCTAGCTCTTGGGTCTTCGGCTAGATTTGTCATTTGGACAGGTTTTCAACTTCTTCCAATAACGTAAGAGTCAGCCACTGCGTTCATAACATGTTAACACCTAGGCAGCACTCTGACAATCCTTAGTATGTACGCAGTATAATTGTAATTACTGCATTAATATTAAGTACAAGTCATCTGTTTTTCCTATGGAAACATAATATCAGTGTGTGTTTAAGTGGAATTACTGCACATATACTACGTGCAAGGTGAACTTAACAATTGTAGAAACATAATAAGAATGATGTAATTGGCACATACTGCACTATTACTGTGTAGCAAATTAAGTAAGCGCGAGTATTCACGTAATATTAAGTTATTATGTGCTCTTACTGCTAACATAGTATGTGAAGAAACCTACAATCTGCTCTTTACTGCGTTTATGATAACATGTATCTTCCGTTCTAAGATAGATAGAAAAAAACGGGTCTTTGATTCTTATAGATCGCGATGTCAGGATTCAGAATATTCAAAACAATCATAAATGCAGTAAGTGGTACTTACTGCGTTTATAAATTGTGCGGCAGCATTGTAAACCATGATTATGATTTCACGACAATCATGTAGGTAGTATCGGTAATTGGAAATTCGCAACACCCTATTGTCTTTCAATTTAATGACAATCTAAGCAGTTAAGGCAAACCTAAGATCATAATAGCTGCACGAGGCTGAATTGTTTAGTCTAAACAGTCTAAGTTTACAAAATATCATCGTTTCGATGTAACAAATTGTTATGTATATGGATAAATTCATCTTGGCCTCTAGAAAGCATTCCAGAAACAGACAATACAGGACAGAAACTCTACCAGGCTAATGCAGATTTTATTTGGATTTCTTATAAAAAAACATGACATAGGTTCAAGGCTATAGATAAATGCGTCCGTATGAGATGCCGACTATTGCCGACACTGTGGTTGATAAATCCACGAACACAGAACGTCACGTGTTCTGTGCACTTTCATGAACTAGCCCGAGTAGGTACTTTACTATCGACTAAATAAATCACGTAGAGCTGGTTATTATAATCAATTCATCAACATCGAACGTGTTAAAAGCCCCGTCTATAAATACCAAAATAACAACTCAAACTACGGTAGCCGAACGGTGAAGGGGTCGGACTAGCCGACTCGTGATCCGGGGAACGCGGGTTCAGTCCCAGACGCTCGACTATTGTGGTGAGCTCACTCGTGAACAAGCATATTTAGCTTAGTACAAGGGGCTAAAGATTATTAGTAATTTGTACAATAACAAATTAAACTCACAATTCCAACGATAGTAGCAACTCCAAATACACTCAGCATCCAAGCGCCGTGGGACTCAGAGTAGCCGCTCATGGTCATGAAAGTCGCAATGTAGAAGTAAGGCACGATGAACCAGATGAACAGCACCAGGGTGGACAGGTTCATCATCAGGAAGTGGAACTCAGTGAACATGTTGAAGTCGAACGTCTTGTTGATCATGTCGAGGAAACGGCGGCCCCAAGTCTAGAAGAAACGAATTATTAGACACCCTGGTAATTCTCAGTTGCCACAATAACAGTAAATCCATTACTTATACTTATTGTAATACGAAATTAACTCTTGTCTGTCTTTTCACCCTGAACCGATTTACATGAAAAGTATTTGCGAACTATTGAGGCACAAGGAAAACATAGAACAGTTTTTATCCCGGTTTTCAAAAGGGTAGCGGTAGTGAATTTCGGTTTGTCACAGAAGATAGTCTTTTTACTTAATGAATAAAAATTCAAAGGCAAATCCACAGTCAAAAGCTTGTCATTCATAAGTATTTGCTGAATGGCTCAATATTCATTCAAATAACATTAAAATAGGGTGGTTCCGAAAATATTTACGACTATCGGTATTTTCTCTAATGGGAGGTAGTAAAGACGATAGCATATCAAACGAAACATAATGGCATCTTATGCAGTTATTGTGCTGTCTCCTGTATTTGTACCTAATTAACCGATAACGTTTTATCAGAATTGCAATTTGCGTTTGTTGTTTTATGTTTGACCTTGATCATATCACATCTCTGCTAATAATTTCAATAACCTCTATATTTAGATTTGAAATAAGACCTGAATATCGATTTTCTCTGATAAGTTTATAAAGTGTTCAAGAAATTAAAAACATTCATACCTTTTCTTCTTGATCTTCCATAGACCACATAGAATTCCTGTAAATATCAGGACACGACGAAGCTCGCAGTTTGTATTTGGCGATGTTCATCATCGCCCCTCTGTGCATGATAGAGTTCCTGTGAACCCTGATGTCTCTCAAATAGTGACGATCCGTCTGGAACTGCCTTGAAAGCCAATCCTGACGTTCTGTCCGTGGAGTGATCACAGCTGGTTTATTCTCAGGAATTGGCTGCAGAAGCTTCTCCCGCACTTCGTCCAGTTTATTCTCAAACTCTTTCTTCTTCTCTTTCTCTTTTTTGCTCAACTTTAACTTCATCGACATAGTTATCTGCTTTCCTTTAGATGGGGCAGGTTCAATCGGCAGTTTCTGCTCCGAATTGCTTCTCAAAGCTAAAAGGGAAGGATAATTCTGCAATATTATATTGTAGAGACGCTTGTTTGATGTCAACTGATCCAACACTTCCGCTGGAACCTGAAACAGTTAAATTTTATTATATTTGGCGCGTTCGAGAAGAAATAAATGATTACATTATTTAAGAGATGCATTACCTTTTCACTATTTCTTAAAAAGGTGGGTAGATTTATGACAGAGTTTACTTTATGAGACATATCAGCATTCATTTTTGTAGCTGTTTCTAAATCTTCAGCCTCCGCGATGGAAGCCACTAAAGCTGTCAAAATATACTCGGGTGTTTCACCACTCTTCATTAAGGTTTTCAGCTCTTCCATGCCAGGGTATACTGATTCACCACCTCCAGATTTCGCCGATATTGACATTGAACTGGAGGCTCTCTTCGTTTTACTCAACTTTCTTTGCTTTTTCTGCTCCAAAATCAACCATTCTGGGTCTCTCATAACAGCACCACACACACAAACATTAAGTACAGTGCCTGCAAGAAGCAACAACGCGCCTCTCCATCCATACTCATCCAAAAGATAAGTGGTCAGTGGAGAATACACAAAAGTTCCGAAACCAACTCCACACGACCCTAACCCTACAGCCAGGTTTCTTCGTTTCTCAAACCAGTAAGCGATCGAAACTACTGCAGTTACGTAAAGAAGCCCCATGCCAAGACCAGCCATTAGGCCATACGTCACACATAATACTTCTACAGAGTTACTGTACGAAGCAGCAACGAATCCAATAGTAGACGCTACTCCGCCAAGTATAGTCATGTTCTTACATCCATATCGATCTACAAGTGCGCTCATTATAGGTCCTGCTATAAGAGGCACTGATATAAACAGACTTCCAATTAACGAGGTTTCAGCTTCACTCTTCCCGAAGTATAAGATGAATTTTTCGTGAATCAAACCGTAGGAGAAGGCAAGCCCATCAGCAACGGTGGCTATTAGGAATGAAGCGGCAACAACCACCCATCCCCATCCTCCATCAGGTATCTGAGGCGCCTGCTCAGGAGGTGGCCTGCTCGAACAGATACTGTCGGCATCACCAAGCCCTAAGAACTTCACTCCCTCATTAGTCGACGTCGCGTCTTCATCATTCTTATGATAAGTCACGGACAGTCTGTTGCCTTGTTTAGTATTTTCCGGGTCCGTTTTCATAGAATTGACAGTGTTGAGATCATTTTCAGGTTTACCTGCTACTCTCACGTCATTCTTTTCATCTTGCGAATCTATGTATTTGAATTCACTGGTCTTGTTGTTGAAAAGCGGTGACGTAGTCTTCTCCTCTTCAGACGGTACTTTTGGATCATACTTGAATGCCTTCTCATGACCCGGGACTCCATTGGCGTGGGCTCTTGGAGAGTCCATTAGTCTTTCTGAGGTCTTTTAAGTACGGTGCCTCGTACTTTTGCCTTTCTCTCTGGGGGATGGCTTTAATTTGGGATTTAACCCAATTTGAGGTTTCTTCTACGGGGAAGAAATACTTAGTTCTCTCGACCAGTTTCTTAACCTGGGATCTCTGGCGGAATAGCGACAGGGGCTTTTCGATATACAAAGGGTTAGGGCGCAGAGATTGTTGGTTGTCGAGAACATCAAGGACGGGCTTGTCCTTGTCACAGCTTCGAAAACTTCACTTTTTATGTTGTGACGCGTTTGCTTCTTAAATGCTGAGTGTCGTCTTGACATAAGGATTAAAGTTTTGGTCTGAGTAACATCTCAAATTTAAACTGGAACAGGGCAGATATGACTCTGAAACAAAGAGAAATAACGTTGTAATACAATAGCACAACACATTTTACGCTTAATTCTTATAGTCATTCAGAAACGATGCTACCAAATGAGCAACACCATAAAAATATTGTCATGTTACTGAATACTTCACAGATGAGTATAATAATGGGCTAAAATAAAACAACTGGCAAACATACTCCATCGTTGTTAACGTTTAGATTCAGTCTAGACCAGCCCGTGACTGAAATGCAAATAACATGGGATTGATAGCATTTTATGCGATGGCGTCAGACCGTGAAGCGTATGGAGCTCATTATGATAAAGGACTATTTACAGTGCTGATAGAACTAGTTCAATAGAGAACAGTACATTGATACATTTATTTTTCCGACTAAGACATTATAGTACGAGAGGGGACAGTAAGATATACCCTACGTCACTTGATAATAAGATAAGTTTAAATCGGAATTTATTAATTAAAATAATTGTTCCAAGATTAGCACAACTTTTCTGTACGTGTGCCATGGAGCTTATCTTAGTATCAAGACAGTGACGTAGGGTATCTTACGGTCCTCTCTCGTACTATTAAGTACACACACAAGACATGTGTATAGCCTGACCAGGAACATAAAAACCCTCGCCATGTTGCGGAAAACTAATGGTACTAATTTCTTTTAATGGCAACAGTTACTGAAAACTTCATTAACATGTCACCTTGCATGTCAGTCTATTGCTGTCAAAGTGTAAACAAACTTTATTTTAAATGTGTGCAATTGATTTTGTGAATTAAATTGCTAAAATATTTTTATAGTCGTGAAAGAAAAGTGGTTCACAATGTGTTAATGTATTTGTCGAAGAGAAATACCAAGGGTTCGGACAATATTTTCATTGAATAATGTTTCCGACAAAGGTTGTCAAATTGACTGACATGTTTATCGTATAGTACAGTCCACTATGAAAATTAGCTGTAGTTTGTTTCAACTACCTATTTTAAAGTTTTTTGTCACTTTCTCAGTTTTGAATTTTATGGAATTGGGAAAGAAGTACCGAGTTTGAAGCGTTCATGAGCAGACATTGCAGTTGAATATTCAAGTTCTGAATTTGATTATTGATGAATAATAAAATAAATCCTACTAGCTCGATTGATGGTTTCATTTAATTTATTTAAACCAGGTTACCTTTATTAATATTTTTTCGTTAATTTATGAAAATATCAAATTAGCCCGTAATCCTGAATCCTGATACATAAATTTAGCCTATTAATTTAACACAGGTACGACTGTACTCAGTGTTGCACTATCAAATGCAATTGAAGCGCCTCTATGCCAGGGTTTTTATGTTCCTGGTCAGGCTATACATACTTATTCACAAGGCTTTGGATCTAATTTAAAAATAAGACACCTAAATTCTAATAATTGCAATTTAAATCAGATGATAACAAACTAAGTCTAACTAAATAATACCATTTAAAAACAAAAAGGATTTTCTAAAAAACACATTCCACGTAAAATATGAAAAGTATACAGAAGATTTTAATACCATTCAAAATATCAATCAATAAATCAATCATTAATATGTTTTCCAATGAAGCGTCCAACAAAAATACAAGGTAAATCTGCAAGTTTATTTATAACTGTGTGAACGATTGTGACCACAGGATGTCTGCGGATTGGATGTTTAAAATTATTACTTTCTGGTCGAAAATGTATTTATTTATTAATACTCGTACTAGGTCCAAGAATGTAACATGAAATGCTGGTAATTTCAGAAATAGAGATAATATTATCTCATCAAATTTAACGCTTTGGTCTACTGTAGGTACATTGACTTAAATTTCCATACAGAACCCAGCCCATGGCAATTGCTTATACTAAAACCCTGTACCCTGTGGCATCCTTTGCAGTTAGTCTTAAACGTACTGTCGACTCTACCAAGTACCAACCGAGGTTAAATAAAAAAAAATTAAAGGTTTTCAATTTAAATTTCTGTAACGCGTCAAAAATAGTTCCAGCCCCTAATAAAATGTTTAGTTTTATAGCATTAAACATTGTCGATAAATCACGTGACAGCAATGACATCACAGATAAGAGAGATAAATCACGTGACTTTGCGAGGTAGAATTAACTAAATAGGTTAACGATCGACGATGGATTGTTTCTAATCACGCTTCTGACCTTTTCGGATACACAACGACTCATCTTTTGGCTATTTAATCTGATTTTATTAATATTATCAGTGTCAATTTTGTAGTTTTCAGCCTACCGATAAACTTTTTTTAAATGGGTTTGGCTATGCCTTCGTCTCTTGCCAGCTAAAAATTAATTACCTGTTTAAGTAATCATGAATTTTTTTGGAGAATTTTTACTTTATCGGAAGAAAAATTCGGGAGAATCCCACTTCCCACCAAATCCCGACCGTTTGGCAACACACCTTACAACCTCTGTGTATGCCTTTTGCTAAAAAGAGATAGCACGTCATGTTTTCAAAAAGTTCTGTTACCTTCTCGAACTTGTTTACAATGTCTCGTAACTAAGTAGGTACTTTGCATTTAAATAAATAAAGTGTCATTAACCTTTGAAGTCAAGGTCACATACTGTTCATACTCTACTCATTGCTTACATAACGCTGCATCGCGGTCTAGTGGTTAAAGTCCGACTCTCTATCCGAGGCTCCTGAGTTCGATATCCAGTTTGGACACAATTTACATTCCGTAGTTATTGGTTTCCAGTAATTAGACTTGGACATCAGTAGACTTAGATCTTCGTTCGATCTTAGATCTTCCGAAGCACAGAAAGTAGAAACATATTCAGCTACGTCACGTTAAGTCTGGAGACCAGTGGCATTTGTTACTTCACTAGTTAATACGTCCACTTCTTAGAAGATAAGAGTGGTTAGGAATCAATTGATACTTAAAAAACGTTTTAGTTAAGTGTAAAGATATCGTTACCTACATTCGTCAAGTTCATCGCCCCACTAGCATGATAAGGGGTTTAAAACGTGAGAGATATGGGGGGTCACGAAGTAATTGGAACACTCGTATGATTTTTGCGAACACGTTTTTGACTAATGAGATGATAACAATAGGTATGTTTTACGTTCGTTTATAAAATAAAAATGAAATATTCTTCACCTGGAAAACAATTATTTAGTTACATCAAATATTTTAATAGAAATAAAAAGTGCTAAAAATTTCCCAAAAAATATTATGAACTACCGGAAGCCCGCGATTTCGTACGCGTGGATCCCGTTTTACCCCCTTAGGGGTGGAGTTTCGTAAAATCCGTTCTTAGCACTAGGGTGGAGCACGGTTGTATGGGAAAAAATTTTTTTTTAGTTTCGGAGTTCTAATAGAGGGGGATTTGTGCCTTATATGAAAGTTTAAATAACTGTAATTTTTTATCCCATTTAATTAATATCTTCTGCCTCCGCAGTAACTTCAAAATTTTAAAAATTTATTTAAAGTTGAAAGTCGTCTAAGGGGGCGTCCATAAATTACGTGAGACAATTTTGGCCATTTTTCAACCCCCCCGCCCCCCTTGGTGAGATTTGGTGAGATTTTGCCTGACCCCCTCCCCCACCCCCCTAATCTCACGTGATATTTAATAAAATGCCTATTTTGCAATGTCTATGCTTCGAGTCTATTAGATTTATATGAAAAAATCAGTAACCCAGTGTCATGCCACGCGCAGTACAGGGTTCCGTAGCTTCCCGTCGCGTCGTTTAGTAAGACAAACAATTGCTTCAACCTAGGACCAGTTTTTTGATTCATATTATTTTAAAATAACTAATTGTTAAATTTTGCTACTAATGGTTAAATATTAATAAAATGTAAACTAATAGTTAAAAAATGTACTAAAAGTCAAGTTAAACATTGTTTTAAAAACATTTTTTTCTGTTATTTAACCACTTGTCCTTTGACATCTGTCAAATTTGGCTATTGGTTACTTTAACTTCGAATACATAATAATTTTCATACGTATGTAATGTCATTTTTTGGGGTTCCGTAGTCCTGACAAGGAACCCTTATAGTTTCGATCTGTCTGTCTTTCTGTCCTAGGTTTCGCTTGGAAACTATTGGCACTGGGGAGCTGTAATTTTGTGAAGGTATAATTATGTATATGTTACGGTCAAAGTGATAAATGTGAAAATTATGAATAATCGCCGGTTATTATGAATAATTACCGCATCCCCTGCATGTAAAGTAGGGATGAATTTTTTCAAGGAAAACTATAACGGTTAAGATACATTACTTAGTTTAAGAGTAATAGTCATTTGACTCATGTATTATACAATTTCTTAACCAGTAAAAATTCCTTAGAAGAAAATATGAAAAGTGACTTTAGATGAAGTAATTGCTTGCTTCTGAAATATATTGTGGTAACGACAGACAACTACGGAACCCTACACTGCGCGTGGCACGACACGCACTTGGCCAATTTTTTACGCAATAGCGATGCCGATGATGTTTTTTTTTAATTTCGAATTTTCTTAATTTCGACATTTATTCTGCATCTTTAGTGTTCACAAAATAATGCAGATGGAGGCATTTTTAGTTTAATTTGATTAAACGGTTTAGAATAAATTGTCATTATCATCATAAAAAAAACATTTTTTTTACTTCAATAACCCAGTTTTCCGGCAATTTTACTCTATTTCTTGTGGGAAAAATTACGTGATATTTTCCAAGACCCCCCCTCTCCCCCACGTGAGATTTAGTGAGGTTTTCGTTGACCCCCTCCCCCCCCTAAAAGTCTCACGTAATTTATGGACGCCCCCTAAGGTGAAATATTGCGCTCTATTTATTAGTAAGAAGGTATTAAATAACAGATAATTTATAGATTAGATATTTACTAAGGTAATATAACAAGAAATACATACAAGAATTAGATAAATTACTTTAATTATTATGCTTGAAAATCCTTTTTTAATCAAAATTTAGGCATCACGTTTCGCGATTCCAACTTGACTTTTATTGCACCTTATTAGTGACTTTCTGGATGCAGTGAGAAATAGAATCTTTGATCGTAATCTTCACAGGTCCCTCAACAGCTTGAGTGAGGTAGAGAAGCCTTAAAACAAAGGTTTGCTCTCACCACCAGATTTGACAATGTGCTGAATTTCTTAGTCAAATAAATATCTCAAAAGCGGCTGTTCGGTTAAGTAAATTAAATCAATATATAAAATAGCATTAAAGTGTATCACTGGTACTTAAAAAATTCTAGGTATTGAAGGGTGACTCGTACTGTGTGACTTTAGTATGCGACGAGCGGCCAGCTCTCTGACATCGTAAGAAGACTGCTATCAGGATACTCGTAATAGCTTTTTCTCCGGGAAACTAGTTATTTAATCTTTCATAGGGTATCTGGCAGGCCTCTCGAGGCCATAATAATTTTAAACAGATGACGGGTGCCATCTTTGCATGATGGTTTTGTTCTTAATCAAAAACCAGGACGAAGCATAGACTTTAACCACAATAGTAGCCAGAGGTATAAAAATTTCTATTGGATTTTAAGTTCCTACAATACAAACGTAGTATTCGGTACGCTCGTGTGATCTAACGGGCATGTTACAATTCACCAGGAGAAATTATTGCGAGATTTTGTGAGAATACGCCTAATTACCGCCGAAGCAATTTTATGCAAGTTCTGCTGATCAGTACTCAGATAATTGGCCATTTCTGATCACATTTGTCCTTCAATTTGTTCAAATTTATAGATAGGCAGTTTCTCACATGTTTCTAGAGCTTTTCCAGTAGACTATCTGACAAAGACGCGAGTCGCGAAAAGGGCCAGAAAAATTCTCTTCTCGCGCTCCCTCACTGCCCTTATTTAAATTATAAACCCAAAGCCTGGCTTTTTTGTGTATTTTACATTGAAAATATAGCATATCAGTAAACGATTTGTGATAAAAAAATAGTATTTTTATTTAAATATTGCACAGATATGTGGCGCCTAAGTGAGGTCTAAAACCAACTTTTTTTATAAATTCAGTGTCGATGCGGAGGCAGTTACTCTAAACCGAATTGATTAATATTTTGCATGACTTCATTTAATCCCTAAAGGCACAAAATTTTGACTATTACATTACAGTTATCTGAAAAAAAAAAATTCGCTCCACCCTAGTGAGCACCTACGTTCTAAAAGGAACCCCCATGCAAAATTTGAGACTCCTAGCACTTGTAGTTTCTGATATTTCGTGATGAGTGATTGAGTCGGTCAATCAGTGACCTTTCGCTTATAAATATAGATTAAACGTGTTTTTTCCTCATCACTAATTTACCCATACACTCCGGTAATTCATAATATAAGTAAGAGAAAATATGACCAACTTATTAAAACTACATTTCCTGAATGCGAAATAAAATTTTGAAATGCTGTTAAAAGAATACTAAGGTGTTTCAACCTCTATTATAAACGTTGTCTTGGATTGTATTCACGTCAAACCCAAGTGTAGTACTAAAAGTAACCAACAATGGTGGTTGCAATAACACTACTAAGAACTGATGATGACATCATGCGCTGACGTCATCGCATTAGGCTTGCATTGAGTTAAACAACTCGCATTATCAGCTTGACGAGTGTGGAATGAGAACTGCATTAAAGCAGAACTTTGATGATGATGATTTCCCTTTGAAACCCTTTTTCCCTACAGAGTAGTCGATATTTTGGCCGAGCTATTAATCAGTAATGTATGGAGCATATTACAAAACACTAAAAATTAAAACTCTTCTTAATGCGAACAGCTAGGGACTGAAATTCTGCCTGCTGTCTCTCCTGACCTGAACACTATAATCCGCGTCTCTTCAAGATGAGAGTGGGGTAGGTATGATGCACCACTCTAGACTGCATCTCACCACCAGGTGCAGTATATCTACCTGCCTTGCTCTACATTAAAAAATAACGCTCGAAATAATGCCAAATAAATAAGTAGTGCTTTTTCAGCAGAAGTGGACTTGACACATGTGATTTAGGTAGGCTAAAATTATCCATGTCATTACACAAAATTGTGTAAGACTCAATTTGATCTGTATTAGTATAAACCTTTTCATGCAAAACATTCAATAACCATGAATCATCAATGAAACAAATCATTCAGTGGAATGGAATAATTCTATCAAAACCATGGGGAAAACGTAGCCGCCTAACTATAACCAGTCTAGATTTTACTCCATGTCAATAACATCCTGCAAATTAATTACCATGTAGGTATAGCGTTTTGTGTATCGTTGAAGTTTCCTTGTTCGTCTGTGTTGCTAAGTAATTTATTTCAAAACAGAATAATAGGTACTCATTTTAGAAATAAATTCTATACGACTTACCGGGTGCGGACATAATAAGTAATAGGTACATATTATTATTATGTAACTCATAAAACCATTTCGATAAATTGACTCTATCCGTTTCTTTTATTTACTAAACAGTCAATAGTGAAGCAGAAGACAAGATTCCAATATTTAACTGCTTATTATTATCATGTTTATGCCTTTAAATTGACTAATTCTAGTTGCAATTTTATTTTGCCGTAAATTACCTATGTGCTTCAATCAGTATTTTTCTTTGTCCTTAATAGTTTTAAAAGATATGTTTATTTCAATGTCAGTTAATACAAAATTGGACGTCATTGAGAACCGTCAGTTATTTTAGTCGGTATGTGCGTAAGAGTACCACATTTCTGTAAAACGAGACACAGTTTTGGCCAAAGGCCAGGCCATAAAGGCCAAACTTTACGGTCCAAATGTATTCGACAAATGACAAAATGACACTGGAGATAAATTATTCCATAAAATGCTGATGATTCATTGGACATTACACTAATATTATAGCCTTGCGGGAAATAACTATAAAAATAAATAAAATTCACACTCTTCAAAATACGCTGATTCACGACTTTTCGTTTCGGCTCAGAATACAGAACAAACCAGAAGGAGTGTTCGATAACATTTCTACGCGGCAACTTGTGTCCAAAATACTTCCCCTCCCGCGCCCCTCTACCCCCTTTAGTGTTACTAGCGCCGTGTGACACCCCCATTTTTGGGGTAAAATTATGTAATTTTTTAAAGAGATGTTAAACAAGTAAAAAATAAGTAAGTGAAATAAGTACACACGGCCAGTGTTAACTATCCATTTCCGTTTTTGCTCTCGCTCTTATCAAATGGTGATTCTTTGCGATAGAACGAGACGACATGACTGGCCATAGGCATAGATAGTACCTACCTACCTATGAATTTAATTTTTACTCCGAAGTAACTAAGTGTAAGATGATTATTTATTTCTATTAAATAGTGTAATATATGTACTATATTTTATGTAGGTATAATATGTTATTTAAAAGTCAATTACAAAAGTCGAATATAAATTTTAGAATGCCAAGTAAAACAAAAAAGAAACTTAAGGTTCTTTATTATGTAAACATATCGACAACAAAACATTTGTTTACGGCGCAGTAGTGCTTTTAGTTTAACTAGTCATCAGCACTCATTGCTAGCTTGAAACAACCTTTCTGTTGAGCCATATGAGACTGTACATTTTTGTTTCAAAATCATCTGTAATACTAAGGACATAAGAAGACTTAGTTTACAAGTACTTATGCATTACGCATAATATTATCTGTTTGGTCAATCAATGCTGTGAACAATGCACTATACTGCACATGCAGAATTTAAACATGTTTAACCATGTGACGACAGCGAATGCCACCATATTTTGACTAACTAAAAGTTAGCAGAAGCTTGGCTCTACATGCAATATGGTAACTTTTTCACAGTGCGAGCCATACGGTTCGTCTTGGAGATTTACATGAAAATGTTTTTGGTGGGGTTTTTCTATGAATTTCTAAGTTGAACTGATTGAGAATTAAATATGGGTCTCTTGCAATGCGTCAGGTTGCATCTATTTACTTAAATTGAAATAAGCATAACACAAGCATATTATATTATGCTACGAGTATGTTACATAGAGCCACAGATATTATTCGCATCACCATAATGTTACATAGGGTAGATGAGATTTTTAAAGCTAAGCAGATCATTATCCTAGACCCTATCGGGCACTGCAAAGAAAATAGCGTCACATCCATCGAACGTCATACAAAACTTATTTATAACCTTATACACATTTGCTCTTAATAGCTCGTTAGCCTTTATTTTAATGTCATTTATTTAGATGCAGCTTAATCGAGCTGATGCGAATTTCCGATGTCATTTTGAGGACGAAATCATTGAATTTAATTGGTACAATAACGAGTGTGGTCGTACGCAAATTTTAAATTTGTTCGTATCATCACATTCATACAAATAAAGGCGTTATGGCAGTCTCTACCAGTTTACCTTTGGGCAGAACGGAAGATTATAGGTAGGTATTGGAAACTCCTGGAAAATAAATCTGGTTCCTCAGGCGGTTTAGCACTGAATAACATTTATTTTTGGGAATATGAGGTTGATTCAGTCTCCTAACAAAACTGGAGTCCATTACTCTTTGTTTATATCAATTGGGAAACCCTGCCTCTATTAGGGAAGATCTACTTTTCTCTTATTTATTCAACCTACAACATGAGTGACCTAGGCCTGGATTGCGCGCCATGATAAACTTTTTATCGAGCATTTTATCACCGATAAGATGGCGTTCATCCTAGTTGTCCGGCAATTGCAGCTATTTATCTCTGTAGAGGGCAATAAAACGCGATATAGCCAATCAATTCACGGACCCTGAAGGATGTGTCAATCGAGGTGACCGAGCCGCGTGGACCCAAACCAGTAAGCACTGACGCCGTCTCGCTGTCAAATTGTCTCATTACACGTCAATTGATGTGACACACATCACTCTGCTCTTGATCATTTCCCCTCTCATCTCCATCACGTCACAAAGTGGTATGAGCAGTCACTTCTGAAAGGTTAATTCGTTCGTTTCAGCCAAACGACGTCCACTGTGCGCTGTCCACCTGTTCTTTATGGTACCTCCTTTAAACTATTCTATTTTTTTCAATGTCAGTTTATATTTACCACAGAGCTAACTTAGCCTTCCGTGATAGAGTTATTGTTGGTCAAGCAAAGTAGAAAATTGTCGGAATTATTCCCTATCTCACACACTGTAATAATAGCCAGGATCTACAGCTTGGACGCCATTCGCCAATCGAACCCACACGGTGCATTTGCAGTTACCTTTGTATGCAATCAGCATAGTACACCAAGTTTACAAATAAAGGTGTACGTACACGATGCAGTTTATCGTGCAATCAATCGTAACAATCAAACTGTTCCGTTCGACATGACGCCATTTTGTGACGTCAGTGTTCGCTTTTTCAAATGTTTTCCGTTACGTTTTCAGTATTTTTATAGTAGGAAGGAATGAAATCCAACGATTCAATAAGAATAGTTAAACTCAAACTAAAAATAGGTACCTACCATTGTTTTTATCAAACAGTGCCAAAATTTAGCCATTAACATTCATGAGATTTTATTTTGTTTCTAAACCATTCATTTTATTCTGTCTATGCATAAATTAGAAGTCTTTGAACTATGGGTATGTTATTTACGAATAAAATACGAATAATATCGCATTCCTTCAATAACTTCATTTTAATTGTAGTATGACTTAAATTGAATAAGGGTGGATTCGACCAAACAAGAGTAAATATTAATCTCAGAATAAATCGTCAGTTTTGACATATTTCCCATACTGAAACTGTCAATGTGCCAGTTACACCAGGAGTTATTCTCGGATAGAAGTTTGGTCGAATCGGGCCCTAATACGAGTATGCGTTGACTACAAAATATTATTATTGTTATCCTACTGCATTAATAATACCTCGCTAAACAAACATTTGCCAACGTTGGCTTTTGGCCGAGACGGCGGAATTCAATATCGGAATCGCAGACCGACAAAAAACTGTTTTTTTTCTGTTTGTCTCGCGCTTTTGGTTGCGGATTATTTTGGGGTATGATGTAGAGTAAAAAATATGTTTTATTGACATTGGTTACCGTTTGGTTTGCCAAGTAAGTAGCCATGAAAACCCATGGCTGTTTCATAGTTACCAAGGTTCTTTGTTTTATTTTAAAAGTTGAACGATTTCGTTTCGTTGATGGTTAATCAACTCTTAAGAAATCTCAAGACTTAAGATTTCATGGTCTATGAAGACAATACATTTAAGTTATTAGCATTTCTTTATAAACCTAACCAGCACTCCTCCATCGTCATTAGCTCTAGTAATTTACTGTAACTTATTCCATCGAACTCTACCAACAGTGTTGTAGGTAACTACACTTATTTTACCTCTGAAAAGATATATTACACGCTTGAATAAACCTTTTCCATAGAGCTATACTAGAATAGGTGACATTAATTTATGCATTTGTCCTTGATAGTTATATTGAACCTAGTAGGTACATACTCATTGTATGTATTTTTCATAAATGAATTCAGATTCAGTCAGAAATTCGGAACGGCAAGTTTATTCTGGCTTCATCATTAAAACGCCAAATTTTCAGTCTTAACTTCTGCGATTTAAATGACACGACCCAGATAAAAAAGCGGTAAACGTAAAATCGCAAAATGACTAATGAGTGCATTTACATACTCCACACCAACCAGTGCGAATGATCCCAAAATATCCAGTTGGATGTACCCTCACGTGTTGCTAAACCTTGTTTATCTGTGGAAACATGGGTGCCAAGTGCCGTGACGTCACGCCGGTTTGTTATGAAGTAGGAATTGAGCAAAATTATACCCCAGAGAAAATGAGGGAAAAGTATACGGTTGATTCTCATAGCCTTTGAAAATTACAGTCAGTACAAAATTACAGTTCTGGAGCTCTACATTTTGTAGGTCTTATTGAAGTATAAATAGGAATATTGTCTTGGAATGTTTTTGAATTTCGAAGAGGTATGTGAGGAGCAGAATAGAATATTCTAACTCGATTCTCGATATTAAGGACTCTACCCACCAAGCCCACCGAAAGCCGGCGGCTTTATTTCAAATGAATCATGTCGATGACTTTTTCTATGACTTTTGACAACTTGTCAAAATTAGTCGACTCATGTCGGTGGATAGCTGGGTTTGGTGTGTAGACAGCAATAGAGACGCCAGCGCCACCTAGGCTGCCAGTATCAACGTAAAAGAAAATTTAATATTTTTCTTTAAAATGTGTAATGAGATTCGAGTAAAATTCATAATGCCGCGTCTGTGACACGTCTCATCTATTTCCGTGCAACCTTGAGAATGTTGTTCTCCAGAATAAGACCGTCTGGACAGCCTGTGATTCATGAATTATGGATAAGGCGATGCCAATTCTAAAACGCGCGAGTTGAAAACATTAAATTATCTAAACATTTTACAAGCTATTTAAATTTTAAACCATTAGTTATTAATGCTGCTCTGGTAGGAGGATAATTGCTGTGCCTAACTGTTTCAAAGTTTCATCTAGTTTAGTCACTAAATATATCACTCCGTAAGTAAATACTTGCCACAAGGGCTATTAAAGCATGTAGATACAATAGAGGAAGAAGCCCCACAAGCAACTAGGCAAGGCCGGCAGTTAATTTGGTATCAAAGCATGAAGTCTCACTAGATTCACCGATAGCAACAGTTCACGGTCACTCTTTAAGTAACAATCAGCGTCATATTTGAATCAGATAAAAGAAAACAAAATTCAGACACAACTAAATACTTTTATCGTCCAAAGATAATATTTACACGTCATAATAACCTGTTGACGTCATCGCCGTTATCGACGATGTTCATTAAAATCCTGGGGATCTCCGACATCGAATGGAAGACTTTTCGGCAAAATATTTGGCTTTCAGCGAAGCCAAGATTTAATGCAGGCATAAACATCAGACGCAAAAGACGTCACACTTTCCAGGAAAATTTGCAAAGGCTAATAAATGTCTTAATGATATGGCCAATATTAATCAAAGTAAGGAAGTTTTAATATCAACACACAATTTAAAAAATATTTTTCGAAATCACATAAGATTTTAAAAGCTGATAAGATAACTCTCTTGGCAGGCCGTCACTCGTCCCTGGCATTCACTGGGCAGGCCTCCTACTAGGTGGACCGACGATCTGGTGAGGGTCGCTAAGAACCTGGATGCGGGCAGCGTACCGGTCGTTATGGTAAGCCTTGGGGGAGACCTTTGTCCAGCAGTGGACGTCATTTGGCTGAAACGAACGAAGTTAACTCTCAACGTAAAAAGTTGTAATTTTCACAAAATAGATGAGGAAGGTCAATAAAAAGTGGCATAAAAATACCACTCAAGTAGTTTGCAATAAACTCGGGTTAATAAAGACAACCCGCTACTGTAATGTAATTGAAACAGATAAAAGTGTAATCACCATCGATCGTAAGATGAATAGATAAGAACTCTGTTAGATTAAAGACGCAATTGTCTGGGCAATTCCTCAACACGAAGAAATAGGGTTGATAGAATTGTTACTGAGTCAAAAAAATAGTCTGCGTAATATATTTGAGTGCTTTTTGCACCTAAAATGTGTATTTGATAGGATATCAACTGTATTGTATTTGATTAGGTATTATTTTATGCATATCTACTTGCATTTGATAGAGCAGAAATTAAGTGCATAATTAATTAAGTTGTATCTAAAGTGTCTGCAAACAGCGGTTTTTTTAGTCATTTTAAATTCTTAATTCACTTTTGTTTAAACTATAGCCAAAACCTGAGCTTTTAAACCTTCGAAGTATCCAACGGAACGAAAATAATTTCAACTAACCACTTCATGTTTCGAATAGTGTCAACCCTAACCAATGTTCAATTGGCCAATTAACTGTCGTAATAATTTAGCGCGCACGAGACTCAATTGTAGGCACTCAGTTCTATTAGGCTGTTTCTTATTCTAGACTCTTCGAAGGCCTTTGATATAATATTCACTACCTATTTTTGTTCCCGGTCGAGGAAGAAAAAAGTGATATTTCAATATTCGTCAGTAATCGTCGGGTTTGATTGATTACTTCATTCATAGTCAGCAGGCGTCTTACAAGGTTCGTTACTGGGGCCTTTTTTATTTCTACAAGAAATATTGAAACAATAAATTGACAATATACGTTATGTTATTATGTTGTTAAATAGTAGCTACGTTATTGTCCTTTACCGTAAAATCGTATTTCTAAAAATTTAACGAGTTAAGAGCCGTAAACTACAGCAAGGTTGAAACTAACGTTTTTATTTTAATATTATTTAGGAAAAAACCATTGCCAATCGTGTCATTTTATGTTTTTCATTGTTTTTTCACGTTCAGAATGAGATCGTAGAGGATGGGTCTTATAATATCTCTAATGACATTAGCTCCAAATTAGTAATGCTATGGAAATATTTACAAACAAATACAATCAAGAATAGATCAAAGACTGTGTGTCTAAATATTGAAATTCAACTTCAGGCTCCAAAGTCTAAACTCAGAATCCAAAATGTAGAGACAGTATTCTTATTTTATTTTTCAGTTACAGTCGAAACTCATAATTATTGGTCAAAGCCACTTTTGACTGCAAAAATCAGTTAAATGTGGTTTTTCACCAATGCCCTTGGTTGTTGCGATTTTGACTGTAACAGTTCTTCTTATAAATTAGATTCTCAAATACCTTAACTGTGACTATTTGTTAATCTATTCCGCAAACTTTCTATTCTAGTTGCCAAGCAATTAATCAGTTAGGTATACCTAAACTTTCTTTTAAAGAAAGTCAATCGTTACTTGCACTCGACAATGCTCATTCAGTTCATCAGTGATTGACGTGTTTTATTGCTAATATTGACAAATGACTGCTGATAAAAACGATTTACAATACCTAAGGTTTAAAACACGTTTGCTAAAATAGCGGTACACAGGCGACCGACTATAAAGTGTGGCCTAAAAAGTCAATTTATTAATGACATTGATACATATCAACCAGTCTTGCTTCCGTAACAGTAACCTTTTCAATCTATAGGTAGATACTACTTGATATTATTTGGTCCTTTTATTCTATGCTTGTATGTCATCGCTTGAACTTCTCATCTCCTGAAACTATTCCGATCCCGAAGATTCTTTCAGAGAGCTAATTATAGCTAGCTCTCTTAAAGAATACAAGCACATTACATCTTCACGTCTAGTTGCAAGTACGTAAAGCACCGTACGAACTTTAATTATGTTATCACTCGTACTATAGATAAATACCTAATACGACCTAATGCCAAGTAATAAAAAAAGTATAAAAAACATAGACAATATAAAAAAGAGGTTGGTCCACCAATCGGTTCCCAACATCCTCCCCTCCTGTGGCGAAGCCACACTTCTCTAGGGGTAAACCGACAGGTGGATCAGCCTGGATGGAATGGGAATGAAGCACCTAAGATGGCATGAACGGTGTAAGGGCTTCAGGGCAATCGGGGTCGGCTGGAAATCGTGTGATTCGCAATAAATGGCCATTCGACCTATTTGGAGGTGGGAACATTAACCTGATTCCGAAATTAGAGTATATTGCGTAAAATTGGCCTCTAAATAAGATAATCTTGCTCGATTCTGGTATTTAGGACGATACCGATCCGATATAGCTGCTTATGATGGGCATTAACGTATTAGTTCATTTATAACGGTAGAGTCTAATGCAAAAACATATCCACCTTTGGCTCTACACTTTATATGAGCTTACTAAACTCTCTCTCTATACTTCTAATATTAATAAATTTAAAAAACAGAACTATTCTTAGTGCACCACTGCTATGACTTCTGCCTGAGTAGCCAAGTTCTGCAGCTTGACCGTCAATAAAAATCCCAACAATTCACTCAAAGTTTGTCCCTGGGGATAGTTATAGGACTAAGAAAAAAATCATTGGAACCAAAGAGTTTAAAATAATGTTGAATAGTGTCAGCGTGTCTCAGTAGCAACATCGGCGAAGAAGGGTAATCCCCAACTCCAAAAACTAATATTCGTTTAAAATGACGTCACTTGTGAGGTTCAGCCACATCGATGTTTACGCACAGCAAAAATGAAAATAAACAAGTGAAATGCAAAGCATCTTGTACAGGTTGCAGGACCAGTCCAGCCAGGCCGTTCACCCCGTACCATGCGCTTGCGGTTAACTTCGCGAAGCAATGGAAAAGTTCGAGTGGGTAGGCTAGACATGCGAATCGTAGAATACAATAGTGCGAATTTGATAAAGTGCCTTTGAGTTTTACGGAGTTAGACAAAGACCAATAGGAGTTACATGAGATTGGATTAACAAAGACGCAACCTCCTTTTTCTATTTTATCTAGTAAGCATAATAAATGACATACTTTTTTGGTAAGACTGGAAAGATTCAGGCCTCGAAACTCTACCAAACGTATTAATCTAAACTGAAACGTAGTTTTACAATTTTTCAAACTGAAAAGATTCTTTGAGTCGAGAGAATTACACTATCTTCCAACTGGGCCACGAAGATTGAGTACTAAAGTACGAAATTATTATGCTGACTTTTTGACACTCAAACTTTGGCATTGACAAGAATTAGATAATGCAGAAAAAGTAAGTATCAAGTCCTAGATTTTAACGAGAACAGTCTAAGGTTAATGTCCTCGAATGACTCTACATAATTCTTATAAGAATCGTCAACTGACCTACAAAATAAAACTTAAAGTCACGTGACAATTCGTTAAAAACGTCACGATTTCCAATTATTGACAAAAACACACAACACGTGCCCCAACATGCACTTAAGTACACATTATAGGCAAGCAACCAACAATAACTACTCAGTCCGAGATAGCAATATTATGTTGTACGCTAATTATTATTATATTGTGCGTGATAATGCCAATGTTTACGTGCCCTATGCTTTGTTTACTATAACATTGTTAGCTCATTGTAAATCTGAATTTTGTGATAAGTTTGGCGCCTCGGACGGTGATAATTTCGGGATTTGCTAAAAAACCTATAGTGTAATAATATAAAATCAAGTTGCATAGATACACTTATACAGGGTGTTTCTTGTAAGGTGTCAAGCCGAAGGCAGGTGATAGGTGAGGACTAGACCTATCGATTTCACCCCCATGTATGTTCTACGATTTTTCGTAGTTTAGAAGTTATCGTTAATTTTGAGATTTTTTCAAATTTTATGACCTAGTGGCTTAATTTTTTTTTATCTTTTTTTCGGGTTGACTTTTCTCAGATTTCTTTTTTTTGACAGATTCCCTAGTAATTGCAGATGTTTGAAAAAAATAATCTCCTTCTTATCTTTGATGCAAGATACAAAATTTTTGCTAGAAAAATAAAAAATATGCTTTTAGCAGAACATTCTAAAATTTTCAACTTAAAAGTTTGAAAAAAAAAAGAACTTCCATAGGTCCAAAATAATTTTAAAAACTGCACAATTTTCTGAACTTTCATAATAACACAAAAAAACATGTACTTAATAGGCCATTATTTTCTGTAATAGCTCTACTAAATTAGTAAGTCGGAGATTCCGTTACATGTTTTTGACTTTCTTAGGACTAACTAATGTTTGCAATCCACTAAGTTTACGTTACGTAGAACACGTTTAGAGACAATAACTGAACAGAACATTTTTTATCCACAACGAGGAAGCTCTTGCCCTTCATCAGACCTGATGGAAAGTTGGAAACTGATGGATGATCAGCGAGCTTCACCCGGAACCCTAAACCACAGAGGAATTGGCTGTCCTAAATAGGTAGTCTTACCACTAGACCACAGTGGTGATTGTTACTTTACGATTAAATTTGATATACCTACCTATTAGAGTGTGAGAGAAAGGGAAAGATTTTGTGTGTGTGTGTGTGTGTGTGTGTGTGTGCGCGCGTGCGTGTGTGTGTGTGTGCGCGTGCGTGTGTGTGTGTGTGTGTGTGTGTGTGTGTCTGTGAGAGAGAGAAAGAGAGCAAAAAAGGGTGTAATGATTTAATTTAAAGTAAATGTTCAAAATGTCCACCGCTGACCTGATCAACAACGACGCAAAACAATTATTCGTAAATTTACAAAAGCTTCTTGCATTCTAATATGGTTTTGTGCTTCAGTCAGCTTTGTCCGCAGTTCATCAATATTTTCATATTCCCTTTTGTATACCAGATGAAGAGCAAGAGCTTCCACGTTGTGGACAAAAAAAAATCTTTTTAGTTATTGTCTCTAAATGTGTTCTACATAACGTAAACTTAGGGGATTACAAATATTACTTAGTCCTAAGAAAGTCAAAAACATGTAACGGAATCTCCGACTTACTAATTTAGTAGAGCTATTACAGAAAATAATGGCCTATTAAGTACATGTTTTTTTGTGTTATTATGAAAGTTCAGAAAATTGTGCAGTTTTTAAAATTATTTTGGACCTATGGAAATTCTTTTTTTTTCTCATACATTTCAGTTGAAAATTTTAGAATTTTCTGCTAAAAGCATATTTTTTATGTTTCTAGCAAAAATTTTGTATCTTGCATCAAAGATAGGAAGGTGATTATTTTTTTCAAATATCTGCAACTAATAGGGAATCTGTCAAAAAAAAGAAATCTGATAAAAGTCAACCCAAAAAAAAGATAAAAAAAAAATTAAGCCACTAGGTCATAAAATTTGAAAAAATCTCAAAATTAACGATAACTTCTAAACTACGAAAAATCGTAGAACATACATGGGGGTGAAATCGATAGGTCTAGTCCTCACCTATCACCTGCCTTCGGCTTGACACCTTACAAGAAACACCCTGTATAGCGATGCTTGAGAGATGTCTCACAAAACTTTGGAAAATACCCCGAAGTACAAAGGTTTTAAAGTAAAGCTACGCACTACGTAGCACAAGGAAACACAAACAAGCTAACTACGATTGACTTATAAGAGAAGTCTTAATTCACAGTTAATAAAGTTATACATCCAGCCGAACAGTGGCTCTACATATTTCCACCTTGTTCCTACTGCTCCAACTCCTTTGTATCCAGGATCTTCTGGGGTACTGTTTAACTTCAAATAATAAAAATCTCAACCACATGAGCAGGTGAAAGATTAGCATGTAAAGTCGATCGTACTTCGACATTTAAACCAAAACTATCCCCTTATCGCAAATAGAAATTCATGAAAATCTATCTGATTTGTACACACAAGATTAGCTTCTATCCAGCAAACAGCTGCTTAAAATACTTTTTGTGAGCTCTATTATAGCACGAACTACCATTGTTGAGTTATTAAAATTTTCTAACGTGAAGAGTTGCATCTCAAACTAATCATCGGGTTCATCCAGTGTCTAAGTAGCTCAGATGGAAGAGCAGTCGCCCGGCAAGCGAAAGGTCATGGGATCGAATCCCACCTTAAGCAATTAGATTTTTTCAAGTTCTTCAAAATAAATTGTTTATTGGACAATCGTAATCGAGTCCTACCACAATATTTCTTATCTCCAACTGCACCAGCAGTATAAAAACAGTCAAGGTCGAACGGACATCGCCTGTAACCGCTCACAACGAGTTTGTCAATGCCAATCCGTCGAATCATGGCGGAAAAGTTACGGTCTACGTTTCTAGAATGGTTAACGGTATAGATAAATAAAGAATTATCAATGGGACTGACTCGAAAGATCATCTGTGTAGCCACTGAAAAGTTATCATTAATTACCAAATTCAACTTTGGTTTCTGCTTTACAAAACTTAAGCAGTAATGGGGTATCTACAAATTATTTTCCAATAAACAAAGTTCCTTAGATTCGAAGAAATATTTATAACTTAATTCATAAAAAATCCTACTTTTGAAATACAACATTTTTCAGAACTGACTTATGGAAAGGAACTGAGGAATTAAAACTTGTTAAAGCAAATTAACCTTACAGTACTTTGATTCTGGTTATCATAATATTAACTAACCTTGTCCTTGTAGCTACTCATTTCATTTAACAGTTCAATTGGTTGATGTGCCTCGTGGCGAACTAATTTTAACAACGATTTAAAAGGTTTTTAGGTATATTTTATTAATTACACAAATGTTTATTCATATCCTAAAACCACGGAAAGTTTATGATAGAGACCAAATAAATAGTACAGTATCGAAAAACTTAGTAAAGTGTAGGTAGGTGGTGGTACATAGATTTGAGACAGAAGTATGTAGTATATTATTAAAATTTACACCAAATAAAACTTAGTATTACATACATATTTAAGCTACATGAATATAATTGAATCAAAAATAATTCGAAAAAGAAAAATGTTTTCATTGATTAAGTTTGTTTTAAACCTTGACGAGTTTTATGAGTCAAATCAACGTTTGATCCGAAAACAAATTGAAACAAAAATAGAGTTCCTCAATGTCTGTTAAACACATGGAAATCGAACAGACAGATTCAAAGAATAGGTAATCAAACCAGCTGTTTATTACCAGACGGATGAAATCGACCTGTATTATGAAAAACGCGAGATCGTCGCGTATCGCTAGTCGCTTTCAATTTCGACCAAATTGACTCTTGTTGCTATGAAGATTAGTTTAATTGACAGCAGAAGGTAAACTCGAAACGCGGTGTCGCAAAGACCGTTTATTCTACCTACGTAACAGTAGCAGAAACCGCGGGTCCTATTGCGTGCCTTGACGTCAGTCGCGGATTAAAAATAATATTCAAGATCAAGTATTCGTTTGAATGGACATGGCGCACAATTTTTGTTGAAGATGCCAAAAAAAACTACAAAAAATTAGAATGAATACTGTATTTTTACTTTTTTGATATCTTTAAAAATGACTGAAATATTCAAGCTCAAAGTGCGCTCTTCCGCTAGGAGCGATTTTCCGCGCGGATTTAGAAAATGTGACGTAGTAACATGAAAAGCTGCATGTAAGATATTATCTGTGTGCAATGGTTAGAATGGTTAGTAGGGGAGCCGAAGCAGGGATTTCGGGACTTACTAAAGAGTGGCAGACTAACATACAAGGAAATACTTTGTACCTGGTTGATTACCTCTAAGTATGAATTTTTGATATAAAACGGCATTAGTTCTTATGGCTCTCACCCAAAAAATACCTCAATTAAGCCCAAATTTGAGACCGCAGCCAAACTTTGAGTGACGATGGAAACTAGCCTAGATGGAGGTCACATGAAATTGAACTTCTGCTTCTTCATTGATAAAGACTTATCATTTACCATACCTTATCATTTTGTATTCCATTTTCAAGTCACTTTTTTTTCGCTTACTGTTTAAACAAAACGTGGGATTTTTTTAAATCTCAGGTCTTTTGAACGCACATCTGAACGATGTCTGGTTTTAATTTCTTCAGTTACTCCGTGACCATGGCGCTTGCAACAGTGCCGAAATATTGGAAACTCAAAACTAAGGTACATGGTAGCAATCCCGTCAGTAATATAATAGGAAAATGTCTTGAAAAATAAGTAAATCGTATATTACTTTATGTAACTAATTTTATTATGTATCATACTTATAACTAATCACTTCATTCATAACTAGAAAACGATTCCAAGGATTCCACTTTTCTCCAATAGATGATCAAGATAAAGAGTTATTTATTATAAATTGCTCTTCCACCATTTCAATTATTCTATCTTACATCTTACTTAATGAAATCTTTTTCAATTTTATTTACATGGTCATAACATTTTCACCATTCCTCTGCACCAATTTGTGAGGTACACCTGAAACCCCCGATAAAGCAGCTATTATAAGAATAATATTTAAAAAAACCCTCCTTCTGACGCAGTTAGGTAATAAACTAAATGTATCCAATTTCACTCCAACTTACTGTCAACTCAACGACGCGCTTTAAAATCAAAGATTGACTTTGAATTATGCCTTATTTTACAATACACATTGAAAACAATATGACTTGCTTGAGCTTTTTTGACTTTTTCACAAAAACAACAAATAGGCATGAAGAGATTACAAAATTCTGCAGCGACTGACAGTTCACTTGATTTACGTTGACAGGTGACAATAAAGCCATAGACATTTGCCATATGAAAGACACACTTTTCCATTATTTTTGTTTGCCATGAGATTCTGGTACACCTATACCTATCATTTAATGAAAAGATAAACTAATTTTTTTCAGCACAACGAAAATCTGCTTTGGCGCGTAGCAATGCAACGTGACAACTACAGTTCAGACTTATTTATGCGTCCACTACACATAAAATAAAATTCGAACTATCGCACAGTTTTTCTTTTTAATTCTAATTCAGTAAAAAATGTTTTTATAACCTTCATTCAAAATTCAAAAGTTATTATCATATGACAGAACTTATGACCAGACTATGTACATTGAATAAAATATTTTTCTTTTTATCATCAAGCTTAGCAGTCTAATAAGTTACTATGACACTCGAGTTAATCCACATTCAGCACCATAGCCTCCCCTTCTACAAGGCCCTCTACAAATGTCAAAACGTCACTTAACCCTTTTAGCACCAGTTCTTTTGTTTTTGAGAAGATGTACCCAAATTTTTATATCAATTTAATTATAGTGCAGTCGTTTGGTACAGTTTAACGTGGTTACCTGGAAAGTGTTCCGTGAGTTTTGAAAATTGGTGATTAATTAAATAGATTTCGCTATGCTCTCTGTTAGTCTGTTAGTTAAGTGTGATTGCCGCGCTCGTTGCGAAATTGGAAAAATGCTGCCTTAGAGAAGATTTTTGATAGTTACATTCTTTCCTATTTCGTCGTTCCAAATGACGTTCACTGCTGGACAAAGGCGAGAGGCCTTTGGGTTTTCCATGGGATTTTCATAATGAACAGTCCTGCGCTGCCCGCATTCAGGTTCTTCCCGCGACCTTTACCAGATCGTCGGTCCACCTAGTAGGAGGCCTGCCCACGCTACGTCTTCCAGCCCGTGGTCGCCACTCAAGAAATTTTCTGCCCCAATGGCCATCGTCTCTACGAGCTATGTGTCCCGCCCACCCACTGCCACTTGATTTTAGCAATTCTGCGTGCTATGTCGGTCACTTTGGTTCTCCTGCGGATCTCCTCATTTCTGATTCGATCACGCAGGGAAACCCCGAGCATAGCCCGCTCCATTACCTTAAACTTTCCTATTTATTTCACGACTAGCTTTTGCCTGCGGCTTCACCCGCGTGAAATTTAGTGTCACAGATCGGCATAAATTATAGCCTATAAGTTAATCTGGGTTACAAACAATAATATTGTACAGTTTCAACAAAATCCGTTGAGTACTTTTTGCGTGAAAGAGTAACAAACCTGAGACACAGGAATCTTCCTAGTTCAGGTATCAACCCACCAACATTCTTACTTTTTGTTTTTCCTGATTGTTTGTTATCATAATATTATCTGTTATGTTGGTGAGAAATAAACATTACTTTACTTTATTTTAAACTTCCAGACATCCAAACTTTCGCATTTATAAACAAGACAAAAAAAAATGTATACTTCAGCAACGCGAATTTTTTTATACTTCAGCATATTTGGACACCCGGCAGCGTGTCCTGCCATGATCAAAGAAAAAAGAACTCGCAATTTAGCAGGTACATTAATTTGACTGTTTCACAACTCTAAATCTATTTAACTTACATTACATGAAATTTATCACATTTATCAAAGCTTCTTAGCTTGTCTATGTCCCAAAAATTATAAAATGAAAAAAGTAGTTGTCAAAAACCTTTTTTAAGGCGGATTTTTTTCAATAAGGCGGGCGCGCGCGCGGCTATAAACGAGGTCACAAAATTCGGAAAGAACATAGCGAAATCTATTTATTCACCAATTTTCAAAAATTCCGGAAAACTTTCCAAGTAAAATTAACAAATAACTGGACTATTTACTCGTTATTGAGCACAGAGACACAAACTTGTCAGTTGAACAAGACAGTTGAACAACAGTTGTCAGTTAGGTAAAATTTTATTTTAGTTGGAAAAAGACAAAAAGTGGTAAATGGGTTAACGTGCGGGGGCTGCAAAATCATGTTGTGACGTCACGCGCGAATATTGAAAATTTTTGAAAATTTTAAAAAGTCCGTAAACTTCTCGAGGCTCTATCTTCGGTAATACTGGATGGATTGAGGTGAAATAAAAACTAGTGTAATGTGTGTGATCTAAACTTTAAATTAAGACATAATTTAACTTAATATTACAACTTATGCGTGTTGTCCATTCAGATAACAAATGGCAGAAATCTCGGATGACGCATGTGGGAACATTATTTATTGCAATGTTTTTTCTTAGATAATTTTTAATACTTGTTAAACATGTTGTTGTTGTTGATAATAATGTAACCTGAATACAAAGGGTCATTAGTTACACATCATTTTCAATTTAGTTAGGATAATTTTATTAAAATACAGCTTCTAAACTGTCTACTCAACTTAAAGACCTACTTCTTTTAATATCACTTGACAAAAGTCACTTCTGTTTTTTCTTAATCTATTTTCATCTCTTCCTAACCATCTGACTGTATCTCTTAAAGTGCTTAAAATAGAGTTTAGATTACCGTGACGAATGCAACAACATACGCCTACACCAAACTGCAAACGATTCTTATCAATCGACCTTCAACACGTGATAAGATAACGGTTATACCTATTTTATTTACCATTACTTTACACTATTTGTTCTGCTAGTTAATCTTTTCACATGCGATAAAAGTTTAGATATACAGATTGGAGGAATGTTAATTTGTCTTAATATTAAAAAGGTTTAGTTTATCGTTTGAAGGTAGAGTTTTTATTACGCTTGACCTAGGATACATTAACTGGATTAAAACAACTAGTAAAACATTGTGGATCTGACGGAGGTGGTGTTGCTTCTCAATCGTCGTTCAAATTCATCATCATCACCCATCACCCATCTTCACAATTCCATTCGTGTAGCGAAAATAATTACTAGAAGAGCGAAGGCCTCTCTAGCAAAATGCACTAGCACTCAGCATGGGGCCCACTGAAAACCAGCGTCGTAGCCTTCCCACCGTGGGCCACGGCATATGCTAAGTGGAGTCCCATTGCGATGGCCATCGCTGTTGTAACAGGGTGGCACTGCTCAGTTCACTTTTTATTTCATTGTAATATTTATGTGTTATTTCTGTCTTTTTTCCGTATACTTTCTTTGTTCTCTAAGTTATGTTTATCGTAATATATATTTCTTTCTTTCTTCTTTCTTTCTTTCAAAATCACTTCCTTCCGTTATAGAAAAATCTCTTTAAAAATACAGTCGTTTACAGTCCTTTACAGTCCACTGCTGGACTATGAGCCTCCTCCACTATAGCGGAGGGTTTTGCCATAATCCCCACGCTTGGCAGGCGGGTTGGAGACATCAGTTTAAAAGATCGATGAACAGTCGTTTCGTAGTGAAGTTTATGTCGTTGGAATGCATAAGATACTCAATGTCCCTAAACCTAGCTAACACTCAAAGCACTGTTTGAATTTTGGAAGGATCCACTTCAAAATAATATTTGTATCCGCCCCAGTTCATGTAGAGCTCTTTAGCAAAATAGAAATATATTTTGTGGCTCTATTGAGCTGGTAACTATGTTTTTGTTTTGATAGCCTGGAGTCTAGACAAATATTATTGATCTTTTTTCACAACGGTGTTATTTCTAACCGATTACTGCTATCTAATCTTTGCAAGTTGCATGTAATCTGCCATAACCGTTATGGGACATAATATATTTACGATCATACCACAGATCACGTAAAGCTAATCCTAGTCAACATTTTCTCAGTGTTAAGTTCAGGATTCACACCACAAAGAATTCGTCTGAAATACTTGGATCAAAAATACCTTTCCACATATCCTACTGGTACCTTTTAGACCCATGCACATTATTACAATTAAAACTTAGTGATTAGAGTCGCTTCTAATTAGTGTCTAAACAAGCGAAAGGTAAAGGTCGTGGGTTCGATTCCCGCTTTAGGCAGTTCGATTTTTTCAATTTGTTTATTTATAATTCATGCAACATTATGGTTTGCAGTGGAAACCAGAGAGTGTTCACTATTATACTTAGCAAATGTTTCTGTTTCTTCAATATCCTACCTTTTTATCTTCTAATTAAGTTTATTGTTACTATCACGCGACTATTACACGAAAGCACCTATAAGGTCAACTTTTAGTAGAAGAGTCACTTGAACTTAATAGGGGTTTCATATGAGACACAATTCCATGGAGTAAAATTGTATTACATACTAGCGACCCGCCCGGCTTCGCACGGGTGCTAAAAGTACTTAAAAATCTTCCTCTTGAATCTATCTATTAAAAAAAACCGCATCAAAATCCGTTGCGTAGTTTTAAAGATCTAAGCATACTGTACTAAGGACAGGGACAGACAGCGGAAAGTTGCTTTGTTCTAAACTATGTAGTGAAGTAAAAACCAACAAAGCTAATGATTGGATACTTGTCAATAATGTAGAGCAAGTGGCAGCATAAGTGTTCAATAAATACAATTATTAGGTCTACCGCTACGTTTGAACACCTAACCTACTTTCTAGGTTTTTTTATCTCCAGTAAGTAGGTACCTACTTTAAAGTTGATTTCAATAATTCAAGAATTAATACTTATTATTACAGGACAATAGTTAAATACACTTTTAAAAAAGATGGGCTCAATTTTAAAATCGCGCGATTCGCTCTATCAGAATATTACCGTCGGTTTTGGTAGAGCACCTTTACTTGGCAATAATAAACTTTGTATGTTATATTTCTTCTCTTTGTTAAAACGAATACGATGAAATAGGTTAACTGATTGTCGGCCGTTTGGTGTACCGATACCGAGGGGTCCCGGGTTCGATTCCTGGCCGGGCAGAAATTGAACAGATGAATTTTAATTTCTGTGACGGCGGCTGGGTGTTCTATGTGTAATGTGTATGTATTTAAAGAAAGTATTAATAAGTAGTGGCGCTGGGCAAAATTGTCCAAAGATAGTCATAAAAAAAGACTGATTGAATATCCATTTAGGTCGTAAAGCACAGGCAAAAGAAGCATAATACTGCAAAAGTAGGGTCATGACCCTTTTATGACAGTATAATGTAGATTGGACAATCTAATAAGTGATATAACTATAAGCTCTCTACGAAATCACCTTTAGTACCTACCGAAATAAATTGAATTCTTATACCTTTTCTAGCGCCTATACGATCCGTTTCGCAAATTTTCGCCCAGACCGTAACGATGTCACCAATCAAAAAGGCACATGAAAATCAGGTCAACACTACTTAAAATTCAACATGTAGTTTTCAATGTTGAACATCAGCATTTTGGAAAGTATGCCAAAAAAGAACTAAAACTTTGCAAATCTTACCTACTGAATGATTTTGAATGCCTTGGGCTTAAGCAAAATAGTGCTGCTGCACAATCAGTAAGTATTTGTTTACTTGTCTGTTGGATAAAAGATAATTCAATAAGTACAGATAAAAATGGAATATTTATATTATTATCTAGATTTTGATTGTTTGAACTGGAATCACATTCATATTAGAAAACTAGTAATATTTCGTACGATTATCTAAATGCTTATGAGCGGAATAAGTTTTCAAGGTCAATAAGTTTTTACCCTAGATACAGGTTACCATTTTCGCATTACTTTATGGGACGTAGAGTCGAAGGCAGAGACTGTATTGCAAATAAACCGGTTCATGTCGCGAAACCAGACATGTCTAGTTCGAACCAGTTACGCGGCAATAGAAAAATACCTGGAGAAAGGCTACCGCAGACCTACTAACAACATAATCCTATTATCCATTGTAAAAATAGCCATGAAGAATGCGGTATACACCCGGTATTGTCTGGCCAGACGTAGGTATAAGTACAGCATCAAAACCGGCTTGAAGTTTCTAGATATTTTTTTGTTTAACAACAACTTTACAATAAAAACAAACAAATCTTGTCACAAACCGTTTAGAAGCGACACTACAGATTCGGGTACAAATTCTATTCACATCGAAGTCCTAAGTGGCGAAAAATTAACAAACACATCAACAATGCTCACTTATCGCGCTAACAACGAAAAATAACATCAATTCGCGTACTCATTCATGAATTCCATGACGCGGCCTATACCGCTATATTGGTAACAAAAATATTCGTAAGCCGAATTGAGGTTATAAATGTGTTTACATAACAAAAAACTTACCTGTTGCGGTGTAAATGGCACTGGATGACACAAAAGCAGCTGATCACTGGCAACAAAAAGCACAGTACGTCACACACGTGCGGTCCGTTCAGCCGACTGGGCTCATCTGATTCAGTTCAGTCACTTCACATGGAGGCGGGACGCACGGCGCCGCGCCTCACACCATACCACCGCATTTTTAGTTACAATTCCCACTTTTGCCAGCACTCCCAGATTTCGCACAACCGTCTCTCACCCGATCCAGACACCGAATGTCTTGACTCGATTATATTGTTTACACTAACAGATAATTGGCAGAGCAATTCTGTTATCAGTGGAATTTTACATCCACGTTCAAGCGCTCTATTTGCTGAAGCTAAAGAGATTTTCGTGACAATTTATTATTTCTTTTAGGTCATTAACATTACTTGACATTGCCAGTTCTGAATGTAGGTTGACTATCAGCGTTTGGTTCTATTGATGACCTATCCAAAAAAAAACAGCTAGTGATACACCTAAAACAATCATTGTATTAATACATATAAAAAACGTAGGCGCATTAATCAATGTAGGTAATACTTGTGCGAGTAAATATGTACCCACATCGGCACATACTTGATTGTTTATTTAAGAGGGTCAAAGTCCAAGTCACGATTCAACTTCAAACCAACGATTTTGTTGCAGTTTTCTTCTTTAAGGTAAGAGAAGGTTGAACTCTGAGTCTTATTAAACTAGTGTTGCTAATTAATCCCATCTTGTAAGACAATCAGCCTGAAAATGTTTCAGTTGTACATAATATGCTCTACACGCAAGACTGAATCTAGAATGAAAAAGGCCTAATTTGGCCAAACTTAGGTATACAAATATAATGCTTATTGGATTCTTTTAATTTCAGCTCGTAAACTCTCGATTTCAGTAATAAAATTCTTCCTGAAATTCAGAACCTAGAAAGTATTTCAATTTCAATTAAGAAAACTTCCTGAAAATCAGACGTGAATGTGATCTAGTCACCGTTTATATTTCTAAGAACGTGTCTAAACACAAACATAGTAGATTAGTCATGAAACTAAAAAAGACGGGACGGTATAAATATGTATTAACAGATTAAAATGCTGGTTTCAAGTTCTACTTCAGATCTCTATCAATGGAGATGAAACAATAAAAGTTTTCCTATCTTACACATTTCTTGATAATCAATCAAAGCAGAATAAAGTGACGATACCTACATAATTAATACAATAATTAACTATAAATTTTTAACTAGTGTTTGGTACCTACTTTCTGTAATTTCTTAGTAAAAACAGTGAATACAAAACTGTTTTAACAGCTCTACATACTCGTAGTTCAAAGATAGACACCGCAGAAGTTCAATCCGTTTTATGTGTAGTTTTCCCTAATGACTAAGCATTGCATAATAATAATACGGTAAACAAGATAAATAGTTTTATAGACCTAAGTTTACGCGTAAGATAATTTCCGCATTATATGCCAATAAACAGCCGAGTGCATTAGTTTAATGATTGTTTGATAATTTCGTCACACTAAAAATTACACGTGCATGTAAGGGCATTTCCCGATAATTGTTTTCAGTTGAAAATATAAATGAAAACTAACTCTCTTTTGCCTATAAAGATATCATTGTGACTCTATAATATACGGAAAAACGTGAAAAAGATTTTCCAACTTCAGTTTTTCCAAATGTTTGCAAAAAATATCAGACAGCCTTTCAGAATGTAAAACCTAGCAAAGGTTTTCAGCATTACACACCTCAGGTCTCAGCTTAAAAGTAAAAAATGCACAAAAAAATAGTACCTTTCAGTTAAGTAACTGCTTTCACCGAAATATAATTCGATATACAAAAGGACATACCTACTCGCTAAATATAAAATTAATGTGGTAGGATCTTTCTTACGCCTCAACTGTAGGGTTACTGGTTACCGGTTACAACAAAAGTTATCGTTAATGCAGACCACACAGGTGACGGTCAACTGAAATGATGAACCGACATAATTATATGATTTGGCAAATTCATTTCGAAGAATATAACTGTTGAAATTAATTGTTTCAGAAATACGAGTTGGCAACTTTCCGAAGATATTTAAAAGTCATGTAAGTAAATATCATTGAATTCATTTTGAGTAAATAGCCCCTATATATAAAAACACTACGCGCTTAGAAAAACCAGTCTAGAGCAAATACTAATCTGGATTTTAGTGTCATAAAATAATAAATTGTACCTGTAATTTTATGAAAAATAAAAGTTGCCTGCTGTATTTCACAAGTTGTTACGTAACGTAATCATGTTATTTTCATATCAGTCTTTGTGGAAATCCTTGGGAGAGGCCTTTGTCCAGCAGTAGAGGTCATTCGGCTGAAACGAACGAACAGACATGTTATTTTCATAATTTGGATCAACAACTACTAACTGATGCTCAAATACATTAACGTTTCTTCTTTCTTGGGACTAACATCAAAAATATAAGTTTACCTACTTCTCTATAAATAAGTACTAATTAAAAATATCAGATAGATTAACAAAAAATCATGAAAACATTATTATAATAAACAGTTATAAAAAGATGATTATGTACAATAAAATTATGAAATCTAATCTAATTACCCCTCACGCTGTCAAAAGATGTTATGAAATAATTGCAGTAACGATATAAGCTGCATTTTCACTGAATTTTAACGAGAAAAAGTGAAAATCACTAATAAAATCACGTAAATACAGCGTCTTTTCGTCTCTTTCGCTTCGTATATTTTCAGAATTAAACGTTAATGTTTACATACTACATAAACGCGCGTTTTCCGGTACGCGGTCTCCATTCCAGAACCTTTCTGCCCCATCGGCCGTGAGTTCTGCGTACTATGTGCCCTGCCCATTGCCACTTCAGCTTGCTAATCCGTCGGGCTATGTCAGCGACTTTGGTTCGTTTACGGATCTCCTCGCGCGCAGGGAAGCGCTGGACGCAGGCCTCTACCAATCGATCAACATGGAAAGCATTGGGGGAGGCCTATGTTCAGCAGTGGACGTCCTATGGCTGAAATGATGATGATGATGTTTACATACTTATGTTAAGAAAATCGCATCACAATATTCTATGTGTATTATTAACGTAGTAGGTATTTTTGAAGAAAAATCCTGGAAAATTCTTATACCTATGTAAGTTACTTACAACTACTTTAACTTGTTAATGTAAGTTAATTAAAAAGTTACTTACATTATATACAATCACAATCTCTTCCATTAATCGAAGACCTACACAATATTCTACATTAAATAAGTAAAATGAAAATACTGAAAATGTTCGAATACATTTCGTAACTTTATTAAAATAGAGTTAGATACATTGTAATTAAATAGTAACAGTATTATTGTGAAATATCGCTGGTTACATTTCTTAATTAGGATCAAGTAAGTAATTACTAAGTATTTTTAAACTTCCTTAAGGAAGTAGTTAAGTATACTTATTCTTATTATTAATAATTTAATTAACATTATAATTGTGCAGATTATAAAAACTACATTCAATTATTGTGCTTAAAATATTGGATTATATTATGTATGGAATGAATCTATTTTAATGTATTTAAGCCGTTATAATATTTAATTTCATTACTATGACGACAGTTTATAAGAGTTCTGAAAAGGTAGGTATAATAATTATTGTATAGATATTTCTGTATGTACGTTTTTTACAATTTTTAAACTAATTATTTATTTTGTCAAAATGGCAGCCCTTCAAAAGTCAGTTCAAGTTCGCGTAAATATTCTCAAGAAAATTCAAAACAGTATGAACTATTTTTTATAAAGAATTCAAAAAGTGTTGATTTTTCATTTCATTTTCCAAAAAAGCATTTTGGCTACAGTTTTTTAAAAGGCGGACTGAGTTTAGGAACTTACAAATTAGGTCCATCTTAAAATATCGCGATGTAGCTGAAAATTTTAACTTCTAAAACAGGACTGAATCTGTAGAACATAGTTTTCATTTGGTGGTTTTGCATTCTAGCGTATTTTAATACATATAACTTTATTATAACTAGATAAACATGACTAGTAAAAATAGATTTCGGAACATATATTATTAATAGGAGATACAGTAACCATAACCATAACTCCATACTACGAGGACCATACCATAACCACGCGTTGCGTTGGTTTCAGGATACATTAGAGGACAAAAGTTTCAACAACATGCCGAGTAACCAACACTACGTGAAGCTGCAACGTTGCCATTATCTCGAACAGCATCTTGCAACATTGTACAACTCTACATTGACTCTGGGAGACTCCGCAAAGTTTTTGAGCAGTAGCTGTGGCAGTAGTTCTAGCTTGTGCCTGAAATATGGGAGGGATGTCATTGACATAGTGTCATAGTATAATGTGACAGGACATACAAACGACATTTGACCGTCACAGTCACCCTCCCGTGCCGCCCCCATAAAATAAAATTCATAAAATTCATTTATTTTTGCAAATAGGCTTTTAGAAAGCACTTTTACACGTCCCAATATTAACCCTACCACTGCTTCGGGACAATAAATGGGCCAGTGCTGAGAAGAAGCAGCGCAAGAAACTCAGTCACTATTGTCAGCCTCCTTTTCAAGGGTTTACAGTCTTTAAAATATACAAAATATTATAGTCATAAGTATTGATGCGAGCTAGGTAGTTAAACATTCCAAACATTTTTATTTTTTATATAATCATCAACTTTATAGTAGCCCTTACAGCCCATACTTTAGGCACAGCACAGACTGAGTTACGCTAGAACTAATGTTTCAGATTATGTGCTCTACTTTTGTCCTTCAGTGTTTCCTTGGCTTTTTCAGACCCACGCGCAATTGACAATGGACTTACAGACTTGAAGTCGGAACCAACGTTTTTATTTCAATAGCTTTAGACATCAATTTTCAACTTTAAAACATTAAGGGTGGGTTGCACCATCTTACTTTAACTTTGACAAACGTCAAAAATCTGTCAAATTCCATACAAAAAGCACCGGTTATCGTCATAGTTACCGTTAAAGTTAGGTGGTGCAACTCAGCCTAAGTTTTGAAGTAGCTGCTATAGTCCAGTCATTTGATTCAAAATAATGGTACCTATTACCTGGAAAGTTTTGAAAATTGGTAATGACCTACTTATATAGATTTTGATGTGCTCTTTCCGAATTTCAACTTTGCGACCTCCTATTGTTGCCGCCGGCGCTGCCATATTGGAAAAATTAGTGGACTACTGCAAAATCTGATATTAGGGGCAGTTTTTATTCAATACTCTCGGAAAACTTTCCACACAAAAGTACCAAATGACTGGACTACTAAGCTGTCAAAAGTTTAAGCCGAGCTACAGCTCTCCCACTCTACTAAGTCCTCCCGCCGCTGCTGGTACGTCTTCAGGGGTTGGATGAAGGAGATGAGGACTCCAGAGACGATGATAAAGCCTCCTGCAAGGTAGAACGCTAGCTCCCATGATGAGGTCAGGTCGTAGATCAACCCTGAAAGAAAGGAGTTGGGAAATTGATAAAACATGTCCTGTAGGTTCTTTTCTTACGATGAAAATTAATGAAAATTGAAGGTATCTACGAGTACAATATAAACTGAAATAGTGAATCAGTACAGTCCCTACCGAACTCAAATATCAATGGTTTGCTCTTGTTGGTGGTTTTCCACAAATTGAAGTGTATTTAAACATTTTACGAGTATATTACACTAGAAAATCAAACCCAATATCAATGGATTACCTACCTCAGTGGTTTTTCAGGAATGGGGGTGTACTTATTTAAAACTTTAATAAAATCAGAGATCTAGACTAGTTAGATAACTAGTTGCTAGAAAAAATAGTTAGAAATATCTCTCATAAAAAGAAGGATAACTTGTTACATAATAATTATTGAACTTAGGTAATTTTTTTTACAATGTTTATTACTCACCAGAAAGAGGCGGCCCAATCAAATGCCCGATGCCCTGAGCAAGCAGCACCAGTCCGTACGCAGACGTGAAGTCATCCAACGACACCAGTGTGACCAGAAGACTCGGGGTGAAGGTGAAAGATGCCGCGAAAAGCAACCCAAATGCTGACGACACAGAGGCGAGAATCCAATACTTCTCGGCAGCGAAGGGCAAGGCTGCTACTGAAGCCCCGCAGAGGACCAAGCAGACGGCATACAGGTTGCCAATGGAGACTTTGGGAAAGTCGCCGATCCAGCCGAGGCCGACCTGGAAATAGAAAAGGTAAGCGAGTCACCTTTTTTTACCCAGGAAAATGGCCTATCCAGTACCCATACCTACCGCCGAGGGACGGCAGGTTATGTGGGGCTCGAACCCACAAAAAACCTGGGCTCCATCTGCTGCATAGCAGTCAGCGCCTTGGGTACTAGAAACGACCAAGGTGCCTTCCGCGACCAACGCGCCTTGTTTATAGGTACCTGCATGCTTTATGGAATGATAAATTAACTGTGTATTAACAATTACATAATTACAACAATTTAAGAAATTTTAATCATGGAATGGACAGATTTTGTTCTGGAAGATTAGAATTGTAAAGTTGCAATTTCATAAGAATAGTATCTAAACTTAGTATTCACAGAATCACAGATAGGTACTATACACAATATGATAAAATCTCTATTGTTTCTTTATCAAAGCCAATCATGGAATTGATTCCGTACCGTACGAGGACCGTACCTACAAGTCCTTTACATTTCGTCTCTGTGCTTTAAAAAGTACCAAAATAGGTAAGATGGAAATTACTAAGTTACGTAAACATAGTATAATAATGAGTTGTTTAATTATGCTAAGGAAACCTCATCACAAGAACTATCTATTTCTGAATACATACTAATTGTTTATGTTTTTTTCGTTTGCTTCAAGTATCACATATTTCTGTAAAGCGTGAAAATTTACGTTTGCAAAATTAGAATTCTCTCGGAAATTGGCACAGTGGCCGTCGCCACTCCGCCAGACATTTGGAAACTGGATATTTTCTATTTCTGGACATCGGCGTCGCCTTGGTTGTCTGTCGTCGGTCTTATGACCGGCCCTGGTGCTGGTACCAGGTGCGTAGGAGTGCTTACTCCAAAACATAACGTGATCAATCACGTGTTGTTGAAGTTCAAATTATTTAGGTCAATGTTTCCGATGACACAGTAGCCTATCCTCGTAAGCCCGGATGTGCCTCAGAAGGAACTGAAACTTTGTAGTCAGTAACGCCGAGACATTTTCGGAGGTGAATTGTAAGTTTCGCCGGATGTGCCTTCAGAGGAACTAAAACTTTAGCGATAATTTTAAGTTCAAAAATTCGCGCCTATCGAAAAAAAAGAGTGATAGTCTATGGCTTAAAGTATTCAAAATCAGGTATCCGAACTTATTAATGTAAAAAAAACAAAATGTCACTGTCAAATTATCATTTTTCTTTGACAAGGTGGTTCTTCCGAGAGGACGTGATGTACAATTAATTTTTTTTCTTCACGTAAACGTAGTTTAATTGAAAAACTAACCAGTATAATTTAAGTTAAAATACTGCTAAACAAGCAAAAAAATATTTTTACCAATTCGAAGAAGTTGTGTAAGATTTTTTTTCGTTTGAAAATAATAGTTCTTTGCAAGGAACATTCGGTCTTGATGGTGAAAGTTTTATTTTTGTATATTTTTTCTATTAAGATGGATTGAGTATTGGACTTTTAATAGTATGATATGATTGAGAAAATTTACCATGAAAACGTTCTGATTTTTAGTTTAATAAATATTATAATTAACATGAATATATTCATTTTACTTCTTATACATTCTAATCTATCAATATTGTATGTTATAAAACCGATAGTACTTTCAAAAGTACTAATCATGAAACATTAAATAAAATTAAAATACTTGTGCCTTTTCAGTTACATTTATTTATATCATTATTGCATCTTTATGTAGTATTAATTTATTAAGGAGGCTACATTTATGTTTTACTTTAAAGTATAAAATACAATTTATTAACTTTTTGTTTTTAAAGTCTGTAATACCGAATGTTCTTTTAAGAGAAAACATTTTTTTATTATTTTTTACCTAAAATAAGCTCTATGCACTATTATATAGGGTCCCTGAAAATATGGGTGCAAAAGAAAATCTCTAACATAGAAAATTTTTTACTCGAAGTGCTCGGCGTTTACGACTTCAAATTATTCGTTCTTCTGAAAGCACATTCGGCGATACTTAGTAGTCGACAAAATTTACTCTTCGGTCTTACGAGGCTATAACAAATCTACAAGTATATCCCTACCTATTACCCGTAATTTCCTGCGACCGAAATGAAGTAGGTAGGTAAAAGCTACGACAATTAAAGTCGTACTGCCTACTTCCACAGTAGAGGTGAATTGTTTTCGTTTCCAAATGATAAGCCATCGGTTACAATTAAGAGTAGGCGCACACCGTTGATTTTTAGTTGGCCGATAGTTGTGCCCGATTTTAATTTGTATGAAGAATCGGCCAAATCGAATCGGCGTAGTGTGCGCTCTCCCATACATGCCCATACTGATCAACTGCCCGACTAAACTATTGGCCGACGAAAAATCAACGGTGTGCGCCTAATCTAACTATCGCTATTCCGCCCAATTGTGATATTTTTCGAGTGATAGAAAGCCCAAGATAGATAGATAGATCGAAAGTATTTATTTGTCTCAAAACAGGCTACCTACTTAATTGCTTTTATAAATTGATTGACTAATTTTTAAACCCCTGAGTGTACCTTACACTCTGTCTTTTACACGGTTAACTTTTCGCAAATCATAGTTCACTTTCCTGAAGCTTGTTGAAGTTGCGTTATTGCGCATTTCCTCCAATTTACTCAAGACTAACAGCTGATTAACTTTAAGAAATCAATTACCATGCCAATAGTATTGGTGATCCCAATCAAGCTCAGCATAAATGCGCCGTCATCTTCGGTATACCCCTTCTGGACCATATGCTCGGCCAAGTAGAAGTACGGGACTATGAACCAAATGAAGAGGATGATGGTGCCGAGGCAGAGGCAGTTGAAGGTCATCTTCTTGAAGAGGGACACGTTGAACATATCGGCTAGACAGCTCAGGCAGTCGTCGTACCAGTTCTGGAAGAATTTCAAGTATTTTTGGGGTAAATGTACAATTTATTGGTCTTATGCTTAATTAAGTGTAATGGGAAGAAAAAGTTATATGGTGTACTAATTACATAAAAAAAAAAGATACATACAGTCGAACATAGAAACTCCTCCTTTTTTGAAGTCGGTTAAAATACAGTAGAGTGGAAAAGGGATGGTGATTAAATTCCACTGCCTAATATTCGTAGAATAATACTTTGAATTTTATGGAATCTAACCTACTTACTAGCTATGTGTGTACTATGTAGTGACAAAGCCAGCGGGTCTAAAATTATGGCGGTCACTTCAACTAAAGATGCACCTTACGTTAAAGTGAATGTATTTGTGTTACAGAACACACTTACCTCTTCTTTGTCATCAATGGTTATCATTGAGTTCTTGAAAATATCAGGGCACGATGACGCTTTTAGGCGATACCTCTTAATATTCAGCATTGCATTCCTATGACTTATGGAATTTAAGGGCATTTTCAAGTCTTTCAAGTAGTGATGGTTTACAGACAGCTGTTTTTTAAGCCAGTCTCGTTTATTTTCCTTGCTGTCTTGTTTTACTAACTCTTTATCCTCCTTTGATTCTGACTTGCATTTTCTAAAGGCGATATTTGGTCTCTCATCCTTGAGTTGGTAATGCCCTAATTTTTCTTTGATGTCATCGTATTTATCAGAATGAGTGCGTTGTAAGCGTTGCTCATCTACAAGAGGATCTACAATGGTAATCTTTTTAGGATGGTCAAAATCTGCCATTGTTAAACTTACAGGGATGTTCACGTCTTCTACAGATTCTTCACCTCGACTTATCTTTTTTAGATTTTCGAATATAGCCATGGACATCTGAGAAAGGAAATTTAATTAATTAATGAGTACCTACCTATTGTAATTATTAAAAATCAATAACTAGTTTGCCCTGAATTATGTACCTACCTTATCACTGTAAGTCACGTCTGATGGCAAGGTGACTAATGACCGTGATAGTGGCATTTCATACTGCTTTCCCTTTATTAGCAATTTATTTTGGCGCCTAATGCTTGCTGCTTCTTGGCCAATCACTTGATAAGGCGGGACGCCTTTTTTAATCAGACCTTCCATAACCTTGCCCCTTGATGGTAAATCACAGTCGATGGCACAAGGATTTGCAATTGAATTGGAACTAGAATTCCTTGACTTGTCGTCTACCTTTATTAGTTTACCCTCATCTTTACTGCTGTTCTGTTTCTTTTGCTCCAAAATCCACCACTCAGGATCTCTCATCACACATCCACAGACGCAAAGATTCAAAAGGGTACCAGAGAGTAAGAGTATTGTACCTCTCCAACCAAATTCTTCAATGAAATATTGAGTCATAGGGGCATAGACGAAAGTTCCCACACCTGTTCCACACGCTCCCAAACCAACAGCTAAATTCCTCTTTTTCTCAAACCAGTAAGCAATAGAAACAACGGCTGTTACGTATACTAATCCCAAGCCTAGACCAGCGATAACTCCGAATGTGATCATCATCATTTCCAAAGTAGTTGAGATTGATGCCAAAACAAATCCTAGGGTAGAAATAATTCCACCCAAGATGGTCATTTTACGACATCCATACCTATCTACCAAGGCACTCATTACAGGACCAGATAGGAGAGGCACAGCAATGAATAAACTACCAATCCAAGCTGTAGTAGACTTACTGGCTTCAAATTCTTCCAGAAATTCAATATACAACAGCCCGAAAGAGAAACTAATACCATCAGCTATCATAGATATAACAAACGAAGAAAGCACAACGACCCATCCCCAACCACCATCAGGAATTTTTACTTTTTTATCTTGGTTACCAGCCACATCGGATTTTTCATCTTCTTCGTTATTTTCCAGCGGTTTTGCCTTAACAACAATAGGATTAGTACTCTGTTCCAGCAAAAGTTTGATCTCTTCTTCATTTCCTTGATTGAGGTCATTCTGGGACTTAGCATGAGTTTTTGTTTCAAGAACTGTAAGCTGCTCTGTGCCACTAAACTCGAGTTCAGGACTGGAAAAGGAGTTAGATCCGACACTAGTTTTATCTTCTTCTTCACCTTTTACAATTCCTGAAGTAGATTCGGAGAGAAGAGATTCTCTGGTTGTTTTATCTTTTGGTTCCTTACTCCTAGGAGTTCTGCTGCATCTAATAACAATGTTTGGCTGTTCCCAGTCTATCTCCATTATGTCTAATCTAATACAGAATAATACTGGTAGATTGGGGCCGGTTGGGGAATTAGGTTCTTAACCTTGGGTCTCTGGCGGAGTATCGGCTGGCCTGTCGGGCCACGCTGTTCAGTTTGAGGGTGTTGGGCTTGTTTTGCTTCACCATCAAGGCTTTGGTCAGTATGCGGGTGGGTGAAAGGTCTCCCATACACGTGCGTTTGGGATCAGTGTCGCGACTGCGACACTGTTTTGGAAAACAATTGTCACTGCAGCTGGTGGCGGCTTAATGAGTCGTGGTGGATCTTCGTAACCTGCAACAAAAAGATTTTCATTCAGAAAATAATCAAATGCACTTTAAACTTTCAACAGGACAACACTTTAAACGTTCCTTAATCATCAGGTGTTCGTAATTCCGTCAGTGGTCCGAGAGCAGTCATTCAGAATCCTGCTGATTACGATTTTGGCATAAGAATTATGTAAGTAACTAATATTTTACTTGGTTTTATAGCCAGGCGTCTTGCAGTTCCACCTCTTTGGGGATGGTACCACGAATGGCTCTACATCACGTAGGTAACTAGATAGGTACCCTAACTCCCAAAGCACTTTTTGGCATGCACCAATACAATGTATTATCATGCAATTTGAACATGCCATGATCAATAAGCTGTGGATAGAACATTCTAATTACTTAATTAATTACATATTTTACGCATTTATATCAATCAACACCTGTAGGTAGGTAAGGTAAATGGGTTTTACAAGTAAGGTAAAATAATACTATTTTTGTTTAAAAATATTATTATCTTTCACGTCCGTTTCAGCCGAATGACGACAAAGGCCTCCCCAATTTATCCTTTACAATCCTACTAATAATATAAATGCAAAAGTTTGTATGGATGTCTGGATGTTAACATGTTTGTTACACTTTCACGCAAAAACTGCTGAACGGATTTTGATGAAACTTTACAGTATTATTGTTTATAACCCAGAATAACGATCTGTGACAAACTAAATTGCATTAACTAGCAGCCGTGGGCAAAAGCTAGTCGTACATAAGTCACAAATCTGAACTCATACAATTCCTACCTATTTCATCAAAAAAGGCTTCCCCTATCCCCTAATGATATCCTTACTTCCAGCGCGATCCTACAGGTTAGTAACTAAGATTATTTTACTTACTTATTTTATTTTTTCCCAGCTAAATACAGTTCAAAGGTTTTATTTTCTTAGAAGTATTAGGTACGAGTATATACAACAACGACAATATCGTACTGAATTCTAATAAGGCCCCACTTCTAAGAAGGTGAGTTATAGGCATTACGCAACCATACAAGCCATCCAATGCATTGAAACGAATGCTCTTCTTGCACATAAAAGTAGGGTTGGCAACTAAAGAAATAAAAAACATAGTAAATCACCACAGCACAACCGATATTGTGAGAGATCTATCTCGAGTAACATTTCCATAATAAATGAATGACAATTTAAAGTAGTAATCAACGCAAGCTTTTTACCTGACTGCGCAAGAAGGAGGGTTATGTTTTTGTAATAAGGGATGGGTTTGATTCCAAGGTAGGTACGACTGATAACTTAGGCATAAATCGAGCTTTCTAAGGCTGAGTTGTAGCACCTAACTTTAATCGTAACTATAACGATAACGGGTGCTTTTTGTATGGAGTTTGACAGATTTTAGACGGTTGTTAAAGCTAAGGTAAGATGGTGCAACCCAGCCTAAGATCGTAGTAGGTAATTTGGGTAGGTAGATATCTATGAAACGTGAAGTAGAGATCACTGAAACAGTTTACTTAGTCAATGTTTGTAACAAAGTTAGGGCCTATAGTCGCGGACTATTACATACATTGAGTTATTTATTTAATTTTCAGCAACATAAATACAGGGTGGAAACGATAAGTGATCTCACTCGATTATTTCTAAACTATACAAGATATCGATAAACTGGTTACTGATCCTGAAAGTGCTTCACAAGATCTATCCAACGGTATCAATAATAGGTTACAGAATAAACTGGATCTATCTGAAAATTCAATGTTTCCAGCTTCCATACTAAATGTATGCCAGACACACAATATTAGAAGTGTATTTTGTTTTATTGAATAATAAACTCTTAAAATAAACTCGTAAATTGTATTCTTCTTTAAAATTATTCATAATAAACATTAGTTTTAGGCTTTACTTGCTATAATATTGTCAAGAGATGAGTGCCATGACTGGTAGTACTAAATGTATGGAAGAAGGAAACATTGAATTTTTGGATAGATCCCGTTTATTCTGTAACCTAATATTGATACCATTCGATAGAGCTTGTGAAGCACTTTTATAATCAATAATCAGTTTTACGATATCATGTGTAGTTTTTAAAATAATGTGACTTTACCAAATGTATGGAAGCTGGAAACATTGAATTTTCGGATAGATCCAGTTTATTCTGTAACTTATTATTAATATCATTAGATAGAGCTCATGAAGCACTTTCAGGATCAGTAGGTAACTAGTTTTTTGATATCATGTATATTTTAGAAATAATCGAGTGAGATCACTTATCGTTTCCACCCTGTATATGTAGAGTCCTTGTCTGACAATGCTATAGCAACCCTAAGCGCAATGTAGGTGCTTATCGTGATTAAATCTTACTATATTTTTCTACTTGAGTGTATGAATTGTTTAGTTGTCGTTATGTACTTTTAAAGGGTAACTAAAGCCTAATAGTTAGCTCTCGCAGACACGCCCAAAAAACTGGTCCAAAATTTGATTCTCAGGTTGGACGCAGAAAAATAAAAAAATATCCTTCACCTACCTACTTAATAAGTTTACAAGATAACATTGATTGTGTTCGTACTTAATCCAGATTTTATTACAACAGCGATAAAGCTTATTATTGAATGGTCAGTTGTTAACTGTACTTAGTTACTGTCGGTAACCTGTCGCAAGGTCAGTAAACAATAAGTAACATTATGTACATAATATGGAAAAAATATAGACGTGATAATGTATCAACAAAGTGTTATAATAAGAAAAACATATGCAGACCTCCCACAACTATTTAAAGTTAAAGGTGCCTACGCACCTACATATCTGAATTTACGTAGGAGCTACATTTATTTTACACATTAGAATCGGGCCTTTCCCACATATAAAAGTGTAAAACGTAGAGTTAAAAAATTCAGATTAATAATAGTCATATAAAATGTAAGTACATAAAAACTACGTGAAGCTTTTTTTCACATAAAGCTCCTAATCCTATCTACCTAGTCATAAGTCATGAATCATATTTGAAGAAAACCACTCCCTTGTTTACATTTTCTTTATTTTACAAAAGAAAGTCCTACGGCAACGGCGATGAACAATGTCTACCCTCATAAGCTTTCGCTCTGTCTTTTCAGCACTAGGACCACGATTATAAGTGAAAATTGTAGTGTATTTAATAAGTTTATTATAAGGAAAATCTGGAGCAGACGCGAGGTAACTTTATGGTACTTCCCTACATAATGACGTTGTTGTCAACAGCTTAAAAATATATTCCCACTTTTCCTTATAAATATTATAATTATGATTCATAAACAACCTCTTTTTACCTGAATAACGTACTTAGCGTAGTTACCTAATACTTTGATAACCCTAGTAAGTGCGTGTAATGAAGTAATAACCTAACCCGAGTTTTTGTAAGTCACGGTCATTGCTAATCTACCTTCCTATACATAGGTAAGTATTTTCCGCTACCCTGGTGTTTATTTTTTCTTACCGTATATAGTAATAAAATAATAAGGTATCTATTATGTAGTGACAGATTGTTCTTGACTAACTACTTTAGCTAGGTTTAATAATAAAGTCATAAAATATCTCAACGGTATTTGTAATCAATTCAATGTAAAAGTACCAAAGTAGGAACGTAAATAATAGATTAATAATGGTTACTACTAGCAATAAGATAATAAGGTTCCAAATAAAATCAAAACTAACCTCCAGACGAAGAAGAGGCGGCAAAAATCGCGAATGACGAGCACTCACTGTCGGGTCCCTCTACAAAATACGTCTAGGCGCCACGAGAAATCGATAAGGGTGGCTACCACCCACCTACCTGCCCACTCTACCAGACCTTCCCCGCCTTTCTCCTCGCTGTGAAAAGTGGGCGAAAAGGGGGCGATTGCTACGAAAAACGAGGTTCAAGATACCCTGGTTTTTCAGAGACGTCACCGCACAGAACTTCACAAACACCTAGGTAAGTACTGTTTATTAATAGTACATAATTTTGTAGCTTACTCTGAGCTAGGTCACGATATGGGCATCGATGTTAGTTCCTGCTTCCTTTGTAATTAATTCACTAAGCTAAGGTTAAGTTTATATCACGTAAGGTATCGTTGTGGTAGGTTAAACTTCCTGGGTAATATTGCTTTAAGTAACTACGACTTAATTAATTCAAAGGGAAGATTATAGATAAGTTATGTAAAGGTGTAGCTGTCGGATCTATTTTTTGAATAATGGTAAGATAATTATGCCCGTTTTCACCATAAATCCCTAATTTTTACAATTTTGTAAACAAAATTCATGTTATTTGTTACCATAGGGGTCACTTAAAAATTAGGGGATGATGGTGAAAACAGGCATAAGACTTTTTAAATTAATCCCCAAAGATAGGTAGGGTAGGTACGATATATTTTCCTTCTTTCACGAACCGGATCCCACGTGAGATATTTAATCATAAGATAATCATGAGATTTTTCTACTAGACATACCTACTGTTTAGTTCATAACCATAACTTTTTTTCGGTAAATTAAATAATTAAATAATCAGACAAATTGCAAGATTGCAACAGCTGCAGACCTATTATAGGTTTTACCTACATATTTTCCTGGATAATACTTACTTATGTACCTACAAGCTGTGAAAAAAGATCTAAATTGGAACAGTTCATTGGCTGTTGACTGATGACTAAGTACATGACTACATTACACGATACTTACATGGTCTTAGGTATGTTATAGTGTGCCAATAGTTAATAACAAATTAACCCTTTATTTGGTAGGTAGGCATAAACAATAACCTAATTGTCCTTGTCGATAAACAACTCCAGCGCTATAACTAAAAAGGATAACTGAATGTTGTCTGTCTAGACCTTAGTCTAGACATAAAGTAGTGAAGTAAGAGATAATTATATGGATCTATAGTTATTATGTAATCTGTAGTAGTACCCAAAACATAGATTGGGAATCGTAAATAGTGTGCCACAACGTTGCTCGGACACTATTTTCTTGGGTTTTTTTTTATCTAAGATTATAGGCATAGGATAACTAAATAAGCAGGATCTAACTAACATGCTCTGACCTAATATCGGCATTATTACGGAAAAACACAAAAGAACTCATTAACCTTAGCAGCGTTAAAGAAATGGAGCTATAACTTTTATAACACAAAGCAATCTATCAACGCAGATAATGGAAAAGTCAATCGCTGATGGGCATTTTGCCAAGCGGCCCCATGAGGCGAGGCCATCGTGTAGTATTCCCCTGACACTGTTTTGTTAGCAATGCGTATATCTGAGAATTGGCTATTTAAATCAATAAGGTACGCAACAAACTGAATTTTTCTCTACTACTTTCTTACTTTCTTCGAAACTGAAGGAAAAAGAAAGTGGGTAAATAATTAATATTTAGAAAGGGAAGGCATTAAGTAAATCTATAACATTATAATTTTCGTTAAGTTTTATTTGGCATTCGAATTTAATTTCTACAGTATAGGTACTACTGTACATAATTCAGCCATACTCATGATATTTTAGTAAATTGACCACTGTTACAATGTGAAGGTTATTAAAAATTCCATGAAAATGAATTTAATGATTTAAGACCTTGACCTTTCTGCACGCAAGTCGAAAACAACAAATCTTTAAAAATGTAAACAACACTGACGATGTTGGCCTTGTTACGAATAAAAACTTACTAACAATGTATGTATTATATTTGTTTAGTTTAGTCATATTACTTTTAGATAAAACTATTAATTTTAATCGTTCTACTTGCATTTATTGAATAAAGCAAATTGTAGATTTCTGAACGAATTGTACGGAGCAATATTGCCATCACAAATAATTAACATGTGTAATTAATTGTACATTTTTAATTTTAAGGAAAGTATTTTGAAGGTATTAAAGACTGCCGCTTTTTTATTATTTTGTTAAAATAAGGTCAAAATAATTCAGTTTTGTCACAAAATAAAATAATCGAACAATGACATTGACGTTTTTTTAGTTGGTAGAAAGTACATAATCGGTACTGGCAACATCGGCACGTTCTTTTTCTCCCCAAGTTTGTTGGAGACACGTGCGTCTAAAACGCCGAAATTTAGGAAATAATCCAAAATGACTGAGGGAACAGCGACGATTCGCACTCGCAAATTCATGACCAACAGGTAAATACCCAAATCATTGAAATCCATGTGTAAATACTTTGAAAATGCGAGTAAAACTTGTTGCCTCGCCATGACAGGTTATGTTGGTCTGACAACGTTTCGTGAATTTCAGGTTGTTGGCTCGCAAGCAGATGGTCTGCGATGTTCTGCATCCAGGCAAGCCTACGGTCAGCAAGACCGAGATCAGGGAGAAGCTAGCGAAGATGTACAAGGTGACACCTGACGTAGTCTTCGTTTTCGGATTCAAAACCAACTTCGGTGGTGGCAAATCGACTGGCTTCGCGCTCATCTACGACACCTTGGACCTGGCTAAGAAGTTCGAGCCCAAACACAGGCTACAGCGTCACGGCCTATACGAGAAGAAGAGGCCTACACGCAAACAGCGTAAGGAACGCAAGAACAGGATGAAGAAGGTGCGTGGTACCAAGAAATCCAAAGTTGGTGCGGCCTCTAAGAAGTGAGATGTGACCGTTTAGTACTGTAAGTAAATAAAAACCCAAAAAAACATTAATTTGTTGTTTTTAAATTATCCTTTTTCCTTCACTGTGTAGTAATAGAAAAGTCCTCTTGTGCAGTTCAATTCAGTGTTTTCATTAGTGCATTTAACTTTTAATTATTGTTCAATTAGATTGGAAGAACTTCAATTTATTTATAAATTTGATAAAAGTACCTATATCTGACTTAAAGAACATGTGCGTGTGAACTGAGAGACCACACTGGTGCTACCCTCTGGAGCAATATTTTGCTAATTATGTGTCATACTTGAATGCTGGCTTCAGATACTTACTAAAAGGTTTGAATTTTTTTAAATGTTTTGGTGATACCAAACAATTTTTTTTGTATTCTTTTCTAAATATTGAAATCTTGGCACCATGGAGTCAAATAAAATAACAAGTTTGTATGCACATTTACTTTATTATTTACACTTACATTAATACTGATAAATAGGTAGAATCTTAGATTAATAAAACCTAGATAGATAGTCAGTGCACGAAAGGTGAGGCAGATTTTAGTAAGCCAGAATGGCTTACTCGTAAACGTCACATGAACTGTCAAAGTGAAAAATTGGTAAACACGTCCGACGACTTTTAATTAATTAAGACGGTTTGTGCTGTGAAAGGGTGTCTAAATACATCAGAAAAACTAAAGAAAGTGACCAGTGTTACATTTCATAAGTAAGTACTACGATTCGACGCGTATTTTGCTTGAATTTGGCTTTCAAAAATTAAATACGGGAATGATACCAGTAACAAGAAAATTTATTTCCCAATTGTTCGCCGTACAAATACACTTCCTTTTTTATGAAATCGAGACTTTTAAGTCGATTTATCTTATTGTAATTAGGTAGGTACTTTGAATTCAATAAATAAATAAGTACATGATGCGTTTTGTTTTTGTTAGTTATAAAATAATTAAAAACGTATTAAAAATTTCCCTACTTTCGGGAAAATCGCCTTCACTGTCTACACTCCCCAACAAAATTGACACTAATGACATAAGATTTTTGCCTCACTCTTGACGAAGCGTTTGTATGAAGACTATCCATCTAGGTTTTATTAATCTAAGGGTAGAATGGCATTTTTGATATGAGAATTTTCATAAAAGAGGTGATTGAATATAATATTCTTGTTTACTATTTGTTAATGTTTTAGGTTTACTTAAGCATATAAATAAATAACTTATTATAGTCATTAACTAACCAACTTCAAGAAAGACAATTTACATCATTAGATCAAATCCTAGTTATTTATACAAATATAGTTTTGAACTTCACAGAAAGTTAGACAATGCAACTTTATTAATTATTACATCCATTTATTCTTATTTTGGTGATAATAGAACAAAATTAGTTGTAGGTCCCTCAGGTTTGTGATCCGTCAAGCTGCTGTTTGTATCCTGGAATCGTTCCAGACCTCATCTTTGGACGATTGTGAACCTTGAGTTCATGTCTTCGCATCATTTTTCTGAAATGATAAGTAAGTAATAGGTTTCACAAATTAAAGGACATTTTGAGAAATTATGTATCTCGTTCTAATTTGAATATTGTGATTGCATAAAGCTAGGCTTTTAAATTACACACAAACAATAAATTATAGTTATACAAATCACAAACATAAAAATATTTCATAATTAGTAATTACCTGATTGAAAATGTTTCACCGCAAGTTGCACAACTGAAGGGCTTCGCGTTGCTGTGTTGAGTGGCCACATGGTTTTGGAGAGCCTGCACAAATAAAACAATTTTTATCTAATTGATTTTTAAATAATATGTATACTAGACCAGTGGTAAAATGATCATAAAGGTAAACTGATAACTGATGATTTTGCACACTAGATTGGTGTGCTCCTTAAACGCATTAAGGAAGCAAAATCGAAGGCTTTCAGTCACTGTTCACACTGGCACCATAAAGGTAGTTGTAATTTAGCAACCTACGTGTAAACCTAAACTACTGTTAGGACAATCTTATACCTGTTTGAACTTAAACCCTCTCTGGCATACTCTGCAGTGGAAAGCTGGTGGGAAGTGCATCTTCTTGTGAGACGCTAGGTTGGAGGCACTTCGGAATGCCGCCGGGCAGTAGGGGCAGGTCTTGGGCCGAGCCGCCGTGTGCCCGTGACGTAGGTGCTGGTTGAGTTCGAACTTGGTACGGGAACGGAAGGGACAGCGGGTGCAGGAGAACGCTAGTTCTGCGGAGTGCGTTAGCCTGGAGAGAAATGTGGGTATAATAATTAGACATATGGGCGTATCCAGCTTCTGGCCTGGAGATCATCAGTACAAAAGCTAGCACAAGACATCGGTACAAATAACTACAGCACGCGAGCCACGCCATACAATTATTAGTGGTTTTCAATGACTGCTATCGTATTAGCGCTCATCAGTTGGCGCCCACTAGAGTAAGGTCAGTGTTATTTGCTTGTGGCGAAGAGGACTATCGCATGTGCACTCTCCAAGTTGGCGCCACTGCTGCAGAGTAGGGTCATGTCAATCACCAGTGGTGCCAACTGCAAGTATAAAAACGATAGCCCTAATCTAAGCAGAAAATCGAAACAAATTGATGATATTTCTACCAATGCCTCCGGAGTCGCGTCTGCGTCTTCAGCTCCATGCCGCAAGTCTCGCACACGTAGCACTTGACTCGGCGACAGTACTCCAGCTTGTCATGCTCCTCGAAAAGTTCCTGGAACATTGAAATATTCCAAGATAAATACCAATAAATGCTTGAGCTTGTACATATTTTCATAGTGGGATTCGAAGTTCGAACCCGTGAACCAAAGATTAAATTAAACCACTTTATAGTCAGTGGCAGGCAAAAAACTTAGCCTATCAAAAATACAACCTATTTTAGGATTTAGATTATAACTTAATTCAGTAAAAAGCGCCATCTATCGGACTTAATTAATTTCAGTTTCTGTAATTCACCTACATAATAAGGATTCCACAATCAGATTCTTTGGGATAGTTAGAGGAATTAGGGGATTATTATAGGGATTTAAGATATAATCCTTACCCTTTTTTGGAATACTCGATTGCATTTAGAACAGATCCACTCCCGCAATAACTTCGTTTTGGTTTCAACAAAGTACCCTCCATGAATTTTGGTTTGTTCTGGCTCCCATTCAGCAGTGCATTCATTAACTGAAAAAAGAATTTCATAGAAATGAGGCTTTATTTTTATTTTATTTTATTTTATTTTATTTTATTCAGAAAACAAACAGCTTACAAATATATAAATTGCATAGATACAGTGTAGTTGGTCAAAGCCTATAGTTTTCACCTCTATATAACCAAGGGGTATAAAATTTAACAAATTTTAATTATACGTAGAAGCAAAGAGAAAAAAAAAAATGGATAGAAAGAAGTTCGAAGAAATTTGACTATATGTCAGGTCGACGAGTCTGACGCGTGAAATCACCTGCAATCAGTTTTCTTACAGCAGTAGGGTAGCAGTATTTCATAAGTTGCTAAGATGTCATTCCTAACATTTATCTAACCTGTCATTTACCTAACTTGAGGGTACTTTCAGAAAAAATCAGATACAAATGTTGGGTGTGGTTTTAGTTTATTAGTGATTAGTGAGAGAGATGTGAAAAAAATTATCAAATTGTGTGAAATAATGAAGTTGAAACACATGGACATTTGGACAAGGACAAAATACCTGTCTGGTACATGTCAGGTAAGTTACTTTTACAATATTTCTAAATATTTAAGTATATTATCCATTGTGTCATATCAATAGTATAGATCAGCGGTTCCCAAACTTATTTTATCTACTGCCCACTTTGAGAATAAATTCTTTTTAGCGCCCCCATTTGTAGTCGAGAGTCGAGTGCTCAGTCGATGTCTAAGAGACCTCCTAGTAAATGACGCCTCCCAAGCCTCTACACAACGTCCCGATTCTTTTTCTGGGTCTCTTACCGCCCCCCTTTAAGCCTGCAGCGCCCACAAGGGGGCGTTATCGCCCACTTTGGGAAAGACTGGCATAGATCACATCCTGGTAGACGCTGTGATTATAACCCGGTTGGGTTAACTGTGCACCTGGCGACTGTAACATTACTTTAACGCTCCCGTACGGACGGAGTGAATGTGAGGAGGTGTGCCAGGGAGTCGCATTCCAGTGAGGACTCGATCGGGTGGTATCTGAATACTTAACACTGATTCAGGTTCACTGACACTTAGTGGCCTTAACAGATCTACTTACTCATGTCAAGTTCCTGCTGCAACTGCCATTGTATGACGTCAGTGGATTGTTTCAATTCCGCTGCCTTCTGCACTGTGTCCTTACATGTGTAACATATGTGTTGCGGTTTACCGTCACCTTCAAATACCTAATAATTTATAAGTTTTGTAACTTTGTTCTATTTTCATCGGCAATAATTTTATTGATTTACAAAATCTAAACTCTTCTGTGCCATTAGAAATTTATGAACCTGTTTCCTGCACACTTTAAATTAAGTTCATTATTTACTTTATGCAGTCAAAAACATACCTGAACCCCTAAAATACTCCTGATGTTGTTTGCCAAATCAAATTCCTTAGATTGGAATATATCTTCTCCCCCAGGGCTCAGACAGAGCCTGCAAGTTTTGTTTGATATTTGCTCTTCTAATATCTTTTTAAGTTTCCTGCAAAGGGTAAATAAACTAGATAGAACATTTGAAACCTAGACACTAAGACTACATATCAACCTATCATTGTGTTGTTAACTTTAACTGTAATTTGTGCAGTGTAGATATTTAATCAAGGTAGTGTAAGCTCTAGCATATCAGGTTAAGGTAACAGGAAGACAGTGATAATAATCGCTATGCATGCAGTTTAAAGAGAAAATTCCTTTATGTGGCAGTTTCTGTAGCCCTGAGCTGACGTTCTCTCTTGTTTCCAAACTAATACTTACTGTGCAACCTTGTTCTGCTTTGAAGCGTTACAGTACCTCATCCACTTGACTCTCTCAAACTCGCATTTCCCTATTTTAGTTGAAATTAACTTTTGAGCTAAAATTGAAGAAGTCATGTTGTTTTGATATAAAATCGTATTAGACAGTGGGTTTGCACTCGGGTCGAGGGTCGAAATAATGGTGCAACTATTTGTTGTTCCTGAACAAGATTAGTTTTACATAGATTGTTTACTAAAAACATAATCTGAAAAAGAATTTCATTCACAAAATTTTATTAAAAAGTAGGTAAATATTAAACTACAAAATTCAAATCAGCACAACAATTTGACAGAAGTCACAGTTTTATTTTAACGTTTGGTTTGATTTAAGTCAAAATGTCAAACTGAATCGATTGTAATCGATTAATAATAATAGTATAGCCTGACCAGGAACATAAAAACCCTGGCATAGAGGCGCCTCAATTGCATTTGATAGTGCAACACTGAGTACAGTCGTACCTGTGTTAAATTAATAGGCTAACTTTATGTATCAGGATTCAGGATTACGGGCTAATTTGATATTTTCATAAATTAACGAAAAAATATTATTATAGGTAACCTGATTTAAATAAATTAAATGAAACCATCAATCGAGCTAGTAGATTTATTTTATTATTCATCAATAATCAAATTCAGAACTTGAATATTCAACTGCAATGTCTGCTCATGAACGCTTCAAACTCGGTACTTCTTTCCCAATCCCATAAAATTCAACACTTAGAAAGTGACAAAATTTTTAAAATAGGTAGTTGAAACAAACCACAGCTAATTTTCATAGTGGACTGTACTATACGATAAACATGACAGTCAATTTGACAACCTTTGTCGGAAACATTATTCAATGAAAATATTGTCCGAACCCTTAGTATTTCTCTTCGACAAATACTTTAACACATTGTGAACCACTTTTCTTTCACGACTATAAAAATATTTTAGCAATTTAATTCATAAAACCAATTGCGCACATTTAAAATAAAGTTTGTTTACACTTTGACAGCAATAGTAGACTGACATGCAAGGTGACATGTCAATGAAGTTTTCAGTTACTGTTGCCATTAAAAGAATCAAATCAAATCAAATTGTTTATTTGCCTACTAAGTGTACATTAAAGGTCTTATCACTAATACATGTGCTTATTACTTAGTTACCTAGTTAAGGCATTGCAAAGGTTTGATGGGAGGGCTACATTATTTATTTTTATAAATAAGTAAGTATGAGTGTTACATTAATATTAAATCAAATATTCTATTGAATATAATATATTATGTTATATATAATATATTTGCTAAAGACTCAGAGCGCCATAATGAGGTATTTTAATAAAAAATTAAAAAGTATAAAAAGTTAGTTTGTTGTCTTATTTATATGTTGTTTTATAGGGTTTGTTATTTAAATATTCGTCTAGTTTGTAGTAGCAGTTATTTATTAAGAATTGTTTTAGCTTGTTGTTAAAAATTGTGTACTTTTGTTCGTTTTTTATTTCCAGTGGTAATTTATTGTATAGCTTGATGGCCATATAGTATTAGTACCATTAGTTTTCCGCGACATGGCGAGGGTTTTTATGTTCCTGGTCAGGCTATAGAAGTATTTGGGAGAAAGATCATAATTAATCTGAACATAAGGCTAAGCTATAATACTTGTATAGAAGGCTAATACAGATTCGTACCATCGTACTTCCCAGTGTAAATACTGTGTCTTATTTGTCTGCTGTAAGGCACGATTTTTTAGTGTTTTAAAATAACTTCTCTCTAAGAATAATTTCTTGTAAGAAGAACTAGTAAACTATGTACATGCTTCTGCCTGCCTAAAAACTTAGATCCTTTTTATTAATCTAAGCTTAGATCAAGGAAAATAAGACAGTAAGACTAGTGGTTTCAATGTAATACAATTTATTGATCATTGCCTCAATTTTATAAACATTTCAAATCACTTAGTTCCATTAAACACCAAAGCTATCTCCGTACATTTCATACACAGTCGGACAGTACTGCTTTGCCAATTGAGCATAAGGCGATGTTTTCGGAATACTGTACTTCATGGTCAAGTGATTCCACATGTGGTGGGCGTATGTCTTCTCCGAAGTCGTCAGGTTGCGACCGGCCTCGAAGTATAGTCGGTTCTGTTTGTAGTACACCGGGTAGAACACCTCTGGATCGTACACTTTGAAGCCTGGAATATGAATGTATTATTACTAAAAACATAAACTTATTTTAATAATTTCCTCTTGCTACTACAGCTACTTGAGTCTGACCAATGAAAGGTGGTGGAAAGAGCGGCAATATTCAAAAAACTTTCAGATGTTGACACGAAAAAATTAACTTGTTAATCTACTTTAGTTTTTTTAAATGCACCAGAAAGATTTTTATAATAATTGCTACTTTTAACTAGTGCTGAGATTCACAAAAGAACATTTCAGCAATTTCATACCGTTGCATCCGTGAATCCATTTTTTCTTCTTGGTTTTGAAACACATTTCCTTTACGACTCTCGTTATTACACCCGGGCCATTATACCCCCAATAGTTTGGATTGTAATTCTTTTTAAAATTCCTGGAAATAATAAAACATAAAAAGGTTAATACGTTGTACGTAATACATTATGCCATTAATAGACCCATAGCGTAACGATTAGTACTAAGCATTATTTAAAAGCAAAAAATATCTTTCTTATAACTTACTCGACCGTAGCTGCAGCCATTTGGCGTCCCAGGCTATCCCTTGAGAACGACATGACACCGGAGACAACGGCAGTAATACTTTCTCTGCCGGACCAGTTCTTCTCCAGATCATCAAAGGGTTTTACCACCACAAAATCCGAGTCCATATAAACCCCTCCATATTTGTATAGCGTAAGATAGCGTAGAACATCAGAAGTGTGTTCAATCCTCCAAGCGCTTTTTTTGTAAGGACTAGCGGCGACTAAAGACTCCAGAGGTGTTCCCTTAGCGTACTCTTGCAGATGAATACGCATTAGCTTGACGTTCTCGTATTTGAGGAGCTTTGCAAGGAAACTCCTTTTGAGAATGAAGTCGGAAACTGGTCCACTGAAGAACACGTTTACTTGCCAGTCTGGATGTGCCTTAGCTGCTGATTCCACACCACAAGCCTGTCTTGAACTCAGCCCTCCTCTACAAGATGTTTCATGGAAAAATATCGATTTCTCCGGGGGATTGAATGTTTCATCTACCAATGGCAACGCGTCATCTTCGGTGGAATAATGGCACGATATATTCTCTGTCATATTCCATTTTATTATGTACATTTCTGGAGAGTCTCGTATTTTTAGAATAAATATAATTATTCCGGTAATTAATACCGATATTATCGTCTTGTAAGAGCATTTCTTACAACATAAATCCAGGAACACATGTGTAGCACGATTGTTTCTTACGAACATTAAATTAGCTAATCTTGCAAACACTGCAATAAAAAACATAAAAACTTATCAACATTCAGCATCGAAAGTAGGTGCTAACTTAGATTCAGGGTTATTACAAAAATAACAAGATTATGAAATGGGAAAGGCAGTAACAATGGCGCACTTACTTAAATGAGACACTAGAAAAAAATGTTCTTGAACTTACCAAAATTATTAAATTATCTTCTATATTATATTCTATATTTTTGTTAAAAACACTCAATTTATTTTCACTAATGAATATAATAAATGATGTGTTAATGAATGTAAAAGCCACGAGTGACAGATGATATCGCAGTTCACTTTAATCGGAACAGGCAGGATGTAGTCCTATTTTTATCTGAACAGCATTTGGAGTTAGGCAAGAAAATCTTTAAACGAATAAGTAATTAGTTTGTTTATAATAATACGGTTATTTCACTCACTCACGGAAAAATAATGAATATAATTATGTACGATGATTTGAGTTACGCAATCATCATAGCTAAACCTATACTTAGAACTTCCTTGTTTCTAATAATTTAATTTTATCTTAACAGCACGACACTTTTGCTGGAAACCATAAACATTATTCGCCTATGATAGGTAGGTAAATAATAAAGCTATAATTATTTATAATGAACTTAATTTATTAAAAATATATATGATATTTTACAAATAGGATAATTATTATGAACCAGGTAAAAAACTGTGTTGCATTTCCTACTTGATTACAGTGTTAGAGTCGTCCAAACTCATCCACGAATATGCTATAAGCGGTCGGACAGAACGTTTTCGCGAGGGTATCATATGGTGATCCTCTCTGTATCTTGAAGTGCTGGCTAAAATGGTTCCAAACGTGGTACACGTAGGCCTTGTCCAGGTCAATGTGTCCTCTCTCAAAATAGACGTGAGCCTTTTGCCATTCGATAGGATAGAAGTATTCGGGACCGTATACTTCGAAACCTGGAAGATATTAATTTTTTAAAATATTTCAACCCATGGTAGGGTAGCCTACCATACCTAGGTAGATAACTGAGCCGCGAATGAGTGTCGTTAGGAAAATAACTTGCGGCGAGCCCAATAAAACGGTCATTGGGCTCTGGAGGACACCGTCAAGTTTTAGAGGGTTATAGGTCCCGGGTCTTCTGGCCTCACGTAACCCTCTCCATCGGCCGGTAGTGGCTAAGTATTGTATTTCCTAACGGATAATAAGGGTAGGTACCTATTATAGGTAGGCTCACCCATATTGCTAAACGTAAGCCTCCTAAGGGGCGTCTCAAATCACGACCAAATATTAAATACTAAGTTCAGACTGCAATTAAGGTACTGATTGGTGGCTTACCATGACACGTCGCAGTAGTCATTTTCCACACATCAGTGGTTGAGCACATGTTCTTAAGTACCCTCGTGATCACACCCGGCCCATTGTGACCCCACACATCCCCTCTGTAGTTCCACTTAATATCCCTGAAGACAAGTTAGGTAAATTATCATCTGGTCCAAAACAATCTTCTTGGGTATGGGAAGTAGACAACAGAATAATAAATACGAGTACACATACTTGCTACACATAGCACCCAGACCCGTCACAGAAATTATCATTTCAATTTCTGCCCGGCCGGGAATCGAACCCGGGACCTCTCGGCATAGTAGTCCGTTCTGAACCACTACGTCCAGTTCGATGAAAAAAGTATTTGGCTCAAGCGGGATTCAAATCCGCCATGTCCTAGTTTAAGCGTGGTTTAAGCATCGTGTGTTTAAGGCTGAGTTGCACCACCTAAATATAACGATAACTATGACGATAACCGGTGCATTTTGTATGAAGTTTGACAAATTTTTGACGATAACATAATAGACAGATAGGTATAAAAGTAATTGCACAACCACTACCTACTAATCAATCTTAATCGGCTGAGGTCAAACTTTCGATCGATTTTGTCAACTTCATTAGAGTCTAAGTAGAAATGCCCTTGGAGTCGATGTTCTTATTTGTTTTTGTCGCATCCATTAGTAATATCCGTGTTACTAGCGAAGAAAAGTTTTAATTGTAAACTAGCATAAGATTGGTTTCTCGTTGAGTTAGGCTTGGGACTTCAATGTAGGTAGACCATGTTTGCAAGCGGCAAATGCCATTACGATCATACGATTTTCGTTGAAGAGTAAAATCCTTTTCAAAATCGACATGACCGCTTTTCAAATAATGTGTTTACATTACGGTATGTAATTATTAAAATGCTTACCTTATAGCAGCTTCAGCGACTTGTCTCCCTACTTTATCATCAGAGAAGGCCATTGCTCCTGCAGCAACAGCTATACCACTTTCCCTAGCAGCCCAGTTCTTCACCAGGGACCCCAAAGGCTTTGCCACCACCACGTCCAAGTCCAAATACACTCCCCCCCATTTGTACAAGGATAAGTATCTCAAAACATCTGACGCGTGCGAGATACGCCAGCGAGTCCTGTTCAGTGCTCCTCTTGCTACAAACTTCTTCAAAGGGGTGTCTTCTGCGTATTTTACTACGTGAATCCTGTAGAAGTTCACGTTCTGGAATTGCCCCAGAAGTACACTGTTGTTTATTAAAGTGTCCTTAGTCGCTGGAGCTGTGAAAAGGACATTTATCTCCCAGTCAGGGTGAGATCTAGCTGTCGATTCGACAGCGCAAGCTTGACGGGCATCTAGACCTCCTTTGCATGACGTCTCGTGGAAAAATATGGATTTGGACGAGAATTTCACTTTGTCTGCTGATGGTAACACATCCTCAGCTTCTAAGTAGTGGCAGGATATGTTCTCCAACGGCTTCCAATGTATGAAGTAAAGATCTGGCGATAAGTCCGTATTCAGGATTGCTATCAAGAAGAGAATTGAAAGTGCTACGATGATGATTTTTGCGTGTCGCTTGGCTTGTTTTAGGAACATTCTGGATGTTGCATGTTCCGTTATTTCTGGTTTCTTTGAAACTTGTGACTTACATGTTGGTAATGGAAGGTTTTGTTAATGACTGAGGTGTCGAAAGGTAATGGACGTAATCGCGCAGTTGAAAGCCGACATGGGAGTCTACCCATCTGTGGAGTGGCCAATCGATTGACATTGGTTAACATAATTGCGACGTGCCATCGCACGCCACGGCCTACCCTCTAATGTTCCCATCGAAGACTTTTATAGCAGACACATTAATTGTAGACATTTTTAGAAAGATGACAGCGATGGATCATTAAAAATAGATCAGTTCTGTGAATGTTATTAGTTTGGATGACGTGTTGATTGTTTTTAATTTATAGTGTTTTAACGTAGATAATGGATAACAGCCATAACGGCACAAATAAAGTGGCATCTAATTATGTGTTCGTTTTCATTAATAATTACCTAATCATTCGTTGTAATCGTTGTAGTCGTAAAAAGAAAATGAAACGTAACGTAAACGTAAAGAAACGTCTAATGAAGTAGGAAAGTTTTTTACCCGTACTTATTTTCTACATTGCTATACTTCATAAATAAAACATATTTTAACATCATATAACTTTATTCCGCATTCATTCAATAACTTATAATTAAATTACATTTTACAGTGCCATATCATGATAAAATAAAACCCTATGAATAAATAAATTTAAGACTCGTTTATATCTAGACATGCTACTGCATTATCGATTACGTAAAATGGAAATAAAAATTCACACAGCGACCTGAAATCAAATATATATTTTTACTTAATTATAAACATAGGATAAGTTGGCTATATCGTTTTAATTAAATCCCAGAAAATAATGTGAATAAAGATTCAAATTAAATCCCTAAATAAATTGTGTGACATTTATTTGCCATAGGGATATTAAAAATAAGCATTACGCAAGTCCTAACATAAACATAACTTTGGAAAGCATTTATAGAATTATTATAAATTCAAATTACAACTAACACAAAATTAATTAATAATAAAATTACATACATCTTTGTACCATAACATACTTTCATCACGATTATTAATAATTCGATATACAATTGATAAAATAATGTGAATAATATCGAAGAGTGACCAAGTATTTTTACTTTCTTTATTAAGGGAATGATTGTCAAAAAATTGACAAAAAAGAACTGATTTTAGGATCGTATTACACTGTTCGTATTAACCTGATCGAGTTAACTGCGCAACTCGCGGGCCCTACATTTTTGTTTGCCCCGTCCGTGGCAGTGTCGATGTGACGTCACGGCCGCCACGTGCGCGGTTAACTCAACCGCTGCGGTAAGTATAAATCTTTAACTGTCAAAAATTCTAGCAGCCGAACACGCATGTTTGACGGATGCTTAGATTCCGTATAATTATGTATAATTTTAACTTCCCACGCCTTTTTACACGTTGTTTTCCATACAAAATTTAAAGTATTTTAAATATAATTATATGATACTAAGAGGAAACTATCTATTCATTACATATTTTTTGCTTTTCACATTTTTTTGAAATCATGGAACCAAATATATCCGTGCCAAATTAAAAAGCTAATAATAAAATACTGCTTCAGCATGACTTTAAGTACAAATACAATAAAATAAACGCCAAAATAAATAATAATTTACTTTATGATCACTTTTATGGTTACTACACGCCTGTATTAGGGTGAGATACGTCCACCATCAACTAAATAAGGTTTTACCATAAATAGCATAGAACTGGGGTCAATGAAACATAACCTTTATGCCTGTGGCATTAGGACCTTATTTGCTTGAAACCACATTCATTTCAGGGAACATATTTTTAAAACATTGGAAATCCAATTCACATACTTAATATAGCACATAATAGTAAAGAAAAAAGGGCTACCGTTGTTATATTTAACAGTTGGCACTACTGGCAAGTGTCAGGGCCTTAGTCTACAGTGGCGCCATCCTGGTAATTGAAAATGCGATAGTCCTATCGCTTCTCCAGATGGCATTACTGTCTTGGCCACTAGCAATAAGACTAGGCGCAGACCACCGATTTTTAGTTAGCCGATAGTTGTGCCCGATTTTAAATTGTATGAAGAATCGGCCAAATCATATCGGTGTAATGTGCGCACTTCCATACATGCCCATACTGATCAACTGCCCGACTAAACATAGGCCGACGAAAAATCGATGGTCTGCGCCTAGCCTAGGCTAAGACCATACTCTACAGTAGCGCCAACTCGTGAGTGCTAAAAGAACTAAACACAGGTATTTTCATTGATAAATACGAGTACACATTTAAATTTTAAAAACTAATGTGCGCGTTTATCTTATTGCGTATTTACACAGTAAATTATTGTAAATACGCAATCAGCAGTATTTAAAAATTGAAGTATAAAACAAAGAAGTTTGATAATTATATCTTTAGCCCACAGATAAACTAAACTCTAAGAGAGTGGATCTTCAAAATTAAGCACTTGGCACTTTATTTGCCATTGAAAAGGCTCACTTATGATGTCGTTGTAATAGTTTAAAATTGCTAAAAATTGACACCGAATATTGTAATAATAATGCATTTATACAATTCCTATATAATTTCACGCAATGCTGATTCTCAAAGGTCTAAAGATTTGGGCGACATAATGCATACCATCAAACAAATAAATTCCTTGTGTCATTAGTGTAAGATGCATAATTTAAATTCTCTGTTTCAGATTATCAACTACGCGAAGAAATGAATCACTCACATCGAATCGAAGAAGAAATATGCACCTTAAGCCCAATGCAAATATACTTTATTAGCTTAAAGCTACTTGATTGTATTATTTTGTGTCAATTTTAGCTGCTCTCCTTAACGCGAACGGTGGCAATTCTGTAGAACGAATCGCACGAGCATTTCACTTCGAAGCAGATAAAAAGAGTCAAACTATCGAAATTAGAAGTACATTTTGCAAATAAAACAAGAATCACATAACTCCGTTTAGCTTTAAAATTATCTATCTCTTTCATCAATGCAGTGGCGTAGCTTGGGGGGGGCAGGGGGGGCCATGGCCCCGGGCGGCATATGAAAGGGGGCGGCGGATAAGAAAAAAAACATTGCATGAACAAGAAAAAAAAAGGTCGACTATGTCTACGTTGAGACTAATAAATCTAGCTATACTGGCAATTGAAAATGAGATACAATTTGATATCGACGATTGTGTAAAAGATTTTGCTTTGAAAAAAGCACGAAGAGTACATTTTTAATCTATTTTTTTAAGTAATAGTAACAAAAATATTCAAGGAGCTTACTTAACCCTCTAAAACTTGCGCCACAGATAATCTTTCGTGATTTCTCTTGTTACAAACCGAAATAAAAAAGTGGTTTGTAAATAGTTAAAGCCATATCTAAGCTACTTTTAAAACCTTGAATTTATTATATTCTGCAAGTTTGAAATTCAAAATTAGCTAAAATTGTAACTTTTAGCAGTAATTAAATCTGTAACTTGCTGCAAATATGTAATGAATTCAAACAAATTATTTTAAAAAATAGCTTCGATACATATTATACATTTTTCCACTTTTTTAATTTCGGTCTATAATAAAAGTAATCAAGAAAAAATATGGTGGCGCTGGTTAGCTAGGGTACAACCCGTAATAATAATATTAAGCACATATGTTATTCCTTCTAAGTTCAATGAGCACTATACAGGGTGGAATTTTGTAATGCCACCTGGAGGGAAAGTACTCTTAATACTGTAGATAGAAAATTTTACTGAAAGAAAACATTCCTTTATTTTTGAAAAGAAAGAGAACTGCATTCAAAGATTTTCGAAAATTTTTGGAAAATTCACTACCATACCATACAATTTTCTGTAACATAATTGAAATAATTTAAGATTTCATGGTTTTCTTTTCATTTGATTTATCAAGTTTGTTAGAGAGATTTCATCCTTATACTTAACCCTAACGATCGATGTAATAAAAATACAGGGTGTAATTTTTAACAGATTTTAGTTGGTTCGATTCCCGGGTGTGGCAAGCAAATATTTGGAAATCTTTGAATGCAGTTCTATTACATTTCAAAAATAAAGAAATGTTTTCTTTGAGAAAAATTTTCTATCTATAATATTAAGAGTACTTTCCCTCCAGGTGGCATTACAAAATTCCACCCTGTATATAATGTAAGATAATATTTACTCTCAATTGACAAATAAATACTTTAATACTTGTTATTATTGTTTATTGTTATACACCTAGTGTTACATAATAGTTAGGGAGGCGAATAGGGGAATTTTCGGCAATACTCGAGCGTGGCAGTTTAAGATATGAGAGATACCTTAGACCTAATAGAACAACCATGTAAAGTATTTAGCTCTATATGTAGTGACGCGCGCCTAGGATAGACGATCAGATTAGTAAAAAAAAATGGATAGTCTGAAATACTCGAGCGCGTCAGATTAAGATATTGGGGGTTGATTTTAGTGTTTAAAGACTAAATTTAACTAATCTGACGATAAGTCCTTGACGCCGCCGAGTTATAGGGTCGCGAACTTGTAAAAAAAAAAACGTTAATCCGGCATGCTCGAGCGCGATTTTTTTATTTTTATTTTGAAGAATATAATCTAAAACTTACTAAAAATACAAAATCTGCCGGTTTCCGCATGACCGGAAGTGTGGAGAAGCCATTTCGTCTTCCTAAGAACGCGTTACGGCATATAAGTCGCGAACGATACATTTTACAAAAAAAAAAGTTTAAATAAACATTTACGTTGGTTGTATCTATCGCTTTATTGGCATTCTTAAATTCCCCATTTTATCAAGGAGAAAGAAAGGAAAATAAAGAAACCAAAAACCTTTTTCGGTCAGATTAAGAGTACCCACCAACATTTTTGTCAGATTAAAAGAATATGCTTTCAGGATACCGAGATAAACCTCCCCTATGAAAATCTGACGCGCTCGAGTATTTCAAAAAACCTTTTTTTTTTGCATTTTCATAAATTCATCGTAACTTATCGTCACGCCGAAATCGTCAGTTTTTTTAAAGGGAGCTTCCTTGGGGCCTACTTAACACCCCTTCCGAAAATCTGACGCGCTCGAGTAAATATATATATTTTTTTCATTTTTGACTACTTTATATGCCTAGCCCCACCACGCAAACCGGCAGATTAGTATACCGTTGTTATCAGAGGCACTCGGGGCATACGTAGTATGAATATCTGACGCGCTCGAGAATGCCCAAGTAACTGTTTTTTTTTAACATTTTTGAAAAACCGTACACGCCAAACCCACCGCTAAAATGGTTTTTGCCATACGAGCTTTTCTTTTCGAAATTATTTTCTCTTTCGATTTTGATAGGTCTCGACGGCGCCGTTGAATTACGCCATTTAGCTACCTCGCCTCCCTAACTATAATAAAGCTGAGCTATTTAAGAAAATCAAACTTCCTGTGGGTTTCAAGCAATTGCTTCTCTTTAATGTATTTTCCTTCTGAAGTAGTGCGTGGTAGTTTATTTTGACTTTCAACAAATAAGGTGAATAGTGTACCTGAAGTCCATTCAATATAATATTTAAACTTTAAAATATTTATAATTAAAATAAAGGGCGGCGGATTTCCGGACGGCCCCGGGCGGCGAAAAGCCACGCTACGCCACTGCATCAATGGGCATTCAGTACTTGTCAAAAAGTGACAAAAGCATTAACCAAAATCGAGAACCAACAGCACATGGTTTACTAGAGTAGTACAAGAAAATCGCCTCCATTTTTACCAGAGTATACATTTAGACAAATCCAAATTATTCCCTATTGTAATCCTATAAAGTACAGATTGAATTACGCCAAATCTTTTGTAATATTTCAATATTTCTTATGTATCATGCACTAAACTAATACCTCGCGAGTACTATAACTGGATTGCTACTGGACTGTTTGAATCTATTTAGAATAATATTATATTTCGTCTAAACTATTTCACTATCCTATTAATAGAAAAGCTACATTACAGCTTTGAAATTATTTAATGATAAAGCTTGATCAGAAAATAAAACAACGGCTCACACATATACATTTTAAACTGTCAAATTGTTGACTTTCCATGACTTTTGGTAAATTTCGTGGAGGGTTTTTATAACAGTTTAACTTTCCCCCCAGGACAAACTGCCTTCATTGGTTGGTTACAAGTAATGAGGGCTATCGTTTTAGCGCTCACCAGTTAGCGCCACTGTAGAGTAAGGTCCTGTCACTTGCTAGTAGCGAAGACAGTGGCACCAACTGGTGAGCGCTAAAGTGGTAGGAGGACTATCGCATTTGCACTCATCAAGATGGCGCCACTGTAGAGTAAGGTCCTGTCAATCGCCAGGGGTGCCAACTGTTAAGTATAAAAACGATAGCCCTCATTACAGTGGTGAAAACGAGAGGTAGGATTTTTCTTTACATTCAGGCACAAAAATTCACGACATGAAAAGGAGATAGTCTTTATAAATTATCGCTGTTACGGGATTTGGCAACAAAACACTTTTATAAATATTGATGACTGAGTCGAAACGTCGGGAGGGTACATATCTGTTTACCTTTATAAGTGTTTTGTTGCCAAATAGTTATATAATTTATAGTGAAAATGAGATAGTCTTTAGTTTCTGACCAAGCTTCATAAAATTCATTTTTACAGATCACAATAATAAGATAAACCTACGCCGCAATTTAATACTCAGCGAAATCAGTGTTTGTAATTTACTAGTAGATTATAGTTATGCTATAAATGGCAGTTGTATGAACTACATTAATATGAACGGCTGTCTTATTTGAGTATACATTTTAATTATATTTCACTATTTTTTTACAAGCACGTTGCATTGCTTTTTAGTGTGATTTTCTATGGAAAAGCATCTTATATTGTATTTAGTGTGTGTGGAAAATAATAATAATACCAGACGTGTATAATCGTTTGATTATACAGGGTGTTGCTTTAAGTATGGATAAAACAAAAAAGATTGATGCTACTGCTCAAATGTCTTCAACTTTCCTATAAACAATATCCAAATTCTCAAAATATGTTGATGTTCCTATACTAATTGGCTGATTACTGACGATCATTAAATTTGTATGGAAAGGTTTTTTTGAAGGTTTGAACTTCCTTTCCGTCAAAATCTTTTTTGTTTGAACACATACATACGACACCCTGTAGTTTTGTTTTTGTTATAACCATCTATCGCGTATCTTTCTATCACGTATACATATTAGAAGAACCTAATATAATCACTCAGACGACACAATTATTTGAAGTGATAACAGCTTCGTACATAATAATAATATAAACATTTGACAGATTTAGAATATATTCTTATGGACATAAGAGTCTATGTCTGTTGAAAGTATACATCCCTTCATTCAATTACATTACTGTACGAGACAAATAACAGTCGAATACAGTTAGGCTATTCGCGCAAGGCTGACAGTATATCTATCTCTTTTGCACCTTTATTGAGAGAAAGAGAGACATAGTGAAGTCTTCCGTGCGCGCCTAGCCTTTCTATTTTCACTCATTCTGTATTTTTATCTGTGTATCTTCCATTGCATCAGTCATACTCCATATTGAAGTTGTTTAATAACAATAATAATGGAACCACTCGCGTATCACTTTACATTATTGTGTTTTAAAAAAACCTGTCGGTTTCGAAATAGGGTGATTCTGGTGCTAAAATAAGAGATTTTTGTATGAGAACAACAAATTCAAACATATTATAACCTTGTCTAGTCTAAATTAGACTCTTATGGCGCAAGTACACTATGCGGGAAATTGGCTAAATAATAGTGTGAACGCTATCTCGGTTACTTTCTTCTTTCCCCACCCGTGCGTCGCCAATACTTCAGTGCGATCTAGCGCTTCGTCTCCGTAAATTTTGTGCATAGTGTATTTGCGCCATTACAACTTGTATGGGAAAGTGAAATTATTTGAGATTAACATTGATCCTCTACAAAAAAAAAACTATATTTATACCAGAATATCCCTTTTTCGAATCGAACAGTAAGCGTAGTGTGAGTTTACGTCAAACGCATTCGTTGTCGACTGCGTAAAAAAGTGTCATTAAATGTATGACGGATTGTACAGCGCCCCTAGCGGAAACTTTCAAGAACAAATCTTCATATATTTTTAACGCGCCCTCAGATTTATTATAACACCGCGTATACAGGGTGGAAACGATAAGTGATCTCATTCGATTATTTCTAAACTATACAAGATATTGAAAGCCTGGTTACTGATCCTGAAAGAGCTTAACTAGCTCTATCCAGCGGTTCCAATAATAGGTTACAGAATTAACTGGATCTATCCAAAAATTAAATGTTTCCAGCCTCCATACTGAATGTATATACAATATGAATGTATGCCCAGCCAAACAATATTAAAAGTATTGTTTATTTATTAAATAATAAACACTTAAAATGAACTCGTAAATTGCATTCTTATTTAAAATTATTCTTTGAAAACATTGGTTTTAGGCTTTACTTGCTATAATATTATCAAGACATGAGTGCCATGACTGTGGCTGTACTAAATGTATGGAAGCTGGAAACATTGAATTTTTGGATAGATCCAGTTTATTCTGTAATCTATTTTATTGGTACCGTTTGAAAGAGCTTGCTTGAACTTTCAGACTCAGTAATCAGTTTTTCGATATCTTATACAGGGTGTTAGGTAAATGGGTATATGAGCCAACACTAGCCCATGCTAACATGGTCATATAAATGGTATGGTGAAGTCAGAAAATTGATATCTTCATTTTAATAATTTTATTTTTCATACAAATCGGATTTCATAAAATTTATTTTGTATGAAAATTAAAAAAAATAAAATGATGATATCAAATTTCTGACTTCACCATACCATTTATTTTTCATACAAATCGGATTTCATAAAATTTATTTTGTATGAAAATTAAAAAAAATAAAATGATGATATCAAATTTCTGACTTCACCATACCATTTATATGACCATGTTAACATGGGCTAGTGTCGGCTCATATACCCATTTACCTAACACCCTGTAGTGTATAGTTTAGAAATAATCGAGTGAGATCACTTAACGTTTCCACCCTGTATAGTACCCGTTACATACCTACATATTGACGTGTTTACCGCGCGGTCAACCGTGCCACATGCATATGGACGGCGTGTACTATTGCGCCGGCAGCGACGGTTGCGTCGGACGGGACGGCGAATGGGCACGCGCCGGCTCCTCCGGTTCCTCTTGTTTCTTGTTTTGGACGAATCTGTAATTAAATTAGGATTAGGCCCAGTTTTATTACAAGCTTTTATTTACTTTCACATGTCTGGTGTAGGCAAATCATAGTCAAAATAACTAATTGTTAAATTTTGCTACTAATGGTTAAAAAATGTACTAAAGTCAAGCTAACCATTGTTTGAAAAACATTTTTCTCTGATATTTATCCACTTGTCATTTGACATCTGTCAGATTTGACTATTGGTTATTTTAACTATGATTAAAAAAACTGGGCCTAATGGTCTTGCCAGATCAGTGTTTTTCAACCTTTACCATGAGACGACCCTCCTAGTATGAAAAAATATTTTGCGACCCCCCGACCGTGTCTTGCGATCCCCCAGGAGGTCGCGACCCACAGGTTAAAAAACATTGATGTAGATGGAAGAGCAGTCACCCGCTATAAAAGGGTCATGGGTTCGATTCCCCACCTTAGGCAAAGATTTTTTAAGTTATGATGCGACTTTTAACGCTCAAAAAATTTAATAACTTGTATACATCGTCTGTGGACTCGGTGGTCTTTTAAGTACAAACGCGAGATGTAGCCCATTATCGATGGAAAGGGGCTACACTAGACGACCATATGGTCATCAAAACCCCTACATGCCTAGCGGCAGAGGCTACTGACTTAAAGACATTATGGGTGGTCTCTCAAGAGACCACGTCAAGGCCACACTGAGTGACACCAGTCGCCCTACGTATCTGTATTAAACTGACCTGTAAACATCGTCAGTAGTCTGCAAAGTCCCCAGCCCAAGATGTAGCCTTCGGCCAATAGGCGGCGGCGCGGCGCTGGGCGACCACCAGTCCACCACGCGGCCCACCACGGGCACGCGCCGAAGGAGCCCTTCCTGCCATAGCCGCTCGGCTCACAATTGAAGCATCCACCAACTAACCTCAAATATCCGTAGTCACCAAAGTACAATCGATCGATGGGGTGCAATACTGAGTAACCATCTTTTGACCAACCTCCTACTTAGGTACTTAGTGGTGTCGCAAAGTCGCAACAGTAACTAGAGTAATCTTCAAAATACACACTAAGTGAGCATATTTTGACCACGTTCTTACCTACTTACCACCAGTCGTTCTACCTGTCTCCTTTCGGAATATGTATGCAACTAGTCTGGTCCGTGAGCACGTAGAATTTTGTCCAATGACCCCAAGCTACCCATCCTTATCGCTCGCGCGTAATTATGTTGCTGTCGCGCTCGCACACTCACTGCGGGCGCCCGTCGCACAGTCGCGACAGCAATATAATTACGCGCGAGTGAGCTTGGGGTCATTGGACAAAATTCTACGTGCTCACAGATCGGGCTTTATCGACTGACCTGTATACATCGTCCGTAGTCTGCAAAGTCCCCAGCCCAAGGTGCAGTCTTCGGCCAATAGGCGGCGGCGCGGCGCTGGGCGACCACCAGTCCACCACGCGGCCCACCACGGGCACGCGCCGAAGGAGCCCTTCCTGCCATAGCCACTCGGCTCACAATTGAAGCACACTTTTTTTGAACAACTTGATACATCTGTAGGTTTCAAAATGCCGAGTGCGTGGTATAGCTTACTTGGCAGTACCATAATTGGACTACCCTCCTTGCTACTTAATGATTTCGCAACCAAACTGATGATTCGTAGTCTCCAAAAGACAAGCGCGAGATGTAGCCTATAATCGATGGGAGGGGGTCACACTAGGCGACCTTATTTTGAGTACCTATTTTATGGTGTAGCTATCAGCCTGAGACATCATCTGTGGTCTGTTTTGTCCCATTATTCAACATTGTGAAGGTATCTAACCTGTACACGTCGTCAGTAGTCTGCAAAGTCCCCAGCCCAAGGTGCAGTCTTCGGCCAATAGGCGGCGGCGCGGCGCTGGGCGACCACCAGTCCACCACGCGGCCCACCACGGGCACGCGCCGAAGGAGCCCTTCCTGCCATAGCCACTCGGCTCACAATTGAAGCACTCTCCTTATTTACTACATTACTTACTTTTTTTGAACAACTTGATACATCTGTAGGTTTCAAAATGTCGAGTGCGTGGTATAGCTTACTTGGCAGTACCATAACTTGCTACTTAATGGTTTCGCAACCAAACTGATCATTCGTAGTCTCCAAAAGACAAGCGCGAGATGTAGCCTATAATCGATGGGAGGGGGTCACACTAGGCGACCTTATTTTGAGTACCTACTTTGTGGTGTAGCTATCAGCCTGTAGACATCATCTGTGGTCTGTTTCGTCCCATTATTCAACATTGTGAAGGTAACTAACCTGTAAACATCGTCCGTAGTCTGCAAAGTCCCCAGCCCAAGATGTAGCATTCGGCCAATAGGCGGCGGCGCGGCGCTGGGCGACCACCAGTCCACCACGCGGCCCACCACGGGCCGCGCGCCGAAGGAGCCCTTCCCGCCATAGCCACTTGGCTCACAATTGAAGCATTCTTCTTACTACTTACTCAGTGTTCGCATTAAACCTCAAACATCCGTAGTGTCCAAAGTAAGAAAGAAGTGTGAACGGGACCAGGCAATCGATCAATAGCTTGATCTACTCACGCACTATGTATGCAACTAACCTGTATTCATCGTCAGTGGCCAGTAAAATATCAAGTTCGACGCCTGCAAATGTACCATCCTAGACTGCATCCCACTTAACATCAGGTGCGATTGTGGTCAAATACCTGCCTTGTTATGCATAAAAAAAATGATCAGAGGAGTAAAATACTGGGTGGCCATCTTTTGACCTTCTTACGTGTCGTAACGGTAATTAGTCTCCAAAATACAAAGGCGAAGCGTAGCCTATAATCGATGGGCGGGGGCCCACACAAGGCGACCATATTTTGACCACCTTCTACCTACTGTGGCGCAGTATACTGATCTGTCGATAGTCCGCAATGTTTCGAGCGCGAGGTGTAGCCTACAATCGATATTTTAGGTTGTACACTGGGCGACCACCAGTCGCCCTAATTATCTGTATTAAACTGACCTGTACACATCGTCAGTAGTCTGCAAAGTCCCCAGCCCAAGGTGTAGCCTCCGCCCAATAGGCGGCGGCGCGGCGCTGGGCGACCACCAGTCCACCACGCGGCCCACCACGGGCACGCGCCGAAGGAGCCCTTCTGCCATATCGGGACTATTCCCACCTCTCGTTCCCACCACTGCAACTCCTGTGTAGCCAGGATCTACAGCTTGACCGCCACAAAAACCCAACCAATGAAGGTCAAGTTTGTCCCGGGGGAAAGTTAAACTGTCATTGGACCCGCAACGAAATTAATCAGAAGAACATAGGAGGAGTTCGAAATTAAGGTTCGACTTCCCTCCATTGCAAAGCGGATGACAGGTGACAAACAAAGGTTTCTGCCATAGGCACTCGGCTCACAATTGAAGCATCCACCAACTAACCTCAAATATCCGTAGTCACCAAAGTACAATCGATCGATGGGGTGCAATACTGAGTAACCATCTTTTGACCAACCTCCTACTTAGGTACTTAGTGGTGTCGCAAAGTCGCAACAGTAACTAGAGTAATCTTCAAAATACATACTAAGTGAGCATATTTTGACCACGTTCTTACCTACTTACTGGTATAGCAATCAACCTGTGCGACCACCAGTCGTTCTACCTGTCTCCTTTCGGAATATGTATGCAACTATAGTCTGGTCTGTGAGCACGTAGAATTTTGTCCAATGACCCCAAGCTACTCATCCTTGTCGCTCGCGCGTAATCATGTTGCTGTCGCGCTCGCACACTCACTGCGGGCGCCCGTCGCACAGTCGCGACAGCAATATAATTACGCGCGAGCGATAAGGATGGGTAGCTAGGGGTCATTGGACAAAATTCTACGTGCTCACGGACCGGGCTTTAGAGTAGTCTTCAAAATACACACTAGGCGACCATATTTTGACCACGTTCCTACCTACTTACTGGAGGAGCAATCAACCTGTACACGAGACCAGCTCAAGGTTAAATTGGGCGACTACCAGTCGTTCTACCTGTCTCCTTTCGGAACATGTATGCTACTATTTATCAACTGACCTGTACACATCGTCAGTAGTCTGCAAAGTCCCCAGCCCAAGGTGTAGTCTTCGGCCAATAGGCGGCGGCGCGGCGCTGGGCGACCACCAGTCCACCACGCGGCCCACCACGGGCACGCGTCGAAGGAGCCCTTCCTGCCATAGCCTCTTGGCTGACAATTGAAGCACTCTCCTTTACTACTTAGTGTTTGCATCCAACCTCAAATATCCGTAGTGTCTTAAAAGTACAAGTGAGAGGTGTGAACTGTGAACGGTACCAGTAGTCTATTAAGCTTTATCTACTCACGTACGATCGACAGCACATTTAGCTAAACACAGTGGCGTCTTATCTCGTTGTAATACAGGCTATTTTGCAACAAAAATGATACAATGGAAGCGCCCACCTTACTGTTGTCGAACAACTTTATACATCTGTAGGTTACAAAATGTGGAGCGCGGGGTGTAGCTTACTGCCAGTGGGCGTTACCGAAATTGGACCATCCTCCTTTTTACTTAGTGGTCTTGCAATCAAATTGTATACATAAGTCTCTAAAATTCGAGCGCGAGGTGGTAATATCGATGGGGTATAATCGATGGGCCCCTGTCACACTAGACAGTACATGGTCGAAACCCCTACATGCCTAGAGGCGTAGGCTGCTGACCTTATATCGTCGATAGTCCGCAATGTGTCAACCACGATGTGTAGCCTACAATTGATGACTAAGGTGGTACACTGAGCGACCACCAGTTGTCCTATCTATCTAACCTCTTACTAAGTATACACTAACCTGTAAACATCGTCAGTAGTCTGCAAAGTCCCCAGCCCAAGGTGTAGTCTTCGGCCAATAGGCGGCGGCGCGGCGCTGGGCGACCACCAGTCCACCACGCGGCCCACCACGGGCACGCGCCGAAGGAGCCCTTCCTGCCATAGCCACTCGGCTCACAATTTACACCATCTACTTACTCAGTGTTCGCATGCATCCATAGTGTCCAAAGTAAGAAAGAAGTGTGAACGGGACCAGGCAATCGATCAATAGCTTGATCTACTCACGCACTATGTATGCAACTAACCTGTATTCATCGTTAGTGGCCAGTAAAATATCAAGTTCGACGCCTGCAAATGTACCATCCTAGACTGCATCCCACTTAACATCAGGTGCGATTGTGGTCAAATACCTGCCTTGTTATGCATAAAAAATGATCAGAGGAGTAAAATACTGGGTGGCCATCTTGTGACTACCTTCTTACGTGTCGTAACAGTAACTAGTCTTCAAAATACAAGGGCGAAGCGTAGCCTATAATCGATGGGCGGGGGCCCACACAAGGCGACCATATTTTGACCACCTTCTACCTACTGTGGCGCAGTATACTGATCTGTCGATAGTCCGCAATGTTTCGAGCGCGAGGTGTAGCCTACAATCGATATTTTAGGTGGTACACTGGGCGACCACCAGTCGCCCTACTTATCTGTATTAAACTGACCTGTAAACATCGTCAGTAGTCTGCAAAGTCCCCAGCCCAAGATGTAGTCTTCGGCCAATAGGCGGCGGCGCGGCGCTGGGCGACCACCAGTCCACCACGCGGCCCACCACGGGCACGCGTCGAAGAAGCCCTTCCTGCCATAGTCGTTCCGCACTTTCGCGCTCCAAATCCGCTTGCGCTGCTTCGATTCCTGGGGACAGTTTTGGATTGGATAAGAATGTTACTTTAAGAACGGTTGAAAGTAATGTTAGAGTCTGGTATGTTATGTGGCGCCATCTATAGCGCTACTTTGTATGTCCGAGTATTAAAATCAGTTTATTTGCAAATTCATTTTATTTAGTTTTTAGACTATACTTCACATTCAAAGCTTCGATATTCATCTTAGCACCACTTACACATATCTGGTGGACTCATCGTTTCAGAACTACGCATTCTCGCACTTATCATAATTATCATCTTGTGGAGAAGCAGCCTAAATTTTAACTCTATAAGAGATACATTGTTGATATAGGCACATCATGTTGATAATTCCATTGATTTTTACCTGTAAATAAAGTTGAAATTACAGTAAATTAAGACCTTATGATACGTGAATATGATAAGTCTGTGTCGGCCGACACCATGCTAAATGCGTCCTTAAGCTGAGGGGATAAGGTTAAAATCACCTTTCTTGACGACCTCGCTCATCTCGCGCCCGGCTGTCGTCTGTATCAGCCGTCAACATGCCGAATGCGTCATTATGCTAAGGGAATAAAGTTCAAATCACCTTGAATACCTCGCTCCAGTAGTTTCTCTACGTCCGTGTCAGCCATCACCATGCCGAATGCGTCCTTATGCTAAGTAAATAAGATTTAAATCACCTTTCTTGACCTTGCTCATCTCGTGCCCAGCCGTCGCTAAAGCTAGAGTAGTTCCTCTAAGTCCGTATCAGCCGTCACTATACTAAATGCGTCCTTATTCTAAGTAAATAAGTTTCAATTCACCTTTCTTGACGACTTCGCTCATGTCTGTGAGCACGCGCGACCTCTCCTCCACGTCGCGGCCGGCCGTCGCCACCAGCTCTAACAGCTCCTCTATGTATATCAGCTGGCATGCCGAATGCGTCCTTATACTGAGGGAACAAGGTTCATAATATCCTTAAAATCCTCGCTCCAGTAGTTACTCTAGGTCCGTGTCAGTTGTCACTATACTAAATTCGTCCTTATGCTAAGTGGATAAGGTTCTATTCACCTTTCTTGACGACCTCGCTATCTCGCGCGCGGCTGTCGCTACAAATTCCAGCAGTTCCTCTATGTCCGTATCAGCTTTAACCATGCTAAATGCGTCCTTATGCTAAGGGAATAAGGTTCAAATCACCTTGAATACCTCGCTCCAGTAGGTTCTCTGTCCGTATCAGCTGTTACCATGCCGAATGCGACTTCAAGCTAAAGAGATAAGGTTCAAATCACCTTTCTTGACCTTGCTCATTGCTCATCTCGTGCCCGGCCGTCGCTAGAAGTTTCTCTGTGTCCGTGTCATGCCGAAAGCGTCCTTATGCTAAGTAAATAAGGTTCAAATCACCTTTCTTGACGACCTCGCTATCTCGCGCGCGGCTGTCGCTACAAATTCCTCCTTCCTCTATGTCCGTATCAGCTGTCACCATGCCGAATTCATCCTTATACTGAGGGGATACGGTTCAATTTACCTTTCTTGACGACCTCGCTAATTTCGGTGAGCGCGCGCGAGCAGTGTCAGCCGTCACCATGCCAAAATCGTCCTTATGCTGAGTGAATAAGGTTCAATTCACCTTTCTTGACGACCTCGCATCTCGCGCGCGGCTGTCGCTTCAAGCTCCAATAGTTCCTCTATGTCCGTATATACTGTCACCATACTAAATTCATCCTTATGCTGAGTGAATAAGGTTCAATTCACCTTTCTTGACGACTTCGCTCATGTCTGTGAGCACGCGCGACCTCTCCTCCACGTCGCGGCCGGCCGTCGCCACCAGCTCTAGTAGTTCCTCTATGTCCGTATCAGCTGTGACCATGCCGAATCTGTAAATATAGAAAAACATATTTGTTTGTCAGTTACATTATAAAAAAGCAATTATACATATCGAATCTTTAGGCTGGGTTGCACCATCTTACATTAACTTTTACAAACTTCAAAAATCTGTCAAACTCCGTTTAAAAACACCGATTATTATTATAGTTACGGTTAAAGTTAGGTGATGCAAATCGGCCTTAGTCTTCACTACAAGAGAACCTCGCCAATTTACCAGATGGAAGTGGCGGGTTCAGTCTTAAATTTTTAGCATTTAAGAGAACAATCTTACTTTTTTTAACTTTAAAAAATCTACTGCTTCATGTGGTAATTGAACCCACGATCTTAGTAATGTATAGTGCATAAGTTAGTAATAAATAAGATTTGCAAAAAGTTGGTAAAACTGGGCAATACTATCGGGAATATTGGTGCCGTTTATCACCCGTAGAGTACATAACTGTCGGTTGAGGGAATTGAGGTCTGGAAACAATATTGACAATATTCCCGACAATATTCAGTTCACCTGACACAAGCCATTTTATTTTCTTTTTATTTAAAGCCATGCCATCCTCCCCGTCTCCACAAGAGAAGGCGCCGTCTGACTCCCGTAAAGTGTCAACCAAATGTCGGTTGAGGGCATTAAGGTCATAGCTTGGAGGCAATATTGGCAATATTCAGCTCACCTGACACAAGCCATGCCGTCTTCCCCGTCCCCACAAGAGAAGGCTCCGCCTGACTCCCGTAGAGTGTCAACCAACCGTCGGTTCCCTCAACCGTTGAGGTCCTAACTGGAGGCAATATTGCCAATATTGCAATATTCCTAGCAATATTGGCATATTCAGCTCACCTGACACACGCCATGCCATCCTCCCCGTCCCCACAAGAGAAGGCTCCGTCTGACTCCCGTAGAGTGTCAACCAGCTGTTGCTTAAGGGAATTAAGGTCCTAGCCTGAAGGCAATATTGGCAATATTCCCAGTAATATTGGCAATATTCCCAGCAATATTGGCAATATTCATCTCACCTGACACACGCCATGCCGTCTTCACCGTCCCCACAAGAGAAGGCTCCGTCTGACTCCCGTAGAGTGTCAACCAGCTGTCGGTTGAGGGCATTGAGGTCCTAGCCTGGAGGCAATATTGGCAATATTCATCTCACCTGACACACGCCATGCCGTCTTCCCCGTCCCCACAAGAGAAGGCTCCGTCTGACTCCCGTAGAGTGTCAACCAGCTGTCGTTTAAGGAAGTTGAGGTCCTAGTCTAGAGGCACTATTGCCAATATTCATCTCACCTGACACACGCCATGCCATCCTCACCGTCTCCACAAGAGAAGGCTCCGTCTGACTCCCGTAGAGTGTCAACCAGCTGTTGCTTAAGGGAATTAAGGTCCTAGCCTGAAGGCAATATTGGCAATATTCCCAGCAATATTGGCAATATTTCAAGCAATATTGGCAATATTCAGCTCACCTGACACACGCCATGCCGTCTTCCCCGTCCCCACAAGAGAAGGCTCCGTCTGACTCGCGTAGAGTGTCAACCAGGCATTGAGGTCATAGCCTGGAGGCAATATTGGCAATATTCCCAGCAATATTGGCAATATTTCAAGCAATATTGGCAATATTCAGCTCACCTGACACAAGCCATGCCGTCTTCCCCGTCCCCACAAGAGAAGGCGCCGTCTGACTCGCGTAGAGTGTCAACCAGCTGTCGTTTAAGGAAGTTGAGGTCCTAGCCTGGACACAATACTGGCAATATTCCCAGCAATATTGGCAATATTCATCTCACCTGACACACGCCATGCCGTCTTCCCCGTCCCCACAAGAGAAGGCTCCGTCTGACTCGCGTAGAGTGTCAACCAACTGTCGGTTGAGGGCATTGAGGTCATCTGGCGACGCTTCCTCCCAGCCTGGAGGCACGAACCGGACTCCGCCTAGACCTGGTACGAGAATATGGACGGTATTGTCACTGAATACAGTTCAAATTGATCTGACAATATGTGAATAGATAGACACCAGTGGTAAAAGGTTAAATTATTTTTATTAATCCTATGTTGAATGCATAAAGTTCAAATTGATGCAACATCAATTGTCCAGTCCAGTGTTTATTCAACCACAAAGAGATAATAATTGTAATAATAAAAACAATTTATTGTACACCACAAATACAAAACAAGAAATAATAAATACACAGTGACAGATAAGAAGATGACAGTAAGAATTAATTTATCGTCTAAAATCGATACAACACTACGATAAACTTTATCGTGGCACGTACCTGACCTACACTGGTTGAAGATCAAATATTTTTCCTTATTTTTTGACGACCTTAAGATGATAGCTAGATAAAACAAACTTGTAAAAAGTTAAAGATGAGGGCCGATGAGGCTTACGTCCACAACTGACTGTCATTAGCTAAAGGCCGCTACCAACCGGTCATTATACACTCGGCATCAAATAAACCGCACCTCCCGCGACAAGCACTTTCAATCGTATGCATCCCCACCAATATTGGCACCATTTAAAAGCCTAGTTCTAAACTTCATTTCATTAAAGGATAGGTTTTTACTTTACCCCAAAAATGTGTCTTTAGAAGGATCTAGAGTCACTTAATAAAAAAATAGGTAGTTACGCTTGAGCCAACTTTTATGGCTATAAAACTGTTAAGGTGCAATTAATCGCTATCCATCTGTTAAAGAGGACACGTGTGATGATTATTTGGTTTTATAACCATAAAATTTGGTCTAATTGATCCCAGAGGTAAGCCCAAAGTGAGGTCTTTTTTCAATTCACATTTATGGTATATGTTAATCATTTATTAAGAAATTAAATGTGTTCTTCTTTAAGGATATTTATTGGGCTTTCAAATAACACCAATATTGTTGGGGCACCATGAAGAAAATCTTTGAAGTTGGCGTCGTGGAAGGTGCGGTTTATTTGATGTTGAGTGTAGAAACCATGTTGTAGGCCTATGTTCAGCAGTGGACGTCTATTTTTGAAATGATGATAGCTAAAACAATTAACCACTTACCAGCCCAGCCGGGTACATGCACCAACTTCAAGTACGGATGCTCGTTAACCCTTTGGTGGAAGGGGTCTCTGAGGGACACGGTCGCGTGTAGCACGTGTAGTTGTGCTTCTAACTCGCCGGCCCAGGCTTCAACTTTGTCTTCTTCAAGCAAAGAGCCTTCTAAAGGACAGTACCGGAGGACTATGCCGTGGGATTCTGTTTCGCATACTTCTATGCTTAGCTGCGGAATAAGGGTTAATGTTTAGCTGTTGTACAGAAGCTTATGTTGAAGTTTGTATTTTGGTAAAATCTAAGTAAATAAAAATGTGGTGCAATTAATTTTTAGTTTATCATGTCTTCGTTTTTCTGGCATTAAAGTAAGTATTTAGTAGTAATTGCATGAGAGTTGAATACAAACTTTTATGAAAATTTGATTTATGACATTCTATGGCTGGGTTGCACCATCTTACTTTGAATTTAACAAACGTCAAAAATCTGTCCACATCCATACAAAAAATGACGGTTATCTTCAAAGTTACGGTCAAAGATATAGATAGGTGGTGCAATTCAGCCTAACTGGGCATAACGACACTGATACTAATTCAAATTAAAAAAAACTTTAATCTTAAAAAACTGCGTCAAAAACAGATGCGAAGCCCAGTTAATGTCGACGTCAAACTTACAATGCACCTCTTTTAATTTCGGGGGCTAAAATATACAACCCGTTCCAGTTAACTGCGCACCAGGCGGCTATGACGCCACATCAACGCTCTGGTACGGACAGTCGCGGCAGTAATATAATTACGCGCGAGCGATAAGGATAGGTAGCTTGGGGTCATTGGAAGAAATTCTACGTGCTCACAGACCGGACTTTAGGTATGTGGGTAAGTCGCATTCCAGCGAGGTGCGCAATTAACTCGATCGGATTGTAATTTAGAACAAGGTAATTTCATGTGTTGCCTGAAAAATATAATTGTAAGTGACATACCATCTCAGCCTCTCTCTGCAGCACTTGTCCAAGCCAGGAGTTGAGCTTGTCGTAGTACGGCGGCGGCTTCTCCACGTCTGGCGGCGCAAACTGGAAGGCTACACACGCGGACGCTTGGCTCACTGCTTCCTGGAATATGGTTGTTATTTACTATCACGTAAGGTACAAAGTGGATTGATGGATTTGCTTGCTGTTTATTATGGGAATGTGAATTCTATTTAGTATTGTGTAAGCAACAAAGTAGATAAGTGGATAGATGAAGCTTGGCTCATAGCTTCTTATTAAGGGTGGGTTGCACCATCCTACTTTAACTTTGGCAAACGTCAAATAACTGTCAAACTCTATACAAAAAGCACCGGTTATCGTCATAGTTACCGTTAAAGTTAGGCGGTGCAACTCAGCCTAAGTCCCAGAACAGACGGTGAAACGCAACTGCAACACATGACGCGCGTTTCAAACCGGTTTCAAACTGGTCGCGTCATAAATGTGGTATCTCAACGGACGCTATGGCAGAAACTTAGATGCAACTCAAAAGTAACTAGCAGTTGCAGTTTCGTTGCAGTTGCGTTTCACCGTCTGTTCTGGAGCTAAGAGTAAAAAATCTGAATGTTCTAATATTTTTGTCATCTATGGCCAATGGGCCGCAGTCCAATGCAAGGTTCCTAATGACAGGTGACAGTTCGGGAGTACAATAATGTCACGATAATCTTGCGATTTTATGGCATAAGTAATTTTGCTGTAAAATAATTACTGTGGAAATATTTTAAAATATCCAGTGTTTACTTACTACTATGTCTACATTTGGAGGCTCATCGCCGCCGGGTCGATCGCTCTGTAAAAAAACATAGTTAATTAAATTAAAAAATATTTTACGTCAATCTGCTGAAGGATCAAATTTAAAAATTTGGGCACATTTACAAATTAAAACTCGTATCATTTAATTCTTGAAACGGTGAGAGATTCATAGGTGATAAGAAAAAGAGAATATTTACAAACGTCATTTACCAATAGTCTTAACTATGCCTGCGGGGCAGACCGAAACGCGGCGTTCAAACGCTGCGACTTTTAGAGCCCCTACACAGTTGCATTTGTCTAGCGTAGGCGTTTAGCATAAAGCGGAACGCGATGTTTAAACACTGCGCCAAACATGACCTACAACTACTTACAAGCGTCCTCGAATAAGACAAAAATGACTATCACTTACCAATAGCCTAAGTTGCGCCTACACCACCGTATGTTCGGCGCGGGCCGATCTAAACGCGGCGTTCAACCGCTGCGACTTTTACAAGCGTCTTCAAACATGATATTACCAATAGCCTGCTCATGTGGCACATCCCTATCGAAACGCGGTGACAGATGATTTTAAGTGTACTTAAACAAGACATAAATGATTATTACTTACCAACAGCCTAAGCTGCGCCTACACCACCGTATGTTCGGCGCGGGCCGATCTAAACGCGGCGTTCAACCGCTGCGACTTTTACAAGCGTCTTCAAACATGATATTACCAATAGCCTGCTCATGTGGCACATCCCTATCGAAACGCGGTGACAGATGATTTTAAGTGTACTTAAACAAGACATAAATGATTATTACTTACCAACAGCCTAAGCTGCGCCTACACCACCGTATGTTCGGCGCGGGCCGATCTAAACGCGGCGTTCAACCGCTGCGACTTTTACAAGCGTCTTCAAACATGATATTACCAATAGCCTGCTCCTGTGACACAGCCCTATCGAAACGCGGTGACAGATGATTTTAAGTGTACTCAAACAAGACATAAATGATTATTACTTACCAACAGCCTCAGCTGCGCCTACACCACCGTATGCGCGGCGCGGGCGGATCTAAACGCGGCGTTCAACCGCTGCGTCAGCCGGCACTTACCAAAGACAGAGTAATACTCTGCTTTCAAACGCTGTGACGTATAGGAGCGTGCTCTAAAGAATATAGATGACCTAAACTGAACTGTCCCACCAAAGTCATTGACAGAGGGGCGCCACCATCGTTCACCTTTATAGTTTCCAACATAGCAAAAATCGGAACCAGCGACCCGGTATTGACGGTGGCGCCCCGCTGTTAATGTCACGCATAGGACAGTTCAGTATATTGGGTCTATACAATAAACGTCACTTACCAATAGCCTAAGCTGCGCCTGCGACACCACCGTATGCGCGGCGCGTGCGGATCTAAACGCGGCGTTCAAACGCTGCGTGAGCCGGCGCGCGCCCGCCGCTCGGATGCACGTCCATAACGGTAGCGCCGGCAGACGCCCGCCGCCGCCTGACAGCCCTGCCAGGGCTGCTAGCGCGCCTTCCCTGCTGCCCACCTGGGATATAAAGGATGTTAGAACAGTTTTCCACCAAAAGCAAAAATGTGTGTAAAGCCTGGTCCGTGAGCACGTAGAATCCCGTCCAATGCTAACTGCAATATCGCTCGCGCGTAATTATACAGGGTGTTAGGTAAATGGGTATATGAGCCGACACTAGCCCATGTTAACATGGGCATATAAATGGTATGGTGAAGTCAGAAAATTGATACCTTCATTTAAATTATTTTAATTTTCATAAAAATCTGATTTTATAAAATTCATTTTGTATGAAAATTTAAAAAATTAAAATGGTGATATCAAATTCCTGACTTCACCATACCATTTATATGCCCATGTTAACATGGGCTAGTGTCGGCTCATATACCCATTTACCTAACACCCTGTATTGCTGTCGCGACTGTGCGACGCGCGCCCGCAGTGAGTGTGCGAGCGCGGCAGCAACATAATTACGTGCGAGCGACAAGGATGGGTAGCTTGGGGTCATTGGACGGGATTCTACGTGCTCACGGACCAGGCTTTAGTACATCTATCAACTCGCCACTACACACTGCGCCCAACAATAAACAAATATCCTTGGACATTTTTACACTGCGCCGCTAGCCCCAAACTAAGCAATGCTTGTACTATGGGTACTAGACAACGGATATAAACATACTTACATACTTTTTTTTTGTAAATACATACTTAATATACATAGGAAACGCCCAGACCCGTCACATATATTAAAATTCATCATTTAAATTTCTGCCCGGCCGGGAATCGAACCCGGGACCTCTCGGCATAGTCGTCCGTTCTGAACCACTACACTAAACGGCCGACAGATGGCGCTGATACGGCATCCTCGACTGCATCTTTAATTCCGCATCGCGGTATCGGAGTTTTCTACCCTGCCTATAGTCTGGTCCGTGAGCACGTAGAATTTTGTCCAATGACCCCAAGCTACCCATCGTTATTGCTCGCGCGTAATTATATTGCTGTCGCGACTGTGCGACGGGCGCCCGCAGTGAGTGTGCGAGCGCGATAGCAACATAATTACGCGCGAGCAATAAGGATGGGTAGCTTTAAAATTCTACGTGCTCACGGACCGGGCTTTAGTATAAATAGAAAAACCAAGATAGTAACACTGGATCTAGGTGAACCACCACACCTTAGAAATAAAATACAGTCCAATAAATAAGTGTGCAAAAACTTACCGAACTAACAGCTTTTGAGTGATCGTTGGCAGTGATCGCTTCTGGTATTTTGTAAAATGTCTGTGTAAGATTTGTTAAGGAATATTATATGATATAACAACATCATTGTCGATTATACAATCCTGCTTTAAAACATTTACATGCAAATATTCGGGTTTTTCGTGAATTAAAACTTAGCTTGATTTCTAATAAGTGATTTATTATAAAGGATACAACAGTAGGCAGTCCAGGTATTCCAAACCAAGGCCCTGGAGTTAGTGTGACTGAATCTGCTATGCTGAAACTCTGTGAAGAAAATCACGTACTTTTCATTAGTATTCGTTTAGTAAACAATTTATATTGTTTATAATAGGTGTTTTGCTCTTTATTTTGCCTTTATAGGCAAAATAAATATTGAGTGAAAAAAAAAATGTTTTTTTTTACTATCGCGACTCGGTTACTATAAAACTTGCTAAGATTTTAAAGAATATAAGAACTTCTTATAAAACAACCGCAAAAACATTCAAAAAGAAAGATTACTACTTTACTTAGTACCCAATAATTTTTATTACTGCAATGTTTTTTTTTTATAAGGATTTTATAAACGTTTATTGAATGAAACGTGCAATGAATTGGTGAAAACAGTAAAATAAAAGTAGGTAGAGTTAGTCATAAAAACTCTGTCGATTATTATAACAGATTCTACTATGATCAAGACACAGCATCAATATTTTTATTTGAATTACAATAGATGTGTTAACACCATTAATCAATTGACGTACTTTTTAAAACTGTCAAAACGATACTCCCATAGATTTTGTATGGCAATACAAGCAAGGGACGTCACTATTTTGTCAACTCAATTAAACTACTTTTTTCAATAACTACTAGTAGAGTATTTTAAAGTTAATTTTTAAGGTTAGAAAATCTTTTTAAAAAAGTTGTGATTTCGAATTATTGGGGAATGGTGTCAAATAGTCTATTAAATAACATTAAAAAGTTCTTCCTCACCTGATCTCTTCCACTAGCAGCGGGCAAAGCCAAAGCATGGCCCCTCACATGCAAATGCAGGTTCCTCCTAGTGCAAATGGCCCCCAAAGTGGCGAGCGGTGACCCCCAGCCTAACGGGGGGGCACCCACCTCGCCCAGCACTAGTAGGGGCGTCTTGTTGGCCGCTACATCTTCGTCGCATAGGCGCTCTAGAGCTTCGATGTCCATGCCCTTGCCTGAATAAAAAAAATAGTTTTTTTAAGCATGACAAGGCCCGCAATGGCGCAATGGCGCAATCGCACCTGGTGTTAATTGAGATTAAAGTTAATGTCAAAGACGGTAGACTGTTTTTGTAAAAACTTTAGAGCTGTCTATGTCTCTAGTCATTTATAACAAAATTACAAAACAGAAAGTAAACTGATAATTTGAACTAAAATAGAGAAACACGGGTCTCAACGCAACATTTTTTTATATGACACTTTTTATGTAACATTAACATAAACTCATAAAAATGTTGCGTTGAGACCCGTGTTTCTCTATTTTAGTTGAAATGGATCTTAAATTAAACCTATACATATTTGGTTTAGAAGATCTAAATTTATGAATTCCCTAGGAATTTTATATTAAACTGAGATAATATCCATTACTTTTTTATTCATCTTACGCCATTTATGTAAGGAAGAAAACTAAAAAGTCAGTACAGCGATTATAATTTTTTTGTTCAAAACTCTATTACAACTACACAAGAAGCCACAATGTTTTTCTAATCATATCCACATAAAATTAACAAGAAGCTATTGTTTTGTCGAACAGCCGAGTGGCGAGCGCGATAAACGAATGAGGTCATAGCGAAAATGCCAATTTGTTCTAAATGTACAGTCACTGGTAAAATTATGTAAGCCACTTATGGTGACTACTCTCATGATTGTGTGACTACCTCAAAAATGGCGCCAACAACCAGATATTTTATTGCTGAAATAAATTAGGATTGATCTGCCCATAAAAACCGGATAAGTGCGAGTCGGACTGATAGACAAAGGGTTTTGATGTTGAAACCCTTCGCCTATGAATTTGACTCGAGAGTTGAAATGGTTCTTCATGGTTGAATTAATTCGATCGACTGTACTTACACAAATCAGCGTCATGAATTTATGCTTGCCCATAATAGGTTTTAATCAAACTATTAACTATGAGTTCATTTTAAAAGTACTAACAATAAAACGAAATTTTTAAATATCAAGTTCAACAGTCTATAAATTACACTAGATGAAAGTGAAAAAGTCTTTCTGCTTTGTATTGTGAACATCAAGATCATTATTGTAAACATACTCCTGACAGGCAAGTCTTGATGCAAAATGATTGCCAATGAAGATTCAACTTTGTCTTAAATGTTATTAAAAATGTTCAAAATCAAATACGTAAGCCTAAGACCAATTTATAAACAAGTTTTCTATCTACATACCATCAGCATTGACCGGCACAGGCCTGACACAGGCTAGCGGCAGGCCCAGTTGCCTGCAGAGGTGCTGCACTATGCCCAGTGGACTGGCCACACAGCTGTATATGCAGGGCAGCCGGTTTGTGAACGCCAGCGCTGAAATAAATAGTTTTTATTATTATGTGTTTTATTACTACTGAGAAAAGTAGAGGTATACTGCAGTCTGCTTAGCCTGAGATAAGGTATAGGTACTGCTTATTATAGTCTGAGGTTGTGTATGGATTGGGTAGTCTATTCTTTGATTATATCATTTTTATTTGGCTATTGGAGTAGATATAAACATACATAAGGCCCAGTCTCAACCAAGGAAGAGCAAAGTGGAGAAATGACGTGGAATTGTGTAAAACCTCTGGTTTTCAATAACCAATCAGATTTCATTCTGTCAATTTAATTCAATCTCAATGACATCTGATTGGTTATACAATTACATTTCTCGAAACTCCGGAAACGAATTCGAATCTCGAAACCGGGCCATATAGTAAATTAAGAGCTTGATTCAATTATTTTATCTATTTAATGAGCAAGAGAAAAAAATCAAAATATTTTGAAATAACAACAAAACAATTTATGTAATTAAAAAAATTCAAATATTATCCAATAGCATACCTCCGTCCTCCAAATAGCGAGGGTATCTGTGGTGCAGGAGCATCCGTGTGACTCGAACCAGGCCCTCCAAGTGCTCGTGGTGATAGAACGCATTGTAATCCGCCAGTCTGTAATGCAAGTACAAAAAATAATAATAATAATAATAAAATGTTTTATTTGACAAAAAGGGCGACATCACATTAAAATTGAACAAAAAACAAACAAAAAACATGATTAAAACTATTTTTTAAATACTGTTGAATGAGAAACCAAGTATGAATTACATAATATTGCTATTTAGTTAGCACAAAATGTAATTATGTACTAACAAAATCTGAAATGACTTGGTTCAGAGACCATTATAGTCTTGGCAAAGAGATGTTATAATGTTATTGCAAAAATAACATTTATTTGGTATCAAATGATACATGACATTGTTTATCCTACTATCCTACTAATATTATAAATGCGAAAGTTTGGATGTTATGATGTCTGGATGTTTGGATGTCTGGATGTCTGGATGTTTGTTACTTTTTCACACAAAAACTACTGAACGGATTTTGTTAAAACTTTACAGTATTACTGTTTATAACCCAGATTAACATATAGGCTATAATTTATGACAATCTGTGACAAACTAAATTTCACGCGGGTGAAACCGTGGGCAAAAGCTAGTAACAAAATAATGCAAAAAGTACTTTTTCTCGCTATAACAACAGTTAGTTAATTATTTACCTACTTTAAATTATCTATTTTATTGCTTCATGCAGGCTTGTAGAAGATAAATTCAAACAATTTGTGCATTCACACATTTATGTTGTTAATAGTGTAAGAAATCATCAACTAGATCAATCATTTTCAAAACCAATTTATGTTAACTAATGATATAATATCACACATGTAAACATGTGAAAAATGCAGAATTATACTTAAATGTCTTGGTTCAGTCACATTTGTAAATATTTACAGAAAACATGATGTGAAAACTTCAAAGGAATGGTAAACAGACAAAACACATATTATAGCAAACAAAATTTACAGTCCACATAATGAGCCTTACAACTATAGTAATAAAGGCCATACAATTAAATGTTTATCTGAGAATTCATCAATTATAGCTAGTAATGTTAATGAAATTAATTTTATCATAGAAATGTGATGTGAACAGTGTTTTAGAAACATTCCAATACAATTTGCTATAGTTTTACAACAATTAGCTGTACCTAATAGTCACACTCATAAATAGTGAGTCCATAATCACTAATCTTATCCACTTAATTAAAACTCAAGGTAAACTGATTACGGACACCAATAAAAGTGAATGCATCATATCTATGGCTATAAAAGCTACATACAACATTTATTACCTGAACATGTGCGCCATCCAGCGAGTGGTCTCACTCGCTATGTGTGCGCCGAGTCTCGCTGCGTGAGACCGATCCAGCCTCCCAAACAACGCGGATATACTATGAGACAGAATCGTCGCTCTCGTCACAGCATCCGTAGGCAGCAACGGAGGCTCCATAGTCTCACAATTAGTGTCAGTCTTCAACACCAGATCCTCTAAAACCTTCAAAATCTCATCCATTGGCATTTCATCGGGCTCGAAGAACCCCGCACTGATTTTACGCGGTTCCGGCTTTTTTTCCTCTTCCGCCACATCTTGGGCGTTCACGCCGGCCTCGAGCCGGCCTACCACTTCTGAAACCTGGAATTCTAGCCCGCCAAACGGACGCCGGCCCTAAAATACAAGCGCAGAATTAGTATCGCAAAAGTACACATTATAACAGTTGGAAACTTAGGTTTTTACCTCTTCAGGGGAAGCCTCGCTTTTCGGGCTTTGTTTGTTGGATTCGGAATCTGAAGCTGGTGTATCTCCCATGCTGCGTGGCGAATTTATTGCAATTTTATTACACCAACATGAAAATCTGTAAACGTCACTTTTTCAATGTTTTGACGTGGGTGGCTGAACTGAAGGAATGAAACCATAGAGAAAAGCATAGAGAAAAGTAATACATAGGAAATAGAGAACCCTCTCTGTCAAATTTTTGAACCTACTAATTGACAGCCTGGTGTTAAATTCCCTGTACTTAACCTACGTACGTAACGCTCACATACATACATAGTACACGCACACATACATACATAAAGTCCACGCACACATACACACAGTTCACGCACACATAGGCCCTCATAACCTTCAAAGAATTATTGTTTTTATGATGTACAATGTAGAATTTTTTCAAATCCATTATTTTGAAAATATTTATCTTTATGGTGTACGTATTGTATTATTTTCAAAACAATGGATTTGGAAAAATTCTACATTGCACATGGAAATGCAAATAAGTAAACAAAAACTTTTGAATTTAATAATTTTACTTTATTTATGAACACACATAATATTATACACCAAAAGCGTCTTTTCGCAAAGTTTTCAACAACACTAAAAAGCATTTGCACATTGAGAAAACTCAGATCACTTGTGAACATAACAGAAAGTTTCTTCGCGATTCACGAAGGAACGAACAAAACTCCGATGAACCAGAACAGCAGCAGGTACGAAGGAATGAACTTGAATTTGACTCGACGACTCTTCAATACTTTAATAGGGCCACAGAACACTTAAATGATGGCTAAGAAAACAAGAATGCATTTAACATAACAAAAACAACACCGGCCATTTTGGAGGAAAAACAAAGTTGCCATATGTTAAATAGTAATTTCTACTACTCTATTATGTAAATTGTAACAAAAAATGTCACCGTTCAGTTTTAAATTAAAACAAATTAATTTCATTTAAAAAAAGTTTTCAAATTGTAATTAACAATATTCTCAAATATATTTTAATTAAGAAAAAAATGAAAATATGAAGGAAACAGGAGCAGCGACATCTAGAGCGTTTTAGGGTAGTTAAAAAGTATTTGAATTTATTCACCGATGTCGCTGTTTGGAAGCAAGTTTCACTTCGATGACCGTTGTATGGAAGTTTCCGCACCCTGGAGAAAAGTAATATAGTTCCAAAATACTGGACTGTCCTGTCGATGACATTGACAGTGGGGCGCCACCGTCAATACCGGATCGCTGTTTCAGATTTTTGCCATGTTGGAAACAATATAGTTGAACGATGGTAGCGCCCCCCTGTCATTGAGTTTGGTGGGACAGTTCAGCGTGGGTCATCTATACATAATGAAACGAATGAAAGGAAGGAAGGGATGCTCCGAACTCCGAATGAAGGGAATTATTGCTTCCAAAGATAATGTAAAATAATGTAGCCGTCGTCACACTCAACAAAAACATGTCAACATTCAACAAAATTGTCTACAAAAAAATGTTGAATGTTGACTTTTAGCGATTGTAGAATAAAACACGCATTGGAGACCCGACTTTTTTTTGTGTATGTTCCGAGACTGGTTCCAGTTTGTAACCATCAACAAACCCTATCAAAACGCTCTCTCCGCTGAGCTCCGATTACGGTAATTTTTAACGTCAACAATCCAGACACGCTTCTCGATTCTGCGATACGATTGGTCAAAACAGCTGACGTACGCTTTTGAACGACCAATCGTATCGCAGAATCGAGAAGCGTGTCTGGATTGTAGACGTTAAAAGTTACCGTAATCGGAGCTCTGGAATATCCGAATGAAATAATCCATAGACTAGAGAGAGAAGACTTTCAGTGACATTGACAGATTAGCAAGTGGCGTCGATCTGTCCACAGATTAGAGAGTATGTCTAAAGACAGATAGGAAACGGCCCTAGTATTGGATAAACGATAAACAAACTGGTACCGAGCTAGATTGTCCAGTAGGTGGCGCTGAATACAATATGGCGTCTGCCGCCCACAGATTAAATATACCTGTCATACTTTTTTATGATCCGTTCCTTTTCATGTATTGCGGTTAAAAATAAAACTATTGAAGTATCAAATGAAACTTTATTGATGAAATATAACATGAAATATTTTGTTTACGAAAATCAATAAGCATTAAAACTATTGGATTTTAAAAGATTACAGTTACTGTTGTGATTACAGTAGGTACATTGTTTTAGTTTTTACATAATGTACTCACGGCTTGACATTTGTATGTATTTCATACAAAATAAGTTGCGTTATGACTTATAGTAAAATAGTTTTTAATGTTCTCCATAAATTCACACGTTCACTCTCACTTTGGTTCTGTCCAATCCAATAGCCACTGTAAGCAGGCCAGATCTACACGTTTCTCACCACCTGTAAAATATATGAAATATTTGTAAATTAAGAGCAAAAAGATGCGCATGTCACCGTAAGACTGTAATCTCCTACATCATCTACATTCTACACTAATATTATAAAGAGTACAGCAGATGAACAAGTGATCTGTCTTATCTACCATACCTATCTTACTGTCTGTTTTGTTTCTAGATTTGCACTACTTTGTTAAATAAAATTAATTTACCTTGTCAAATGTGTACTTGTCAATCAATTACATGTACATTCACAGAATCTGGATTCCACCAATCTGTAATTAAATAATTAACTTTTATTTGATCCTAGTCGAAAAGCGTCAGAGGATAGTGTTAGAATCATTTTGAGGGTGTTTTAAATTTTAAAGGTACTTACCAAATGTTCTTATCAACAGAAGTTAATATTCATTTAATACAAATCTTCCTAATTTAATGCATTTATGTCATGGCATAACTTGCAAATGAAATGAGTTCATCGTTTGTAATCAAGCATTCTTGGTCTGGTTTTATTGCTTATATAGGTTTCTTCTAAACTTATTTGAATAGGAAGTAAAGGTTGGTTCATCTGGATTTTAAGTAACAGTTGACAATAATGATCAGCACCGGTGATTCCATAGCAAGCACTGTTATTGTAATTGCAGCTTAACACCTTATAAGTTCGATATTAACCTGAAACAAATAGGTACTTAGATTCACTGTATAAAACACGTATCATCATTCACTGTGTCCTGCAATCTATGCCTGCAATGTACCTACGTGTATTGTATTTTGGGTCCAAACTCCAAAGTATGTTGTTACTCCATGAAACGATCCATATTTAGTTTCCATTGATTTAAATGGAGTTATGAATGATATTGTAATGAAGATTTAATCCTTTGTGTGGTTCAATACTTGATAAAACATGATGTTGCTGCAAGCTGCAATAACCTTTCTCGAGTGGATATCTTACTTGAGAGAAATTTCTTCTTAAAACAAACATCAATCCAACTGGCAATCCATGCACATGTAGTTCTTATTAATATTGATTGAGAAATTATTGATTTTAGAAAAAAATTGTTTAAAGAAAAACACGTTTTTTCGATGAAAATTTTTGACGTTTTTTTTTTTAATAATGTCACAGTTGTAGACTTGAGACGGAACTAAATTGATTAAAGTGAAAATTACGACTTTGAATTAATATACTTTTAAATAAACATTTCATTTATAGAATGCAAATAGATTCAATAAAATAATTTATAAATAAAAGTTGAAGTTGTAATTCGAAAATGTTTACTAACTTGATTCCAGACACGCAAAAGACCATTGCCATTGTCGCATAAAGGACAACTATAAAAAAAGTCACTTCCTCTCGGAACTGTCAAAAAAATTCACTCTTTATGGAGCTGTCAAACTCTATGGCGTTTCCACCCCGTGGATCTGTCATTTTCAGTCGATCGAAGATCGGTCACTGAAACCGAATTATAACATTAAAACTTAGCGAAAATGTCGTTAGTGAAAATATTTTCTCTTTCCACTCGAGGTATTTTTTTAATTTATGTTGTATTTACTGTTTCTAGTGATATCATTGATTAGAAACCGCAAAATCATTGTTACGCAACCCGTTGTTTATAACCTAAACTGCGTATTTACCAGCTGATTTCATATTTATTAAAAGAATATGAATAAAATATTCTTTAATCTACAATTCCTACTATACATTAACGTCTAATAAACTGTTCAAATTCTTTTAAATGAGAAATAAGTTGCTACTTTCTATGATTGTCAAAACCTATCTCATAACTCCAAAAATGTTTTAGCTCGTGTAGCTTGCACTAGCAACATACTGGCCCGCCATGCCAGCTCAGGAGAGGGCCGTGTAGAGAAGGTATACCCACAAGAACTGCCGGGCTACAAATATGTGAATGCCGAGGATCCCAACATGAATTTCAAAGAGATGACTGACAGAGCTGCCCAGACTATGTTTTGGACTGAGCTGGTCAGAGGGTTTGCTGTAACTCTAGCCCATATATTCAAGGTAAAGTTAGTTTATAAGTTTCAACCAAGACCTTTATAACTCTGGACAATAAATCAAAATCTGTACCACATAGGTTACAAAACCTATGTGGTACAGATAAGAATTACCTAAACCTTACTAAAGGTTTAGGTAATTCTTATTTAGACTGGTCAGTGCATAGTAAATGAATAATACAAGACAAGATCATAACACTGGTCCTAAAAACCAATTTGACATTGTTTTTTTTTTTATTCTTGTAAGAGGTCAGACATCCAAGGGAATCTTTCTATGGAGCTAATACACAGTGATTAAAGATTATGTTCTCCTTTTTAATTACTATCACTTTGTTACTCAGAAATAGATTTCATGAGTGTCTTGAGATTATTCAAAGTTAATTTAATGAATTTTCAGGAACCAGCAACAATCAACTACCCATTTGAGAAGGGACCCTTGTCACCCCGTTTCCGTGGCGAGCATGCCCTCCGTCGATACCCCTCTGGGGAGGAGAGGTGCATTGCTTGCAAACTCTGTGAAGCTATTTGCCCTGCTCAGGTAAGATTGACAATTTTTTTTTCTAATTTAATCGTCCAAACTGAGGATAATTCTGACAAGAAAGTTTATTAGGTATTAGTCTCTTACAAAAGTTATTCAGTATAGTTCTTGCAACTCACGAAGGCGAGTGAGCTTTACTTGTGTGTGTATGTGTACATGCACGTAATGATAGTGTAATGTCTGTGGTAATGTCATGTAAAGTCTATCAAAACTTTTGAAAAATGAACTGTAGTGAGCTACCACACTCATGTAAAGCTCACTCACCTTTGTGAATTGCAAAAACTAAGTTTGTTACAGTATTGAATAAGATAAGAACCCCTCAGCTAAGTAAGCTCTTATGCTTGTTTTGGGAGTAGTAGTAATGAGTTAGAGTAACTTAACATTGTGTTAGGAGTAAAAGGAATGAGTTGACAGGGATCTACATGATCATTGTTTCTTTCTTCTGAGTTCTTTTGTTTATTGTAATTTGTCCATTCTAGGCTATCACAATCGAAGCTGAAGAGAGAAAAGATGGCTCACGACGAACAACACGCTACGACATTGATATGACTAAGTGCATCTACTGTGGATTCTGTCAGGTAAAGGACATTGGGAACTTTAATATGAGAAAATGCCCCACGGCGGACAAAGATGAAACATATTTTATTTCAAAGCTTTATACTTGTAGGTATATTCACTTAAAGCGCTATGTTGTGAGAAATGGGAATTCTGAGATATGACGAGTCTAAGTTGAAAATATATTTGTCTAAAATGATTTGATATTTTTACATGTTATGTTGTTTGGCATTGCAGAGTAACCAATAAAAGTAAATAAAATAATATAAATAAATAAACAATATAAATAAAATAATATAAATAAATAAAATATTATAAATACTTAAATTAATATTAGACAACATCTCATAATATTACTCCAACCCAAAATAAGTAGCTAAGGCATTTGTGTTATGGAAATCGGGAACGACGAACCACAACACACCCAAACCAGAGACAATGTGAAAAGATCGTTTTCTATATTGTCCCGGCCGGGAACCGAACCCGGGACCTCAGGATTGGCCCGGCACACCTTGAAAACCGGTGTGTGCGGCTCTCCGCCACGGAGGTCGTCAAAAATGTTATCTAAATGTAAAATAAAATAAAATATTAAAACTTCATTTTCTCAATATTCCCATATAAGAGAGAAAAAAAAAATGCACGGAAATTCATTGGATATTAGTATGTATCATCTGTGATAGGTTTCGTTTGTGTCCGCTACTTTTCGAAAAGTGGGGCAAAAAGTTCCCAATGTCAATTGTCGTGAGAATTACTATTAAACATGAATTGCTTTATTCCTTGTTCAATAGTATGACAGTCGCGCGTCCTTTCATTGGCCTATGATCGCCATCGCTGACGCGATCTGCAAGCGTTGGTTTGGCAGTAGCTTAAATAATCTTGGTTTGTTATACAGCATCACAGTCAATCATTGGGAGGTTGACTTGTAGTTTCTGACTGTTTCTTCTCATCTTTGCCCCTTACCGAACTAAAAAGAAAACTTATTAGGAAGTAATTAATTTTCTTTTGAGTTCTGCAACATGGCAATTTGTGTTTTCATTCAGATGAGGTATCTTGATTCTTGTCTTGTCACCAGAAGGAATTCCTATGATTTCTCCTTTCATCTGGTAGTAAGTAATTAAATATAATTCTTCTCTTTCCATTGTAGGAGGCTTGCCCTGTCGACGCGATTGTCGAAGGACCCAACTTTGAGTTCTCCACCGAGACCCACGAAGAACTCCTATACAACAAGGAGAAACTTCTGTCCAACGGTGACAAGTGGGAAAGTGAAATCGCTACCAACATCAGAGCAGACCATCTTTACCGCTAAATCCTCTTCAATTGTTAGTGTAAATAACATTTCGAGACCTATTTTGGGGACAGAAATTGATGCAATCGATGTAAATAATACTAAGCTGTCTGGATACAGTCACTAACTATGAAATGTTCACAAAATAGATCTCGAAATTAGGAATAAATAAATTATTATCATTTGTGATAAAATATATAAATACCATCTCAGTTAGTAGTAGTTTTAGTTGATCTGTAATAAAATCCTGTAAATGATCATAAAAATTGCTTTATTATTAATTTGAAATATAAATGAGGTAGTTAATAATACATAATTTAATTTATGACAAATCAATAAATTAATGCTAAGAAAGATTGATTTATATGTTGAATTGCATAGATCAAAGAAAATTAACATAGCAAATAAAATTTTCTTTTTTATAAATACAATACATTTATTCAGTCTTTAATACATACACAAGTCATAAAAGTACTAACATAGATAAATATCTTTTCAATAAAATATTACTGTAACCAGGATTCCAGCTGGATATATGATAAAACTTAAGTGCATCTGCTGGGCTTTGTCTGTTTGTCTGCACTTTTTATTTGATTGTTGATTACATACAATAGACGTCATATTCCGCAATGTGCGACGTTGCCTTAATTTATGTAAAGTAGTTTATTACGTCCAATAATGGAAACAAGTTATTCGTCGTTTGTTACGTCACGATCTCTAAAAATAATAAGCAGCAGATTCACTACGTCTAAAAGGCAACAATAAATATCACCAGTCTACTTAATTATATGACATACAAATACATAAGTCTTAAAGGAGACCTCATCTGAGTGGCGGTAGCAGTTTTTAGTCATTAACGCCATAGAATCGTTAAAATTACGTGATAAACAGAATGTAAGGGATAAGTTGGCAATAACTTTAAATTAAATTTATGGTGCCCCTCACAAAAATAAAATAAAATAGAAGAATTTTGTAGAATATTTCAAAATAGTAATGGTAATTTGCACCTAATTTAAATTTGAAACCTCGCCTAATTAATGTAGTTTTTTAAATCTCAGAATTTATGCCAATTTGTCCTTTACACCCTGTATGCAATAATCAAGCTGTTAAATACTATCATTGGTTTCACAGAAGATCTTATAAATGGTCTAATAATTAATGTAAAATTGAGCTGCATTAGTTTGTATGGTTTCCTCCGAGTATTTTGTAGCTGTATCTCTCTAAGTCTTCCATCACACAGTCTATGCTTCGGTCGGCATCTATGGTCAGCACTTCACAGCCAATGTCTGGAGAACTCAGCCAACTTTCGTATGCATCATGGACCTATGTAAGGATATTTTAATTAAATAATAATAATTATTTGTTTACTTACAATTTCATTGCACACAATATCAAAGTACAAAATTCAAACTAATATGGCATTCTCTTCCAGTCAACATTATATTAGTATATCTACAGGTATACCTGTAGGATTACAAGATAATTTTAAAGACTGGCCATAGAGTATATACTCGTACTTGGATAAACATTAAATTATTTATTCTTAGATGGCAGGCATTGTTTTAGGTAGAGTTAGGATGTTTTATACTACTGGTGAAGGTCGCGGGAGGCGCCTGGATGCGAGCGGCGCAGGACCGGTCTTTGTGGAAATCCTTGGGAGAGGCCTTTGTCCAGCAGTGGACGTCTTTCGGCTGAAACGAACGAACGAACGATACTACAGATCTTACCCTACATGTGTCAGTCCCTTGATAGATGACTCCAAGCTTAATAATTATTGTGAAGGTGCCTATCCAATGTAAATAAGAAATAAAAAGGTAGCAAACCTGTTGTAGATAATCCAGGGGCACTTCCGATTCCTCTGCTCTGCCTCGTCTCATCATTCTCTCCCAGACCACTTGTGGTGAACTCTTCAGATACACTGGAAAATGGTAAGCATAAACATAAAATTTTTAAGGAAGTACTAAAATGGAACTGTTCTGAATCTTACTTTAACAGGTATCAGGTCTCTGTCAAACTCCATAAAAACACTGGTTGTGATTATAGTTACTATTAAGGTTCGGTTAAACCAACGCGATCAGCCGGCGTGCAGCGATGGCGATCAATGCATTTTAGTCTGGACGCCATCACTGCACGCCGACTGATCGCGTTGGTTTGAACCTTTAAGATGGTGTAACTCAGCCTTAAATGCTTTGGACTTGACTTAAGCAATAAAGTCTCGGGGCAATAATAGAAATAGTTTTCTTGTTAACCAACTTCTAGGTTAAATCATCAACACATATGGAAATCTTTTTAGAATAGTTACCTATCAGATCCAAGCTAATATCCAGATTCTTCTCTACGTATGTGTACCACTCGTTTAGAACCTGGAATTCCGCATCATGGAGAATGTCGTGCCTTCTTGCATTCTCGACGAAACAAAACCTACTATTCTGAACAGATCTGAAATTTTGGAATTAAAATGTTATTAGATACAGTCAAATTAGCAGCCTTGAGGGAAACCTATCAGACTCAGTATTTATCTGCTAGTATTGAGATGGTAAATAGTTAAGAATGGCATCTACAGTTATAAAATGAACTTCTATGGTCCAATATGATGTCAATAAAAATAATTTGTAGAACATTAAACATATTATGATGATGAGTTTGATAACGAGTCTACTTTTTGTATAAAATTTCATTATTTCAGGGAGAAACATCACTAAAGTCTATAAATGCAATCAAAAGTATTATTTTACCTTTCAAACATCTTGACAGTAATATTAGGGCTGGCCGGGGGGCTGGTCTGGATCTTGAGCCTGGAGAGATGGACATAGTGTTGGAACGGGAAGGTCCACTTCTGCAGATCGCTGTACACGAGGCCCAGTAAGTTGTGGCCGCTGACGTCTCGCCACTCGTTCAGAGGTTCCTGAAATTCAGTTATTGCTACTGAATAAAAAGTAGAATATATTCATAAATATTTCGATAGGTCAATTTGTTACAAAACATTACTGCTCAAAGTAGAATGAGAAGAAAAACAATATGAATAAGAGGAAAGTCGTGACCTAGGCCTTAACTTTCTGTAATAACCCTCCTTTTGCTTTGCCGTACTAGGGTAAAAATAGATGTCAACTGAGGGTATTAGACAAATTGACCATTAAAATAGGCAACAGGTTATTAAGGTTTAATGCTAGATTCGGTGCCAGCATTCGTTTGTAATTATCAATGTTATTTAGCTAACCTTCCTAGCAAGTCCTAGTACAAGTCATTCAAAAACGTGTATGTTGGAAGAGTTAAAGTACTGTGATGCGTAGAAAGGTCAGGTGTCTCAATAAACCAGCAAATACCTGGCACGTCTATTTATAAAAGGGAAATAATGCTGAAAGTTGGTTACTTACCGCATGTTTTTCAACATTAGGATACTTGTCGAAAAACTTGATGCACGTCGACTTTCCAGAGCCTATATTGCCTTCTATGGATACTCTGAACGGTCGTTTAGTCAGGACACGGGCTGCGTTCGTCATACCCCTCATATTAGACATTTTTGCTGACTTGAAAAAAAACAACCCAAGTCGAAGTTCACAAACAGGTGATCACAATCACTGAATTTGATTCTTACAGATAAACTTATTGCGAAAATCCTCTTGTGATTATTTTTAACACATTTTTAACCTCTTGCTGTTTTAAAAATTGAAATTATTATTGAAACGAAAATATTTTTTGAGGTGAAATTGCGCGAATAATTACCGCCAAAAATATGGTTACGTCAATGCACAGATTAGAGAGTATGTCTAAACGTCAATGTCAGTCATTTGTCTGTCACTGTCACTACTGTCAAAACTTTGTTTTTTTTAATTGATCAATGGATTTGATTATTAGGCCTTTAGATCTATAAAATATAAATAATTATTTTTTGAAAAACTGGACCGCAATTTTTGATGATGAAATAATGGTTTAATTATCATCATTGCAGTTGTCACTGTGTCTCTCTAGGTCTTTCTAATTTACCAGAGGCAAATGAAGGATTTGGTATAAAAATAATATTGTGTACAATTCCAAAATAGGTCCCAGTAAGAATATTATAATTTATTAAAATATTTTGCAATTACTATAGTTAGCGAGTAAGTGAATTTGTTTAAGTTTAAAAAGGCGTTTGCGCCTGAAAACCCTCCTCGACAGACACTCTGGCTAAACGGATTGAGAAAGCCTGATACGGCCTGATTATGATGTTCGTGTATTGAATTTTGTCGGACAATCGCCTTTTACGACATAAATTCTACTCTGCAGGAACCAAAAATGCATAAAAGAAAATAATGATCATTAGTTAAGTAAGGTGATTCGGGCAAAATGGTGCGCGACGATATTCAGCTCCCATGGGCTGGAGACATTTAGCTGAAGAAATGGTTTTTCAAAGAAATTCTTTGGATAGAAGATAGAATCGGGCGTAAGTAAGTAGGTATCAAACCTATCATTGGATATCTCTAAACTGAAGCACTTACAGGGCAGATATGTACCATCCTAGACTGCATCCCACTTAACATCAGGTGCGATTGTGGTCAAATACCTGCCTTGTTATGAATAAAAAAAAAAATAATAATAATAATATCATTGGATATTTTTAACCGTCTCTGTGGTCTAGGGGTAAGACCACCTGCTTCAGACGCAGAGGTCCCGGGTTCGATTCCCAGTGGGGGCAGATTTTTCTGTTCAGTTTGGTTGGTGGTAGGGCTTGTTCTAAGTCCGCCTGGCTAGCTACCAGAAGAATAATCCAATCCACACTACCGGCTTTCAGAAATATCCGGCAGTTTTCACGCGGTTAGTGATGCGCCGTATAAATGACAACTGTCGGCGGGACTCGAACACCAATTACTGGGACACGGCGATCCGGAATCACGCTTCAATTTAAATGAACCTGCCAGTCCCAACACTCCCAACCAATGACGTGCCGTCTGCCTTAATGAATCTTATTTATTTCAGCTATGGCGGATAAATTTGCGCGATGTCTTTTAATCTCAGTGATGTTGGTGGATTTTTGAACCACTTTAGTAGTTTAGACGTGACTGTAAAACAAAACTTAGAGGATCCATTCGATACGCATCTGCTTTAGACAAAACATTATGACGAATTCAATTTTGTGACTGTTTCGCTTTAATATATTTAATTTTAATAAAATTAGATTCGAGATCACTTCACTTCACTACATTTCAAAGAATCGGTTACTTAGTATGCACGAGTGTGCATTATCAGAAGATGTGTTATGTATGGTGTAGGTAAGTAAGTATGTACTTTTGAAATTTTATTTCATTTTTTATTGGAATCTTTTTGCAATTTAAAGCTACAATACTCATATACACTACGCTATTCTAAAACTCCACGAGTAGGTAAATAATCATCATAATTGGCCTCGGAGTTAAAAGTAAGATTGAATAATTATGTAAACGTAACGTAAACGAACTAAAGTCGCTGACATAGCCCAACGGATTAACAAACTGAAGTGCCAATGGGCAGGGCATATAGTACGCAGAACTGACGGCCGATAGGGCATCAAGTTTCTGGAGTGGAAGTTACGTAGGTATCGGAAAGCGCAGCGTAGGACCTCCAACCACAAGGTGGACCGACGATCTCATAAATGTAGCGGGAAGGCGCTGGATGCAAGTCGTTACCAACCGGCCATTGTGGATTTTTTTTATGCATAACAAGGAAATCATTGGGGGAGGCCTATGTTCAGCAGTAGACATCCTATGGCTGAATCTGAAATGATGATGATGAATAAATAGGTCTAAGCTTTACCTACATAAGTAATTTGCGGGAAAACCAAAAATTCAGAAACGCATTCAATCCCGACGTCATCGCTTCCGCCACATGGTTATATTTAAGTTATGCCTGGCCTCGCTACTCTGCTATTCAGCCTTTTTATTTTACACGCCACAATGCAATTTCCATATTAATATTTTCCTCGTTCCCTCATTAAATAATGGAATAATGAGTGCATTGTATTTGTCATTGCCGCGGCAGCTTCCGAAGCCCGCAGGTTGCTATTGTCTGGAGTTTGCCTCGTTGGGAGAGCTAACTTTGCGGGGTTCTGCGGACAACGGGAATAATCCCATGTCTAGTTCGCGTCTCTACTGCAACTCCTGCACCTATAGCCAAGATCTAGTTAAATCAATCCAAGTTCCATTACATCGACTCTAAACTCCTGTACCTACACACACAGAGACAGTCTACAGATTGGCTGCCAATTAAACCCCAGTAAGTAGTGAAAGTTGACGTGAGTACCTATATCGCGAAGCTTCCCGAACGCTACCCAGCTGAGTTAGATTCGACGATTGACCTATTTCTCGAAGTTGGCCCTACCTAACTGGACTGTTTGTCCCAGGTATACATAATTGTCAACAACTTCGAGTGTAGTCTCCAACCTTCGAATATTTAATTCAATTTCTCGTTCCTGCTGCTGCAACTTCTGTGTAACCAGGATCTACTTACAGAAGGATGATTAATTCCGGAGAATCTTGGGATAAAGGAAGAGTTCGTATAGTATCGACTTAACTTTTCCTTGCCTCCTGGGTTCTTTGCTCAGTTAGACGTTAGTAACACTTCGGATAGACTCTCCCCAAAGAATTTTATATTGATTGACCACGTCGTTATTGTTGTGGGTTGCACACAGTTGACTACGAAACTTATGTCCACAGAGCACGTAATATACTCATGTCTTTGATTAAAAAAGCTATCAATCGTAATTGTTAAGTAAGTAATTGAATTTCTATAGTCAAATCATAACTTGCAAAATCGCAACAGATTTTACAGAAGGCTATTCCTGTAAAGCCAGGATCTACTAATTAATCTACTATATAAAAATAAGTCGGGTTTTCCTCCCTGACGCTATAACTCCAGAACGCACGAACCGATTTCCACGGTTTTGCATTCGTTGGAAAGGTCTCGGGCTCCGTGAGGTTAAAGGGGGTAAAACGGGATCCACGCGTACGAAGTCGCGGGCGGCCGCTAGTTATTATTATAACTTTAGACGTTTTTGATTTTGAGTTTTGTTACCTTTATTTGAGGGTCTTGTTTGTATCGCTGATTTAGTTAAGTCTTCGTTAAAATATATCTCAGCACAAAGATACCGCGTGCCAGACATTCACAGCGAATATTGTTTAATTAAAAACATCGCAGACGGAACACTCCTAACAAAAGCTCTCTTTTCATAAAAACCTTGGAAATAGTATTCTGGTACAAAGCCCGTGGCAATGTTTTCGGATGAATGGCCGTTGACACCGCATTGTGCGAAAGAGACAATGCGAGTGAATGATTGTCGTACTCGCGTTTGTGTTGTTCCAATTAGTAGTTGGTGTTTTCGCATATTTGCCGGTTTTAGTGCGAAATACGAATCGCGGATATAACTGGATATTTGGGACGTAACAACGTAACGTTTACCTACCATTGTTTTGATGGAAACAAAGGAATGGTGCTTTGTGCGAGTATTATTGCGAGCATTGAGGGAAGAATAAGCTTTTGTGACTTATTTTGATTATACGGCGCCTAAAAAGAAAGACAAATGTGCTTAAGCACGAACGTAGGGACTGATGTCCTGAAAATTTTTCTTTTTCATACTAGCATACCATGCGAATTAGAGGTCAAAATCTGAGTTTTAGCGACATTACGTTACTCCGCGACACCATTTACCTAATTGAATTGACTATGGTGAGATTTGTACCTACATTTAAACACCATAGCAAACAAGCACATTACACAAGACAGCTAGATACATAAATACTACGTGTATGTGTATTCGTTTTGAGGTGCAAACCCATCGGAGTGCAGGCATATGATCGCGTTAGTTTCGTCCGCGTTATCCCAATTAGCTCGTGGCTGCTCTGCGAAGCTGATTGTCGGCTGTGTGACTGGGCTCTCTATTTATTACATAATTGCAATTATACCTACCTACATCATGATGACTTTCCAAGTGTACGTAATACCATACACTATTTTTTCATCAATGTTGGGTAGTTACGTGGTAGAGTCACCCACGCACGATTTTCGCCTTGAGCAATTTGATTTTTTCTATTTAATTATTTTTTTTGAGACGCGACTTGCGAACTAGTGACTTTTGTTTCTAAATAACGATTCGTATTCTGCCCCCCTTTGACAAGGTAAGATACGTGACTGATTTATTCGCAATCGCTTCAAGAAGTAAAAAACTAAAAAGTCGAATTTCTGAACTAAACGTTATTATGAAAGTTTTTTGTCGCAGGCTAATTGACGAAAGAAAACCGTATCTACACTAATACACTAATATTATAAAGAGGAAAACTTTGTTTGTTTGGTTGTAATGAATAGGCTCAAAAACTACTGGACCGTTTTTAAAAATTCCTTCACCATTCGATAGCTACATTATCCACGAGTAACATAGGCTAAATTTTATTTTGGAAAAAATAGGGTTCGTAAAATATGTAGATAATGTAGTCCACGCGCGCGAAGCCGCGGGCGGAAAGCTATCTTTAATAAATGTGGGAAGAGTTCAGTACGGTACCAATAGATGGCGTTAGCTGTAAAGTTACGTCTCGGTGGCATGGTAGTAATTCAATAAAAAGTATCATGTGTTCTCGCGACGTAAAGTTAGAGTTAGCACAAAAGGTTAAAGGTAAATTCGTACAGAAGGGTAGGAATCCTTGATTTTTTGTTTCCGACAGCTCTTGCTCTGCATGATCAAAGCATGATCCATATTTGAGTTAATAACTCTCCATAAATTATCATGTTTGAAAATTCACAAAAGTTACCGGAGGCAAATTTTTCACGCCCTTTTATGTTCGGAGTTGGAAAGTACTTTTTTTCCTCGTTTTTTCCGCATGGATAAATCAATTTGTATGCCAGACATCAGGAACGAACGATATTCTAATGATCGGTGTTTTAATTTAATACACACATAATAATATTTAATAAACAATATTGGGCTGTAAAGAATATTATTTTAAAATTAGCAGGTAGGTATTAACGACAGCATCTTGACTAGAACTTTTATAATGGTTTTAATTTAAATTTGTACACTATTTTTTACCTAAGTATCCGTACCCTTACCATAAGTAAATACGATACAGTAGTACAGTTCTTGTAGTTCTCTTTGAAAAGGTAGGTAGTAGCTAGGGCCCTTGCGCTTCACCTACTCATCTTGGCGGGGAGTGCCCCCAAGATATTGAGCCATAAAAAAGTAGGAACCCAACAAATAGAAAAACAAGCTCTTTCTTTTAAACGAATGCAGATAGTCTGACGGCCGCATTCGTTCACATTGTGGCTTTCTAAATTCTATTAAAAATACGTTTACCCGGCACTTTCCGCCAAGTCACCGCTGAAATGGGATTGTAAAAAATTCATAACGCTCCTTGCTAGTCCAACCTTCGTCCTTCTGGACAGGTACTGAGCGCTATTTTTGTTTTGTTAGTGACGTGTCAGATGCATTTTTATCGATATTGACATTTTAGGAGTGCATCTCGAGGAAAAGCATGACCAAACTCGAAGAGATTCGAGTAAGTGGGTTATGGGGACTGAATTAGTGTGAAACTATTTAACTTTGATGATAGGCAATATACATAATTATGTAATAGCACAGAATAAGTAATAGTACAGGTACAGAAGGATTACTCCGCAAGACGATTTAAATAAATGCGAGTCTTGCTACGACTAGAGATGGGTAGTGGGTAAAAACCCATTTCACCCGATTGGGTTAAAACTGGGTGATTTGGGTAAAAACCCGGTTTTTACCCATTATCACCCATTCGGGTGGGTGAAAACAAAAATAGCGTTTTTTTAAGTGAGAAGTTGTATTTGTTGCTAAGGGGGCGTTCTAGTGTTACGTAATGCAATCGGGAGGGAGAGGAGGTCTTGAAAAACGTTACAATGCGTTACAGTGACGGAAGGGCGGTTCGATTTCAAGTTTTTAAGCAGAAGTACTTTGTAGTTGGTGTTGTTATTTGTAACTTTATACCGTAATGTCATCAAAGAGAGAGTTTGGCATCTTTGGCACCCCCCCCCCCCCCAGTGGACGTCATTAATTGGCTGAAACGAACGAACGCATTCTGAGCAGTAGTCATGGTAGGTTAGGTTCCTATACTATCCTAAGAATATTATTGATTACCTACATGGCCAACATACCTTTCAGCATCTTTGGGAAGCGAAAAAAGAGATAAATCCGGTAGATTTCTTTTCGAATTTAAACACCCGAACGCCGCACAATAATATTTCTTTCTCTTTATGTCCATTTTTAAATAATACTTCGAATCATAGAATTAGGTACTACAGCGCACGCCAGCGTCCTGACGGGCGCGCGCGTGACACTCGACTGATATAATACCCGCCGGCGGGGCGCTTCGCTGTAGGTAATTATCGGATGTACCGCGCGGAGTGAGCCAGGCCTGGTAATAGTAACAGTAATTTTCAAATAAAAATTCACAATTGTCGAAACCCTGGTAACTTGAACTGTACTTGTCCCCCTATAGATAAAGTCAGTTGGTACACACCCTCTTAATCAATAGAACCAGAAAGCTCACTTGGGTCTTTAAGTCTCTGAGACAGGTCATGACAAATAAATTAAACAACAAAATCTACATAGCCCTAGCTCAGTCAGTACTTACATATTGTATCCCAATCTGGGGTGGTGCAGGCAAAACCCACGCTCTTGAATTAGAAAGAGCTCAGAGATCCCTCATCAAGGTCATGTATTCTAAACCTTACCGTTTTCCTACGGATAAATTATATCAAATTAGCGGTCTACTTACAATTAGGAAACTTTATATTTTGAACCTTGTACTGAAATGCCATAAATCTTTAACTCATGTCGACCTTACCCACAAGAGAAGGAAAGATGCTGTTGCGCCTGCCCCCACAATACGTACAGTTTTTGCCACAAGGCAATATTTGAGCCAGTCTGCCTTTGTTTACAATAAAATTAATAAATTACTGAATATTTACCCAATGATAACTCATACTTGCAAGGAAACCTTAACTAAATGGTTATATTCACTTAATTATGAGGAGGTTGAAAACCTACTAGTACGAATTATTTAAACAAATTTCACCACTAAAACCTGACTGTAAAACTCACCATCACGATCCCTGTATGCAGTACATACATTTATACTGATCCCAAGGAACCCACTCCGTAGGGCATACAGGACAGACTCGTGACAAGACACATAGTATTTGAACATGTTCATATTATTCATGCTTTAACGAATACATATACTACACATTCACACCTTCACACTCACATTTACACATTCACACTTACACACTCACACTCACACTCCTACACACAACCACACATAACGAGCATTATCCTATTCTTTTCTTTTTTAATATACTATCATTAAGCGTAAATCTTTCTATGTCAATGAAAGAGAGTCAGTAATCAACCATAACTTATTACAATATACTGCTGTAATTTTCTTACATACCAAAGTAAATGCTTACTTAGTGAACTAATACTCCTAGAATTAATTAGAGATATCCTAATGGGAAGTAGCGAGTTATTCCCAATACAAGTGTCTCTGACTACTTACCGGGAAGAATAGGTAGGTAATAACTCTGTATACAAGTATATTTGGAAATAAATGAATTTTTATTATTTTTATTAGGGTAGTATTTAAACGAGTGACTGTAAATTTATGTTGTAAGTGTCAAAAATAATTAATGTGGGCTAAAGAATTACTAATCACGAATTACTAATTACTAATTATCGAATCACGCTTGAGATATAGTATTAAGTTTTGGGGAAATAGCTATAGATACAATATAAAAAAAGCTTTCATTATTCAAAAAAGGGCAATTAGAACAATGGTGCGCATAAGTCAGCAGCAGTCGTGTCGAGAATATTTCAAAAATCTTAACATTTTAACAGTGCCATGTCTGTATATACTAGTCCTTCTTACTGACCTTGTCAAGCATCCAGACAGATATGAATCCGTGGAGGAGAGAGTCACGCGTCATGACACTAGGCGAGGGAATATTTTAAATCACTTACACCCAAAATTAGAGATAGTCAAGCACAGTGTAAGCTACCAAGCGGTTAGACTCTTCAACAAATTGCCAAATAATTTAAAGAAAATAAATAATGTTAATATATTTAAAAAAGGATTGAGGGCTTACCTGCTGGATAATAGTTTTTATAGTGTGGAGGATTTTTGTAAAATGGTGTAACTTTAATTTGACTTATTTTATTAATTTATTGTTGTGACATTATTGAAATTAATTTGAATTTAATGTGAACTAGATTTAACTAAAAAACAAAATGTGACATGTATAAGATAATATTTTTGATTGTTTTTTTTTATTTGCAAGTATAATATTGCTATTAATTATTGACATGGTTAATTTTGACATTGGTATAGATTCTGATTAATTGTAATTTTGCATGCTTATTTATTATGCTTATTTTATTATTGTACCTATTTCCAACACAATGTAATATTGTTTTTAAATGGAATAAACTTATGACTTATGACTTATGACTAAGTGAGCGACTGAGTGCGAGTAACGAAAAATCAAAAGAATAGCAACTTACAAAAAAAAATTGAGTTCATTAAAATACAAAATGAGAAGCTTCATATTTGAGCGACCTAATATTTGATTGAGTGTCAACGTTAGGTCCTGCATTTTTTTCAATATTTGGCAAATGCTTTTTTTATACTGAGCGGTATTTTGAACTTTAATGAAGTGTTTCGAATGCAAAAACTACTTTGAAAAATACTATTATGAGCAGCGTATTATGAGCTCACATTTAAATAAAAAACGATCTTATGAAATAAATATCTGACGGAACACTATTCTAGTAGCGAAAAAAATAAATCATTAAAATTTAAGGGTAGGTAATCAAATGAAACAATGTATTACGAAAAATGAAATAAATTTGTATTTTCTTAAATCGAATCAACAAAAAAAAAACAAAATAAAATAAGTCGCTTCTGTCGACCCAAAAAAAAGTAATCTTATTAATAAGGTTCATTGGTACCTATGAGGATTGAGGAGCTCTACCTACTCATCGTCACTGTATGATAAGTGCTGGCTTGGACTTAGCGGGCCGGCCTCGTTTTCTTTTTTGTCCAATAGGTATCAGTTTTGCTTCCAGTGGCGGTGTTGTTAGTTTGAGCCGAATTGCTAGACCCAAAACGTGTTTGCATACATATTTTGTTAAGGCGATTAGAGTCCTCAATGACCTTGGGCGTTTGACCTTCACGCCGCGAGCAACACCCGCGTACCCCGCACCAAAAACTCCGATTTGACACCGATCAAAAATACACGGGCATAGGTAGATACAGAATAGAAGCTCTTTCTTCATACATTACTGCCTATTATTTTAAACTTAAATTGATGAACCTTGATGTCGGTGTCATTTAACTCAGGCGTAAAGGTATTTAATAAAAATAACAAAATCCATGAACATTTTGTACGGGATAAAATTTTATTTTATTTTTTGTAAATTTTCTAATGCTTTTGTCGGTTCAGTCGTTCTCGAAATTTGAACAAACCCGACTTTATTACAAGCTTTTATTTAGCTTGCAATTTATGATGTATGTAGGTAATTACATAAATGTTTGTTCGGGTGGAATCTTGCAAGCTGAATTAGTTAGACCAACTTCCTGACGACAACTAGGCTAGATGACAAAATTTCAATTATTTGTCCGTCAGACAGATAATTAGAAAATATTTGACTCATATTTTTTATTTTCTTTCATAATTAAATAATAACAGTGCTACATCGAGTTGAAATGGCGCGATACGTAACGCTTGAGTAGAATTTTTACTCAAATGTGACGTCACGCGACATTTCAACTCGCCCTTTCAGGACGACCTAACACAATCGTGCACGTTATTTCAAAAAATTCCCGCGACTTTTCTAACCAACTTTTCGGGCCCAATACGCTAGCCAACGATCGTGCAACAGTCTGTTTATGAATTAAACGCATAGGTGCGAGAGAGAAGGCAGTCTGTGTTCTTTGACACCGAGGTAAAGATGTCGACCTCTTTTGTTGAGCGGAGTGGTCAGCGTTAGTACTAATTATTTCGTGATTAATTCAACTATTTTACTAGAATTTTGGTTTTAATATTTTGTTTAGTTAGTAATGTAATTCGGTAAATAATATTTTTGGCATTATTTATTTTGCAGTGGGAAATATTACATCTCAAAATTTTGTTTGCACGATAGTGATGATCCGACTCAAACCCAACATTCGGTGCCATACTTTGTATGGCGGTGAACTATTATATTTTAATGCTTTTAATTAAATTTCGGCTTTTAGGAACAGAATTAACGGGTGAATTGTTGTTTGAATTTGAATTTGAATTTGAAAAAAAATTCAGCTTATTGGGTATGTCAATTATTCCGAAATTGAAGAGATGGAACATGATGAAGGCAATGTAGAACTCTTGGTTTGCCATTGATGCCTACTGATGAGCCTCAATTACCTCCAAGACCAGGTCCATTGTCAGTTACTGTGCCAATAGCTCTCTAAAAGTCGTCGGAAAGCCATGTGACTGGCCAAAGGGTCTTGATACAGATGCCATTGAACCAGAGGGATAATTACTATCCAGAACTATTGTCAGTAGTAGTAGTCTCCTTTGACCTACAGTGAAGGCTTTTGACGATATGTTTTTTGAACATGCAGCTGTTTCTACCAATAATTATCCGCAAAACGGGAAAAGTATTGAATACCCCAGTAAAAAAGTTCAAAAAGTAGTTTGAATTAATTTCTTCATGGGATGTATTCCGTCCCCATGCATTCACGTGTATTGGCGTCGAATAGAATGAGATAAGCTTTAGTTGATGACAAATTTTTCAGAGATCTTTTTTCAGTTTTAGTGTGGCTTTTCATGTAGTAAACAGTGATGAAGCTCCTGCAGTAGGAAAACCAGAATTGAGTTTTGGAAGGAAGGGCATGCTGTGCTTACTCAAGTCTAGAATGCTTGAGACAAAGTAGAAAGCCAACATTGTTTTTTATTCCGTAGACGAGCAAATGGATTTCATTCTCTGGGACATGTTCACATGGTATTTGACATTAAAAAAAACAAAGCCACATTCACAGCAAGAAAAATAAGGACATCAAGCAAGAATCCCAAATATTCATTAGTAATGACATTGTTATTGTAAAATGTATGGATAATGGATAACAAACCCGTCTTAGTAGCATCCAATTTTACATCAGGAGAGGATTTTTTCCTCATCAAGAGATGTAATAAAAATCTACTAGTGCCTACCGTTTTAGCTATTTTAAAATGATTTGCAATTTAAATCAGATATATTACTTAAAGTTCCTTCTCCTTTTAAGAGTATTAACAATATATGTTTCTAAATACTTTATTGTTTTTTAGGTTTTTAACTTCAAAACCTGACACCGTCACTTTTGTGCAGTAAATTAATTTAAGCCTGAGCGTCACGATCGTGCTGGGTCCCCCCACGCAGAGGGGGGCGAGGGGGATTTTTAAAATTATTTTTTTGGAGTACCTTAATACAATAATACAACATGTTATGTAGTCAAAAATGTTAATTTTAAAAAATCTGAAATCCGGCCTGAAAGGGTACTGTAATTATTCGATTATGGAAAAAATTAAAAATTACAGGTGTTATTTTTAATTGTGGTATTTTCGCGAAGAAACATATTGAAAATCTAATAAAATTCTAATAAGTATGAAAAATATAAATTGCTTTCTTCACGTAAATCGATTAAGTTACAGATTCTGACTAGCTCCTAATTTGGATACTGATTGCAAAGGCCTAGTAAATAAATAACGTAATAATTTTTCTACTTGTATTTATCTAGTGCAGTTGTTTTGGAGTCAATTATAGTTTTTTTACACTAATAGATTCTATTCAGGTAGAAAATAGCGTCTGAGCGCGTCATAATTCAATTGTATCATCTGACTGCACGTACTCTATGAACAATTCTGACATAAAATCTATTGTCGAACAAAAGCTGGGTTGCACCATCTTATTTCAACTTTGACAAGCGTCAAAAGTCTGTCTAACTCCATACAAAAAACACCGGTTTTCGCCAAAGCTACGGTCAAAGTTAGGTCACGTCAGGTGGTGCAACTCAGCCAAAGAAAAAATTCATTTTGATCGCTAATGTCAGTTTGCAGCGAGTGACACAACCTCCGCGTCTGAAGGCCAGCGGCCGACCATAGATAAGAATAAGTACTACGTATAGATAGCCGTCTCAAGGTTTTGATAGAAAGAGGCGCCATCTAGTTCTCAAGCTCCGTACTCGCTTCTGCTTGTAACACGGTGCTTTCGTCGTTCATGGTTCGTATCCAGATATTATTCCAAATATTATTTTGAGGCGCAGTTTTATTTCGGTAGATTTTTTTCCAAAACAATGCAACAGTGCATTAATTTGGAAAAAAAATCTACCAAAATAAAACTGCACATAACCAATTGCTAAACAAGGTAAAAGAAATAAAAAACAAATATGTAAATCATTTAAAACTTTTATTTTTACTTTTATGTGATACAAAATATCTGTGCGCTAACATTTTCATAGGACAATTTTCATCAAAAACTATATTTTTACCATTTAATATATTATTTATTTCTTTACACCAGTCATTTATCATCAAGGAAATTCCTTTACATATTATAAGTTCTTTAACTTTTTCTTTATGACTTTCGCATGTCACAAAATTTAATGTTACAAGAGAAGTGGTTACCAATTTTATATATTCGGATATTTGATCCGATTCACACTGTGTTGATAAAATTAACAATGTGATTTCTTCTATATGCAATAGGCATTCCAGCAAATGTTTATTGGGATAGTGAAGATTGCATTTTTCTGAATATTTTTTCATAGTTATAAATTTTGAATAGATTTCTTCACCATCCCCTTCTAAATCACTTTTACACATTTCACAATAACCAATATTTTTATAAATTGTTTTAATAACCCAACCACTACAATAAGCAGCTGCTGCGCATTTTTCGATGTTTAACGGATTTTGGCTTTTTATTAAATTATCAATGTTGGTTAGATCCATGTTTATGTGATCAAAATTTATTATTATATTTTTAGGTAAGGGCCTAACAATGTTTTCATAAAAAAGGTATTTGAGATTTTGTAAACAATAGCCATCATCACTTTCGCAATTAGCCCCAATTGATTTAGGCGACACCATATTATTTATTAAAAGCGCTTTATAAGAAGCCTCAAATGCCGGCACTGTAGGCATTATATTTCGATGCCCATGAGCCCTTATTGCACCAAAAAAATTTTCTAAAGGGTCTTGATTGAAATTGCGCAGCAGTAACGATTTGAGCCCAATGGAATGTAATTTTTTTGTTATTTGCTGGAATGCTTCTATAGTTTTAATCCAACTTCTTAAAGATGGAACCACCCCTGAGCGTGCTCCACCAACAAATTGCATGGATTTTAATATTGGTAGACTTTTATACCACAACTTATGATGTGGTGACTTTGGCGAGACCGCAGATCGGTAAACTTTACCCTTTTCAATTCTGTTGTAACTACCGTTTACGGAATCGAACAAATTGTCGAAAAATAATAAAATTTCTGCAGTATCTTGAGCTTCTTTTGGGATTCTGCCAGTTCCTATAAACAAACACATTATATAGTTACATACAAGTATAAAATATATTTACATACTTGTTTTAAATAAAATTATTATAAGGTAGTCCAGATAGTGTCGTGCACCAAATTAATTTTAATTTATTAATTCGTTAATCAAATTAATTGTAGTCAAGTCCAATGTATTCAATGCATTTTTGTAAAATTAAATCCTTATGTTAAAGTCAGTTAAAAACGAATCTAGACATTATGAAATCATGGAATATTTCCAAGCAGATGACATGAAACTCTTGCAGTAGAAACTAAGTTATAAATTATAATATTCGTGACTATGATGACTGGCATAAAAGGCAAGTACAAATAAATGTTTACCTGCTGTAAATCCCATGGCAACGCTGACAGTTTTACTAAAAAGTTCCGTGCAGTATTTAACCTTCATTTTAGGTATTAAATTAGGAATTACATGGCGCGCGGTAAGTTTAGGAATTAAGCGCATGCCTTTATAGCTTGGGCCCTTTTTGTATAGAGCTTCTAAATGGGCCCATTTTGCCGTGCGCTTTTTCCCATTCAGAGTAAATTCCAAATTTTTTGTAATCAGATTGTTTCTTATTCCTTTTAAAAGATGAGGGGGGTCGTATAGTGGGTAAATTTTGTGTTCGTTGATTTCAAAAAACCCCCCTTTAAATTCTTGATTCTGCCTTATATAATGACCTTTGGTGTCATTTATTAGTGAATTTATGGCAGCCATATTAGTGGATCCCTGGTCGCACGTTGTCGAAATGACTTTGAGTCCGGTTGCTAAAACGTTTTCAATTACTGTTTTTAATTGCCTTTTGAGCTTCTCCGTTTTTGTGGATCCAGTACAAAAGCTATAAGCGACAGGCTGCTTAAATTTTTTGAATACTCCTCTGACCATAAATACCAACACGTGATCAGCAAATTTTCTTTCGCGTTCGAATCCGTCGTCCTCAAAACCTTTTATTTTATCGGTATGTTTATCAAATGCAACATGGGCAGCAATGGCCATTTCGTCAAATATTATAGAGCAATATCTATGCTTACTAGGCATTTTTTCTACCCTTTTCTTTAAATTATTAAAGATAATATCATTTATCCCAGGCATTAAATATGTTTTCGTCATTAATTTGTTCAAGGTAGTTTTTTTCGGCAGAACACATATTTGGCTCAGCAAGCGATATGCCTTTGGACTAGGTTTATATAATGATAATGCCAATATCTTTTCATCTAATGTGAAACGATGTCCTTTGGGGTGTTTTGTAGATTGTCTTATTTGCATATCAAAAAATGTTTTTGCTGCTGGTGACAAGTCTTTTGTAACATATTGATAAGCTTTGGAACGGGTCAATTTCTTGGCTATTTGTAACTTCTCTATTAGTCCCGCTTTTGCTTTTTTGCATCGTCTGAGTTCCGCTTGTGTTTTGGCGACTGCTTTATATAGATCTTGTTCAAATTGGTTCTTGAACATATGGCCTAAAATTAAGAAATGGTAAGAGTTAGTTTAATATAACCACATTATTATGTATAAAAAGAAAAATATATATTTTCCTTACTTCTAATAACACCACTGTGAGTCCTTGTGCTTGGCTGCTTGCTTGCTGCTTGCTGGTCATCCATTGTCATGGGCGGAGGCCTTTTAGAAGTTGGTTGTGGTGCACCTGAAAAGAAACACATTTTATAATTTACTTCATTCTGGTTCAAATGAGCATGGTATCTTGAAAGATAATAAGAACCTCTTCTTCTCTAATTAATTCTGGTGCTCAAATTCACAAAATTTCATACAAATAATCCGGCCAGATATTTGATTATGAGATTAGAGTTATGCAATAAAGATTTTGAATTTGAGTTTAACTAAGATTAAAACAAAGAGGCAAGATACGGCTTATGCGTCTCGTAAATGTCGAGTTCGAATGGCGTCCCAGGATGGCATTTTTGACAGGTAACAATCGGCCTTACCTACACATTACACGCACGGAGAGCCTTTTTGTAATGTTTTTACCCGACTGCGCCAGAAGTATGGTTATGTTTTTTTTAAATAAGCTCATACATGTGTCGTCTAAAATCATCCATAAGAGTTTATCCCGGCTCAGCGGCTGGGCATCAGTTTTCATTTATAAAATAAAACAAAACTTACTTCTAGTAACACCAGTGTAAATCATAGTGCTTGTGCTTGGCTGCTGGTCATCCATTGTCATGGGCTGAGGCCTTTTAGAAGTTGGTTGTGGTGCACCTGAAAAGAAATACATTTTATAATTTACTTCCTTCTGGTTCAAATGAGCATGGTATTTTGAAAGATTATAATAACCTCTTAAGACCTGATTCTGGTGCTCAAATTCACAAAATTTCATACAAATAAACCGGCCAGATATTGAGATTATGGGATTAGAATTACGCAATAAATATTTTTAATTTAAATTTGAGTTTTACCCAAGATTAAAACAAAGAGGTAAGATACGGCTTATGCTTCTTGTAAATGTGAAACTCGAATGGCATCCCAGGATGCCATTTTTGACAGGTAACAATCGGTGTTTTAGATGACCTAAACTGAACTGGCCCACCAAACTCATTGACAGGGGGACGCCACCATCGTTCAACTTTATAGTTTCCTGCTGCTTTTACACTGCGCGGAAATTAGAAAAGTCAAGTTAATGTGAACACACACCAAACAGCGGGGTGGGGATGAAAATCATTTATTTTTCATCCCCACCTCACTGTTCGGTGTGTGTTCACATTGACTTGACTAATTTCCGCGTAGTGTAAAAGCATCATCCAGCATGGAAAAAGTCGGAACCAGCTATCCGGTATTGACGGTGGCGCCCCGCTGTCAATGTCACGGATAGGACAGTTAAGTATATTGGGTCTATACCTACGCATTACACGCACGGAGAGCCTTTTTGTAATGTTTTTACCCGACTACGCCAGAAGGAGGGTTATGTTTTTTTTTAAATAATAATAACTCATACATGTGTCGTCTAAAATGAGTTTATCACGACGCGCATCCTAGCCCGGCTGGGCATCAGTTTTCATTTATAAAATAAAACAAAACTTACTTCTAGTAACACCAGTGTAAGTCATAGTGCTCGTGCTTGGCTGCTGGTCATCCATTGTCATGGGCTGAGGCCTTTTAGAAGTTGGTTGTGGTGCACCTGAAAAGAAATAAATTTTATAATTTACTTCATTCTGGTTCAAATGAGCATGGTATTTTGAAAGATTATAATAACCTCTTAAGACCTGATTCTGGTGCTCAAATTCACAAAATTTCATACAAATAATCCGGCCAGATATTTGATTATGGCATTAGTTTTACATAAGATTAAAACAAGGGAAGATACACTTATACGTCTCGTCACGCTCGAATGGCGTCCCAGGATAGCATTTTTGACAGGTAACAATCAATCTTACCCACACATTACACGCCTTTTTGTATTGTTTAAATATGAACAATTTAAGAACTAAAAAGAAAGACCACGGCATCACTTTTCATTTTAATACAATGAAAAAAAAACATGATGTCAGTGCCTTGTTTTCACGTCCACTGCTGGACAAAGCCCTCCTCCAAGGTCCAGCATAATTTTTTATATTATGCAATATAAAATTTCAGTGTCCTAGTTACAATAGGCTCAATCAATGCTGGGTTATTATTTATTCCGATTTTTGCCACTTGACATTTTGTCCATTGTTTCATTTTTGTTATAATCTTACCCCCTTATTAATAAAAAGTTACACAGTTGTTGAACACTGTTTTAAAATGATATTTCCATACTAAACGTCACTTTAAAAAACTGTTCAACGAGCGTGTAAGTTTTATTAGTAAGGGGGTTAATAATTAAAAGTTCTGTAAACTCTTATAACTGTTTATGAACTCATACTGATTTGTAAATAAACTATAGGTACAATACCATTTAATGTTTTGCTGTTTTATAAAAGAGAACACTAATCATATTTACTTACTAGTATTAGGACCACAATAGATCTCTTTATATGTGGGTGGCTGCTGCTCACACACGTCCATAGGCTCTGCTGTGTAACTGGATGGGACATCTAAAAAATAAAGACAAATTTAATATTTCATCCGTCATAAGAATAAAAAATTGCTCGACTTGGAGATATGTAGAACAACATACATGGTGACATTGCAAGATGTTGCCTTAGTATATTAGGAATGTCAGGACTTAATTTATGCGAAAGAAGAAAACCACGCTCCAGTCTACAGTGGTTGCGGGTTCCAATCCTGCAAGGCCATAATTTTGGTACAAATGTCAATCCATAATTATTATGGCTTTTATACATTATAAACATAGTAGGAACTTATTTATGTTAGTAGTTAGTGTCACAAAATTTATGTACCCTATTTTTATAGGGAACTTAGGTAAATGTGTTAGGTACAACTAGTTTATTACAAAATTAACAACTAAGATTTTGGAAGAATGGTGTATAATGTAGGTAATGATAACCTGTGTCTTAGTTTAATTACAAGTAATTAATTAAAAGTTAATAATTACGGATGTATTTTTACACAAATTCACATGCCAGCTGCGCTGGTGAGATAAATTGCACATCTCTTTAACATAAGACCACTTTTAAATTTAGTACCACACTATCTCGGTGAATAAAATTTTAGAATGTGTGAAAAAATTATTACATAGGTAATAATTATTATTGTCCTATATGTATATGTATAACTAACTAAAATACCTGGAAGATGCAGTGTTGGAATTGCCAGTTTGCTCAATCTGTTTTTCGGGTAATGATATATTTTATTAAAATGAAGATGGCAAATTCTTCTGTTGGCAAATATATGTTTGTCATCCTCTCCATCAATACCAGCATTTTTCACCCATGTGCGAAACTTTTCCAACTCTTTCAATGGATTCGGAAAGCTATGAAGAATGGCACCTGCAAAATGAGATTTAAGTTAATGTCAAATTGTAATCTTTCTCAGTTATAGTTTGTTGTAACACCTGAAGCTTGGCGCAAATGGGCTATTGACCAAAGCCACCGGTGGCCATCAACATATTAAAATACAAGTTATTTTTAAATTGAATTTTCTTTTATTATGTCTCCGTAACAATTTGTGCACTCCATTAGTTTAGAGTATTATATTATTGAGTGGCATTGTAAACTAATAGTGGGTTAGGTAAGATTACAAATTGTAGTCTAACTGCGCCAGATTATAATCTGGCATGAGTTCACAATTTATTTTTTGGTGGCATAAACATTTTTTTTAATTTTATCATCACGGATTGCAATAAATTTATACTCTCACAAGTTTGAAGGTTGTTTGTTGTTAAGACTTTAGTTGTACTTTATTTAGATACCTATTCATTCTACATCATCAGATTAAGATGAGATTGAATAGTAGGTAGGTACAAGTTTTATTAAAGTAATAAATTTTTATGGCACTTGGCAGCTAAGTAAAGCATAAGGTTGGTTATTTGTAGGTAACCATTTATTACTGTTACAAGTATTTATTTACTAACCATTTTGAAGTGATGATTTGCATGAAGAAACACAGCAGATCTTCTGAGGCATGGTTGTGGTCACACAAGCACATAAACAAAAGTAAAAGTTCACTTTCTCAGAGTCACTATCTCAACACGACACGTAGGTATAACAGAGTCACTATCTCAGTCACTTTCTCAACACACACAAGACCTGAAGTTAGAACGGAGGAGCATTAGCTCGACTCAACGTTTTACTATCAAGGATCGCGAATGCAAAGAGAAAGAAATCCAATAAGAAAACGGAGCGCGCAACAGCAACGATCAAGTTTTCAAATTAGAATGTCAGATTTGACGTTCAAGTGGTTAACCGACATATTATGGAAGCGTTCACACGATTCAAGACTTTTTAAAACCAATTTTAATTTTTCTTGATTATAAAGTTTTAAGAGACTATAAAATATTTTATAGAGTTCTATTTCAATTAAATAACTTTTAATAATAAAACATTGTATAACAAATTAATATTTTTATAAACGTAAACGCATTTTAAGGTCAAAAAAGTACGGGGTCAGGCGGATAGATGGCGCTTGCGAGCCTCGATTTGATACGTATTAAGAAAGACGAACTAGCATGCGGCCGACTGCCGCCCGCACCCCGCGAAGGCCCCCTCAACAGCAAAACGTTCGGAATTTATCAAAAGTAAAATTTATGAATGAAAGTAATGTTCGATTGAAAAATGCAACGTGTCATTTAAAGATTAAAGAATTCCTAATCTATTCGTGCAAAAATCTTTTAAATTAACATAGCCGTTTTGGAGGAGTAGGGAATTTAAGTAAAAAATCGATGTCCCGTATTTATTTTTTTAATCCAAAACAAAGAGACGTAGCGAAAATTCAAACGTCACAAATGTAGTCCTTGAACTGTTGTATAACATATATTTTTTTCAACTATTTCTATCCAGCAGTAAAAGAGGAGTAGGCTTTACAAAATGCCCATTTGGCGCGGATTGAGGACTCTAATCGCCTTAAAAATTCGGGACAGTCGCCCCGCCCCCATTCGAATTCGCGCGCTGTAACAATCTGTAGTTTTCATTAATAAAGCGTATCAAAATAAAAAACATGAGACCTCAAATATAATATCAGTAACCAATAATCATTAATAAAGCAGCTCACAAAACTTTGCTTAGAATTAACTTTTTTGTAGTTCGTTCAGTAAAACCTTAATTAGAAAAATCTAATGTATCTTCATATTAAAGTTGCCCTCTCTGTATTTCTAGTCGCTCACTTAGTAATTTAGTCGCCCGGATAGTATTTTTATGTCTGAAATGTAATAATCAAAACCCACATTTTGTAAGCTCGTTCTGGATTTTATTATTGATCAATATTCGTCGTTAGTTTGGTAAATTTTTCGCTTACTCAAATTCATACCGCTCAAGGTATTAAAACAGTATGCCATCATCAGTCGCAAAGTTTTTTTTTAGTCGCTCGTTTTATAATTCCCCTTTTTATTATTATTATGTAATAATGAAATAAGGAAATATTGTTTTCTAGAGTATGCTAGTCGATGATTTACTTACTCTACATTTTTTTAAATAACTACAGGCTGATTTAGTAGGCATACCATAACTTAAACTGCTGTTTTTGTAATTAATTCTTAATGAACATTGATTATTACTTTACCTACAGTTCCGCTTTGACAGTATTCCATAAATTTTTCATCCATTAATTGTTTGTTTTATGTTTCTTGGTTCTCATTTACCCTGAATGAAAATAAGTTGGACAGTTTTGACATCGATATAATGTGATGAGTCCCATCTCTACTTATTTTCTTCTTACGCATTATTTACGGAACGAATGGCGGCGCAACGAAAGTTCAGCCATAGATTAAAAACGGAAAATCATTCTGATACAAAAGTGTCGGTCTATACCTTCCATTAAATTAATTGAATTTTTAATTCAATTAAATAAATAGGTAGTATGCATTCAATGCTACATACAATACCTTTATTTTACACAGCACAGCACTGCAGAGATTTTTTAAAGGACCTAATCATGTTTAAAAAGATTTCTTTAAAGAATGAAATGCTACTATGTATTTTATAAGTTTGTACTTATTAGTTTTCCAACTGTACCTTTACTTGACTTTGTGAAACTTTCGTAACAGAATAGTTTCATTTCTAAAGGCAATCATCATGTTGCTGGCAAACTGGAAATCACATTGGAAAAAGTATTCCGGCTTTCCCGCCAAAATGACTTTTTTTATTAGCCACAGGTGGCACAGACATCAATGTTTATAATGCCGCGTTGTTAAGATTGGCGCGGACTCGTTCACGTTTCGAACCGCAAACATTAAGCATTTGAAACGTACGGAACGTAATCGGCAGCGCGGGTGCCATAAAGGCAATGTTGCGGCCGATTTTCAATAATCCCTGTACGGTCACGGGGCCAATCGGCCGGGAAACGAATGTACACCACACATTTAATAGCTCTAGGACAATGCCACAAATGTCAAAGAATACAAGCAGTTTAAAGGTACATTGCAGTAAAATATAATGCGCACAAATAATACACCTGAAGATATTAAGGTGAGAGTAGAAAAACTAAGAAATCAGAGATTAAGTAGGTACTGTCAAAATTCTATAGGCATTCAAAAGCTGTAATATGAGTGAGAGGCTTATTAATAGTTAAGTATTACGACACATCTTGTTGTGTCCGATGGAATGGTTGAAATGGTTCCCTTCATAGCTTCAGGCTGATTTTGATCACTTTAATTTAGAGAGCTTTTCAATAAGCCCCCATAAGTGGTGAGGGTGCACTTGTACAATTAATAATATCATGTTTATTGCAGAACAGCAGCTTTTACCAAAGCACACGTCATGCCAGTTGGCCTTGATAATAGCTGTCGTCTTTTTCTCCACATCGTGGCCAACCTACCCGGGCCCACCAGCAATTGCTGCGAACCGATCGTTTTATTTTCACATCGCTTGTTATCCGCTTTGACTAGGTAAAGGTGGATGTTTGGAATGGCTTCCGTAACGGTTTTTGTCAGTTACGACCAAAAACTGGTTTTAACAATGTGGAATTCAAAAAGGTTTCAGTGAGTTGTGGTTAAGCATTAAACGCTTGTTCCTATAATAGCAAAAGCTGAAAAAGAATCGAGTTGATGGAAAAAATGCTGTGCTCATGATCAAACGTGTCGCTGTGCTTTGATTGTTATTAAGTAGTAATAGTTGTGGTAGGTGCTATTTTAACTAGAGTAACATTTTCAAGGAAAAAAAAGGTTAAAAAATACTCAAAGATAGATGCTGTAAAGAAGTAAAATAGAGGACATAAAAATATTACAAAGAATTGAAAAGTATTACTTACAGGACCTCATGCCTCTCGCCGAGTTAAAATTTCAATTTCTTCGTTTCCAGTAGAAAAGTGACGACTGCAATCTGGAGTTAATCTTCATCGTTTCTACATCTGTAAAAGAATAAAAATTACCATCTACAAATCTTTTCATCAAAACGCGAAGGTCCAAGCAATCAATGAGTTAAATTTTATTTTTCGCGCGCCCGCATTTCTCGCCGGCGCGGGCGGCCATATTTTTCGTTCGGAAACCGATTTACGTCGTCGTTTCCGACCGTTTATTTGTCCGGTCGCCGGGCGCGTGATTAACTTGTAAAAAACCGGCCGATACCGATCTTACCGGTTTATTTGCCGGAATTGTGCCGGAATGTCCATTTCGTTTGCTACAATGATTGTTAAGGGACTGTGGCAGTGTTTTAACGACTTTATCAAGTTTCTAACACAAAAAATCAATACTGAAGCGCTGCTATGCGTAATACATAATACTAACAGAACCGTTAATGGTTTTGTCCTACTCTGTGGTGTTTAGCATTTCCAGCCATTTTGCTCGTCAAGTCTGTCAGCTGTCCATTCCAGGTGATCCACCTACGTATACGGTACGGCCATTGCAGGTGATCCTTCTGCATTGTAGGTATTCCTACGATGAATTTCTGCCAATAACAAGATTAAATTCTATTCCATTGTCTTTATGTGTCAAATAGATGTTTCTTACAGTTTGTACTTAATATTAATTTAACAAAGTAATGTTAATTACGCTAAAATCATCTCAAAATTACACTACCTTATTTTGTACATAATTTAATAGGAACAGGCAGCTACTACCCATCACGGCGTCGAACCGCCATAAGCCTTCCACAGGGTCTCGATAATTAAATATACTCTAATGGAGGGTCCTAAGTAGATTTCAATGGGAACGATACGTTGATAATCTAATAGACTTCACATCAGCTACCCGTTTTAATGCGCCGTCTTGTAAGCACCGCTGACATGTGGTGTTGCGCAAGGAGGTATTTTATGCCCTTACGTATTAATCATTCAAATTTGATGTACTATCGGCAAAAGTGTTAACTACCCATTGCCGGTCATGTCGTCTCTTTCTATCGCATTTGATGAGGCGAGAGCAAAAACGGAAATGGATAGTTAACACTGTGGCCGATAGTACTGTAACTGGAATGTGTAATTCGTAATTACCAAGCATCATAAAATGCAACCTGAAAAACGAGGGTACCTATGTCATCATAAGCTGAAACCATTTTAGAGATAAATTTTTAAATAGCAATACCTACTTCATCATCATCATGTCAACCACAGGACGTCTACTGCTGAAAATAGGCCTCCCCCAAAAAACACAAAAATAAATGACAGAAGTTAACTTTCACCTCATATCTTTGGATAAGTTGAAAACTCTTTTGGAAGTAATTTCATCTTCGTGGAAGCGACTAACAAATTTAAGTTTCCTACTTTGCATTTTTGGTGGGATAGTTGATTAGATCGCATGTAAAATAAATGTAGACCCAATATGACGGTGCTCGGCGCTGGATTTACATATTAATGCTGTTACAAAGGCCCGTGAGTCGTTCAAACAACATATGGTTAATGCAAAACGGTTGAATTTCCCATCAATAGTTTATTGATGTTGTTACATCTCAATATCCAGTAATGAACGACTATTTGGGTACCTACGAGTGTTGATCTTCCGTAGAACCTAGAATTTTACTCAAAATTATTATGTTCTGATTATGGAGGAACTGATGATGAACTAACATCACATCTGTTTTGGTTTTAGCTCAAAGTTCTTTGATAGCATAAGCTACATGACGTATTGTGCCTTTCTCTTAATTTCTACTCGGCCGTCCGCGACTTCGTACGCGTGGATCCCGTTTTACCCCCTTAGGAGTGGAGTTTCGAAAAATCCTTTCTTAGCAGATGCCTACGTCATAACATCTACCTGCATGCCAAATTTCAGTCAGATCCGTTCAGTGGATTGGGCTGTGCGTTGATAGATCTTTTCTCTAGATAATTTTAGATTGTGTAATATGCCACTAAGTTTATAGTTATTGCAATAAACTGACTTTTGAGCAAATAATCAGAAGGCGTCGTAATATCTTAAGATCCCTTCCTCAATGGGTGTGACTATGTATAATATTTATGTATTTAAAAAAAAAAGTATATAAGTAGTATATCCGTTAAGCTAGCACCCATAACACAAGCATTAAGTTGCTTACTTTGGGGCTAGCTGGCGCTGTGTGAAATTGTCCAAAGATTTATTTATTTATTTATTTATAATGGAGGGGAAACGATTATGGCTATTTGTCTCAACAGCCAACAAAAACTCAGCAAATCTTTGTTGACGATATCACCCCATCTGTTCATCTTAATATCCCTCACTCAATATGGAGCGATATTCGCCGTAATATCGTGGCCAATATCGCGCGTGTCGATTTCACGCCGGTGCGGAGTCGGCCGCCCGTGAACCTCACGGCCAGTGGGCACTCACCCTATATGATATGGTGAGGAATTCACTCATAACACTATTAGATAGTTATTCTTTTTCGTCCTCGTATATTCCTCACCAAAAGTATGTTATAATTTTGAGTTAGGTACTCATGCCCGTTTTCACCATCAATCCCTAATTTTTAAGTGATTCCTATGGTAACACATAACAGGAATTTTGTTTTCATAGGGGTCACTTATTAGAGATTGACGGTGTAATCGGGAATACTAATGTCGCGTTCGTCGCGGAGTTTCATAATTAAGTAAAGGTGACCGGAAAATATAGAACCTAGTTGATTTGTCGACGTAAAAAGGGAGTTCATTACAACCGACGACGAATTAAAAAATGTGTGTCTCTCTTAGGAGTTGATTCGAAAACTTTCAAAATAGAGCCATAATACTAAAGTCCAAGCCAAGGGGCGATAAGGACACACCACCAACATTTTAAATATTAATTTATTATGCACCTTTGTTTTTCATATTTCACCGTCACCAATAACATGTCCCTACCCAACACCCTTATTAATTTAGCTCCCGCAAAATGCTAAAAACAAAGCCGACCTAAAATAATAACACCATTAACACCATGTTTATTTCAAGTTCAAACAACTTCGGAGGCGTTTTTTTTGTCAAAAATAAACATAGCCCTTGAAGTAAATAACTTTTAATTAGGTATTCATACACATAAACCCAGTGGCACGTTTTTTAACACATTCGCACGCCAATGTCCTTAGCTAAATTTGGTCACGTACAACATATGTAATTGTCGACCCGGAAAACGCGGTGATTCGGGAACCTTGGCTGGATTACGAATTATGAAGGGGACTAAGGGCTTACTCATTATTTAGTCCCTGACAGGCTTTTAAGGAAATACCTCTATTCGTTTTTACTGTAAATTTTTGTCTCAGGGGCCTCTTTCTTCTTTGATTTTAGTAATTTGCATTCCATGTCGAAAGGGCATTTATCAGCAGGGTAAATGGGCATAAGATATGGAATGGAAAATATCTGACAGAAGACTAATCTGAAACTTTCAGGTATCGGAATAACTGGCCGTAAGGCTATTCTCTTTACCACTAAGCACCTCTATAAAGCTAGCATCGACAGTTTTCTCGTCAATGGAATCCCATAGAAGTCAAGGTTCAAGTCAATGTCATAATTATTTTACGCAATGAAGCGCATGTCAGTTGTAGCAACTTTTATTAAAACTATATTTCGGTGACAAGGGTTTTAAGACAGTAATCCTGCGGTGGTAGACCACCAGTCTCAATAGCATATTATTATACGTAATAAGCACCTCTGTTGCTGAATCGGCCTTCTACCCTGCCCGTAGCCCCGGGAGTGTAGTCAATTTTGTATTTAATCAGGCTAAGTTTGTTTACATGCCCAAATAATACAAGTTGAATAATATGGAAACTTGACAACTTAATGTGGAAAGCGGACGCTTGGATTTTAAGAAAATGTTGACCTTTTCCTTGTTTCGGGTGGAGAGAGTATTATATGTCGCAACTTGACCTTTTGATTTGGCTTCTTCGTGCACGTGTGCACACGAATAAAATATCCAATTTGAAATCATATGACCCCAAAGATAGGGTCATGTAGAGAAATGAAATTGGGCACATAGTACGCAAACTGGCGGTCGATGATGGGGCAGCAAGGTTCTGGAGTGGAGGCCACGTAACGGTAAGCGCAGTGTGTGACGTCCACACACAACGAACTCATAAAGGTAGAACGGGACTATTCCCACGGCTGCAACTCCTGTGTAGCCAGGATCTACACCTTGGCCGCCAATAAAAACCCAACCAGTGAAGGTCAAGTTTGTCCCGGGGGAAAGTTAAACTGTCATTGGACCCGCAACGGAATTAATCAGAATAACATAGGAGGAGTTCGAACTTAAGGTTCGTTCGACTTCCCTCCATTGCAAAGCGGAATAAAGGTAGCAGGAAGGTGCTGGATGCAGGCCGCTACCAACCAGTTAATGTGGATATCATTGGGGGAGGCTTAAGTTCAGCAGTGGACGTCAATGGCTGAAATGAAATGATGAGCCTCTCGCTTAGGGTTGCCAGGTCCAAAAACACAAAAGCCGGACTCTGTGCGTCATTTGGCCGGACATTTTACCCTAAAAGCCGGACATGTGACTGGGGGGGGGGGGGTGCAATTAGTGTCATAGCACATATGTGAGTACTATCATCGTACATACATCGTGATGCGTGTGCTTCATATTGGCATTGAAGTATAAATAAATATTATTCTGTGGCTCAACACTTTCGCCTGGCGCGACGCACCAAATAAAAAAGCCTAACAAAAGCCGGACAGGCCGGACAAGACCGTAAAAAGCCAAACATGTCCGGCTAAAGCCGGACGCCTGGCAACCCTACAGTCTCGCTACGTCTTAAAGGACATTGTCAGAAACCGCCTAAAAACCGCCCAAAAACATTAACCCATCATAATTATTTTCTATTTTTTTTAATACATTAAGCACCCTTTCATTCTAATGGACACTTAAGCATTGAAAAATTAAATAGGTAAATAAGTCTTTTAACGTTTATTCTATAATACTATTACAACTTCCGGACGTTTTGGTGCGTGGCATGGTCTAAAACCTATCAAGTTCCATAATTTTTGCCGATAAAATCTGTACGAGGCATTACCGTACTTTATTGCTGGGAGTCCATGTATAGTGATGTTCCTGCGGCCATCATAGACAATAAAATATCGATTTTGAAAATAAAATAAATCGATTAAACTGCTTTGAAGACTAGATTTGCGTTAAAAGCTAAAAAGATATTGACACTATTACAAGAAGCTATCTAAAGTGTCCAACTGGTCGAAGGTCGTAAATAAAATAAAAATAATTAGGACCATAAACTGATATTCATGGTATCATAACTGTAAAAGTGTCAGAATCCGATGTTGAATCCAATGCCATTTGAAGTGAGAGAAACATATATCAACCTAGTATAGTTGCCAGTCTCTCATAATCTATGACAATGAGGGTTTTCGCGATTGAAAAATCCGCCAGATGGCAATACGTAGACGTGAGGTCCAAATGCTGCATGATTGGTTATTTTTGACATGACATTGACAGATATGTCAAAATCCACCAATCATGCAGCATTTGGACCTCGCGTCTACGTATTGCCATCTCGCGGGTTTTTCAATCGCGAAAACCCTCATTCATAGCACATGTATAATAATAGACCAAATGAACTTTTATAGATTGCGAAAGAGAAGATAAAGATTTTATTATTTTATTAAAATCTTGCCACGAGGTAGTTTTTCAGTAGAAACCAGGATTGGATAATCGCTACAGGCAAGTATCAGAACATTTTATAAATATTTTTAATCGATTATATCCTTGTGAATCGTTTTAATAAATTGTCATTTTACTTTTTCAATTAAAACTTTTTCAATCCCTAGTCTTGTCAAACTGTCATAATGTCAACAAATTATAAATGTCACGTCAGTTGACTCAATTTCAGTCTTCTGTGCGTTTATTGTATTTTTATTTCAATAAAATAGTGCTAAAGGGTTAGTACTGAAAGTGAAAGCCTTTTTTCAGAAAGAAAACCAATGTGGTGCCCTTATTATTCATACTGTTTGAAAGTTACAAGTCAGTGATACAGAGTTGCCGCCATTATAACTCCGTGGTGATACCATACCAAAGAAGAATTTTTCCTAAACACTTGTGTTATTTTTGTATGTGATCAAATAAAAAGGATTAATTCTACTGCTCAAATGGAATAACTTATCCCAAGAGACTGAATATAAAAAAAAAACCTCTCCATAGAAATTATCACCATCACGAGGATGTGATTTTTTTTGAGAACTTGATATTGGTCCTGTAAGAAAAGTAGTTGTATTTCAGTAGTAGAATCAACCCTTCTTGTTTCATCAGCAAGAGTAACTATAAAAACGCCCTGTAGGTACCTAGGTATTATTAAGCTGAAGAGTTTGTTTAGTGTTAAAGATTGTCACACAGTGTAACTTAAATTGGCATATTATGATAATGAACGTAAAAACTTAAATAAATATTTATGTTAATATTTTTTCTATTTATTTATTTTCCCAAAGCTTCACAGTGACAGCTGAAACAGCAATATCTACTGTTGTAAAACTAAACTTAGAACAAACTGTTACAAATATTTTACAAATTAAAATAAAACCGCATGTTGCTTTACTTTCTCGTATAGGTAATAAATGTAATTAATGGCTAGATTATTAATGTTACTTTGTTACCCTCAAATAGTGAGGAGATCTTATAAAATGGTAACCCTGATTTTCATTGTCATTCAAGTGCTCTTTCTTCGCATAGGCTTCTGTGATTTGGCCAAGGGCCACACACATTGCGATAACATTATGCGACATTGATTTGACAGCAGCGGAGTGAAGTCTTGCGACTATGCAAAATGATACCCTGTAATCGTAGCGCATATAGACATAGACGGGGCGGGGCACATAGCTCGTAGAGCTGATAGCCGCTGGGGCAGGAAAGTTCTTGAGTGGCGACCACGAGCCGAAAGACGTAGCGTGGGCAGGCCTCCCACTAGGTGGACCGACGATCTGGTGAAGGTCGCGGGAGGTGCCTGTATGCGAGCGGTGCAGGATCGGTCTTCGTGGAAATCCTTGGGGGAGGCCTTTGTCCAGCAGTGGACGTCTTTTCGGCTGAAACGAACGAACTAACGATACGTATTACCAGTATTTACCAGACATTACTATTTATTGTATACTCGCCGGATTACACGTAGGAGCACGCGCGTTACAGCTTCGGCCTTGCATTATTATAAGATCTTGTTCCGCCATTTTTCGAACTTCCTCCGTGAGGATATCCCCGCCGAATTCTATGATAAACCTATCAAAAGTCATATTCTGCAATGTCAAAATTAATTTGCCGAAATTCGCCGAGCCAGCTATGTCAAATAATATTATTAGGTGTCAAACAGGATACGTTCAGAAATTAATATTACGATTTTAAAGATAAGACAACTTTTTATTGACGAAGTTGCTGGGACAGCTAGAAACTATTTTTTTTCCGGCACTTTAAGAAAATAATAAATGAATGAAAACGCAGCGTGGGACGTCCACCCACAAGGTGGACCGACGACCTGATAAAGGTAGCGGGAAGGCGCTGGATGCAGGCCGCTACCAACCGTGCGATGTGGAAGTCATTGGGGGAGGCCTATGTTCAGTAGTGGACGCCCTGTGGCTGAAATGATGATGATGATGATGAAATGAATGAAAATGACAAATCTTCGAACGTGTATAATACCGTGCCAAAGTAATCATATAAGTTTGGCACCTTAATAACTATTGCCGTTTTTGTTGTAAAGATCATGCAGCGCTACTTGCGGATATTATTGGAAAGAAAACTATGTAGGCTCTAGATCTGAAGCCGCTTTAATGAACACGAAGTGCTCATACAATGCGGCGTATTTTCTTCCAGTCTTTAGTCAGGACTTTAGTCGAATTAAAACCCCGGTTGAACGTGATATAGCCGCACTAGAATACGGTGCTTTTTTGCATAAACGCAAGACTTCGTTCCGGTGTCAACCGAATGTTATCACGATGTATGTGGCCCAGGGGTTACTGTAGCCGCTAAGGTTTGAAACTTCTTGCTTAAAATATTGTAGTCTTTGGCATAGACTACGACGGTAGTCATGGAGATAGGAGTTTGTTATCTCGTGTCAGATGTAAATGGTGAAAAGAAAACTCATGATTCGTGTTATTTTTATGCAATATGTAGGTATTTTATAAAAGTGGAACCCCGAGTGATCTCCAAAACCCATTCTATTATTATATACGATTCGGCTTCGATATCTATAATACAATAGGAGTTTATTTCATGTGTCAGATGACAAGGGTGGAAACAACCTACGATTCATGTTGTTTATTTACGTGCAATATGTGGGCATATTATAAAAGTGGAATGCCGAGTTGTATTTCTAAAACTTGTTCTATTATTTTATACTATTTGGCTGCGACTCGGCGTGACGACAATACAAAACATTTTTCGCGAATCGGTGTTCATACATTCACACAATACATTAGACGCCATGTTGTCATAAACGACATATTATAAAATCGCTGTGATTTAATATTCTTAATCATTAATTTTATGACAAGTGTCCATCAGGAATCATTGTTCTTACACACAGAATCGTATTATTTCGCTTTCGGGTAGTAATATGTCAAAATTGTTGGTTCTTAGGCGAACAATGTATGGAGAACGAACATTGTCCTTTGTTTCTCTACAGTGTGTGCTCTTTACACTATCTGTAAGTTCTTCTAAGCCACAAACCAATGTATCGTATGAAACGTATCGCGGTCTAGCTGCTCTGCGGTTGAGCCAGGCACAGCTGTCGCCAGTTCAGCTCAGCTCGTAACTTGAGCACGGATGCGGCATAGTATTCACTGGAGGGCTTCACCGGTAAATCTAAATGAGATTTCTGAAAGCTTTGGTCTAATAATTTAGTGTCTGGAATTTTTAGTTGGTCAAACTTTGTTATCTACTTTTGATTACCATGGTCCAGTGTACTCGCGACGCCTCTAACCGTCAGAAATGGAAGCACATCGCCAGGAGAGCTACCCTCGGAGATGACATCACCCCACCATGTACCTCGTTAGCGCAACCACGACCACTCTGACAAGAGTGCCCGACTAAGAAGAAGAGAAGAAGAGACTTTTGATTAAAAAAAAATCTGAATTAGATAAGCGATTATAAACTTAAGTCAATGTTACTACCTATTTTCTCTTTAAAGAGAGGAAAAACATCCCATATCGCAATAATATTATAAAGGCGAAAGTTTGTGAGTGTGTAGGTTTGTTACTTCTTTACGTCTAAACGGCTAGAGCGATAACAATAAAATTTGATATGGAGTTAGCTGACACCCTGAATAAACACATAGGCTACGATTTACCGCGGGTAACACCGCGGGGCACAGCTAGTCTATAATAATAGTTACCTTACACCGCAACGAAGGTCGCAAAGCGGATAGGTTTAATCAAAACACCAGTTTGACCATCGTTTATTTTACGACGGAGAGTTTTGACAATTAACCATGCAAAACACATTGGAACAATGTTTGGGGTCGTTTAACGAAGCTTTAGTTAAAATAGGTAGAAGGAGAACCACTTTTCATGGTAACAGATAAAACAACATGTCAAATTGTTCAAAATTTAACTCTACCTACATGTCACAAATGAGGAGATCCGCAGGAGAACTAAAGTGACTGACCACGTGCCGAAAGACGTAGTGTGGGCAGGCCTCCTACTAGGTGGACCGACGATCTGGTGAAGGTCGCGGGAGGTGCCTAGATGCGGGCGGCGCAGGACCGGTCTTTGTGGAAATCCTTGGGGGAGGCCTTTATCCAGCAGTGGACGTCACTCGGCTGAAACGAACGAGTCTTGAAGTTACATTTTTTTGTATGAATTCTGATTAAGATGAGGGAAACGGATCGAGCCAATATTGAAGTCGTAAGCTAAGCTAACTGTCAAGTCTAAGCCTACTGTCTTAACCTTTAGCGTCTAAAGTTCGCTGCAAAGATACAGTTTAGAGCAAATTAAACATAAACATCTATTTGGCTCGGCCGTCCATTCCCTAAAGTGTTTTAAATCCATTGTTACGGAATTTGTGGGGTTCCTTTATTTAAATTTCTACGTAATCTTGCTTCGTAATAAGTTTATCTTGTCAGGTTCCTTATAATGTAGCGTTGAAGGTTGAATTAAATATTTCTGGTCCGCTGTTTATTTTGCGGTGTAATTTATTTGTCGGCCCAGTTTGCGGCGCTCAGACAGTTTCTGGTTCAATTTATAACTAAGCTCGACAAATGAGTAAAATACTTAAAATACACCGGAATATTAGGCAAGAGGTCATCTCTTGTACCGCCACTCTGATAACAAAGCTTCTATCACTTTAGACGCTCGAAGATTCTTCGCTTCAATGAATTATTTTAATCAAAACCAACGAATAGCAAGCCGGAGTCAAAAGAAAAACCACTTTCCAAAAACAAATATAATTAACCGAACTCAATTTATAAGTCTTACGAAACGTAACGTCGACATTCCAAGACATCGGCTGTAAAACAGAATATAACAAAACCAGATTAGCAGATTCCAAGTTCAGCTGAACATCTTTATTACAACGCGGTTAAAGTTTCGTTTCAGCCAAGTTTCAGTCCGACACATTCCTTACATTATTAGAAAAGTTCTAGCGACGAAATTTAAATGTACCCTTTATTAAATTCGAGATCGAAACAGTCAAGTTTAAAATTCATATTAATCTTCAGCTTCATTGGGAGCTGTAATTTATCAATATTGGTTAAGTTGGCTTCGCAAAGTTACTGTAATATTTTATCCTGAATATTGATCAAGGGCACTGAAACGTTTTTCAAATGTTCTAAGTAAGGTCGAACTTACTAAGTTAAAGTCGTAATTTAGATTTTTCATTTCACTGGGTGATCTACTCGTGTATGAATGACTCTTTTTTAATATTCTCAAATACCGTAATCTGATGGCTGCTGAGTGCTTGGGCAGAAAAGTTCTCGAGTGGCGACCACGGGCCGGAAGACGTAGTGTAGACAGGTGTGATGTATGCACTAACAATGTGTATGCTTATTTATCCTATAGATATTTAAGTCGCTTCATTGTATTTTATCGTGCATTCAATAAACGGGATTGACTCAGTTCGGGTGTTTGATTATGAACTCCTCATACAGGCCTCCCACTAGGTGGATCAACGATCTGGTGAAGATCGCGGGAAGTACCTGGATGCGGGCAGCGCAGGACCGGTTATTATGGAAATCTTTGGGGGGCCTTTGTCCAGCAGTGGACGTCATTTGGCTGAAACGAAAGAACTAACCATCATCGCTAGCCTGCTAGCAGTCCACTCCTGGACATAGGCCTCCTCTATTAAGGATTGTTTAACCCAGTCCTCTGCTTGTGTCACATGTAGGTTGTTATATTTCAATGTACTTTACACTAAAAAACCCAGCTTATACCACTAGACAAACTTGACCTTCACTGGTCGGATTTTTATTGGCGGTCAAGCTGTAGATCTTGGCTACACAGGAGTTAGGAACGAGAGGTGGGAATAGTCCTGTTTTATAACAAACCCAGCTCATAACATCGTCAGTTGCAGGTTCACTTGGGGTAACTGACAAAATACGGTTTTTGAGTTAAATATACAGTTTTCTTAGTTTTTTCTGCTCTTTCGAATGGTATACGTAAAAAAATTCTAGCTTTAAAAAAAATACAATTACACGGACATTTTCAGGTGTGAACTTTTCAGATTTCCTTCACAATTTTGGTGTAACTGACATTGTAATAATTTTACCAGGTTGAATTGGTGTATCTGTAATAATGTAAAAATTTTGCTACAAAACTTTGCAATTACACTGATTTGCTAAGGTTTATAACATGAAATAAAATAGGAATTTAGAAAGTTTTAAGGCATATTACATTATTATTATACCAGCAGTATCAGTTAAAGAAGTTAAAGTTAGCTCAACAAAAAAAAAAATGAAATTGAGCAACTATCCAGCCAACTAGGCGTCACTGCGCGTTGCTATCATTAACCTGTTGTTACTCTGTTACTTTTACTGTTGTAGTACTCATGACCTTAATTCAACATTGCTATAAAGAGGTAGGAAATTAAATCCATTTTGTTTTCAGTTTAAGTTGCCCCGTAGAGCTAAATACGGTATTGGTAAGTCAAAGCTTAAAAAAATATTGAAATTACTTAGTTTCACAGTAATACTTTAGTTATTTCAATATTTCTGTCTTAAAAAAATTAACTACACATATTTTCTTGATTCCCATGGCTTTTTTAACATTTTTTAAAGAATGAAATAAAAGTTACTTCTAATAAAATTAAAAAAAAAAAAAACAAAGAAAACGACAAAATGTTATTTTTTTCATGAATTGTCTTATTTTTTTATACTTTTACATAAATTATACAGCAACTAAGTAAACAAAACCCAGCAAAAAAATCAAATTATTTTAATTTGGGCAGTACTTACACCAATTTGACCTATGTTTTTTCCAAAAGTATGGTGTAAAATTAGTGTAACTGTCAAAAGTACAAAAATACATTGGTGTAACTGCAATTTATTTCCTTAACTAAGACATATTAGATAATTCTTTTTATTTAATCTAAAACCGCGTAGAATTCTAAGCATTTCTGTAAAAACAGATCCAAAAAAGGTTAAATAGGAAAATATTATGTGAGTACAATTGGACATGAGACTATTCAGAGGGTGTGTAATTTATTTATAGGTGATCAAAGGAAACTAAAATATTTATTAAACTGTGGAGTCCACTTTGATCACCCAGGTCATCTTATCCATGGGTGATCAAAGGACACCAAATTGTCGCTTGAAGTCCACTATGATCACCTGGGTGATCAAAGCCAGGTGATAAAAGTAGAATAGACCCAATAAATGAGTCAATGTTCCTTCCAAGGATCTAATATCGACACGCGATATCGATATTCATTTCACATCACTATAAAAAAAAAGTACGTAGTATTAAAATGTGTCCGTTTTACAAAGGGAATGTATTCAAGGGGAGTTGTTAGTAGTTAGCATTGATAATTCAAAAGTAGATGCGAGCTCGATGTTTGCCTCTGATTTTACAATGAATATGGATTACTGAATCGATATGTCTGTCTAAATGGTATTTGAAACGTTTGAATCGAATATAATTAATGATTAAACGAACTTAAAAAGTGAAGTTCTATCATAATTATGCGAGGGCTTTGTCCGAAGAGATTAGAAATAAGAACTATGTAGTATCACGTACGGTGATGCCAGTTTACGCACTGTTAGTTGAGGATATTTTTTTTTTTTTTTTTTTTTTTTTGTGGGTATCTCACTTTACATCTTATTTGACATTGGTATCCGTCGTCAGTTAGTTTGGAGTAGTAATTTGTATTTTTTATCATTTCACTAATATGGGGGTTTGTGTTTTTAATAATATACATAATTATTATGATTGTTAAAGACGGGTGGGAGGGTTTCTAATCTCTTCGGACAAAGCCCTCGCATAATTATGATAGAACTTCACTTTTTAAGTTCGTTTAATCATTAATTATGCTCGTGCTTTGTCCTCGAGATTAGAAATAAGAACTATGTAGATTTTGAGAGAACTGATGTGAAATGATAATAAAAACAAAGCTGTTTATTACTTTGCAAAAATAATAAATCATTAGTAAGAATACAATGCTTGTTTTATAATTACTATTAAGTGTGACATAACTGTCGTAGTTACCCGAGTGAATACTTTCGTATAATTGATAATTATTATTAAGGGTAAGTAATTAAAGGCAAGTATAATTAGCTGTTATATTAGCCATAATGTAAGTGGGAAAGTTAATTATTGTTTCCCAAATCAATTGTCAGTATTAGGTTTTTCTGGCAATTAAATGTTGATTGTTATTTCTGGACGCAATAGGCATTCTATTAAAGAATTTGCCCAAAGTAGCTATTTGAAATAACGCTCCAACCGGGGGTAATTCTGATAGTCAAGATTAATTCCTAATGTATGTGCTCTAGACGAGGCAGCATGCCTCGTGCTGTGAGTGGTGAATATCAAGGTGTCAATATCACAAGCCTGCAATGTTAATTGAACTAAACTTGTGACTAAACTAAGTGCTCGGTGTTAGAGCGGTAAACAATTTCGTAAGCAACACTTTGCACAAAATGCTTGTACATGACATAAATTGTCAAAACAATACCAAGATTGATTGTTGTGAACTTGGGCGCGATGTCGTGATTAAATTGAATATTTGTATGTATAATATTTGAATGCTTATAAGGAAGGTTTGAACAATGTGTGTAATAATTACACTAACTAATGACAGTAAAATGGCTAATTTCTCAATATTTTAAATTTTTCGGAAACCATAATATCTGATTATGTTTCCAATATGACAGCCAAATTAAAAGACAAGCTTATTACAGCTATCGAAATTCACAATTTTTATTAAAATAGTGGAATCTAATACCTCAATGAATGATAGTTATGGTAAAAGTAAAACAATTTCCTTGAACAATTATTGTACTGCTTGATCATCAGACAATGATGAAGATATAATATCCATAGATAGATGAAGATGTAATCTTCGTTTTATATGAGACATTTAGACACATGTAGCGTTTTTATTTTTATCCAATTAAAGAAACAAAGCTAGACTACATTATAAGGGTACTGCCAGTATACCCGTCGCTTGATCACGTCATGTGATTTTTCGCAATGTATGTGTAATACAAAAAATGAAGGAAACCGCAGAAATAAGCTTGACCTTGTTGTCTTAAAATTTTAATTGCGTATGCATCAGGGTACCTATCTAATTTAGGGTATATAACGATAACGAATTTAGCAAAATTAACGATGCCACGTTCTCCAAATGTAAAAATGATAAAATGGTGAATTTGGTAATGTCGAGTCCATACTAATATTGAATGGACTCTTCAAGATTCGGTATCTACCATGCTATTATCTAGATAAGATAGATCATAGATAGGACACATCATTGTGTATTGATGATTATAATGATTTTTCTAGTTTCGCATCATTGCCACAATTATTTTTATTTGTGTTAAGTGGGGGGAAACTGCACGCCACCTATGCGGTGTACAAAACTGAATTTCATTCTGAGAAACTGAAAATTTTGAAGATCCTTAGTAAATACTTTTAGGCCAAGAAAGGTCAATGTTTGGAATCTTTGCAGATTAATTCTTATATTATGTTTTTAATATTAGATAATATTAATAAAATAAAATAGATGTTGGACCATGGGTCCCCAGAAGCTTCCCCGTAACACGCCCCCCATCCCGTAGTTGAGACATCGGAGTACTATATTTCATGACACTTAATATAAGTTTATGAATAGCCTGATATAATTGCAATTTTTCTATGTCCGAATATAATCATGTATTATGTGATTTATACTGACATTTATTATTGGTTGTGAGATTGAAATCACATAACTCTATCCTAGTACAACAGAGTCACTTATTACTAGTGACCACTGATGGTAAAAATTTAAAAGCCAACCGACATATTTTACGAGATTCAACTGTTGCGGTTCTGAGCTGGATGCGGCTGGTGCGCTCACGAGCATGACACGTGATGACTGTTTTGAAAGTCAGGAGGTCAAGTCCTCTGTTTTCATCGGTTGTCTGCCTTTCGGGGAAGTCCCTTCAAGTTTAAATTCGTATAAGAAAGGACTTTTTGGTGGCTGCTGATTTGATTTTGGGATTCAATTCCAGATCAGCCCCAAACTTTGAAGTTCGCTAGGCAGTTTTTAGTCTTTTGGAAAGTTTTTATCAAAAGACATGGCGTCAATCTTCGGTGTTTGTAATAAATAAATAAATAGATAAGTCTTTTAACAATTTCACACAGCGCCAGCTGGCCCCAAAGTAGGTAATAATTGATCTTATCTTTAATGAGTCTAAGTAGAATTACGTTTTTTCTGATAATGAATTCTTAGTAGACAGTCGAAAAAATGCGATTGGCATCGATAAGAAATTCATATTAAGGTAATTGTGTTGAGGCTTGTCCTACACAGGATCATCACCAATATTACAATCTCATCATGAAGGGGCGCAGCTGTTTCAGACCAACAGCGTTGCAGGTGTCGAATCTAATTGATTTCTAGTTTCAGCAGCAGCGGAAGCGGCGCAGATGTCAACGAGAGCAGCAGCGTCGGCGGCGGCAGGGTTCGAGGCTAAGGGTTCTGAGTCCAATGTTTCGATAGCCACTAATGGTTTTTCACCTGCTAACGATTTGGCGTGTATCATATCACCGCCCGGTAGTGTGGATATAAACCCATCAAATTATGTCTTATTAAGACAACTCCCAATTTTTAAACAAGTAGGTATGCATTATTGCATTATTATTATTATTTTTTTTTTTTTTTTTTTAATGTGATTTATGTACTTTTACAAGTATGGAACAGCCCTTTTGACTGCCTGCTAAAATATGTAGCGGGTAGGTAACAACTTAACACGAATTATCTGCATGCCTAGTAATATTAACGTTTATATCAATTTAAAATTAAATATCGCCAATATTGACTTGAAGAATTAAGTAGGTCAGTAAAATTACAACCCGTTGTAGTTGCCCGCAATACCGTAAGTATCGTAATATTTTTAGGATTCTGCGTCTGATTTAGAGGGTAGGTATTGTTGATAATACCGCAAACCATCATATTATAAAAATCACACAGCTCCGCAGTATGGTAGTATGGGTAATTATTATTTTAAAAAATAATTAACTTCGAACATCTGATTTAGAAGTAGGTTATTAATGCAAAGTTTTTAGTGCCGCAAACCCTTAGATATAGATAAATCATTACATTACGAACGTCTGATTTGGAGGCAAGTATATAGATATTAATATCGCAAACTGTCAGACAAAAATAACCACACAAATTAAATAACGTGACAACCCGTGTACGGTTGCCCGCAATATGGTAGTATGTGTAATGATAATATTGTATTAAGTAAATATGATTTACTGTATTCGTCTGAATTAGAGGTAGGTAATAACTCAAACGTTAAAACGCAAATCGTCAGACAAAAACCACAACTAGCATAACGTGACAACCTGGTATGGTTGCCCGCAATATGGTAGTATGTGTAATGATAATATTATAATAAAAATAATTTACTGTATTCGTCTGAATTAGAGGTAGGAGTAGAACTCGAACGTTAAACCGCAAACCCTCAGACAAAAAACACAACTAGCATAAAAAGACAACCCGGTATGGTTGCCCGCACCATGGTAGTATGTGTAATAATGGATAGAACTTACTGCATCTGTCTTCTTCTTCGTTTGGTTGAAGGCGATGAACTTGCGTTTTTTCTAATTGTCTGAATTAGAGGTAGGAGTAGAACTCAAACGTTAAACCGCAAACCCTCAGACAAAAAACACAACTGGCATAAGGAGACAACCCGGGATGGTAGTATGTGTAATGATGATCTTCTTCTTCTTCTTTTGGTTGAAGGCGATGAACTTGCGATTTTTCCAATTGTCTGAATTAGGGGTAGGAGTAGAACTCAAACGTTAAACCGCAAACCCTCAGACAAAAAACACAACTGGCATAAAGAGACAACCCGGGATGGTTGTTCGCATTATGGTAATGTGTAATGATGATGTTCTTCTTCTTCTTCTTTTGGTTGAAGGCGATGAACTTGCGATTTTTCCCAATTGTCTGAATTAGGGGTAGGAGTAGAACTCAAACGTTAAACCGCAAACCCTCAGACAAAAAACACAACTGGCATAAAGAGACAACCCGGGATGGTTGTTCGCATTATGGTAATGTGTAATGATGATGTTCTTCTTCTTCTTCTTTTGGTTGAAGGCGATGAACTTGCGATTTTTCCAATTGTCTGAATTAGGGGTAGGAGTAGAACTCAAACGTTAAACCGCAAACCCTCAGACAAAAAACACAACTGGCATAAAGAGACAACCCGGGATGGTTGTTCGCATTATGGTAATGTGTAACGATGATCTTCTGTTGAACCGCTTGAACGACGTTCAGCACCCCATATCTTCTGCTCCAATTTATTTATTTTCTTCAGCAAATGTTCCTTATCCTCATTTGACGTTTTTCGTTCGGCATTTTGACGACACAAAAACACTATTTTTAACACTGGGTACGTATTTAAGTAGAAGAAGTGCGAACTGGCAGAGCACTGAATCGTGACTGACGACGGATACCAATGTCAAATAAGATGTAAAGTGAGATACCCACAAAAAAAAAAAAAAAAAAAAAAAAAAATATCCTCAACTAACAGTGCGTAAACTGGCATCACCGTACGTGATACTACATAGTTCTTATTTCTAATCTCGAGGACAAAGCACGAGCATAATTGGACGTAGTTATGCTACAACGTTCCAACCCACACGCAAGTCGAACTGAGAAAATCGCGTTTTTGTAAATTTATGGTACGCTTTTTTTTGGTAGCGAGTAGAACTGAGTAGTATGTATCACTTCAACTAAATAAATAAACGTTATTTTATTACATACTTGTCATTAAAATTGACTAATATTTCTCATACAAATTTTGAAAAAAATGTACTTGGAACGTTTTTGCAAAAAGGCTTTTTGTATGAAAGTAGTTTTTACCTTATTTTGCAAAAACGTTCCAAGTACATTTTTTCAAAATTTGTATGAGAAATATTAGTAAATTTTAATGACAGGTATGTAATAAAGTAACGTTTATTTATTTAGTTTAAGTGATACATACTACTCAGTTCTACTCGCTACCAAAAAAAAAGCGTACCACTTTTTTTCCGCTAACTAGTGGTACGCTTTTTCCCGCTAACTCCCGTTCCCGTGGTAATTTTGCAATATCCTGTTGTAACTAAGCTTTAAGTTTACTAAGGTACTTGCATGCCAAATTTCAAGCGTCTAACTTAAGCGGTTTAGATTTTTCATACAAAAGGATTTTCCCGCTAATTCCCGTTCCCGTGGGAATTTCGGGAATTCCTTTCTTAGTGCACCTCTACGGTACCTAAGCTACGTCCCTTCCAAATTTCAAGTGCCTACGTTTAGCCGTTTAGGCTGTGCGTTGATATGTCAGTCAGTCAGTCAGTTTCTCCTTTTACATAATATTTAGATTTACAATGATTAAACTAGCAGAATTTCTTTTGGCAAAATTTCATTCTGAATAATATCGATTTAATTAGTAGCACGATTATTTGGTATCATTCCACTTGGCATACTATGCAGATGGCAGAATTTAGTTTGAAATATTTAAAATATTCTGCATAATATCGATTAGAATAACTTTTATTAAGTACCACGATTATTTGGTACCATTCCACTTGGCATACTATGCAGATGGCAGAATTTCTGCAATATTGAAAATATTCTGCATAATATCGATTGCATGACGTTTATTTAGTATATCCTGTTCAGGAATGTTGCGGAAAACTAATTGTACTAAGTGTACTGTAACTGAAAACATCATTGATAGAAAGAAAGATACATTTATTACAATGGACACCACACAAATTATACAGGCAATTACATAGACTCATGACAGTGGCACATAATAAAGGAAGAAGAAAAAAAAAAAACAAGAGTAAACTGAGCAGTGCCACCCATTCACCAACAAGATGCCAACTGCAACGGGACCCCACTTTAATATATTATTATGCAGAATGAAATTTTGCCAAAAGAAATTCTGCTATTTTAAAAGTATGCCATTGTAAATTCGGACATAAACATTCTATCAAACGATAATTAATATTTATTATCTATAATTATACATATAAATATTTTTAATTTTTAAAATAATATTGTTTCATTGTTATACTTATTTTTTCTAAAATATTGTTAAACTTATATTTTAGAAAAAAAAATGTATTTATATTAACTACCAAAATAATATTATAACAATTTTCACACATTGGAACGTTTTTGCAAATTAAGTTAAAAGCCACTTTCAAACAAAAAGCCTTTTTAAAAACGTTCCAAGTACATTGGAACATTATTTTTATTTTATTCAGTCCAAAACGAATTAAAACCATACGATCCAAATGGAATGTCACTTTTTAACATTTAAAATTAGTTATTTGTAAAACGTTCCAAAATGATTGGATCATTATTTTCATTGCATTCAGTCCAAAACGAATTAAAACATAACGTTCCAAATGGAATGTCACATTTTAAGATTTTATTTAGATCTTTTGGATCGTTTTATCATTGGGACCGCTTAATTATTTCATTAATTATTGTCGTAAGAGAGTCAGTGTCTTCAGCACTAGATAGGGTGACCCAAAATACCTAGCTTGGGCTCAAAAACTCAATTTTGACTACCTTGTGGGTTGGAACGTTGTAGCATAACTACGTCCAATTTATGTTCAAACTGTAGGTACTTTTCAGCTTTTAGAACTTTTTATCTTGCTTCTTTTAAGAAAATAAGTCAATCGCTAGATGTAGTCAGTTTTTTCTTTTATCTTGTAGAAAAAGAAATCATATACCTAGTTAAATCATATTGAAAATATGTTTATCTTTCTGTTCTAAGTATTGTTGTTGTTCTGAACTATCATCTTTTTAGGATATTTTTTTGTCTTTTAGAAATACATAACATCTATAATAACACCTATATTAAAGCTGAAGAGTTTGCTTGTTTCAATGTGCTTATTTTTAATCTAGTCCGATTTGAAAAAATATTTCTGTGTTGGCTTGACGCTACGAGCTATAAGGAGCAAAGCATAAAAAAAATGTTGTGCAATCGGGAAAAAATATTATTTTGGACTATTTTCACGCGTACGTCGCCAGATTAAGTCAATTTCTTCTTCTATCAAGACGTTCTAGAACAACTATACTCAGTATTTGACAATTAAGGTCTTGTACTCTTGGTATAAAAATCTCGCTGTTATAATACATTGTTATTTACATAATTATGTCTATTAATAACTAGTAACCATAGATTCGAAGTCCCAGCCCTTACCCGCAACAACGCGAACCAGCCGCAGGCGCGGGCTAATCTCCAAAACAAATAGCGGCCAGAACGCGCAGGGACATTGATTAACGTTTCATATCCACTGCTTACGATTTATGCCCGGATTACGCTGCTGATAATGTTTTGTCTTGAATGAACAGCACTTTTTAATTATGGTCGCTTACAGAAACTAAAGGTAGACGTGTCAAGGGGGCGGGGCCGGTGTCGCAGCAATATGCCCAAAAACAGAACACATTGCTCCTGATAGCAATGATGACAGCAAACTAAGTACGTCATAATGTAAACAGTTTACATTGCTTGCGTAGTACTAAAGATTATTTGAACCTGGAGTAGTGATACCGCAGTGGATTATGAGCATATATTTTGATTTCTTTGTGTTTGAATTCTTTGTGTCCAGGTGCTTCCCGCGATCTTCAGCAGGTCGTCGGTCTATCAAGTGGGAGGCTTGTCTACACTACGATTTCCTGGTTGTCACTAGATAACTTCTCTGTTCCAACGGCCATGCTATACTAGTTTGGTAAGTCCGCTGCCTACCCGAAATAGGAATATTTTTTCAATGTCCCGACCAAACAAGAAAACTAACTATGTGTTTTCCGAGAAACAAAAGCAAAAGTTGCCTAAAACACAGCGATAAAGTGAAACAGCTAAAAACTTTTACCTCTTGCAAACTTTGACACCAGCTCCAAATATTGGGTCCCAACGTTGCTCCAAACGCCCCTCGTCCATCTCGATCTACTTATAAAAAAGTTTGTCACATGAGTGCCAATTTAGGAAATATAGGAACTTATCCCGCGGGATGAGTCGACCTAATGAATGTTTTGAATCGGGCAATAATAATTGATCCTACTAATACATTTTATGATTTGTACAGCCACAAAGAAAAGTGTTTGACAGTCACAGTAGATTTACGAAAACAACAATGTAACTACAAACCTACAAACGCACAAAAATGTGTGTTTCGTGTGAGTTTACATCTTCAAACGTCCTCACTAGTGACCGCGTTAAAAAAATGTATGAAAACTTTAGTTCTTGAAAGTTTCCGCTAGGGGCGCTGTACAATATGTCATACATTCAATGTAATTTTTTTACGCGCTCACTAGTGACGTTTGATGTAAACTCACACTACGCATTGCTTATTTTTACAAGCTGGCAACATTGAGGCCAACGTTTGGAGCAACACTGAAAGCATTTTTGACTGAACATTATTCTTCTCGCTCGCAGACTAATCTGCAGAACAAATGGCCGCCATGTGTCAGCGTGGTGCGCTGATTAAACGCTGTAATAGCAACGCTTTCATAGCGCGGCATAACAAGTGGGCCGTGAAATAAAAACTATCAACTTTTCTTATCTGCTCACATATTTTGTGACACATCACAGCCGTTTTTAAGCGAAAAAAGCATAATTTATGAACACACGTGTAACTGTTTTCATTTATTTTCTTTAAGTCATTATTAAAACGTAATGGTTTTTCACAAAAGTTTTAATGAGATTTTATATCAGTGCTTACTAAAACAAAGATGTTTGTAAACAGTGTGTAAGTACTAATGAATCCGTGCTTTAGAAAATCATCATCATCATTTCAGCCACAGGACAACCACTGCTGAACATAGGCCTTCAAATTTAAAGTAAGATGGTGCAACCGCCTTAATTAATAATGTTTCAATTTGGCTGGTTGTATGTTGTAATAATGAACAAACAAAACACAACAGTTCAAACGCCACGACCGCAATGTGGCGCCACAGCGCGTATCGCACATGCCGTTCATCAACTCAGAGCGAGCTGTGGTCGCCCGCTGTAATGCGCTGCCAGGATTATCATTTTTGACATCATTTTAGTGACACATCATGACACTTTTCAGAGGCATGAGCAAGGGTTAAGCTAGTATAAAAATCCACTTAAATTTTTTTTTTCAGGGCACTCTGCCTATTAAACAAAACCCAAACCATCCAATACGTTCTTTGTAGTGCTAGTTTCTTGGACTTTGTAACTAAATTAAGATTGTTTCTGTCTACAACCATCAATATAAGAACATTAAATGTAATTTCAGATTGGCAATGTGAGTGCTTTGGATCGATCTGGTAGAATCTAGAAAGTAAATAAAATATAAACCTTGTATTGTTTCAGATTTCTACAAATCGCGCAAACATTATAGTCATATTTTGTAAAAGTTTCTACAATGAATTGATGGATCTCTTTTGGGACAGTATTTAATATCAATAATTTAGACATTTTTTGGCGGCGCTGCTATTGTCATTTAGGTATTCGATTCGGAGTTAACGATACATTTGATAAATATATTTTGCAATTAACAAAAATTTGTTACGTTTCCAGTTTCCACCATGCAACTACATAAGTTTGACCTTCAATGAAACCGAATCAGTGGATGTACGAGGACATGCTGTTCATTAAGATAGATGATCTTATAAATATTACAGGACGGCACTAGATGCACACTGCTTCAAACCGAACCCATTTGGAAATCATTGGGGGAGGCCTATGTTCAGCAGTGGACGTCTTTAGGTTGAAATTATGATACTTAGGCTGAGTTGCACCACCTAACTTTAACCGTGACTATAACGATAACCGGTGTATTTTGTATAGAGTCTGACAGATTTTTGACGTTTGTTAAAGTCAAAGTAAGATGGTGCAACCCAGCCTTAGACTAACGTAGCCGTCGCAACCGGTTAATCTGGAAATCATTGAAGGAGCCATAAGTTTAGCAAAGGACGTCTTGTGGCTAAAATGATGATGTGTTGTACATTAACGAACGTAGCCCTGTGGTTATAATTAATATGTTAATATGTTGAGAGTATACTATCCGACTATAAAGAATCAGTTTGTCACAAAGCGAGGCTTGGTAAGACACAAAGCGAAAGCGTATTACAGCGACCGCAAACGGCTCGCGCGTTATATCGCCGTCCGTCAACCGGCAAAGCTGTGGTCGCGGCACACGGCTCGCTCGAAATTCAAATTCAAATGTTTTGATGACGTAAATTCAATGGTAGTTGTAGCCATTATGGTACTAGTGATGACGAAAAGATAGGAGAAAACTGTTAGCATTATTCCAGGTGCTCTTTTTTCTTGAAGTTGAACTCGAAATTCAAGTTAAATGTGCCATTGCGACCCGTGACTTGATTGGTTCGATTGAGTGACACACATCCCATACAGTTTACGCAATACGCCCCACGTTAGGGGGTTTGAAAAGCTCTATACCCCAATACGCGAAGTGGTCCTTAATATTCATCATCTTTTAGCCAAAGGACATCTACTGTTGGAAAAAAGACTTCTCCAAGAATTTTCATAACGATTGGCCCTATGCTGCTGCCTGTATCCATATGCTTCCCGCGACCTTCACCAGATCGTCGGTTTATCGAGTGAGGAGACCTTCAATCAATCCTTAATAATATCATTTATCAATGTAATTGGAAATAAATACGACAACCAAATCATCAAATATTATGACATCCAAATAAAAATATTTTTGCAGTTCAAGCTAACAACGTCACAGCTCATCATACAACAAACAACTTACGCAACAACGCCCCACGTCCGCGGGTCCGAAACGCCCCGAGTATTATTACGCTTTCCTAATGTTATCAAGCAATAATCTCATTAACCCTCCAGCGTAATCAGACGAGTCTAGCCTCTAGGGTTGAAAGGACCCCTTATTTTGTTACAGCCTGAATAAACCACAGAACCGATCTAGTTGAAATTCGGTACCAAGATAGTTTGAGACCCAAATCAAATCAAATAATTATTTGCAGAACAAATGTCATGATATCACAGGCATTCAGTATCAAAGTGTAGATTTTTTAATTACGCTTATTAAATAAAAGCGCGCAATAATGTATTTTGTGACTATCTATCTTGTCATAAGCTTCCAACCTATGGAATACACTGACCTAGTAAGCCTTCCTCAAGGACGCATACTCCCCCCTTTTTTCATAAAGCACGATCAACCCCTTTTCCTAGTCTTCTTAAGGTAGGGCATCGAGCAAATAAAGTCAAATACATATATTTTGATAGATATTTGTAGGTACTACTTATTGACCATTGTGTCTCTGTCACAATGTACCGAGTTTCCAAATGCTATCGAATCATAACATCGGGATTGACTACACAACTAGGGACTCAAATCGAGACAGGCCGGACACTATCTAATTAGTATCCGTGTCCGGATCCGGACAGTGGCAGCCCTATCGGCCGTCCGGCCCGCGGGACGGCCTGATTAATGTCGGCCCTACAACGACCGATGATATTTTCGGGCACGACTTTGGACGCGGGATGACGGGCTTGTGGATAGTCAATTGGATTGAAATGTACAGTCAACAACAGACTATTTTTGTTGGAATATAGCACAAATTAAATTTCACAAGATCTCACAGTGTCAAAAGATCTGCAGTTGTTTATACAATATCCATTATTTTGAAACAACGCTCAAAAACTGCATGATACAACCAAAACTCAAAAAAATTGATTCAAGCATAAAGGGTAAGGGTAAGGGCTTCAAGGGTACATCATACAGGTAGCAGGAAGGCGCTAGATGCAGGCCGCTACCAACCGGGCGACATGGAATTCATGGGGGAGGCCTATGTTCAGCAGTGGACGTCCTGTGGCTGAAATGATGATGATGAGGAAGTGATAAAGAATTTTACTTTGAAGCGTTTGACTGGTCTTTTGGTCGTTGTGAAAATCCTTGGGGATACCTTTTTCCAGTAGTGGACGTCATTTGGCTGAAACGAACGAACGATGAGTCTAAAAAATTAAGCCAGGCTCAAATGTACTTGAATTTGAATCGACAAGACAGGATTCGCAATTTCAAAAACTAATTAAATATTAGATTTTAAACTTTCGCGTTCCATTTCAATCAAAATAGTAAGACACGGGTCTTAACGTCTTAAGGTCTTAAGTCTTAACGTTTATTAATGAGTTACATTATGTACTCACGGCTTGACGTTTCGGCTGCGTCGTCTTGAAGATTTTCAACTACCCTCATATTGTCATTTGTTACACTACCACTAGTGATGTTACCACGACACACAACACCCGTCGCGTCAAGACTTGTGTCTTTAATTACATATTTGTAGATATCGTATCCCCATCTACGAGTATATCGCATAACATTTAAATTTTAACCATCTTGTTAACATGTCTTGGGTACCTATTTCGGAGCTCGGGTTCCAGAATATAAATGACAGAGATTTGCCGCTCGTCTAGACGTGTGACTGCATACAGGATGAGAGCGAAGACACAATTCTGACAGAACCAGTAGCTTCTTGGTTACTTACTGTTTATCTTAATTTTGAAACTTTTACGAAACACAATATTTTTCAAAACTATGGCACAATTTTAAACAAATGACAACCGCATCAACCTAATTCCAGTAGAAATTTTTAAGTTCTTTTTTCAATAATACAATTAATATTTTTTGTATTAATTATAATATTTACAAATGGCCAGTTCCAGAAAAGTTCATTGTCTTCAGAGACCAAACCTCTTCATTCAAACTTGAAGGTTTGTTAGGCCCACTTATGTGGAAATTGTTAAAAGTCATTTGTTTTCTGCATATAAGTAGGCCTTTAACACTTTTTTTGGTCGGTGAGTGAGTATACTGTGTCTACGTCCATTATGGCACAGTGGATGACTGCGCGAAGTGTTGCAGAGTAAAGTGTTGGAACGACGATGATCGATGCTTGTATCGTTTTAAAATATGACTCACCAGCAGCTCCTATCAATATCGCTTGGCCAGCGGCAATGGCTGAAATCAATTGGCTTTTATCCGACTGCAAAAGGAGAGTATTTATTGATGGTTCGATTTTTCGGAAACGTTTTTAAAGATATATTGCTGCACGCATAAAAAAATACATGATAATGCAGTAGAACATAGGGCCGATGGGGCAGCAAGGTTCTGGAGTGGAGACCTCATACCGGAAAGCGCAGTGTAGGACGTCCAGCCACAAGGTAGACCGACGACCTCATAAAGGTAGCGGGAAAGCGCTGGATGCAGGCCGCCACCAACCGGCCATTGTGGAAATCTTTGGGGGAGGCCTATGTTCACCAGTGGACGTCCTATGGCTGAAAATGATGATGCAGAAGAATATAAATTCATTAACGTTTTTTTACTGCATCAAGTGGGACATGCTAAATCCACGACCTTTTATAGCTTGTCGGGCGAGTCAATAAGTTTTTTGGAAGCCAATGTAAAACATTATTTTCACAGTCGATTTTCATGTGTTTGTGTATTAAGAGCGTTTACGCCGTTTGGCGCAAAAACAGTACTTTTTCAACTCGTTACATCATTAACCAGTAATATTACAAATATGTCATAGGCATAAATAGTTAGGCAATTTCGTCGTCTAAATAGTTAATTGAGAAAATATTGCGATTAGTTTAGTATTTAAGAATTCTATCAAGATAAGTCCACACAGGTTTTGTAAATTTCCACTTTAGCGTCAGTTTACAAGCTGAAATTTTTATAAAAATACTGTGAAAACGATTTAACAAACATTTATATCCTATAGCATATATCCTTGGGCAAATAGTTATCTGAGAAAATTTTTAGATTTAAGCGTTTTACAATAAGAAATCACAAATTAAAAGAACGTGAAATACCCAAAAATCAAAGTGATTTTTTCACCAATATTCTTCCTTTATTCAACACAAAAATAGCTTAATATAATAGAAGAATATCTTATCTAAAATATTTACTTTGAAATTTAAAATAATTCATTGTAATTTTTTTTTATGAGTATTTGAAAAGTACTATAAAACGCCAATTGATGGTGGATCAAAGTATTTTGGTTTGACTATAGAGCGTGAGAACACGCACACAGTCACAATTATTTTAGTGTGAATAAAAATAGCATCGAAATTACCTAAACTTGACATGCCACGCTAGACGTAAACGCTCTTAAATGAAATTACTTTGAGATAGCAATAATATATTTTTGTTTGGTTTTCAGTTGTGAAGCTTTCATTGTTTCAATGGTTGAGTTTTTGAACTTCTGAAACATCTAAATGGCCAAATGAATATCTTTTACTTTCTAAAGAAAGGGTCTCGCAAAGCTTTTAATACATCTACTTTACGATTTATACTCGTATCAATTTACTTCATAGAGTATTTTAGGTATTTTCTGTGTTCATTAACTCTGAGTTGACAAACTTCAAAATATCTTTGCAAAGATGGAACCTGACCCGGGAGGGTCGAAGTTTCTGGAATCCACTCCAACGTGTGATCCCGGTTGCTTTGGAAGATTCTTTAAGGAGTATTGAGTTTAAGCCATTCAAAACTTGTAAATTAAAAGATAATTATCTATACTTATAATAAATCTGTAGAGAGGTCAATTCTGTACATGAAATATATTTTCAAAATAACTATCAGGGGGTGATTAGTGATCGATACTGATGCCAAAAATGCAATCAGTAAAATTTTTGTCTGTCTGTCTGTCTGTCTGTCTGTATGTTCCTTATAGAAACAAAAACTACTCGACGGATTTTAACGAAACTTGGTACAATTATTCTTCATACTCCTGGGCAGGTTATAGAATACTTAGGAATTCCCACGGGAACGGGCCTTAGCGGGAAAATCCTTTTGTATGAAAAATCTAAACCGCTTAAGTTAGACGCTTGAAATTTGGCAAGCTGGTACCTTAGTAAACTTAAAGCTTAGTTATAACAGGATATTGCAAAATTCCTACGGGAACGGGAATTAGCGAGAAAAAACATTTGTATGAAAAAATCTAAGCTACGTAAGATACACGCTTGAAATTTGGCATGCAAGTACCTTAGTAAATTTAAAGCTTAGTTACAACAGGATATTGCAAAATTCTCACGGGAACGGGAGTTAGCGGGAAAAAACATTTGTATGAAAAAATCTAAACCGCGTAAGTTAGACGCTTAAAATTTGGCATGCAGGTACATTAGTAAACTTAAAGCTTAGTTACAACAGGATATTGCGAAATTCCCACGGGAACTGGAATTAGCGGGAAATTCCTTTTGTATGACTGACTCACTGACATACCCACGCACAGCCTAAACGGCTAAACGTAGGCACTTGAAATTTATAAGGGACGTAGCTTAGGTACCGTAGAGGTGCACTAAGAAAGGAATTCCCGAAATTCCCACAGGAACAGGAATTACCGGGAAAATCCTTTTGTATGAAAAATCTAAACCGCTTAAGTTAGACGCTTGAAATTTGGCATGCAGGTCCCTTAGTAAACTTAAAGCTTAGTTACAATAGGATATTGCGAAATTCCAACGGGAACGGGAGTTAGCGGGAAAAAACATTTGTATGAAAAAATCTAAACCGCGTAAGATAGATGAAGGGGGTAAAACGGGATCCACGCGTACGAAGTCGCGGGCGGCCGCTAGTTTAAAGTAATTCTCTCTTGGAAAGGTAAATATTTAATTAAAAGGATTCTTAGTGACAAGGATTCTTCTTTTTATTTCAAACAACTGTCCTCTTCTCGGACTATTTAGAAGAGATCTCTTTTAAGGGATAAGACCAATATTCTGCCATTCTATGTATTTTTGTACGTCTTGTAAATTATTACAACTTTATATTGCAGTATCCACTCGTAATTCCGGACGATAGTAAAAAATAATCCCATCAAAAACAATACTTGTCAAAAAAAACCAAGTCGAGACTTGTTTTTTTTGACAAGTATTGTTTTTGATGGGATCTCATTTCTTTTTGTATTTTGTAGACAGCAGTTATGTATCTAGAAAACTGGACCGAAATTGAAAAATTTTACTCGACTTGGCGGTTGCACTACCGTGCCCCCAAATATTTAAGTTTTTCCTTGATTCATACACCAAACACTACTTATATTCCAAATTTGAAGCTTCTAGGTCTGCTAGAAGTGCCTTAGAGTTTTGATGATCGCTGAGACAGTGAGTCAGTGAGTCAGTGAGTCAGTGAGTCAGTGAGTCAGTGAGTCAGTGAGTCAGTGAGTGACAAAATTAAGTAACTTTGACCCGTTATAATTCTTAAACTACCGGTTCAAATTGAATGAAATTTTAAATATACCGTGTCTTTACAATGCCTGCATAGCTAATGAAAATTCAGCCTTCTAGTTTTATCCACAACGAAGTTACAGGCGGTCGAAAATGGCCTGAATTGCTTCGAGAAAAGGATGGTACGGCCGTGCCGCTTTTTTGCTCGACTTGGTGGGGGCACTGCCGTGCCCCCAGATTATTGACTGGCAGATATGACATTGCATTGCATGCTATAAAGGTTTACTTTACTATTATTTACTTAAAAACTACTAAGAAACAACCGAGCTTAACCCATTTAGACCGATAATTATTTTTGTAAATAAAAATTGATTTTTCAGCAAAAACTTACAAAGGGAAGCCTAAAAATCATGAAAAAAATATTTAAAAAAATAATCCATAAATAGGGGGCCGTGGGGAGCCCGTACCATATAGGGTACAGTAGGTCTATATGCACGCAAAACATACTAGTTGTTCAAAGAAGGTTTTTATTTATTTTTGTATGATATAAAATAAAAATAAAATCATACAATCACTAGTATCACACTTGGCATATCTTGTAAGACGTTTTCTGTGATACTAACCACATTTGGTTCTTTTTTCCTACCTTCTCCGAAGTTAGTGAGGATAGCTGAAGAAGACCTGGCTTCTTCTGATTTGTTACATTTAGTGCTATCCATAATCGCATTTAGCAACACGACGATGGAAATTTAGCAAATCCATTGAAGAAAACTCTGAGGGTTATTATTTACATTGACACTATCTTTATCGCCTAAATCTTCGTCAGTCTGATCATCATTAGCGGTCATCTGACAAGACAGCAGTAGAAAAATACCAAAATTGCTTTATGTTTGCTGAAATTATCAAATTTTTCATGATTTGTGGCAATAAAGTGAAGTATCAATTGCCTAAAACAAATAAAAATAATAAAAATTAAATTATATTTTTTCGCACGATTTGCTCATGCATAGACCTACTGTACCTTATACGGTACACCTATTTTAGACTGGAATAAACCGTATAAAAATAATCTCAATAATATTTTTTTTGTAGTCATGATATCTATTGTACTCTATTTTTCAAATAAAATTGATAAATAACATAATTTACCATGAATAATAAGAAATTATACCTTCTTAAATACATTGTAAATATTTTTTTTGTTTTCTGTCGAGGAATTTCATAAATATTTCCAAAACCACTTGTTAAAACATATTTTTAATTTTTTTATGTAAAATAATCACTTTAAGCTTACTGTTACAATCATTTTTACAAATTGATAACAGTTTGGTACTTCAAAATATTTTCAAAAAGATACCGTACCACATAGGGTACGGTAGGGCTAAATGGGTTAAAAGTCATGTCAGCCTACCGTTGAACATCAATAATCCTACTAGCTACGAGTAATATTATAATTGCGTAAGTTTGCGTAAATGTCTGGATGTCACCATGTTTGTACCTCTTTCACGCAAAAACTACTGAACGGATTTTGATGAAACTACAGTATTATTGTTTATAACCCAGATTAACATATAGGCTATAATTTATGCCGATCTGTGACATTAAATTTCACGCGGGTGAAGCCGCGGGCAAAAGCTAGTCGCTAATAAACTCTGACACTATCGTAGGTAGGAAGATATCACTCCGTCTCTGATATAAAGAATGTCATTTTCCTAAAACCACACCACACTGCCCCTAACAAAGCTGACACGTATCATCTAAAAGCGTTCGGTAATTAGACCGCAAACAAAGGCGAGTGGCCCTAACAACGTTACGTTCATTACCTAAAAGCCTTACGCTTTGAACGCCGACGACTTCCATTCAGCCGGTATCAATGCGCGAAGCTGTATTATAGCGGTAGCTGACGCTCTTTTACAGCTTGAGGTTTTAAAAGAGACATATTTTGCGCGTTTGCATACGGAGGATCGTTGTGTTCACATTGACCATGTTTAATGTGGGAATTCGCGCGAAGCTCGAGGTAGTGAATATTCAATTGAAATACCTATGTTTCCGTTTTAGAGCCATTTTAGATATGTTGGACACTCCATTTTCTATGTATTATAAAAAGAGTCTGTATTTTACGCGACAGATCTTGGAAACCTGACGATTTCTATTCAGCCGATATCAATGCGCGATGCTGTACTACAACGGTAGCTGACGCTCTTTTACAGCCTGAAAAACCTTTAAAAGAGACATATATTCCGCTTGCGTAACACTCACACTGTCCATACGGGGAGTTTGGTGCATTACTCAAAGTGTGAATATCCAATGGAGAAATAAATGATTAACATATACCATAAATGTGACTTGAAAATAGACCTCACTTTGGGCTCACCTCTGGGATCAATTAGACCAATTTTTATGGTTACAAAACCAAATGAAGATCTCACGTGTCCTCTTTAACAAATATGTATGTTTTCATTTTCAAAGAAATCTTAAGCATGCCAGACTGCACTTTTTTACTATGATAAGTTATACGACAAAAAAAAAATTGATATTATTACATACTTGGAAGCGCTCTTTTTTCAGTTAATTTTGATCACGTTTATACAAGCTTTAAGTATACATTTCAGCAGCTGCGCTTTTTCCTGATCCGAATATTTTGCTAAAGGAATTTGTTAATCCAAGTTTGAACAAAATGTAAACTGTGTTCTTTTTCGTACTGGTGTTAGAGTTGCCATATCGCTATATGACTTTAAACTTATCTACGCGGGTTCTATTCAAACTGCGTCAATGCGTGTCTATGCTTACATTACTATTATGTCTCCTGCTGCCAGTAGTGCCAGTTTACGGTATTCCCATAACAGTAAATGATATCAGTGTGTGTTGGTATGAGAGAAAAACTGTCAAGTATGTAGGTTGCTATCGTTACATAGTATAGAATAACTAGTTAATATTAGGAATTGATTAATTGATATAGACTCAAATTGTTCTGCAGTTGCATCTAGTTTCATACCTTTGCTACCGAAAATATCACGGAAATATATAAAAGGAAAGTTTGTATATACTGGAAAACGAGAACAAACTCAAAAATCTTAGAATAGGTAGGTGAAAATGTAGAGCCTTATGATGGTACGTTCAGATTACATTTTAAGATATTTATCTTCTACTCGTAGTAATATGACACAGATACCCAAACTCCACCCAAAAATAAAAAAGTATTGAAAAGATACTAACCCTTTTTCTCCGTAACATACCAAAAGCAGAATCCCTAGGAATTCCCCAGCTATTTTATTCGAATATTTCGTCGATATGAGATTTCACAATCTTAGAATAACGGATATCTATCTCTGTGGACAAAAAAATGTCTCAATAACGAATAAATCAGGGTGGCCGTAAGATAAAAATAAAGGGATATCAAAAAAATGTCGTCGAACAGAACATTCCGGACTCATATTGGAACGGGTGAGTTGTACGTCAGCGGATCGCGGGATTCTGAGATAAAATCCCGGGGCGGCGGCTGGGATTGCGGTCTGGTCCGGGATAAAGCGTAATAGACAAACTCGATTACAGATCTCCCCCGGCGACGTTCTCAATGATCCCGGAATTCCCGGGCCACTAAAGGTTCGATGTGACGTCGTTTGTAGCTCGCAGCAAATAAGTTTAATTTGACAATATCTTTAAGCCCTCGAGGGTTGGCTTGTATTGTTGGTAGGCCATTGTGGCTATTTGTCTTGTACAGAAACTAGCCTAATGGATAGTTTACGTTTACTTACGTCATTTGAAGTAGTTACATGCCTAATTCCCATCAATTAATCTTAGTTAGGCTGGGTTGCACAATCTTACTTTAACTTTAAAAAACGTCAAAAATCTGTCAAACTCCATAGAAAGAGCACTGGTTATCGATAGTTACGGTTAAAGTAAGGTGGTGCAACTCATCCTTATGCTGATAAGATTAGTTAAGTTTACCATAATCTGCCAATTAAGTTAAAATATTTACGTGAAATCCCTTGCTTACGTACCTTATTCTATTGATAAATCAATTTATAAAATCAAAAGCCTAATATTGGAAAACCATCATGGACTTTAAAGCTATTAGTAAAATTTGATAACGAAACTTTAAAAGCTCTTAAGTTAAATATATCACTTTCAATGTTTCAATATTGAGATTGATCGTTATCATGAAACTGTTGTTCTTCTACATGATAAATGTTAGCCGTAAATATAAAATCTAACTTTCTAGATGATAGATTTGAAAATTTTAGAGAAAAACAATTTCAAACAAGCTTGCTGTCTCAGCCAAATTGTATCCACTACTGGGCAAGGGGGGGGGGGGGGGGGGCAGCGCAGGACCGTTCATTGTGGAAAACCTTGGGGGAGGCCTTTGTCCAGCAGTGGACGTCATTTGGCTGAAACGACGACTGGGCAAAGGCATCCTCCAAAGGCGCATCCCACTACCTAGCCAGATCGACAGCCCGACGAGTGAGGCCTGCCTGAAGCAGAAATGTTTCGTGAAAGAAGTAGAAAAATGCCCCAGCGTATTATCATTTCAGACACAGGACATCTACTGCTGCACATAGGCCTCCGCAAATGATTTCCATACTGACTAGTTGGTAGCGGCCTGCATCCAGCGTCTTCCTGGTGCCCTTATAAGGTCATCTGTCCACCTTGTGCGAGGACACAAAACAAAGTAAAACTAAATCTTTACATTTTTAATGGGACAATAGGCAAAGAGCAGACGGATTACTTGATGGTACCTAAGTCATGACCAAGGTATAAGTTAAGGTCTCTTTGAAAGATTGTAGGTCATATCGGTCCGGAAATTATATTTAATCGGATAACAGATTGGATCGTCTAAAATTAAATTCCAGAAAGGGCGTGCCGATAGTCGCTTGCGCAATCTGGGATTTGCAGTTTTCCTTTTGTCAGAAATAACAGAAATAATAAAAAGGGCCGGATAATCTTCGGGCACCGTTCAGCTCGACTCGACGGTTTCCAGTTATGTTTCTTCCGAAGGACTGGTCACAGCGGAAGCTAAGCTAGCTTTTAGTAGCTTAGTATTTTCTTTTATTTATTGGTGATAGACTTTACTATCGCTCTCGACTAAACTACTACGTTATTTTTTGTAAATTTAATAAATAGGTACTTACGGCATGAAAAGCTGCAATATTTTTTCACGATATTATGTGTGTATAAACCTAATAATTAAGTAGGTGATGTGTTAATAATTGTAGTTTTAGACCTAAGGGGTTTTCTACTACGTTAAATATGAATGATATAAAATGACGCAGTATAAAATCAAAGTCAAAGCTTTTATTCAGTACTTAGGCCCTTTCCAAGGCCCTTTCCAAGGCTACATATCCCAAATATAGCTTGCCCGAAAATGTCCAGGGATCATAATTTATACGTGATTGGTGAAAAGAGTCATTAAAAAAATGAAACATAAATCTTTCAACTAAAATAGTAAGGGAGAGTCCGCTAATTTGGACCAGTTTTTTTCAATCCCATTTTACACATAGTTTTCTTTTGTTTTTGCTAATGTCCATGGTATATAATAAAAGATACATTATTCAACTTACTATTTCATAAGTATTAATTAACATGATTGTTGTATATTTAGCACAAATCAACAAAGTACGAGTTCAGAGCTTCGGTCCAATTTAGCCAACCGGTTCGATAATTTGTACCACAGGGTTACTAAATTGGATTTCAATAAATTTCAAGCCTATAAAAAAACTATGGCAAAATATTATACGATACATTCTTAACAAATTAGGAAACGAAAAGGAACAGTAGTTAATAACATGGACAATCGATATTGTTTTACACGTTATCACGATTTTGAGTACAAGTTTTGTAATTCCAATTATCGTAACGCACACTTGTACCTAATCTACTTTGCCAGTCTTTTGTTTTCATTTATTGTTAGTCAAACATAACTACGCTTTTATAACTTCAAAATATGATTTACTAAAAAAAAATTCAAAATCCTTTGGTAAAGTTCCATACAACTTGATGTGGTACAATTTAGCCGACTAGGTGATAGTGCTTTTAAAAAATCGGTAAAAAATATAGCTTATAAATACCGAAAAATGTTTCAAATAACTGTAATCCACACTAATTTACGCTTCTAAATAATATATTAGAAACACCCTGTGATTAAATTTAACAAAATTACAAACTAAACATGTATTGTCAAAAGTTACTTGAAAACAATGAAAAAATACTTTTCAAAATAAAACACACGTGTTTGTTGTCACGGCAAAAACCACATGGCCGATATTAATTGATTTTACTTGTGTATCGCTGAGTGTTGCAATTACAGACATTCAATAAATACTTTACGAAATATGAGGGTGGTACAATTTACCCGGCGGTACAATATACCGAACTCTCCCCTATGACACCGGTCTTAACGCGACGTTTATTAATGAGTTACATTATGTACTCACGGCTTGACGTTTCGGCTGCTGTGCTGCAGCGCCGTGGTCACAAGCAGAATGGCGGCTCCGTAGCTGTGAGTACATAATGTAACTCATTAATAAACGTCGCGTTAAGACCCGTGTCTTACTATTTTTGTTGGAACGCGAAAGTTTAAAATCTTTGTTTCTAAATCTAGCTCTTAATAGCTTAGCTTGCAGTACGTCCCAATCATAACATTCCCCACACAACCCTCGGGGTGATAGGCCAAACCGGGCTGATGGCAGCGATGTCGGTTTGATTGGACATGTGTCAATGTCAACAGTCAATTGTTTAGGCTGCTCCCGCCATCTGAGGCAGCTTTAAGGTATCAAGATGGGTTCAATATGAGAGTCTTCAAAAAATATTATATTTATGGCTGATTTTTCAAAGAATAAGTTTGGCACATTGACAGTTTTAGTATAGGAAATCTTACAAATATAATAAATGAGAAAGTTTGTATGGAAATCTGGATGTTTGTTACTCTATCATGCAAAAACTACCGAACGGATTCTGATTAAACTTTACAGTACTTTTGTTTATAATCCAGAATAAAATATAGGCTATAATTTATGACGATCTGTGACAAACAAAATTTCACGCGGGTGAAGCTGCGGGCAAAACCTAGTATGTCCTACTGGCAAGATTATTCTTCAGATATCTGACGATTGAAAAATCTGCCCTTAGAGCGGTTCAACTGGACCTGAACTGAACTTTTTGAATTTTAATTTTTAGTACGTGATAGGTCGAGGGACCACTTTGCGATAGACTCATTTAAATTAAAACTACACATCGTCATTACTAAATAATTCTTAATTAAGATTAATAAAATAATTTGATTTCGTAACAAATACAATGTCAAATCTCTTGCCATCTTGAAAACTATGCTAAGTTGGGCAGAAACTCATATTAAGGTTAAAACTTGTCTTTTACACTATTTTAAATGCGGATCCCTACAAGTCCCTGCCCATACAATCTTAAAACTTTTAATGAGAGCAAACCCTATACTTTGGGTAAAGGGCGACCTTATAGGTTAAACCTATCTTTATTTAAACTTACTTCGATAACTACCTAAATTCTTAACAGTTAGCTGCTAAGAATTTAGGTGGTTATCGAAGTAAAAGAAAATAGATAGTTTAAAAGTGTAATAACGAGTAAGACCAACTAAATTGTGCCGTAAGTATTTGTATTTTAATCATGTAAAACTGACAGTTTTTTGAGCGCTGTACAAAAAAGAGTATCCACATTTATTTAGCGATAATTAGCGAAAAAATATGAATAACTACTCGTACAAAGTTAATTTATTAATTTGAATATCAAAAAAAGAGATAGGTACTATTGAGCAAACAAGTAAGATTGTGCTTAATTCAATGTTTTAATATTAAAATAAATGTAGTTTTGAGGTACATCTTACTGTATTTTATTCTAAAATGCTTAAGATAACACAGAGTTTATCTTATTCCACACAATTGTACGCTCACGCGCTATTTTGTTGGCTACGAGTAAATAACAATTCTAACAAAAACGTTCTATAAAAATGAGCCAAGTTGCGAATGACATACTAGGTTAAGAGAAAGTAGTTATTAAAAAATCTGAGACTCGTAAAAATTGAAGCTCCAATTTGTCGGTTTACTGGTTTAAGAGATGATTTTTCAACCGTCGCGGCGTCGCGAATATCTTTAAAATGAAGAATCCAATGTTCATTTTGACATTATTTCCCATTTTTTTTAGTTTGAGATGCGACTCTTAACGCTAAAAATTAAATAACTATTATTTCCCATACTGGAACTGTCAATACGCCAAACTAATTATGAAGAATTAGTTTGACTGAAGTTAAAAGCATCCGACGATTGAAAAATCTGCTTTAAATAAATCTCTATTTATTTGTTTTTAGGATGAAGATGAGTAACTATGACAACTTTCACTCCGTCACAGGTCGATGGTACGAAGGCTTATAAGGATGCCGTTTGCGCTTAACTTGGCTTCGACTCTACCATGCCAGAATGAAATTCCAAGCAAAATGACACACTTGACGTTAATTAAGAAACAATAGTAAACGCCCCGCGGCCTCGCTCAGTCTTTGAAGTTCTCTGTCATTGTTCTAAGTAAATAACCTTACGGTTAGATTGCTACGCTTATTTGTAATTAATTTGTTAAGCTGGGTTATTAATATAACAGTATCTGATGTAACTATCGTAGTCTATGACGTTTGAGGAAATGTTTCAGTTAATTTAATGGGATGTAGGGTATTATATTACATACTAGCTTTCCGCCCGCAGCTTCGCCCGCGTGGAATTTTGTCTGTGACAGAAAAACTTTATCGCGCGCGTCCCTGTTTAAAAACCCAAGATAAAAACTATCCTATGTCATTTCCCGGGACCCAAATTATCTCTATGCCAAATTTTGTTCAAATTGGTTCAGTGGTTTAGATGTGAAAGCGAGACAGACAGACAGATAGACAGAGTTACTTTTGCATTTATAATATTAGTATAGAAGTATAGATTGTAATAATGGGTGAGAGCGGGCAAGATGGCGATAGTTCATAAGACACAGGTGCGCTAGGTTAATTAAATTCACAAATATTGCAATTGATATAGGATTGCAATCCAAGCCTTAAGCGAGGATGCGATTACTACAAAAACATTATAATCGTCTACATTTTTGAATAAGTTTTTGAACACCATGTAGGTAGTACTATAGTTCTTCATGGTTGTCCGAGGGGACTGTTATTTTGGGGAAAAGAGCTAAGGCATCTTCAGCTACATTTTTTGATCATTGTAAGTTTTGCTCTAGATAGAGCGACTATAAGCGCTCCCTGGCGATCTAGGGAGCGCTTACAGTCGCTCTCCATCACGCCTCAATCTTAAGTGTCTATCCCTATCAAGCCTTAAGTAAGGGCTATCCCTTTGAGTGGCTAGAAGTTAAAGTTTCCCCAGTCTGCGTTTTAAGTACGCTTTAATGAGATTGCGCGCATTTAGCCCGGATTATATCGATGTTTCGCGATAAGCCCATACATTTGTCGTCTAAAATCATCGATAAAATGTTATCATGACGCGCATCTTAGCATAAGTGATCAGCTTGCAGACTTACGAGATCTTTTTTAAATGCGTGTGACGTTCCATTACTCCTTTATCATAAAACTTCTTCCGGTATCCAATCAAGAAAAACAAAAACAACATACAAAGTAATTTTCAAGACAAAACCACTCCATCTTGTTCCCAAGCGAAAGCAAAACGAAACATTAAACAACACGTCACATATTTACGTAACTTTTAACGAAAACGACGTGAAGATTGTGAAGTCAAGGAAGATTTGTTAACTGAAAGAATAAGATGACTTCGCAAACATATTCCCAATTAAAACAAAACGGGACTGGATGGGACTCCGGAGGGGAATAATTCCGTTTATTTAAATAATCGAGGCACCTTTATCTCGGCGATATTAAATTTTTACTGAGAAAGAAAAACAGAAGTTTCCAGCAAAAATCTGCGGTATTACGAGTTGGGGCGGCTTACAGATGATTGTGGGAGGATAATTGAGTAAATAAGATTTGTTTTAACCGTTCCAAAGTTAAAGTCGTTATGTTAACAGGCAATTAAATGTGTTTTACAAACAGGTATTTTAAGGCCTCCCCAAATTAGACGTTTTGAGCAACACGTCAGTTGTTAGACTAGACTGCATCCCACTTAACATCAGGTGCGATTGTGGTCAAATACCTGCCTTGTTATGCATAAAAAAAAAAGTTATGCGTTTGCAAGACCGCATACTTAAAACAAAAACAAAATACTAACAACAGTGTAAGACTGAGTTAAACTACCTTATTTTAACCATGACTATCTATAACCATAACCGGTGATTTTTGTATAGAGCTTAATAGAGTTTTGGCGTTTGTTAAAGTAAAAGTAAGATGGTGCAACCCAGCCTTACTTACTTACAAGTAAATGTTATTATTCCAACGCAGTTGTCACACAATTTTCAGTTACGGTCCGACCGAAAATGGACGACTAACGCCTGGCTCCAAACGACTTTTTTGAAAGATCTCTTAGGTTACTTTGTCGCGTTTAGAGAGGCATGTTGTTATTTTTTTTAACTTTAGTTACAGTCGTAAGTCAAAACCATGGTTATTATTTATAATGTTTTATGAAATTATATGAAATTAAGCGTTAAAAAGGAATAAATTATGCTTTATAACACGTTAATTACTGTTCTGCTCAGAGATTTCAGCGAGGTGGATAACATTTCGTACGAGGCACTAGCTTTGAATGCATTTATTTCGCTGAACATAGTTTCTTGAGGTTTGTTAGATAGGTAAGTACTGAACGCATCTTTATCTGTATGTATTCAATTTACATTTCGCAAATATAAAATTCGAAGCTAAACAAAGCTAGCGAAGAAAAAGTTAAGTACATCTTTTCACTATTATAAAAACGAAATACTTATCAATTTGGAGGTAGATTTCTTCGAATAAGTCGTTGCCAAGCCGACAGTCTGTGTCACGAATAAAATACAGGCTGCTCCCTTTAACGTTTCTAACATGTCTTGGTTATATCAAATTCTGTGTAAAGAATTCTAAAACGGTGATGTTAATGAAATTTTACAGGGGAAACTGGAGCAGACACGAGCTGCGCTACATTATACGGACACTTAGGCAAAGTGGTGAATGTTCGTTCTTCAAAAAAGTCGCTCGCGAGCGCGTCGTTAGAGGCGCGAAGAATTGGACGCGGCAGTGATGGAGGTGAGAAGGTAAAAAGATATCTTTGAAAAAGCTGTAGATTAAGGCGATTAGAGTCCTCAATCCGCGCCAAATGGGCATTTTGTAAAGCCTACTCCTCTTTTACTACAGGACAGAAATAGTTGAAAAAAATATATGTTATACAACAGTTCAAGGACTATATTTGTGACGTTTGAATTTTCGCTACGTCTCTTTGTTTTGGATTAAAAAAATAAATACGGGACATCGATTTTTTACTTAAATTCCCTACTCCTCCAAAACGGCTACATTAATTGAAAAGATATTTGCACGAATAGATTAGGAATTCTTTAATCTTTAAATGACACGTTGCGTTTTTCAATCGAACATTACTTTCATTCATAAATTTTACTTTTGATAAATTCCGAACGTTTTGCTGTTGAGGGGGCCCTCGCGGGGTGCGGGCGGCAGTCGGCCGCTGGCCTTCAGACGGGGAGGTTGTGTCACTCGCTGCAAACTGACATTAGCGATCAAAATGAATTTTTTCTTTGGCTGAGTTGCACCACCTGACGTGACCTAACTTTGACCGTAGCTTTGGCGATAACCGGTGTTTTTTGTATGGAGTTAGACAGACTTTTGACGCTTGTCAAAGTTGAAGTAAGATGGTGCAACCCAGATTTTGTTCGACAATAGATTTTATGTCAGAATTGTTCATAGAGTACGTGCAGTCAGACGATACAATTGAATTATGACGCGCTCAGACGCTATTTTCTACCTGAATAGAATCTATTAGTGTAAAAAAACTATAATTGACTCCAAAACAACTGCACTCAGGGCCGGATCTACCTATGGGCTGATTGGGCTGCAGCCCAGGGCCCCGGGGTTACAAGGGGCCCCCAGATCCCGCTAAAAAGTAGGCCATAATTAAAAAAAAAAAAAAAATTGTCTGTAAAATCGGTTTACGGACGATATTTTTAGGTGACAACGTCATAAGAAGTTTCAGCCCAGGGCCCCACAAATTCACGATCCGGCCCTGACTGCACTAGATAAATACAAGTAGGAAAATTATTACGTTATTTATTTACTAGGCCTTTGCAATCAGTATCCAAATTAGGAGCTAGTCAGAATCTGTAACTTAATCGATTTACGTGAAGAAAACAATTTATATTTTTCATACTTATTAGAATTAGATTTTCAATATGTTTCTTCGCGAAAATACCACAATTAAAAATTATACCTGTAACGCCCCTGGGTCTGCGGGTGTCTATGGGCGACGGTAATCATTTACCAACAGGTGATCCGTATGCTCGTTTGCCTCCTGTCACATTAAAAACAATTAAGATAAAGTGGTATTGAATTGTTCTATAGAGCTTATTAAAAATTTGGATACTGATTACAAAATTAGTCATTTTCGGAGTCGGTGGCAGCCTACCTTTTGGTGATTCGTTTTGGAGTTGGTTTTAATTTTTAGTGAAATTAATCTATTTCATGCCTTTAGTAGACTATAGGTACTCAGTAGACCTTGTTGTTGCCACTGAAGGTGCATAGGTACTCAGTACATTGATACCATATTTTTCATGTTAAGTGCAAATAAACTTCCCTAAATTACCAAACCATGAAACGTACCTATATTATTAAATAGTTTCGCAGATACTACGCAGAAAAAAAAACTCTAAATGTATTTTTCACTTTTTTAAACTTATGAAAATTTAAAGAGATGAAGCGCACCAAAGTTCAGAAGATGAGGCACATGACGTCAAGGCATGCTTAAAAATGTGGCGATTTGTGTCGTCACGCGGAATTTCATCGCATCATATCTTCGTAATTACTTGTTTAATTGACAAATAAAAATATCCTGTGTTCAATATTTTTTGATAATGTAAAATTAACGGACCAAAAGTCTTTTTTAAAGAAACTAGCCTATTCCTATGGCCACATTCCAGCTCCATCATCAGACCCTGCAGTTTCCCTTAGAGAATTGAAGACTCATGATTTTCAAAGTAGCGTACTTACATAACATTAGGTAGGTACTTGCTTATACAGGGTATCCCAAAAACAATGGATAACCCTTCAACCATCGATAGGCCTCGCCATGATCTCCCTAACGTCCAATTTTGACCCCAGTAAAAATATCAAAATACCCCAATGCCTGAAGACGAAAGTCTACAATCAATGTGTGTTACCAGTGATAACTTATGGCTCGGAAACGTGGCCTCTCACTATAGGCCTTATACAGAAGCTCAAAGTTGCACAGCGTGCTATGGAGAGGGCTATGCTTGGTGTTTCTTTGCGAGATCGAATCAGAAATGAGGAAATCCGTAAACGAACTAAAGTCGCTGACATAGCCCGACGGATTAGCAAGCTGAAGTGGCAATGGGCAGGGCACATAGTGCGCAGAACTGACGGCCGATGGGGCAGCAAGGTTCTGGAATGGAGGCCGCGTACCGGAAGGCGCAGCGTGGGACGTCCACCTACAAGGTGGACCGACGACATCGTAAAGGTAGCAGGGAAGCGCTGGATGCAGGCCGCTACCAATCGATCAACGTGGAAAGCATTAGGGGAGGCCTATGTTCAGCAGTGGACGTCCTATGGCTGACATGATGATGATGATGATGATGAAAAATATCACCGTTTTCAAGATTTTTAAGTTTTTGTGCATTTTTAGAAAATTGTAATGAAATTATTTAGGTATAATAACAAATAAATACAAATCAAACGAGCCTAAACTCGATGGAATCGTTTAATCCCGGAGTTGCTATGGGGCCACTGGCATTCCAGCTCTACCATCAGATCAGCTCCATGTCATCACAATATTGCATTGTCACCCGAATTACATGTATATCCGAAATTTTAACTCAATCAATTGATGAAGGATTCATAATAAAAAGACAAATACATTTTCAGTTTATTCTTCATATGTGACACAGAGAGAATGACAATAGACAAAAGCAGATACATTTGCTTTTTTAGGCCATAGACAATACTAGGTACTAATGCGTTCCAATAGGGATGATGACTGGGTAATGAAATCGAAATTCTATTTAGTCCGTCAGACAGATAATTAGAAAATATTAGACTCATATTTGTTAATTTTTTCCATAATCGTATAATTACAGTATTATATTGAGTTGAAATGTCGCGTGACGTCACATTTGAGTAAAAATTCTACTCAAGCGTGGCGTATCGCGCCATTTCAACTCGATGTAGCACTGTTATTATTTAATTATGAAAGAAAATAAAAAATATGAGTCTAATGTTTTCTAATTATCTGTCTGACGGACAAATAATTGAAATTTTGTCATCTAGCCTAGTTGTCGTCAGGAAGTTGGTCTAACTAACCCATCAAAAACAATACTTGTCAAAAAAACCAAGTCTCGCAACTCAGTTGTTCTACGGTAAAAAGTTGTGAGATCCATGTAATACCAAGTCCAGGCCAGGAAATCTTTAACGTTTTACATAAATTATTGACTTGGCCATCGCATTAAATAATTTAATTTACACGTGTTTTCATGCGATGGCCAAGTCAATATATTTATGTAAAACGTTAAAGATTTCCTGGCCTGGACTTGGTATTACATGGATCTCACAACTTTTTACCGTAGAACAACTGAGTTGCGAGACTTGGTTTTTTTGACAAGTATTGTTTTTGATGGGATCTCATTTCTTTTTGTATTTTGTAGACAGCAGTTATGTATCTAGAAAACTGGACCGAAATTGAAAAATTTTACTCGACTTGGCGGTTGCGCTACCGTGCCCCCAAATATTTTAGTTTTTCCTTGATTCATACACCAAACACTACTTATATTCCAAATTTGAAGCTTCTAGGTCTGCTAGAAGTGCCTTAGAGTTTTGATGATCGGTGAGTCAGTGAGTCAGTGAGTGACAAAATTAAGTAACTTTGACCCGTTATAATTCTTAAACTACTGGTTCAAATTGAATGAAATTTTAAATATACCGTGTCTTTACAATGCCTGCATAGCTAATGAAAATTCAGCCTTCTAGTTTTATCCACAACGAAGTTACAAGCGGTCGAAAATGGCCTGAATTGCTTCGAGAAAAGGATGGTACGGCCGTGCCGCTTTTTTGCTCGACTTGGTGGGGGCACTGCCGTGCCCCCAGATTCAGCTTGCAAGATTCCACCCGAACAAACATTTATGTAATTACCTACATACATCATAAATTGCAAGCTATTTAGCTTGTAATAAAGTCGGGTTTGTTCAAATTTCGAGAACGACTGAACCGACAAAAGCATTAGAAAATTTACGAAAAATAAAATAAATTTTTATCCCGTACAAAATGTTCATGGATTTTATTTTTATTAAATACCTTCATCAATTTAAGTTTAAAATAATAGGCAGTAATGTATGAAGAAAGAGCTTCTATTCTGTATCTACCTATGCCCGTGTATTTTTGATCGGTGTCAAATCGGAGTTTTTGGTGCGGGGTACGCGGGTGTTGCTCGCGGCGTGAAGGTCAAACGCCCAAGGTCATTGAGGACTCTAATCGCCTTAATGGCAGTAGGTACCTACTGTCCAACGAAAAGCTCCCTTATAAATCAAGGTTAGAATAGCAATAAAACGATATCTTGCAAAAGTTGGTTTGCCATAGCTATTTACACAGTGGTAGACTGCTTGCGGAAGTCAACTTCTGCAAGTTTTATTGTTTTATTTTATTTTATTCAGAACAACAAACAATTACATAATATAGCTTATACCAGTATTAATGACTATTATTAATATTACTAATTATGTAACCAATAACATTGTTCGCAAAGTAATTTTCAAAAAAGGAAAACAAAAACCAAAGCAGTGACAATCTACTAGTTTTACGTATTAATATAACAAATTTTAATATAACAAATACAAGACAATAGTGCCGAAACTGTTATGATACACAAAAGTGAAATAATTATAAATTAATTAAATTTTCACTTAATAAATTAAGAGCTCTAAATAAACATTATTTAGAACTCTTAATTTATTAAGTGCCGAAACTGTTATGATACACAAAAGTGAAATAATTATGAATTAATTAAATTTTAATATTATTTATTTAGAACTCTTAATTTATTAAGTGAAAATTTATTGCTCCGGTACTTGGCCTCCACTCCAGAACTTTGCTGTCCCATCGGCCGTCAGTTCTGCGTACTATGTGCCCTGCCCATTGCCACTTCAGCTTGCTAATCAGTCGAGCAGCGGGCTATGTCAGCCATTTAGTTCGTTTACGGATCTAATATTTTCTGATTCGATCTCGTAAAGTGGTCAAGCTATAATTATGTGAACTTACAGAGTGAAGCTTTTTTTTATTTTATTTTTTATGCATAACAAGGCAGGTATTTGACCACAATCGCACCTGATGTTAAGTGGGATGCAGTCTAGGATGGTACATATCTGCCCTGTAAGTGCTTATTCACTCTCGCCTTGCTATAGCTATAGATTATAGTGGTCAAGCTATAGTTGTATGGTCAAATCAATCTTTTAGAAACGTCCAAAAATACCACATCCACTTTCTTCCCACATCTACACCGCGGTATGAAGTCAAAACGCTTGCCGTGCCGGTTCGTTACCCATGCCCACCATTACCCTTCTCATCAAATTTCCACTTTATTCCCAGCATTAGCTATGAAATAATTCCGAGTGGATACACTCGAGAATTTTATGAGACCGATTTAGGACTAGCAAGAGTATGTTCGTTTATTGGCAATATGGATGCTATGAATTCAATAAAAGTTATATTATTCACCATTGAATTGCCTTATGAAGTATGCGAATGCTTTTTATTGAACAATACATTCAATACTTGCAATTAAGCGATATCAAATCAATTGATATGAAGAAATATTACAGTCTATTGCATATTCCAGAACTTTTTTCTTGGATATCATCATAATTTCAGCTACAGGACTTCCACTGCTGAACATATTGACCAGTTGGTAGCGGCCTGCATCCAGCACCTTTCTACTACCTTTATGAGGTCGGTGAATAGCATTCTTACTTACATTAGTGGGTAGAGCGGGTTGATTTTTTACAATCAACGGGTTCAAATCCAAAGATAATTTATAATCCAAAAATCTTAAAAAATATGTTAAACTAACGGCGAATTTGTCCCCCGTTTTACCCCCTTAGGGGTGGAGTTTCTTAAAATCCGTTCTTAGTAGATGTGTACAACCTATAAGGAACCTAACTGCCACATCATTTCAAGTTTGTAGGTGTAGATTTCGTGATTAATCAGTGCCTACAGTCGCTTTTATGTACCTATCTCTATATTGATGAATCTTATTAGTTCTTATAAAAGTTGGCCCAGTTTTCCATTTTACAAGAATATTAATAATGATAATCAGATAAAGATACTTTATAATGTAGCATTCTGAATCCACTTCGCGTAATGTAAGCAGAATCGGCTAACAAAGTTGTACTTCTCCGCCACTGAAGGTCTATTAAAACTTCGACACCGTTAATTTTAGAAGCAGTTAAATCCAGTTAAATCAGGTTTAAGCCTTTTCAGTCTGTTTCCACATTATGTGGAGTAATGTATGAAACGTGGGCGACGTAGATTGAGAACTTAGCATTAGGGAAATTATTTCTGAAAGGATGAATTAGATTTTGAGAAAATTAGGTTTATTTACGTATGCATTTCAAGTATTATGTAAACTTATATCTAAATATATATCTGAAAGGTGACTGACTGACTGACATAGTGATCTATCAACGCACAGCCCAAACCAGTGGACGGATCGGGCTGAAATTTGGCATATATGTAGATGTTATGACGTAGGCATCCGCTAAGAAAGGATTTTACAAAACTGTGGAGCCTTAGGGGTGGCCCTAAGGCTACCACCTTACGGGATTCACGCGTACGAAGTCGCGGGCTGCCGCTAGTTTAAAATAAGAGGAATTGTGGTAGATATGTGATGGCACGAATATTACTTTTATTACGATTGGTTCATTAATCCTGGATGTTTGCAAGCAATCAAGTATTTCGAAAGCGAATATTTGCGAAACTAATGAAAACAGATTGAGTATTGACATAGTTCTGCATAAAAATAATAAAATAATTTCAGCAAAAGTCAGTCGCCAGCCAGCATATTAAATTGTACATTTTTGATACATTCAGTATTCTAAAGACAAAAATTACATAAAATAATGAAGTTCCTGTGCAAACACAACTACGTAGATAAAATTGTGTAGGTGCCTACATTAAATCAACTTTAACACTATTCAGTATCAAGACACAATTCTCTGACAAGCGTGAGATAAGTACGCACACTAGATTAAGGCTGGGTTACACCATCTTACTTTGACTTTGACAAACGTCAAAAATCTGTCAAACTCCATACAAAACACACCGGTTATCGTTATAGTTGACCGTGATTTTTAAATTAATCGGACTAGTTATTACTATTAAACTTAGGTGGTGCAACGCAGCCTAAAAGCAACTTCATTAACTGTAAAACGTTTTGTCACTAGTTTTAGTTACAAGTTGCAACGGGCTCTATCATAAATCCTTACCACAAACTTAGTTAAAAACTCAAACAGGCACTGAAACTAAAAACGACGTGGCATTTTAATTAAAATCGCCACAACGCCATAGAGGTGTCCGAAAAAGCGTTAATACCCGTCCCGTACCGTTGAAGGCTCATCTATATGGTCATAACATTTAAATTTCGTAAAAATACACGTGACACTTTGAAAATAAACAAAAACAGTGGACACAGCCCGGCTGATACATAATTGAACGCGTTCATCCGCCGCGGCTGGGGTGACCGTGCTTTTTAAATTAATCAGATTTTAGTTCTCCAACCAAATTATTTAACGTCAAAGTAAAAACAGTACTACTTCAACTGTTATTAATTAAGAGACAATATAAAACAATATCTGATCTGGTGAAGGTCGCGGGAAGAGCCTGGATGCGGGCAGCGCAGGACCGTTCATTGTGGAAAACCTTGGAGGAAGCCTTTGTCCAGCAGTGGACGAACGAACGAACGCTAAAAAAACAATTAAAGAATAATCACGAGACAATAAATAAATCGATTATGCACAAAAAACATTTTAAAGAGTTTCTCTACCCGTTCTTTTCAAGTTTTTTTTTTATGCATAACAAGGCAGTTATTTAACTGCAATCACACAGATGTTAAGTGACATACAAAAGATGTGCACCCACCAGCCCTGTAGTGCCTATTCACATTCACCTTAAAGAGCAATTTACAAAAAAAAAATTTGCTAAAGATCTCAAAAGATAAAAAAGCTTTTTGTTGCTTTATTGATTTTCATCTATCGATCAAAATCTTTTTATGCACTTACACATTCATAAACTTCCTACGTGACTGCTAACTCATGGCGACCCCAAGTGCAATGTAAACCGAACTGAATTAATAGCCCGCGCCCTGCTGCATGAAACATGTCGTCATCTCGCTTTGGTGATCTACGTTTGCCATCTATTTGTTATATCATGAATTTCTATGCAGCCTAACAAAATCTACCTTTTGGTATTTGGTTCATTGAAACGTATAACGTAGTACAATGTTCAAATTATCTGACTGTGACAACCTTACTTGTATGCCGCAGTTACACTATGCGGGATTTTGAGCGAGACGAAGCGCGAGTTCGCACATCGAAGTATGGGCGACACACGGTGAATTTAACTGAAGTGCGTGTTTACATTATGTCTCGATCAATTTTCCGCACTGTGTAACTGCGCCAATAAAATAAAAATTATTTGAGACCGTACTTTAATCGAACACATTACAAAAGCATGAACCCCATTTTACGCGGGTCGTCGTTCTCACGAAGAGAAGAAGTTTCACGAAATTGCCAATAGATGGAGCTGTTCGGCTTTAGATCGCGGTATCATTTGAATTTTTCGTCCAAGCTTAATACATCTTGTCTCGATACCCTCGATACGAGGTAACCCAGCCTTATACCCCTAGAATCGAAAAATTTTTGAAGACGTATCGGTTATACGTCGCTAAAAACCTAATTGTAATGTTGTTACGAACACTAACTCCACTCCAGAACCTAGTTAGAAAGAATATGTACACAAAAAACCAGCTCTATATTTAAAAGTGAGTGGTGAATTGCAACATGAATTGAATTTTTGATACAGAGCACGCCATTCTGGACAGATATTGCTTCTTTTTTAATAAAGCATATCTTTGTCCTTTTATCGTGATAAATGATTTTTAAAACGTACACTTTTGTGCCTTCCGACGAAAAATGACGTTGAATGTAAAATGTGAGGCTTTTGTGAACTTCTGGGCTATATTGGGGATTGGATTTTGGATTCCACATACTTTCATCATTTTCATGAGTGAAAAGAGACACACCTGTATTTAAAAACAATGCTTGCTTAAGTGAAGCAGCAAATCGAACGCACAGCGTTGAATAGAGCTCTGTGATTGGTTCGTGTGTCACCCTGTGCATCCAAGCGCACTGTGAGACCTCATAGTAATGTTTGTGAATGCGGGCGTTTTTTCCGGCGTTGCTTCTGCAGCGCTTGAAATTGAAATATAATTATTTGGATCTATTCTACAGCTAGCTTTTCAAAAATGGTAAATTCGACTTCTGTAGAATAGGTACACTTGACTACACAATCTTGTTGCAAAGTAGCGTTTATTGCAATTACATAAGAACCCATAATTAGCTTGATATGCTCTCGTCAGTACAAATTGATTTTTCACTCAAGAAACGTACGACTGCCATTTTGTCAAGGTGATCTCTCGCTAATGCTCAAGATTCGCTCCCCGGAGTTACGCATGCTACTTTCGCCTCTACGATCCATCAGACGCTAAAATTAGCATATCAAATTTCCCTATCCACTTAAGGTGTGGATTATTAATTCCACAGATAACTGGGACTCCAACAAATCAAGGGATTGCGATGTGTGGAGATAAAATGCAAATTGTGAGAGCATTCGAATTTGATTTATCGGTGGGAGAAGGGATGTGGTGTTTTGGATTATTTTTCATCTTGTATTCATCATCATCATCATCATTTCAGCCATAGGACGTCCACTGCTGAACATAGGCCGCCCCCAATGCTTTCCACGTTGATCGATTGGTAGCGGCCTGCGTCCAGCTTGTATTAATTAGTAGAAACAATTTCGCTCATACAGTTGCAGAGTTAATGCAAGCTTAAAAGCACACAAGCATATCGGATGCATAGGTAACTACTCGTACTCGTATATCATGCATTTATACCACACACAATCATAGCACAGATTTTTTTTTCAGCCATCATGCAAGCCACCATAGCAGTTGTTTTAAACGTATTTATTTCAAATCGAAACCCACATGGTGGACCGACAACCTCATATAGGTAGCAGGATTAAGGCGCTGGATGCAGGCCGCTATCAACAAAAGTCAATAAGGAAATCATTGGGGGAGGCCTATAATGTTCAGAAGTGGGCGTCCAGTGGCTGAAATGATGATGATGATAATGAAATTCGAAACCAGCCAAGTAAGTCAGACTCGCACATGAATGGTTCTATACAAGATTGATCTTCCTATTGTCATTATCAAAATAGCCCAAAACACGATTCCACAGACATAGGCTTAGCACCCTTTGGGCCCACAAAAGTAAATAGTCTGAAACCAAATAGAGCCTTTGGAAACGAGAAAGTTTTTCGGCCATTCCCAATGGTCTCTATCGGCGGCATCCCTCGACAATAGGCGGGTAGTCGGGTACTATCTTGTGATAAGACGCCAGTTCTGTTATCAGTGAACTCATCTTTTGTTTGAAACCGCTCGGATGCCGACTGGATGTCATTTTACATATTGATTGTGGGAGAAAATATCTTATGGCATTAAGTTCACGTTTGTGCTGTTTTTTGTATATTAATGCGTTTTTATTTTATTGGAAAAGATACACCTAACACTAATACAATGTAATATTTATATGAAACGTGAAAGTCATAATTGGATACCTACAGTGAAATTTCAAAGCTCATCTCTTTGTAGAGATATGTAGAGATTTAGAAAAATTAAATATACGAGTAATAGATATTAAAAATTACTAATTAAAATACATACAAAAGTTGTTGAAAAGCCTCTATTATAACTGAAAACAAGGTGCCACAGTATTGAGCTTGACATGCCGTTGGGTACAATCAAGCTATAATTCAAGCTATTCAGAGCGAGTGAGCCAAAGAGGAAGCCTATCGGTTCACAGGCCAGCGCGCGCGCACAATATGACTGTAATATGGGTATAGTATACCGGATATGTGACAAGACATTCTATGTACATATTGTGTAGAAAATGAGCCGTTTATATAGAATTAACAGAAAAATATAAATTCGACAAAAAATGTTGTGCGTTTTTGATAGGGGTGTTCAAATTATTTATTAGGATGTATGCGTTTTACAGCGCACTATAGGTAATTTTTACAATGTTAGCGACTGTTGATTTTACAATATAAAAGTTACTATGTTTTTCGTCATTTAAAAATCTTCATCAAATAATAGACACGTCTCAGAACTACAAAAGATACACATACTCGTACTTTTACAAATATGAAAAAAAAAAAATGTTATAATAAAATGTCTCAACGACTGCTATTGCAACCAACTCTCAAAATTTTTCTGAAGAGTGTGCACCTGATATTGATGCTGTTTTGTTTTTAATAGCCTACACAGATTCAAATAGTGGTCAGGGCTAGGGCGCATCCATTATTAATGAAGAATGTTCATTAATTTTGTTTTTTAGCTTTCTGTATTCTCTGTTAAAAATAAAAAATACACGTGAAAGAATTATTTCGATACGTCAATTAGTTTCCAAGATATTGAATTTTAAAAGTGCGGGCGGCGGCCGGCCCGCCATTTTATGCGCGTGACGTCATATTACAGTGACTGGCTCATATTTGTATGGGTGGAATCTTGCAAGCTGAATTAAGACCCACTTCCAGGCAACCGATTAAGCTGAAATTTCGCAAACACATGTGATTTGGATGACCATGCAATATTATGATGACATGGAGCTGATCTGATGATGGAGCTGGAAGGTGGCCATAGGAACTCTATAATAAAACGACTTAAATGCATCGAGTTTGGGCTCGTTCGTTTTGTATTGATGAGTATTTTAATTCTATATAATAATCAGGGTCTAATGATGAAGCTGGAAGGTAATTCGCAATAAAACGACACAATCGCATCAAGTTTGGGTTTGGTTCAATTTTAATTTCTGTGATGGGTCTGGGTCTTAATAATTATGTATAATAAGTTTGTATTTACAAAAAAAAATGTATTTAAGTATGTTTATATCCGTTTTCTAGTGAGCGGACACTGTGAATGTACGTCACGCGGGGTCACGTGACCGTCGGCGGGACTCAATATTTAAGCGAACTTTGAATGCCTATAAAATCATAACTACTGGGTATTTTTGAATGAAATAAAAACTAATGTATTTGTATATGTAAAAGCTTAACTTTAACATAGGTTTCAAGTGATTTTGCATACCTAGTAACATTCTCAATTCAAGTAACATTATAGTGCGGCTGACGCAATGCACCGCAAATTGTGTCATACCGTGACATAGATATTTTGGCAGCGTTACCAAAGGCCATTATTAAATTTCCATTATTTCAAACCGTACCGAAAGTCAGTCAGTTCTTTTCTATTAGACGGTACAATTAAATTGTATGATAAAATGCCTGTTTGTTCAGTGTCATATTCAAGGTGGACCGACGACATCATAAAGGTAGCAGGAAGGCGCTGGACGCAGGCCGCTACCAACCAGGCAACATGGAAGCATTGGGGGAGGCCTATGTTCAGCAGTCGACGTCCTATGGCTGAGATGATGATGATAATGATGATGATTCAAAAGATTTTCTTTAACAGGTGGTAAAAGAAGTGTTCTACGTATGGTTGCGGTTAAGAAGGCCTCCCTAGTCCCTGCAGGTGTACTGCCCTCTCTAATTTACCAAAAGGAATTGACCTACACTCTCTACTTGGGCCAGATGTTCGCATTGTCCCTTAGTCGATGCTTCATCCACGGAAATAATAAGAGTGGTGGTCCTATTATAATTCTAAGAGTAGGTACTCTCCAGGGACCCTAACCATACGGCATGCTACATTTCATTCACATTCCAGTTCGTTCATTGCAGCCATTAACGTCCTCTGCTGGAAAATGGCCTCCCCCATGGATTCCCACGTCAGGTCCTGCGTTACCCGCATCTAGGTACTTCGCATGACCTTCACCAGATCGTCGGTCCCTCTAGTACGAGGTCTGCCCACTACGTTCCAGCAAGTGCTTGCTGGTGTTGGACGACTATGAAATGTCAAGTTGACAGATCACCAGTTTCCATGGGAAATTTTTCCAGTACACATTAATAAACCAGACTTTAATTTTCTTACACGCACAATGGTTCTATCTAGTCTTACATCCGTCATTGTTATCGGTAACCGAGCATCGATTGGAGCTTTCAATCGATTAATCAAGTTCCGATTACTGAGTCATGAGTCATGATTGATAATCGAACAGGCTCCGATTCTGAGGGACAATGGAGACAGGGATATTTGCTGCTGTGGACTGAATTATTAACACAATCCATCCTGAGGTACAAGTTACACGCCTATTTAGCATTGGTAATTGATTTGCTACAGCATATAATGTAGATGAAAGCATTTACTATGCACTTACATTATTAACATTAACCATTCTTTTAATTGGAAAATCTCAGATGAAAAGTGTGTTCTAAATGTCATCATAATAAGTAGGTACCCTAACTTATGACAATATCTTTTGTTTTTATTATGTATGTATTTGTTTAATTAATATTCTCACGCCTGGATGCGGGCGGCGCAGGACCGGTCTTTGTGGAATAATCCTTGGGGGAGGCCTTTGTCCAGCAGTAGACGTTTTTCGGCTGAAACGAACGAACGAATATTCTCAACTGTTATCTAAGAAAACAATATAAATAGACATTAATAATAATAACTAAACTCATGAACATTGAACACCAAATTTTGAATGTTCGACCAACAATCTCCACGAAACTATTAAGGATCCTTCGCAGTGCATCAAATAATTTGGTTTCTCGAAATATCTATAAGAATATCTGTTTCAAATAAAAGAGGTCAAGTAGAAAAACCCTCAAGAAACGTGATCTCAAATGCTACCGCAGACAATGGCGACTTGAAATATTCCAGAACTCCACGTAGATTTCAGACGAAAATATTTCAGGTTCACCCTTTAAACTTTGAAATTCAATCTACGAAGGAATCGAACCTGAATTCTGGATTTGGATTTTCTAGAATTTGCTGACGTCACATATATTTATTTGGGTATCTAGCAATCTAACTTTTTTGGATCCTAAATAGTCCAATCAAATCTTTATTAATTAATGTCTCTAACCTTATAGTAGAATACTGCGTCTAGGAGTAACTAAAATAGAAAATTCACCATCTGTTAAATCATTATTATCGTTACTAATAGACCTATATAGCAAACATAGGCCTATTTTAAGAAATTAGTGAAAAGTATAAAATTGACCCTATTGGTAGTAGAATCCTGAACTCAATATGATAAGACAATTGCACCGACACACCTCCAAACCATCATAATCGTTTGCACCTCCACTTTCAGAATTTATTAATACCTATTCTAAAACTGAATCTAACGCCCGTATTCACAAACGAATACTTGCTTAAGTGAAGCAGCAAATCGAACGCACAGCATTGAATAGAGCTTTGTGATTGGTTCGTGTGTCACCTAATGCGTCCACGGACACTGTGAGGCCTCCTAGTAATATTTGTGAATACGGGCGTAAGTAGATATTAACTACACATCATAACATGCATTCCATCCCACCAATGCATTTCACCCACATTTTCCATTCCACGTAAACCCATTCGAAGTTAAAGTCTATACGCTTGCATAATTCAAATAAAACACCAGCGAATGTGGTACATCCCCGGCTAAGGATCTCAACATTAACAATTCAGTGGTTTTAAATAGAATCGAAAACGTGCCAAGTTGGCTTTAACCGACTTCATATTACAGACATAGGTGTATTGTTTGGTAAAGGTAAAAGCTTAGAAGTATTAGGCCTTTTTAAAGTTCGTTCGTTCATCATCATTATCATTTCAGCCGTAGGACGTCCACTGCTGAATATAGGCCTCCCCCAATGACTTCCACATCGCACGGTTGGTAGCGGCCTGCATCCAGCGCCTTCCTGCTACCTTTATTAGGTTGTCGGTCCACCTTGTGGGTGGATGTCGTTCGTTCGTTTCAGCCAAATGACGTCCACTGCTGGACAAAGGCCTCCCCCAAGGACTTCTATAACGACCGGTTCTGCGCTGCCCGCATCCAGCTGTTTAGAGTACGTCCTCCAAAACAGGTCTGATGTTAACATCACTCATTTATTTATAAAGGTTCGAAGGTAAGAATTTTCAGGAGCTTGACCTGTTTGAAATAAAAATACTTATATTCTGTTTGGCCCAAGATTTGGTGCTATTGGACTACTTCAGAGAAATTGATGAAAAAAAATCGCAGCTTTTTATGCTTAGTTATTTTAGGGTGATACATACCTGCCTAGTAAATGTCATACTCTCGCCGTAAAGGCAGGCGATGAATTCTTAATTGTCATGGGATTTCAGTGCTGTTTTTATTTATCCTTGTTTAGTAAGATATAACTTTCAAAAAGTTATTATCTATGTTTTGATCGTAGTCTCTTGTATTGGCTTTGGCCGCGGCAAAGATAGTGCAGTAAAATTTAAAGATTTTAAAATGGGTATAGAAATAGTCGATTCTTATGGCAGAAATACTTTTATTGCCATTGCATACTGCTGAATGTTGCCAAGCAGCTGTCAAACGATTCTATTTATATAAATATTCTATAGGTATGTATAAGAAATGTGAGGAGAGTATCCTTTACAATTTTTACACTTATAAAAAGCCATGGAACAGTTAAGACTGTTTACCAATAGGCATAATATGTGTGACTGAACATTACCTACTGTATATAGACAAGCAATCTTAAGAAACGTAGACAATACAGATGAGTTAATCTCAAAGAGGCTCCTTCCAGTCGAGTAGCATAGCATAACGCAAGATTGTTCAAACCCTTCAAACCCTGCAGTTAATCACGAAACCATACCATACCATTAAAAAGGTCGTAATATTTTTACTTCAACTCAGGCGTATTCCATTCAACGGGGCCGGTACATTGTGATACACCGAGTTCACGTTTCAGAGCACGAGTACGGTTTTGTTCACCGCATTATACAGGGTGGAATTTTGTAAGGCCACCTGGAGGGAAAGTAAGTACTAGATAGAAAATTTTACTCAAAGAAACCGTTACTGTTTTTTTTTTTTTTTTTTTTTTTATGCATAACAAGGCAGGTATTTGACCACAATCGCACCTGATGTTAAGTGGGATGCAGTCTAGTTACTTTATTTTTGAAAAGAGATAGAACTGCATTCAAACATTTCCGAAAAAATTACCACATGAATTGAATCAACTTAAATCTGTTAAAATTACATCCTGTATTTTTATTGCATCGCGGTCTTTAGGGTAATGTATAATAAGGATGAAATATCTCTAACAAAATTGATGAATCAATTAAAAGAAAACCTTAAAATCTAAAATTATTTTAATTATTTACAGAACATTGTATGGTAAGTATGACGGTGAATTTTCGAAAATCTTCGAAGGCAGTTTTGAAGGCTCTTTCTTTTCAAAAATAAAGGAATGTTTCCTTTGAGTTAAAATTTCAATCTACAGTATTTAGATTACTCTCCTTTCAAGTGGCATTACAAAATTCCACCCTGTATACTCTGCGCTGCGCTTTAAAATATTACGCAAAAAATGCGAAACACATCTGAAAGGAAATTCTGCTCGTATAATTTTTATGGACCCTAAAATGCGGACGTGGCTTGTCAATGTCGTCTTATGATGCCGTATTTTATTGCTGTACTCACCAATATGCAGTTGGATAAACATGTGAGCATTGGGTATGCGCCTTTTCAGTATTCAATGAGGACTTATCTATACTTCTAAAATATATACAACTCAAAAGTGACTGACTGACTGATAGTGATCTATCAACGCACAGCCCAAACCACTGGACGGATCGGGCTGAAATTTGGCATGCAGGTAGATGTTATGACGCAGGCATCCGCTAAGAAAGGATTTTACGAAACTCCACCCCTAAGGGGGTAAAACGGGATCCACGCGTACGAAGTCGCGGGCGGCCGCTAGTAATATTATAGAGCTGAAGAGTTTGTTTGTGTGTTCCTTGAACGCGCTAATTTCAGGAACTATTAGTCCGATGATTTTTTTTGTGTTGGATAGCCCATTTATCGAGGAAGGCTTTAGGCTATTTAATATCACCCTACAGCCAATAGGTGCGGAGCAGTAAAGGAAAATGTACTAATGTAGGGCCCAGTTAGTCGTTTGTATACAGGGTGAGATTTAAATCACTCTCTACTACTCTACTCATGATGCATAGTGCATTCCCCAAATATGAGACAATTCCAAGAAGTTATGTCTTTATTTTTACCATTTATTATTTTGTAGTGTGCTCTTTTAAAGAGTTTAAAACGATTGTACAGTCAATAGCACATCAGGCTATACATTTGTGTTGCAAATAACACCTATGACCTGTTATGTACGAGGTTTAAATTACTAAAATTTTAACTCGTCAGATTTGTCTGTTAGGTAAACACCCTGTAGTTGAAACTTTTTCAGAGTTGCCAACATTAATAAAAGAAGATAGGTATATCGTAGTCCTAAATCTAAATATATTCTGTTACTTTCGAAATTCAAACTTCCTTTTACAAAGAATTATTTCAATCTAGTTCAGGTTAGACACATATCAGAATATCAGCTGTACCAAGCAGGCAAAAAGTGATAAATTCTGGATTATTCTAGTCTACGTACGGTACGTGTCTATCAAGCGACTTGACTGACGTGGAAACTTGATATTCCGGATCGTGTGGAATAAGGGTTGTTACGCACCGCGGCTCCGTTTTATGAGGTCCTGTGGACACCTTCGGGTTTTAGCGGGTAGGCGGCCTTTAGTTGGCAGACGGGAGAGTCCCATAATTATAATAGCCCACTGGCCGTCCTCATCAACCAGAAATACTTAAAGCATTTTGCGACGTTAAAAAATTGGTTGTTACACACATAAGTGGGATAGGATTGTTACACTTATTTGACAGTGGCTAGTGGCTAGCCCGCCTGGCTAGCTACCCACCTTCTTCCCTATAATAGGTGGTATAACAATAAAGTTAAGAGCATTGTTGTGTTTCGGCAGTTGGAGGTAAGACAGCTAATTCAGTTTCTCTTTGACTTCTGTTTCTGTTCTTTGGATTCTGAGTGAAGTTTGCTTCCACCTTCAGCCTCGACTTTTCAGGTCTTTCGACTTTTTTTGGTTAAAAAATATGTGCGGTAAAGTCAAACAGATTTTTTCTTGAGCATTCTACATATTATTTGAATTTAATCGGTTGTGACGATTAATACAAGTTCGCTTATGTGTGTAGCAACCCTAACCGATATTGTGTAACTACATACGTAGTAATGAACGACGTACGATGCTTTACGTGATATCGTTTAGAAATATGCGAATATCTGCTGAAAATAATATCAAAGTAAATAATAATAATAATAATAATAAGCCCCGCAGGGCAGCTTTGTGGCGAGCTGTTGGTGAGTAGCGACACCACGGGGCCAGTTGTTAATCCGAGTGCTCCCGAGAGTCGGTCAAGACCCTCGTCTTCGGCTTGCCGAAGTGGAATCCGAGAGGGTCTGCAGGACTTTCACCTCTGGCTTGCCTTAACCGGCCGGCCAGAGTGGAGTCGCTAGAGCTATATGCTCCAGGGGTGGAAGTGTTAAAGGGCATAACGCCGCGAGTAACTTCGGAGAAAGCGCAGCACACCTCTCTACACCCCTGAGCTGGCAGACGCCAATGTTGCCCCTCAGTCCGGTCTATACGACCCATGACGCCACGGGGGGCCCATTTAGTCGCTGGCTAGTCACCGCCTGCCATTTTTTCAGTCCGAGACTATGAACCAGGCAGGTGTCCCGTAGTCTCCATCCATAGCCCAGTAACCAGTCCATCCATCCTTCATCCATAACCCTAGTCCATTCTCCAATAACTGCAATAGCTTGTGTGCACAGGCTGGGGATGGTCTCTGGCTACATCCCATGATATAGTCAGAGACTAGATCCAGCATGTGCACCACTTTCACTTTTGTCGATTATTTTGCGCTTAAAACGGCCTCTACGTGTTGGATCTGTATCCCCACGCAAGCCTTATTAAGGACCGGGCCACTTTTGACCCGTGAGCTCCAAAGCGTACAAACATAATAATAATATCCTTAGACATTTTACACTGCGCTTCTAGTCCCAAACTAAGCAAAGCTTGTTCTATGGGTACTAGACAACGGATATAAACATACTTAAATACTTTTTTTTTTGTAAATACATACTTATTATACATAGAAAACACCCAGTCCAATACAAACAAATATGTTCATGCACACAAATGTTTGTACTGTGCGGGAATCGAACCCGCTACCTCCGGAATAGTTGTCCGTTTCGAACCACTACACCAAACGGCCGACAATATTACTCATATTACTAACATAGATAAGCTAACCTACTCAATAATTGTCTGTGATGGGTTTGGCCAAAATAAACTAGATTTATTTAGTATTATCAGAGATTTATTTCGGTAATTAAAACACAGGTTACACAGCGCAACAACCATCGAGAGCGGAAGAGACAAACAGGAAGTTGAATTGTCACTAACAAACGTCACTGTCAAACACTTTTGCGTTTAGTTTGTGTTTATAATCTAACACTGGCCCTTAAACACAAATTAAGGACATCAAACAATGTTAACTTAGGCTTACATGTAATTACTACTTATCACAAACATTGTTAGTCCAGTCATTTAAGCTTAAATTAGGTAAGAATCTCGGAATTAGAGATACCCAGCTGTAAGTCTGTAAATACTTGTATATTGACACCCTAAAAGTTGTCTCAAAACCTACATATGGTAGGGTGTAAGCAACTATTAAATTTTAAGATCAAAGGTCACAAAAATCGGTTTTTTGCGCCTTTTTTGGAAATATCTCATTTCCTATGGGTTTTTTGCTATTTGTATTTATTATCAATATTGTAGAATACTAAATTCTCTACAAATTTTGTTTAAAAAATTTTTTTATACGGTGAACCGTTTTCGAGATAGAGGGCGGAGAGCGCGCGGTCACTGCATCACTTCAGGTCAACTTAAGCGGTTTAGGTTTTTCATACAAAAGGATTTTCCCGCTAATTCCCGTGGGAATTTCGGTAATTACTTGTCGTAAATAAGCTTTAAGTTTACTAAGGTACCTACATGCCAAATTTCAAGCGTCTAACTTCCGTTAAGCGTTTAGATTTTTCATACAAAAGGATTTTCCCGCTAATTCCTGTTCCCGTGGGAATTCCTAAGTAAACTATAACCTGCCCAGGTGTATGAAGAATAATTGTACCAAGTTTCGTTAAAATCCGTCGAGTAGTTTTTGTTCCTATAAGGAACATACAGACGGACAGACAGACAGACAAAAATTTTACTGATTGCATTTTTGGCATCAGTATCGATCACTAATCACCCCCTGATAGTTATTTTGAAAATATATTTCATGTATAGAATTCTGTCCTTGAAATTTAATAGTTGCTTACACCCTACCATATGTAGGTTTTGAGACAACTTTTAGGGTGTCAATATACACGTATTTACAGACTTACAGCTGGGTATCTCGAATTCCGAGGTGAACTTACTATAATGACTGGACTATTGTATCAACAAATCAAGTTGCTTTACAAAAGAAAAAGAGGAACAACAAAATTAAATGCAATTTCAGTTATGCAAAAACACATTATTACTTATAATACTTAATACTTGATCTAGTTTACATTAATCACTAGACTCGCTAACATAACATTAACTGTCCTACAAACCCTTTGTACTTTTCTTTACATAAAGCTTTCGTGAAGATATCTGCTAGCATATCATTAGTACATAAATATCTCAATGAAATTTTTCCATCATTTACATACTGCCTTATAAAATGATGTCTTACATCTATATGCTTAGTTCGAGCATAGGGTTTCTGATTTCTCGACTTATTTTTTTTCTCGAGTTTCGGGAATTCTCGAGGCAAAAATCTCGAGTTTTCTCGGGTCTCGAGTCTTTTAATTAAAATTATTGAAATCGGTTGAAATTTGATAAAAACACAGGTTTTTTTAAATCGAATATACAAAAAAAAAACAAAAACCCAACTACGTAAAAATGTACTGAAAGGATAGAAACAACACAAAGTCTTCACAAATGCAGTCGGAAGCATCAATGACTATTTTTTTGTTGGTGATAAGCCGAGTGGTGACGGCAGAATAGAATACATTTGTCACTAACCCCTACTCTTCATCATACTCTCTCATAGTCCAGCAGTGGACTATAAAGGCCTGTTGATGATTATGATGATAAGTGTTTGATGATGACTGCATTTGTAAACACTTTGTTTTGTTTCTATCATTTTTACTCAGTTGGGTTTTTTGTTTTTTTTCTTTTTCAATAATATTTTTATTTTAATCTTTTAGTTAAAGAACATAGTAATACATTTTGCAAGCTATTTAAAAAAAAACATTTATTTTGATACCCCACTCCGGCCATTTTATATTTTCTAATTTTGATATACCCAGTGTCACTCTCACAGTTAAAATAAATCTAACGATACCCTACATGCCATAGTTTGTTGAGTTTTACAATATGGCGTCCAGTGGTCGCCATATTGAATTTTTACTAACGTCATGTCTTTAGTGACATTCGCCGGACTAAGAGGAATCGGTTGACGTGCGAATCATAAAAATCGACCCAGGAGTTTGGTCTAGTGATATACAGGGTGTTTGGCGCATCGTGTGCCAAAATGATTTGGCGGATAGAATGGGTCATTTCCTATATTTTGAGCCCCCATAACACGTTCCATGCCAGGCGGCTACTTTTATATTATTTTTTTTAGTAATTTCACCAAAATACCCAAATCGCATCATTTAATTTCGATTTAAAAAAAAACTTCTAGGCGTAGCCTCAAAGTAAATATTTTGTTTTAACGTGCAATGATTTAGGGTTGCATCAAATCTAAATTTACTGGCAAATATCATCTAGTTTCTTTATAATTCAGCTTTGAAGTTTTCCGAAAAGTTAAAAATGGACCTAACATTTAAGTTTTCATTGCTATAAATTTTTTTAAAGAGAGATAGCGATATTCGGATTTTATCAAAACTTCTCTAGTCTATCCCCATTCAAACGGTATACTAATCTTGTTTAAATAATAACAACAACTTCACAAATTCCTTAAATTAGTGCATTGACTCTACTCGGACTGATTTGCGAAATTTGTGTTTATAGCCCCTTTTTGTGTGAATAGCACGTTAAACACCTAACAGGTAAAAATTATTTATCATATGCAATGTAAAGAAGTATCGAAATTAAATGATGCTATTTGGGTATTTTGGTGAAATTACTAAAAAAATTAATTTACAAGTAGCCGCATGGCGTGGAACGTGTTATGGGGGCTGAAAATATAGGAAATGACCCATTCTATCCGCCAAATCATTTTGGCACACGATGCGCCAAACACCCTGTATATATGATGAGTATAGTGCTTCAAAAAACATACATAAATGTACATAGGCTGTAAAACATAATATTATCACTCCTTTGCGTCACGCAGTCGGGTAAAAAAAGAATGACTGGACCAGTCTAAAAGCAACGTTAACCTATTAAATAAAAACCTACTTTTGTCTAAGAAAATACACTTTCAAAAATAATAAAGCTTCAAATTCGAAACTCGAGAATTCTCGAGCTCCGGTAATTTTTTTCTCGTCTAGAATGAAGCCAAATTTCTCGAGTTTTCTCGAGTTCGAGAAAGCTCGAGCAGAAACCCTATTCGAGCATGATAAAGACTATTTTTACACAATTTTTGAGCAGATTGATTATCGTTAAAAATTGTAATTTTAACATCTCTATTTAAAATATCTTTCAACAACTTACAAATGAATAAGCCTTCTTTACAAGAGTCAGCTAAAGAGATGTATTCAGCTTCAGTGCTCGACAAAGCTACGGTCTATTGTTTACTGCTTTCCCATGAAATAACTGACTTACCCAACTTGAAAACAAAACCAGTATACGAACGCCGATCTCCCTCATCATTCGCCCAGTCTGCATCAGCATAGGCGGAGACCTCAAGGCCACCTTTCTGGAATGTTAAACAAAGGTTAGTAGTACCCCGTAAGTATCGCAGCACTCTCTTGGCTGCTTTCCAATGTGTTTCTGAAAAACATTCGTTAAACTGGCTAAGATAGCTCACTGCATAGGCAATGTCGGGTCGACTGCAAACTGCTATGTACATGAGCGAACCTACTAAGCCCCTGTAATCAAGAGTTACATCCTTGACAGTATCCTTAGGTAATCTTAGACCTGTTTCCATTGGAGTAGGTGCTGGCTTGCAATCCTCCATTTTGTACTTTTGCAACAGTCTTTCAATGTAGTTAGATAAATCAAGCGTTATCTTATTATTTTCCCTACACAGTCTCATACCTAATATTTGACATGCTGGCCCTAAATCAGTTATGTCAAATATTTTCATTAATTTACTTTTTACTTTCAGTTTCTCAAGAGAATTGCAAGAACTGAACAAAATTATGTCATCAACATAAAGTGCTATAATTACACTGCACAACAGCATTTCTGATGATTGGGTTATGTTACATGATATTAGTCCAATTTTTAATGACGATTTCAAATCTGTGATTGAAATGTCTGTATCAGCTCTGGTTAAAAAAATATGACACTTGGGTCTTTTTGTAAAAAAACACTCTTTTTTTTAGAGATGATCCTATTTTATGAAGTTGTTATATTTAAAAAACTTTCTTTTATTTGACTTCCTTGCTGATGCTGAAGGCAGATAGCTCTTCTGAATGATTCAACAGCAGTCAGCCATCATGTGTGCATTCCAGTGGCCCTGATAGCGTCCCTCTATCGTACGAAGGCCCTGGTGGATTTGCTCGCCATGTTCTTCACTTAGATCCTTAAGAGTTGTGATAAAATTGTTCAGGTGATTGCGAAGAGAGTGTAAATCGATGTTTATATTACATCCAACCAAAAAAACATGTTTGTAAATGACTCATACGTTGTTCGATTTGTAAGAATAGTAAGATATTTTCGGATTTTCCAAAAAAAAAATTAAAATGCCAAAATAACTCATTACATATCTTTTCGGAAGACTTGAAGATCCTAAATCTCTAAAACGATCGTTTAAACCATCTTGGCTACATGGTTTTGAAAATTTCGGGTCACATTCAAAGTCTCTACCACACTGACAGTTTTCGCCTCAAAATCCTCATGTGAAGTATCAACATGAAGTTCAGGTGACTTCTTAGGGTTGAAAAGACGTCTACATGCCAAACGTATGCAAGGAATAACCATTTAGTTCAATATTTTTTGGTTAATACCATTTCTGTTCAAAAATAAAAATAACAGTCGTCGCGATGGTTCAAGGGTTCCTTTCAGATCATAGCGGTTTCGTACCTAAATCTACACATATTCTTATTTGTTTATAAACGTAAAAACTCAACGCATCTTTTCCACGCCTTTTGCGGAATTCAAGGCTTATCTTTCATTTCCACTGGGTCCCCAAACTAATTTTTGTAAGCCAATTTTACGAACTTTGTCACATTTAAACGGATTATTTAAACATATCCTCTCCGCAAATGAAACAAAATTGATTTAGATCATTCACACAAACACTTCTTAATGCTACCATATTAAATTGGGTGCCCTCTCAGACGCATAACATTTTTCATCATAATTTAGTTTGGCATAACAGTATTTGCATAAAGTTTTTTCGCATAAACTTTGATATGCATAGTTTTCTAAATGCATAATGATTTCTTAGGCATAATAATAACTTTCTCTAATTTTCAATACCATAATTTAAATAATCATAAATGTAAAGAACATAATTTTTATATACATAAAGTTTGTTTTTAATAAAATACTATAAACATAATTTAATTATTTATAACATTTAAAGTCATAAATATTGTCTATAAGAGCAACCAACATTGAAGAGTAAATAATTATATATTTGTGATGTTGCGAACGAGCCTCCTTCCACTTTTATATTCTTTCGGCCTATAGATTTGCAAAAACTAAATTCTCTGTATCATTGTCATTTTTTGTTCTTAATTTTTGACCTGTCTCTAAGAAAACTTAAGCTCGTAAAAATACATTCTGTTTGATCTCGAATCCCTCTTATCTATTATAACGCACATATTATACAGTCCACATTTCTTTTACAACATTAAGCTTGCCTGATCTGAAATTATGTTGATCCCGACTGGCCGTGGTCTCTTCCACGTGGTACTAGTCTGCCCTATACTAGAGTGTAATTTAAAAGCCGGAGGCGCGTAGGGAGTGCGGTCCTCGCTCGCTGTAACGTATATGACCAGCAAGCCGAAGCTGCGGAAGCGAGCATGGCATGCCGGATATACGTTACGCCAGAGCGGAAGGACCGCACTTCCCGCAGCGCCGGAGATAAGGCAAGCCTAATGCTTGCTTGCATGCTTGCTTGCTTGCTTGCTTGCTTGCATGCATGCTTCCTTGCTGCTTGCTTGCATGCTTGCTTGCTTGCTGCTTGCTTGCATGCTTGCGTGCTTGCTGCTTGATTGCGTGCTAGATTGCATGCTTGCTGCTTGCTTGCATGCTTGCTTGCTGCTTGCTTGCTGCTTGCTTGCTGTTTGATTGCATGCTTGCTTGTCTATTTATATTTGTTTACTTATATTTTATATGTATAACATTTTTATATTTCATATTTGTTAAAATTATGGTATTTTGTATATTATGAATAGTAATATTTATGGCATTGGTTTAGATGCCAATAAATGTTATGCCTAGAAATCGTTATTAAAAAAACAAGAATACAGAAAAAATATATACTAATATATTATTATAATAAAAGTGGTTATGGCAAAAAAATATATGCCTTATGATTTATTCTGTATGAACGTTATGCGAAATGATGAGTATGCCAAAAAACTTTATGCACTCTTAAATTATGACAATATTTTTTATGCAACCGAATATGGACCCTATTAAATTATACAAAGAAAACATAGTATTTTTTTAACTGTCGGCGAATTAAGACTGAATTTTAGCAATTTTTGAGTGAAAGCTATAACACGTAAACAAGAGCTGCTACGAAAAAATGGACGGCAGATTCAGAATCAGCGACGTCAAATTAGTAAACATCATGTAATGAAAGTTAATCATCAGCCAAAAGTTGCAATTTTGTTGTGCAGTGTTATCAGTGAATTATTATGTGATCTGATATAAACACAAGGTTCTGAACATGACCTAGTAAAATCCAGCTTTTTACACAAAACTTTATCGATTTTCTCATACCAAGCTTTCGACGCCTGTTTTAAACCGTAAATAGCTTTATTAAACTTGTATACCTTATTCTCCTGGCCCTTAAGAGCCATTTTACATTTTCGTGCGAAATTCTAAGATTTTGGAAGCATGAATTACTATCTTAAGCAACACCCAGAGATTATTTAATAACTGCGAAAGATAGGTCAATCCTTGGTGTTGACCATTAATGAAACGGATTTGCTAAAATTCTTTTGCTTAATTCACAGTGCCTCATCTCCCACAACCATTTTACGGAAAAATTGCCGCAGACTCATTTTCAAAGTCCTGTATCTATTATTTATGCTCATATAAAAAGCTTAAAAATATATAGTAATCATCGGACATATATTCTTGTAGTCCATTAATGAAATAGATTCTTGAATTTCATTACCATTATTGAGTAAAATCTAAAAATAATTTGGCAAATTTGAAGATTAACGTCACATTTTGATCGTGGTTTTTGGTTTAAAAAAACAGCAATAACTGCAATAAAAGTATCCCAAAATAAAGAATATTCATTGTAGAATTGATTTCTACAGTTATTGTTTAAATATTAGTAACCACTTTGTCAAAATATTGATGTGAATATCAGTATAAATTACAATGCGCAAGCCGACATCGATTAGTATGGCGCGAGCGCCCGTCAAGGCAGGACCTGTGTCATTTTTCCCGCCGTGACGTTTACGTGCGTTCGTGTCGTAAAGCGGTGATTTGTACGGCGACCAAATACATTTGATACTATGCCGAGAGGCTGTTTCGAGTCGGCCGGCCGAGCAGAAATTGAAATGATGAATTTTAATTTCTTTGACGGATCTGGGTGTAACTATGTATAATATGTAGGTACCATGTATTTAATTTAATAAATAAATTATAAAAAAGTATATCCATTATGCTAGCACCCTTAACACAAGCATATTGGTTGCCTACTTTTGGACTAGATGGCGCTATGAAATTGTTCAAAGATTTGTTTATTTATTTATCCGCTTTGAGTTTTGTTTCGTGAAGAAAAAAAAGAAGCGTTTTGTTTCGAGAGGGAAGCTTTGTTGTTAAATCTATAGTAATAAAAGAGGAAAGATTTGATTGTTTGTTTGGAGGCAATAGCTCCGAAAAAAAATTCTTTCACGATTTAGAATCCTATTTTTTTTTCTATGTAGGCTATAAAATATTTTCAAAAACTATATTATAGTACAAAATCTTTGATAAAATTCGACGTTTAATAAATAAATTAGATAACATGTTAAATCTTTTTTTTCAGTACGATTTTAGTACTTGTTTTTCAGAAATTCTACGATTTAAGTAAACTTCTAGTGTTTATATGTTATGCATAATTTATTAACTTCTAAAATATACATAAATATCCTATTGATAGATGACGTGCTTCGTATTTTATTAAAATTATTACCTGACTATGTTAAAAAGGTGTGGAATGTTATTTTGGAGATAACTTGGTTCCATAGAAATATAGAGAGATGCTAAGTAATGCGCTGAGTTCGAAACTCAGTGTCGTATTAGAAATTTACACACACAAAGAAATCAAATTATGTGCTCATTATCCACTGCGGTATCAGTATTCAACGTTCGAATAATATTTAGTACTATGCAAGCAATATAAACTGTTTACATAATGACGTCGCTACTGTCATCATTGCTTTCACAAGCAATATGTTCCAATTTGTCCCTTGTCACATTTCCCTTTAGTTTCTGTGATCTGTGCTTGTTTCTAAGTTGATATCAATGAAATATTCCTTAGTACTTTTGATTTAAATTTTTTTTGACACGTGTTTGAAAAATCAAGGTCAGATTACAATAAAATAACAAGTGAAAACGTAACATTGCATTGCAACTCGCAATTTCGCAATATTGATGAGGAGATTCCATTGGAAAGTCTGTATATTCATTCCTAGGATTCCCCCCCTAACACCATCAAATTCAAGAGAATTCAAGAGAGTGCAGTTTCCCATCTCATGCTTAGGGACCACGGTTTAAAATAGTGTGGTTGCATAGAGCCTGCAACGGGCAACCGCGTGCGCAGCTGCTCATACTAATTTTTGATAAAAAGCAAGTGTTGGCGCCCTCACGAGTTTTAGCGGAGTTCCATATGGTAGCGGGAGTAGACTTAATGGAAATCTATGCTTCTCCGACGACCAGTTATATGTGGCATATATACTCCAGAGTATGCGCACACAATAGCCTGGTGATTTTAGCAACTGACGGAAAAACAAAAAAACATTGTTTACAAAGAAATCTGCGGCAGGTGTAGTGTTTTAATTTTGTTTTAGAAAGATCTCATAATTTTGTAAGTATTCAAATATTTAAACATAATAATTTGTAGATTTTATATCAAAAAATATAATCATTTATTTTAACAAAATTAATTTTCTTAGAATATTTTAATTCTATTAGAACCATTTTCCACTTCATCGCAGAAGAAGTCGCGGGCAAAAAGCTAGTACGAAATATGTAGTATTGCCCGCGACTTCACCCGCTTGAAATTTAGTTTGTCACAGATCGTCATAAATTATAGCCTAACATTGTTATTCTGGTCGACGCCAGGGATGGATGAGCGTCGCTGTCGCTGGCGACAGGGTCTTCTGGTTCAGGGTTCATGGCGTAGGTCTCAGGCAAAATGAAATCCACTCGTATAAATTAACCCATTCCTCCCCACTGTCCTATTTTTAGGACACCATATCGACACCTTCAGGTTCAATTGTCGTATAAACCATTTTGGCCAAATCGAGTTATATATACCATTTTAATTAGAATTTTTTTCTCTATCGAGCTGTATATTCGAAATATTGAAATTCGCTAAAAAAATGTTTATACGCCCCAAAAAACTGTAGCGTAAAAGATAAATAAATACCTTATAAACAGTGTAAAAACCGAACGCTTGTTTTTGGTATTTTTGCTAAGATGTATCAACCATACATTTTTTTAAGCCAGGACGTAAAACTTTCTCGTAATTGAAAATGGTTTTTACGCCTAAAGACATGGCGTTTTATGTCCAGATTCAACGTCGTAAGTCCACGTATTCAATATGGTAATTATCTGTTTCATAGTCATATTCATTTATTTATTGCATCACATATGTATGTATGTACAGTAAGTAAGTTTTTCTTATTTATAAAGTTAAAGAAAGTTGATTGTTTCTACTTTTAAAGATAATAACTAGATATACAGTGTGAGTCACGTTAAAGTGTACATATGAAAATAGATGAAACTAGACCTATTTTTATCGACAAAAAAGAGGTCAAAAAATTTTTGCGATTTTTTTTAAATTTTTTATAGAATTTTTTTTCTTCCAATTACTTATTGTAAAGAAAACGTAATAACTTTTAAACTAAGCGGTATATCCTGATAAAATAAAAACAGTAATAATGCTAAATAACAGGCGATACTAAAAAAATACATAAAATACACAAAAAAGGCCAACAAATAACAAAAAATTTAACTTTTTGAAAAAAATCTGCTTTAAAATTCGTGTTTTTTTGGTTATTTGATAAATTTCTCCAAAAAATGCCCCTATAACCGGTGGTTTTTATTACTTTGTATTATTCTCTATCGTATTACCTTCGTAAAACCAAAAATCGCATGTCTCTATCCCTATCACAACGTTTGCAATGATCGTTTGAACTAAGCCTCTCCGGGCGCGCCATTCAAAGCTTCGTTATCAACGAAACTGAAAATGGCTCTCGATTTGTAATTTTGATAAAGACAAGTTAGATTTCAAATAAAAACAAAAGATTTCGAAGAAAAATAAGCATTTTAGTTAAAATTAAAATTGTCTCTACCTGTAGCGGAGAATAATGTTGTGGCAGGCCTTTGTTCAAACGTTCATAGCAAATGTTGTGATAGGGATAGAGACATGCGATTTTTGGTTTTACAAAGATAATACGATAGAGAATAATAAAAAGTAATAAAAACCACCTGTTATAGGGGCATTTTTTGGAGAAATTTATCAAATAACCAAAAAAAACGCGAATTTTAAAGCAGATTTTTTTTGAAAAGTATCATTTTTTATTATTTGTTGGAATTTTTTGTGTATTTTATGTATTTTTTTAGTATCGCCTGTTATTTAGCATTATTACTGTTTTTATTTTATCAGGATATACCGCTTAGTTTAAAAGTTATTACGTTTTCTTTACAATAAGTAATTGGAAGAAAAAAAATTCTATAAAAAATTTAAAAAAAATCGCAAAAATTTTTTGACCTCTTTTTTGTCGATAAAAATAGGTCTAGTTTCATCTATTTTCATATGTACACTTTAACGTGACTCACACTGTATAAGGTTGCTTTCCAGGTCCAGTACATCCGTGAATAGTAATGATGACCGGGTCATGAAATCGAAACTCTATTTAGTCCGTCAGACAGAGAATTAGAAAATTTAGACTCATACTTTAATTTTTTCCCATAATCGAAGAATTACTGTATTATATTGAGTTGAAATGTCGCGTGACGTCACTTAAAAATTCTACTCAAGCGTGACGTATCGCGCCATTTCAACTCGATGTAGCACTGATATTATTAAATTATGAAAGAAAATAAAAAATATGAGTTTCATATTTTCTAATTATCTGTTTGACGGACAAATAATTGAAATTTTGTCATCTAGCCTATTGATCTCGACTAAATGTGATGAATTCAAGACTATTAAACAAAGAAAACAAGCCATAGTGTGCTCATTTTATACCCTTTTGAGATGCTCTGTAATAGTTTATTACTTTACAAGTACTCCAACTTTTAATTGTTGCCAGTAGTGGTTACTTTTAGCTGTAATTTAAATTTTGGTTTCTTGTAAAGATATAAATTCCTTAGAGAAATCCTCAAAAAATTACAAATCCTTCTCCTGAGCATACTGGGGCTCTTCTCTTCATGCAAAATTTATCATAACCAAACGAAATCAGAATCAGAGAACCAGGAAAGCTGTCTTAATGTTTTGCTGTAATTGTATTTTTTTGTTCAAAATTTATGGTGATTAGTTTTGTTTAGAATTATTAGAAATATTATTTGTTTTGCCATAATTTTCCTGCAAAATTGTAAAAAAAAATTTTATTTTTCGTATGCAAGCAAATTTATTATTTCTACCTCAACCAAATATAGTTTTTACACTGTTAAATATCTTTGTGCAAATTCTCTAAACAACAAAAGCCTGGAAATAGTAAACAATACATTATTTACATACATAGTTTTAATAATACATTTGAATAAATCACTTTATCAATGGGTATATAAACCAAAAAAAATACATCTAATGGTCTTTAAGCCATCAATTTCAGTCTCTTGTTTACAAAAAATTCAAATACGACGTAAAGAATTATTTTTAGGTCAAATATAATGGGTCGTATAAACCACCGAGTGCCTTTTTCAACGACGTAACTCCAAGCTAACTTTAAAACTACTGTAGATGCCCATTTTTTAAATATTTAGACTTTTTCATCGCAAAAATTGAAAAATGTTTTCTCTTGGACATTTTTTTATAACTTATCAAATAAAAAAGTTACGAATTTTTTATTAAAAAAAAAATCGTTTTTTGGCTCTCCTGAAAAGTAGGGTTTTGGTTTATACGACAATTGAACCTGAAGGTATCGATATTCAACTTTTTTTTTTACAAGTTAATAAACTAATTTTTATTGTTTTTGACAAAATTCGTATTCTTGCACTGTTATTCTAATAAAATAATTTTTTTCGGCAACAAAAAGTGTATCCGTTATTTTAATGTATTTTTTTCAAATTAACACTTTTGTTGCCTCAAAAAGAAGCATCATATTTTGATTGTATATACCATACTATAAAAAAACTGGCCAACTCCAATTTACATAAAACTGATTCTTAGACATCTACCAATATATAAAAACATTAAACATAAACAAAACATAATTTAAAAACTTGTGGTAATGTTTTAAAATAAGCCGTACTATAAATATGACACTGGGAATATGTCTATACAATTTGCCGCGAAAGCATTTTCGGATCTGCAACGATAAGCACTAGTTCAAACGTGTCAACTGTTTGTTTCTTGCGGGTCTTGTATTTAGATTACTCAAAAGGTCTCTGCCGAACAGATATAAAGAAAACTGTACTGATGAGGAGTTGGACGATAATGAAGTAGCCATATTACCTCCGGACGAAGTGGACGAAATGACTGACATGGAAGAAGGTTCTGGCGACTTCTTCTAGTAATCCAGTATATTCTGAAATTCAGCTGGTATCTAATACCGCAAAACAATGGGCTTATTCCACTATTCCCCATTGACAATCCCCGTCAACGGGGAAAAGTGAACTTTTTGTTCACTAATCCCCGTTAACGCCAATTGGAGCTTATAATGGGGAATAATGAACTAACAAGTTCATTAATCCCCGTTATATTAGGATTTTATTTTTAACGTAATGGGGATTAATGAACTTTTTAGTTCATTATTCCCCATTATAAGCTCCAATTGGCGTTAACGGGGATTAGTGAACAAAAAGTTCACAAAACTTCAAATATTTCTATCGTTGACTTTCGTCCAATTCTGTAATCAATAGATTATCTTCAGCTTCAGAGGCAAAAAATGGTATTGGCCTTAGTCATTCGTGTTTTAGACATGTCCCTAGTGAATGCATGGATTATTTATTATTTACAACGAGGTAAATAAAGATGAGACATTGAAATCTAGAAAGATTTCAAGCGTAGGGTTTTTTCTTGGATAAAAAAATCGGGAGGCAAGGCAAGCAAACCTGCACCAGGTACATATGAACGTCTTTTACAACCTGTGAGGTTTAACAATATGATCAATATTGACGACTATATGATGAAGAGGGACAAATAGAGGCATTGCCAGGGAGAAGATTGTAAAAAAAAATCTTATTTTTTGCGCTAAATGTGAAAAAAACACTCTGCAGTGATTGTTTTATACCTTACCATACAAAATAAGTTCCTAAAACTTTATGTTTAAAGCTGTTTACGGACAAATTTTCAAATGCTGCTAATCCCAACTAATATTATAAATGCGAAAGTAACTCTGTCTGTCTGTCTGTCTGTTACGCTTTCCCGCTTAAACCTCGCAACCGATTTTGATGAAATTTGGCATAGAGATAGTTTGAGTCCCGGGAAAGAACATAGGATAGTTTTTATCCCGGTTTTTGAAACAGGGACGCGCGCGATAAAGTTTTTCTGTGACAGACAAAATTCCACGAGGGCGAAGCCGCGGGCGGAAAGCTAGTTTTCTTATAATTGTTATCTTTTATTATTTCTGATCACATGTCCCCACTGTCATATTTATAGGACAGGCTGACTCAGCATTAAAGGCACTATTTTTTTATTTTTATTATTTTTTCTTAGCCTATTATGAACTTAGTTTCAAGATTTGATCAAAAAATTCCAAAGATTTCGATGCTTGGGAAGTAATGGGTTAATAAATTCAGTGTATTCACGAAAATAATTACACACAGCACTAGAGTCGTATCGGAACTGAGTGAACCAAGGGTCTTGCGATAGGAACTTCCGACCCGAGTGATAGTTGAACACAGACTGCCTAGTACTGCTGTACTGTACTGTCAAGTTTCATCAAAATCTGTTTAGTAGTTTTTGCGTGAAAGTGTAACAAACATCCAGACATCCACACAAACTTTCGTATTTATAATATTAGTAAGACTGGTAAGAAGTAAGATAGTAAGATGAATTATTTTAGTTATTTGTTTACTTATAATAATATTTATTTATTTATTTCTTAGCTCTGTCTGATAATGGATCTGGAGGAGATGCAATGGCCACCTCCGTAACAAAACAATAGAACCCTATGGAGTTTGGGCTTGTGTGATTCGCCTTGACGAATATTTCGTATCCAGGGCCCGATGATGGAGCTGTAAAGGGGCAGATTTTTTTTTCACTATGTGACTGTCTTTATTTTGTACTTAATATATATTTTACATATTATACCTATTCGTGTTTCATTATGAATCGAAATATAAAAGACTTATTAAACTCTATTAAAAATTTAAATTAATTTATCAAGTTTGAATACCTCATTCTACCTTAAAATTAATAACTTAAATCAAGTCTTAATACGGTCACGGCTCAAGATTTTTTTGTCCATTTCAGCGTTCTTTTTACTCTTTTGACGTTGCGTTGACAGCTTTTACCTAAATTCGCGCGGAATATTTTTGTGAAATGGCTCTTAATGACAAAGTTATCAGGTTGCTCCATATAAACGGTTTCCTTGAGGTCACCGTTTAAGAAGGCAGTCTTCACATCCAGATGTTCTATCTCCATGTCATGTTCTGCTGCTATGGCCAGTAAAGTACGAATAGTTGAATACCTTACAACGGGAGAGAAGGTCTCCTCATAGTCTATACCGTACTTTTGAGTATAACCTTTGGCTACCAGGCGAGCTTTGTGTCTTAATATTTCGCCATTCAACCCCCTTTTAATCTTGAAAACCCATTTACATTTCACAGGTTTCTGTGAGGCAGGCAGGTCAACCAAAGTCCAACATTCATTTTTAATGAAGGAATCGTACTCACAAGACATTGCTTTCTTCCAGTGTTCAGCATCTGGCCCTCCCAGTGCTTCCTGTACAGTCTGCGGGTTGTCAGCATCCGAGGACGTCTTTACCATGGCGGCACACATAGCATCCAATGTGTCACTGTATTCTTCAAGCTCTGAAGTTCCAGTAGTGCTTTCTTCACTCTCCTCTGGAATATAAGTTTCATCCGCCGGATCATCGGGCTCTGATGAGCTCGCAGAATCATCTATTGTGATTGTACTGTGTCTATCTGCGACGTGGCGCTGTGTAATCTGTGTTGTTGGCGCTAAATCTATGTCATCAGATAAATCAGTATCCACAATAGATGTTTCTGTCTGTACAGAACGTGGAATAGATAGGAATTCAACACATTTTGTGTTCTGAGATAAATTATCATCATGTGACATTTTATGTACAATTTCATACTCCAAAAATGTAACATCTCTGGCCTTTACAACTTTTGTCGGGTCTGCTGGGTCTAAAAGTCTGTACCCCTTTGTCTCATTACAATAACCGACAAATACATATCGCTTGCACTTCGAATCCAACTTAGTCCTCTTGGGATTCAGTGCGTAGGCCATACATCCAAAAATACGTAAGTGACTGATAGATACCTTTTTCCCGCACCACTTTTCCTCCGGAGTGCTGTTCAGGACGGCCTTGGTGGGACAGCGGTTCTTGATGTACACAGCTGTGTTGACAGCTTCCGCCCAGTATCGCTTCGGCAGCTCTGCGTCTTGGAGCATGCACCGTGCGGCCTCCATCACTGTCCTGTTAGCACGCTCCGCCACCCCATTTTGCTGTGGCGAGTGAGGAACAGTTGTCTGGTGCCGAATACCATTATTCTTCAAGAATATCTGAAATGCATTATTAATGTATTCACCACCATTATCACTTCTTAATATTTTTATCTTTTGGCTAGTTTCATTTTCTACCAATGCCTTAAATTCCTTGAATTTTTCCAAAACTTGACTTTTTTCTTTGAGAAAATACACAAATGTTTTTCTACTGTAATCATCTATGAAAAGTAAAAAATAACGTGCACCACTAAATGAGGGGCTTTGCATTGGTCCACAAAGATCAGTGTGCACCAGCCCTAATACTTCTGTGGCCCTGTTACTGGATTTCTTTGGAAACGGTAATTTACTTTTCTTCCCTTCAAGACATGAAATACAGTTATAAGTTTCAAATTCAGAATTATCATAAGAAATACCAAGTGCCATACCTCTTTTCAAAAGATTCATGCTTCTGCGGTTGAGATGACCAAGCCTCCGATGCCATACCTTCTCCGAGAAGCTTCCAGTAGTTGCACTTTCACCATCAGCAGCAGCCACGCTAGCTACTAAATTTGCCTGTGGGGATGAAGCTTTAAACAACAGTTTCTTTTCAATGTCAAGCCTGTAAACACCTGCATCCAAAGTTGCAGTTGCTAAAACTGATGACTTATGGTCATATACTGTGCACTTTTGGGAACTGAATACAACTTTATAACCTTTTTCTGTCATAGCATTAACAGATAGTAAATTTGTGGTTAATTTAGGTACATAATACACATCACTAATGTCTCTAATATCACCATTTTGTAATTGTAATTTCACAGTCCCGCGTCCCGCAGTATACAAGACTTCCCCGTTAGCCACTGACACTGGTAATGACTTTTCACTCACAAAATCACTAAATTGCTCTCTATCACGACACATATGACGAGTTGCACCACTATCCACGTACCAGAGATCCTTCTGTACGTTGGCCGATAATGCTGTGAGCAGCGCTTCAGATCTGGACTTCTCCTCCGTCTTTGGTTTGGTTTTTTTCTTTGTTGTCGGACAATTTCTGATAAAATGACCAACCTTTTTGCATCCAAAGCACTTCGGTGGCTTTCTTATGGCTGCTAGCGCTGTCACATTTTCATGTTTGTCATCTCGCCGAATATTCTCTTGCAACAGTTTTCCTTTGATGTTCTCCGTTGACAACTTCACATTTGAATTTTCAATGGCCATGATGAGTGGGTCATAATCTTCAGTAAGACCGCTCAGCATCAATACAGCCACAAAGTCGTCATCCACCGGAGCTCCAATATCACTGAGCTGCTGGGCCGTGTCGCATATTTTGTTCAAGTAGCTCTCCATACCTGCACACTCCTGCAGCTTGGTGCCGAAGAGCACCCGCAGCAGGCCAAGTCTGCGACATAACCCTCGGTCCTCATACGCCTTTTGTAGGTTGCTCCACGCTTCGTGCGCCGTGGCAGCCGTTCTAATGTGTGGGAAGACCGCCGGGTGCACTGACAACGCAATACGCGCAAGTGCCTTCTGCACGTACCTCTCATGTGCTGCATCGTGGCTCCCATTTTCCACGTATTCCCAAAGATCTTCGTGTATCAGCACCATCCTCATTGTGAACTTCCAGGAATGGTAATTTTCGATGCCTTTTAACTTCTCCACAACGAGGGACGAGGCGCCGGTACCGTTTGCCATGTTGCCGGCCGGGTGTGGAACGAATGGTTGTTCGAAATTTTGTCAAGAATTGCAAATTTCGACAAAATATTATTACTTTCGCGCATCTGGGCCCATAACCTGATGGGTTTGGCCAAAATAAACTAGATTTATTTAGTATTATCAGAGATTTATTTTGGTAATTAAAACACAGGTTACACAGCGCAACAACCATCGAGAGCGGAAGAGACAAACAGGAAGTTGAATTGTCACTAACAAACGTCACTGTCAAACACTTTTGCGTTTAGTTTGTGTTTATAATCTAACAGTCTGAATGTTTATGAATAGTTAATACTCGTATGTAATTAAGCTTTTGGAACTTCAACAGAATGTCAGCTCTCAGCCATTACCTACGAATACACCATCCTAGACTGCATCCCACTTAACACCAGGTGCGATTGTGGACAAATACTTGCCTTGTTTTGCATAAAAAAAAAGAATATACCTTAATAACTAACGCACGTATTCACAAACATTGAGGTGAGGTTACTATGAGGTCTCACAGTGCGCGTGGCCGCATAGGGTCACACACGAACCAATCACAGAGCACTATTCAACGCTCTGCGTTCGATTGGCGGTATACGAGAGAATAAGCGAATGTTGATACAACTTGAGACAATAAACAAAAGAATATCAAAATAATAGAACATCCAAATGCTCTTAAAATAATATTGAAACAAAAGAACGAATCTTTCTGTTCTCAACTTCGAACTTTTACTTCTTTTGATTGTATTTTTTATGATTCCCAAGACAGCTTGGTTTCAAACTTTATCAAAGTAGTTTGATGGCGATCAAGGTTGTTCATACATTGTTAGATTTTCCCGGAAAATGCGGTGGCGCGGAAAATCTCTGAATGTTTTCCCTAATTTCGTTAGCATATTATGTGGGTAGGTATACCTTTTTACATTCACATATTATTTACCCACGTTTGAAGCTTTTGTACCCAGAATCATGGACGTTTAATATTATTTATTCATTCATTGTGATTCATTGAGATATTTCTAACAACTCCTGATCCAATTTTTGTAACATATCTATTTGAAGTTTGATAGAGCCTCAAAATGTGCCGGCCAGTTAACGGGCGGGAATAGCTCACTTGTAGAAAGGTGTACCCTTATCTCGCTGTCAGCGACAAAAGTCCTGGATAAAAGGTAAAAATAAATCTTTCTTTATACTAAGTAACAAGAGACGAGGATCCCATTCAGAATGAATATTGAGTCACAAACTAAATTTTGTTTAATCCTAAATTATCTTCCTATATCCAAAGGACAGGTGCTGCAGGTGCTAACATCACCAACGATTGTAGGTATGTACCTACTTTATCTATACTTATTATAAATCTGTAGAGAGGTCAATTTTGTACATTAAATATATTTTCAAAATAACTATCAGGGGGTGATTAGTGATCAGTAAAATTTTTGTCTGTCTGTCTGTCCGTCTGTATGTTCCTTATAGAAACAAAAACTACTCGACGGATTTTAACGAAACTTGGTACAATTATTCTCCGTACTCCTGGGCAGGTTATAGTATATTGAGGAATTCCCACGGGAACGGGAATTAGCGGGAAAATCCTTTTGTATAAAAAATCTAAACCGCTTAAGTTAGACGCTTGTAATTTGGCATGCAGGTGCCTTAGTAAACTTAAAGCTTAGCTACAACAGGATATTGCAAAATTCCCACGGGAACGGGAGTTAGCGGGAAAAAATATTTGTATGAAAAAATCTAAACCGCGTAAGATAGATGAAGGGGGTAAAACGGGATCCACGCGTACGGCCGCTAGTGTTAAATAAATATTAGATAAATAGATCAATAGTAGTAGCACATGTAGGTAGGTACAGTTACACGTACAGCCAGCATCAAATAGTTAGTGATCGTGACACCCAAAGTAGCCAAAAAGTTCGAAACACGTCTTTGTAACAATTGGAATAAGGTTGTGTTGTCAATTTTTGGTCAAAAGTGGTCACTTTGGGAGTCACGAACTATTTGACACAGACACTGATTATAAAGTGATCGCAAATTATGATTTTAAATTTTACTCCTGAAAACGCTTTACATTATAGGGGCTGGTTACTTTTACTAAATTAACTTATTTGGTGCATATTTTTAAAGCTGCCGAATATACGTTCCTTAGCATTTTCTCTCAGGATCCTGGCTCCAGTAATCTGTTGAAATGTGGACCCTCTTCAGGCTGTCGTCGACCGTTGTCCGCACAATCACGTGACGCCAACTGGCAGAGATATGCCCTAACATCTAAATAGATTTCGAAATAAGTTTAAGATAAAGGAATTTTATTTTTTGTTATTTAAGAGAACCCAAACCTTGTTTACTGAAGCTTTTCAAGTGTATTTACATGATTTTTCTTTTCAGGAAAACTTTTCTGGTCGATTATGAGACATGTAAAGACTCCTAAAGAGCAATTTTATTAGTCTTTGATTTTATACAGGGTGGAAACGATAAGTGATCTCAAACGATTATTTCGAAACTATACAAGATATCCAAAAACTGGTTACTGATCCTGAAAGTGCTTCACGAGCTCTATCCAACGGTACCAATAATAAGTTACAAAATAAACTGGACCGACGATCTGGTAAAGGTCGCGGGAAGTACCTGGATGCAAGCGGCGCAGGACCGGTCTTTGTGGAAATCCTTGGGGGAGGCCTTTGTCCAGCAGTGGACGTCTTTCGGCTGAAACGAACGAACGAACGAACTATCCGAAAATTCAATGTTTCCAGCTTCCATACATTTAGTAGTAGTGGTAGTAACCAGAGTCATGGCACTCATGTCTTGATAATATTATAGCAAGTAAAGCCTAAAACCAATGTTTTCCATGAATAATTTTAAATAAGAATGCAATTTACAAGTTCATATTAAGTGTTTATTATTTTTTAAAAAATAACACTTCTAATATTGTGTGGCTGGCATACATTTAGTATGGAGGCTGAAAACATTGAATTTTCGGATAGATCCAGTTAATTCTGTAACCTATTACTTATACCGTTGGAAAGAGCTCGTGTAGCACTTTCAGGATCAGTAACCAGTTTTTCGATATCTTGTATAGTTTAGAAATAATCGCGTGAGATCACTTATCGTTTCCACCCTGTATATACTATCGTTACTATTATTATAAATGCGAAAGTAACTGTGTCTGTCTGTCTTACTTTCACGCCTAAACCACTGAACCGATTATGATGAAATTTGGCATAGAGATAGTTTGAGCCCCGGGAAAGGACATAGGATAGTTTTTATCCCGGTTTTTGAAACAGAGACGCGCGCGATATAGTTTTTCTGTGACAGACAAAATTCCACGCGGGCGAAGCCGCGGGCGGAAAGCTAGTTAATCATAAATAAATACATCTTATTTATTCAAGGCTACTTTTCTTTTAGTTAGCTTGCAAAAGTATACTTGCGCCTGTGAATGGTACCACTGCAATGCTTTCTTTATTTATTGGAGCAAAATGCATCGGAAATTGCAAGAATGACCGCTTTTCAAAGAACAGAGGGTTTAAAAGACAGGTATAGGTCAATCAAAACGAACTACATGTGGAAGGCCTTTGTTGCTCTATGAACTGTGCTTTAACAATGTTACTGAGAATGGTATTGATATTATATTTTTCTCTGTGTAAAAGCTTATACTTTGTAAAGAGGCTTCTACGTTACTATCAGTCAGGTTGTAAGTACTAGTATTATAAGTATTATCTGTGCTGTAAGGTACTGAAAAATATTGCCTATAAAAGCAAGGTAATTCAGTAATTGAAAATTACTAATTATTAAAAGTATGTTTAAGATGATTGATTTTAGTAATCGGGTTGGTCGACTGATGATATTTCAGAGAGTATAATAACAAATCGTTATTCATTTAAAAGACAATGGAATATTTAATGAATGTGTTAATAGTGACTGAGTTTCTTGCGCTGCTTCTTCTCAGCACTGGCCCATTTATTGTCCCGAAGCAGTGGTAGGGTTAATATTGGGACGTGTAAAAGTGCTTTTTTAAAGCCTATTTGCAAAAATAAATGAGTTTTATGAGTTTTTTAATGTCTTCACTTAAAATTAAGGCACTACGGGTATCACAAGTTCTTACGCTCTCAATCCTTTCGTACTTGAGTGTTCTCAGAACATTACACGTCCTTAGACATCTTAAGTACATAGTAATTGTACCTACTGACTGTTAGTCGCAACTCGAGTTTCGTATCACCTTCTTGGAAGGAAGTAAAACTTTACAGAAAATCTACTAAAAGGGAAAACTACTCTCCAAATATACTCATGACTACAATATGCCTTCAGTTATACGTTATTCAGTGACCAATCCCAGTGCTAAACTTAGTACAATCATCATCACATCAAGAAAAACACTGTACCATCTTATTTCTTTGTGATAGGTGTTACTTTCGAACAGAAATGTAGCGTGATGTGTTGCGGACTGTAACATTAAAACTTACCCCAAGTTAACGCCAAAACACGGTTCTGCACTACCCGAGATAAGTTTATATTAGCTTTTATTCTCCCGGATAAATATGTCCCGAGTGGTGTAAATAATTACCGGCTGGTTTACCTTGAAAGGGCGGGCTCCAGGGAGCCGGTCAAGTTACGAGGTTATCATTTGTTTACATTAGTAGATATTATCTTGTTGTCAGGATCGACGGTAATGTTTTTGAGTAACTTTTGTTTTTGTTTCGAAGTTTTTCGACTCTTTAGCGTGGCAGCGTTCTTCAAAGTGACTCACGTTGGGCTGCCAGTCGTGGCAGCGTTCTTCAACTTGCTTCACGTTGGGCGCCAGTTGATTGTGAGCTTCGAAGCGAAATACACGTTTGCCAACATACTCCTGCGTCGTGTTCTTCATTTTAAAAAGAACCCAAACCCTCAGTGTCGCAGCGTAGCCCGTTTCGGTCGCACGTTCGCTACTGTCTAATACCGTGTTACGTTCTCGCGATAAGAAACCGGTTTGCCGCTCGGCGCGGCGAGCCTGCTATACGCAGCTCGGGCCGGTGTTTACTTATGAATGATAATGGTTTAATTCAAGACGCAGATGGAGTGTATGTTAACTTAATGATTGATGGAGTGGAAGATTTAGGAGAAAGAGAGATTGAGGACCGCACACAAGATATTAGGAGTACGGAATACCAGACACAATTGAGAAATCGGGGAATTAGTGAGGACAACATGGAATGTACGGAAGATAGCTTATTACGAGCGGAAAAAAGAATGCGCACTGTAGATGAAGAAGAGATTTGGACACAAGTTACTAGAAGTGGTAAGAGACGAGTACGGGAACTGAGAGGCACAATGAGAGAAGCGGTGGAGAATAAAATAGAGATTTGTGTAACAAGTAAGGAAGCCTTGCCTAAACAATTCGCATTGGCACGATTACTCAAATCTGAAAATATTAAAGACATATCCAAAGTTAAATATGTTAACCCGTTTAAAGTCTTGATTACTTTCGATAACGACACTAGTGCAAGTCAACTTTGTCTTAATAAAACCTTTTTGGATAAGGGCTGGAAATGCCAAAAGACGCTTGAAGTGGGATTGTCGTATGGGGTACTGAGGGACTGTGAGGTGGAGTTAGATGAGAAAGAGATTTTGGAAAGTTTGTCGTCACCTATAGCGGATATTATATCAGTTAAGAGGCTCAACTACCGCGACATAGATGGAAAGTGGACACCAAGTGGCTGTGTGCGAATATGTTTTCAAGGATCATCACTGCCAGCTTTTGTCTTTATTCATGGTATCAAAACCAAAGTAGACCAATTCAAATTTCCAGTGACCCAATGTTCTAAGTGTTGGCGCTTTGGTCACTCAGGTAAACTGTGCCCTTCTCGAAAACTAACGTGTCCTAAATGCAGTAACAATCATGCAAATTGCGAATCCCGAATTTTTAAATGCCCTAATTGTGGAGGCCAGCACATGGCCATGTTCAAAGGCTGCCCAGAATACTTAAAAGAAAAGAAAATAAGGGATATCATGGCGGAATTCAATTGCACTTATAAAATGGCAATAAACATGTACGTTCCAACATCACCACGGTCTTCGCCAAGAACTTCACCACAGACTTCACCAGTAAGAAACAATCTAGATACACTCCTGTCTCCTAATGAGAGAGTGGACCAGATCCCTTCTGTGAATAGCTCTTTTCCAGACGAGACTGAGAAAATTCCAATTAGTAATAAAAACACTCAAAATAAAAGAAAACAAACCGGAAAAAAACAAAATACACAAAAAAACAAAGAGCAAACTCAATCTGACTGGGAGGCTATGACTTCAACAATGGAATCAACAACTTCAAATATTGCTCCGAACAATGATGACCAGGAAACAAAGGAAGTGAGGCACGAACCAGAGTTACTTCAACGATTAAAGGAAATTATATTTATGAAGAAATATGACTTGAAAACTAAAGTTAAAATGACAGTGCAAGTAGTTGGAGAGTGGATTTTATCATATTTAATAAATAATATCAAATATGTGGCACTTTTAAAAAACATATTTGATGGTTAGGACAACTAAACACTTAAAATTAAATATAGCACAGTGGAATGCACAAAGTTTAAGACCTAAGTTAGTAGAATTCGAACAATTACTGTGTCAAGAAAATATACACATAGCTGCAATAAGTGAAACTTGGTTAGAGCCTGATAGCAGTTTGCGAGTGAATGGTTACAATATTTATAGAAAAGATAGGGATGACTCGTACGGAGGAGTTGCAATAATGATTCACTATTCAATTCAATCGCAAATAGGCCAAGTGCAATATTGTACGGGCGGGATGGAGGTTATCAGTGTAAGGGTGTTCAACTGTGATCAAATAGAGAACATAATTGCGGTTTATTGTCCATCATACGTACAAACTACTCAGCGGGATTGGGATCTGATATTTAGCTCAGGTACGCGTAAAACCCTGGTACTAGGAGATTTTAATGCCCATCATTCAAATTGGTCTTATAAAACCGATGTAAGAGGTGTACAAATTTTTGACTCGCTTATAGATAATAACTTAATAACACTAAACGATGGCAACCCTACTCGTATAAAACTCGTAAATGGTTTAGTGCAAAAATCATCACCTGATATCTCAATGGCTTCCTCTGATCTGGCAACTAAATTATTATGGTATGTTACATGTGAATCCCTTGGAAGTGACCATCTGATTATTAAATTAACAACAAATATTGAACCTACTTGGTCGCCTCTTATAAAAAGAAACTTTAAAAATGCCGATTGGACTTCTTACACAAAAGACATTCAGGAAAATCTTGTTAATTTACCACTTCCCCATGATAATCAAGAAGCATATGACATGCTTGTAAATATTATAAATAAATCAGCAGACAAATACATTCCTATAGTTAAAATTAACATGAACCCAGCTAATAAGTTTTCCCCCAAACCATATTGGAATACAAACCTCTCCAAAGCGGTCGCTGAACGCCGTCTTGCACTCACAAAATTCAGACGTAATCCCTGTCCTAGGAACTACGACGAGCTTAAATTAAAAATCAGGGAAGCTCAGAAACTAATCCGTAACGCTAAAAGCGAGAGCTGGCGCAACTTCTGCAGTTCTACGGATGAAGTAATGTCTACTGGGGATCTATGGCGAAAAATGAAATGGTTAAAAGGATACAAAACCCGCGGTAGTTATGTGGACATGGATAAAGCAAGTGCCCTGCTTCACAGTTTAACACCTGACTACGTACCTCCATGTCCGCCTAGGTGTATTTCTAGGAATGAGGTATTGGAAGATTGCATCACACTTCATGAACTCGAGAGCTGTATTAAATCAAAGGACACTGCCCCAGGGATGGATGGTATTTCCTATTCAATGATCAAGAAGCTCCCTTATGTATGTAAACACATTGTATTAGATTTATTTAATAGATTTTTAGATACTTGTTTTGTCCCTGAACAATGGCGTAACATATCGGTGATACCAATCCCAAAGGCTGGCCGGGATCCTAACTCATTGTCATCCCTACGTCCTATTTCATTAATTTCCTGTCTATGTAAAATCTTTCACCATATCTTAAACAGAAGGCTCGAGTGGTTTATAGAGAAAAACTGTTGGTTATCTGATAAAACAGTAGGTTTTCGAAAACAAAGGTCCTGTATAGATAGTCTTAGTCGATTGGTGTCAGCTATACAGATTGGTTTTTGTAAAAAACAAGTTACCGTTGGATGCTTCCTAGATATTAATAATGCGTATAACAATGTCAATGTGACGTCTCTTATTAGTAAATTAGATAGTCTTAATGTAGGTGCTAAAATCTGTCAATATCTCTGGAATTTTTTAAGTAATCGATGTCTACAAATTAAAATTGAAAATACTGTGTTAAGTAGAACCACTGGCCGAGGTCTAGCACAAGGCGACCCGTTATCCCCCTTACTATTTAACATTATTACAATAGAAGTGTGTGCCATTTTGACTAATATCGATATCTCCCAATATGCGGATGACTTTGTCTTGTACAGCTCGGTGACCAACGCCCTGGAGGCCAAAACTACATTACAGGCAGCTTTAGATAGTTTTACCATTATTTTAAATGAAATTGGGTTGGAATTTTCTCCAGAAAAGTGTAAAGTATGCATATTTACAAAAAAATCAAAAAGAATATCAATTAACCTAAATATAAATAATCAGCCTTTACAGACGGTAGATAACGTGAAGTACTTGGGAATGTGGTTGGACAGGTCATTAAGATGGACTAAACATGTAAATGAACTTATTGTTAACGTTTTAAAATATATCAATATTTTTAAGGTCTTAGCAGGTTCAGGCTGGGGAGTTCATCCTAAACATCTAAGGAAGCTATACATATCTACTATCAGAAGCCGGATAGACTATGGTAGTTTTCTTTACGATACGTGTTGTAAGACTCATTTAGGGAAATTAGATAAAATTCAAAATCAAGCTCTACGCGTCATAGGCGGTTTCATCAGGAGTACTCCAATCCACGTTATGGAGAGTGAACTATGCCTCCAACCTTTAGAACTACGTAGATGGTATCTAGGTGCTAAATTTTGCTTAAAATCAAAATCTTTTTCTGATAACCCCATTCATGTCTATTAGAAACTTTATGTGGTCTTTGTGAGGCTAATTTATGGAAAAGGAAAATACCGGTATTGACCATACTTCATAAATATATAAAATCTAAACCTGTCAGCAATATTAAACAATTGGAAATGTTCTCCTTAGACACTTGGGTAAATAATATATGTTTGGATAAAATTGTAATCCACAGTATTACATCGATGGAAAAGGCCAAGCAAAAATATAATGTAGTCATATTAAGAAAATTGTGCACAGAATACCTCAATACTAAATATTCAGACTCTTGGCCGATTTATACTGATGGCTCAAAACAAACTCATGGTATAGGAGCTGCATTCTTAGATACTAACACTGGTAGCTCAATTAAATTAAAGATAGATGCGAATATTTCAATCATGCACGCGGAACTAATCGCTATTGCTGAAGCATTGTCATACATTACCACACTAGATTATGACAAGTTTGTTATCCTAACAGACTCAAAAAGCTCGCTACAGCATTTGGCTCGATGCACCTCGGTAATACGAGGGCTACCGATTGCCTATGACATTTTGAAATCAATTCGCTCTCTATTGATGCAAAATAAATTGATTACACTTCAGTGGATACCGTCTCACATTGGGCTCTCAGGTAATGATGAAGTAGATACATTGGCCAAGCTAGCCTGTCTGGATGGTGAACAATTTTCTGTAGTTCCATTTCACACTGAACATATTTCCTCTATTAAAATAAGGTGCAATGAATTGTGGCAAGAATACTTTGATAAAAGGTCGGCAGAGAAAGGTATATGGTATAGAACTGTTCAACCGCATCCTTTGAGTTCTCCATGGATTGATTGTGCTCTTAGTCGAAATTACATAACGATGCTGTTAAGACTCCGTTCCGGTCACATACCACTGAATAAGTTTGCTTTCATGATGAGAAAGGTTTCATCTCCTAATTGTAGTCAGTGCAACGTCCCTGAAGATGCATATCACGTTATGGTGGAATGTGTCCGGGGGCAGATATTGAGACATATTTATTTCGGAAGTAGACTTAATGTCTTGGGTGCCTGTAATGAAGTTTTGTCTTCCCCTCTATCCAAAGATGCTATGTATTTATGTAAAATTGTTAAAGAGTGTTCAGATAAAAGAAATATCTAGTGTAAGATTGTTTGTGAATGCTATTGAGCGACATGTTCACTCAGTGAACAAGCTCATAAAATAAAGATTAAAAAAAAAAAAACCCAAACCCTGAGAAGAACCCAACACTGAACAGTCTCACGCTAAACTCTACAATTTATTTTCCTTTTTTTTGGTATAAAATGATGGGTTTTTCTCCAACTCGACTCATGACACAGAATACACGTATGTCCAGTTAGTGAAACTTAAATAAATAAATGAACTTATTTTTGTCATTTTCACAACTTGATTTTGTAACTAAACAGAGTTAACATCTAAGCTCTTAAAAGTTACACCCTAGTTGAATTCTGGCTTAAGTTATCATTTAGTATGGAAATGCCATTTGATCTCTGTATGGATCATAATGGTCTGAAAATAAACGTATTATTATTATTATTTAATCCAGAGTTCATACTAGGTGTAACTTTTTTATTAATAAGGTGGAAAATGTAGCGGAATGTGAAATTTTATGAAGGTTAGAAATAATGGTTTTAGTGTATTTCAAATCGTGGGTTGAATCACGAAAAGGCGTAGGTAACTAACATACCTATAGGCGTAAATAATATAACAACTTTTTAAAAAGACTTTGATTTTAATAAAATGACGATATTGAGTGTAACTCATCATGTTATTAAAAAACATGCATTTCATAAGTTCATAACCTCACAAAAGATCATAACTGAATTCTTTATCAGAAAGCCAGTATTGACAGTTAAAAATGGCCGAAACGCACATTTTCCATACCTTAAATTTTCTTTATACGTCGCTCCTTTAAAATTAATAAAAATCAGTTACGTCTATTCGCGATCCAAGAAATGAAATACAGTACCAACCAGTAAACAATGTATCAAGGTAACTTAGCTGGACACAACAACAATAAATCATAATATTTGCACCCAACAGGATTCAAACTTCAGTGAAGTAGCAATCCGTTTCACGAACTAGGTACCAAGGTAGAAGTTAGTTCACTAGACAGTTCAATTTTAAACTCTCTCGAGCGAATAATTTTTACCATCTATACTAATATATTATAAATGCGAAAGTAACTCTGTCTGTCTTTCACGCCTAAACCACTAAACCGATTTTGATGAAATTTAGCATAGAGATAGTTTGAGTCCCGGGAAAGGACATAAGGAAGTTTTTATCCCGGTTTTTGAAACAGGGACGCGCGCGATAAAGTTTTTCTGTGACAGATAAAATTCCACGCGGGCGAAGCCGCGGGCGGACAGCTAGTAATAGAATAAAGAACGTTTTAAACGTTTTTATCAGTTTAAAATCTGCAATCTAATTTAACGATCTTCAATCTGGCGTTAAAGAAATGGGTTTTTGAGAATTTCCCGAACACCAGGAGTTTATTGGTTCATCGGAGGCGGTGCACATAAATTTAACTATCAATTCTTTAGTTCAGTGAGCATTCTGCATTGTGCCAGGATGCACGGGGTAATAGTAGGAAATATAAGTGTAGGGTTGTTGTTGTTGACTTTATTTATTTATGCTTTTACACTGAAAATAATGTTTCGTTACTGCTTACACAACAAAAGTGACCACCGAACACTTTGATTATGAGGAACAAAATGTTGTGTAAATTAAACAAATAATTCTGTAGTGAGCTAGACTTAGGCTGGGTTGCACCATCTTACTTTGACTTTAACAAACGTCAATAATCTGTCAAACTCCATACAAAAAGCACCGGTTATCGCTAAAGTTACCGTTAAAGTTAGGTGGTACAACTCAGCCTTAGTTTGGTTATAGTTAACACTTAGTTCGGTGGTCACTTTTGTTGTGTAAGCAGTAACCAAACATTTTTTTCAGTGTATGCCATGGTACATAAGGCGAACTTAATGCCATAAAGGCATTATCTGCTAGTTCACCTTCGGGCTAAGCTGAAAAAATTGGCGGTGCTAGAAAGCATAGGAAGACTTTATGTAGGTATGTACGAGTACCTAGTGATGACAACAGAGGGCGCATCGGCGGGGGAGCGCGGGGTCCCCGCGCCTACACATAAATACGCTGCCGCAACCGCGGCCGCCGCTCACTCATTCCGTACGACCATCGCGCGCGCATCTTAGTCTTGCTGTAATAATATAACCAGTTCAAAAATACAGTTTTTCATTATAAATCTCCTGTAGGGTTCGAAGTTAGGCTCAACTTAGACCTACGGGGAACATATGGTCCTTCGATCCTCAACGTAAAGTACGCGAGAAATTCCGGTGCGACACGTCTTCAAATTTGAATACTGCAAACGTCAACGGTCCGTCCGGTTCCGCAAGCAATACGACATGTGCAAGATATTCGCACAACAGCAGCCCTCGACGGTTCCTGGTCATCAGCAGAGCAGTATCAACGCCGAGATCATCGTCTACGTGCAGCCCAGGGCCAGCATCGAAGATCCAGCGTCCAGGAAACGTCGGCCTTCAGCGTCAGCGCTCATCGGCGTTCAGTGAAGAGGAGTCATCAGCGAAAAGAAGAAAGGATAAGTTGCGCCATAGCCCGAAACCGTGAGATCGATCCATTTTCTTTCTTTTTTTTCCCATCACATCACATATCATCCGCTTTGCGAACCCACATCCAAGCTTCGCAATCACTTCTTTCATAATCCATTTCGTAAAATCATCACCCATTTTTCATCTCTTCCGTATCAGTAGTTAGCAAAATCCTCATTTTCAAAACTCATTTACTAAGTCTACCTTCACATTGAATAACTTGTAGTTAACGTATTTTCTCAACTGTGGTGTCTGTCAAGCTTTGCAGTAAAATCAAACAATAAAACATTTGGTAAAATATAGTTCATTAAATTCATAAATAATTTTCAAATCATAAAATCAGCAAACATCAATTCATCATAACAATAACAATATTATTGTGTATTCTGCTTCGCATTAACACTACGTAGATAGCCACTAATACTACACAAATTGTCTTTCCTTGTTTTAATTTGTTTTTTTTTTTAATTTTTTATTTCTAGGTCGGTAGACACCGAGTCGCCGACACGACTCGGGAGTCGTGTGCTATCTTCACAAGTCAACATCTCGGTCGTATCTCGGTTGCACCGTTCCTATTATTAATTTCTTTTCATTTTTTGCAAAACACTTGATACTACGTAACGATTTTTTTAATATTTACATCATACTTATTCTACTTAACTTATACAAAACCCTTAAACTTACATATTCTAATTTGACAATACAAAAATAAAGTAAATTACAATCTTAAACATATAATTAATTCAAGTCCTTAAAGTAAATATATCAATCAATCATAACAATGTCTGAAGCAAAAATATCACAATTAGTTAAAAGGCGTGGAACAATAAAAAGTAAAATCACTAGCTTTTCAAATTACATAAATGTAGTAAAAGATGATTCAGTGTTGCCAAATTCCCCGCTTTTTAACGAAATTAAATTACGTCTTGAAAAGATTGATGCCTTATATGAGGACTTTGATACTCTTCAGACGGAGATTGAAGAGCTTACGGAGGATCCCGACCTGAGATATCAGGAGCGGGAGGCCATCGAGAACCAATACTACGTCGCGATCGGCACGGCGAGGGCACTGCTCGAGCCGTCCCCTGCGGCCGCTGCGCTCGCGCTCAACGGTTCTGAGGTAAGCTCTCTTGATGCAAGCTCACTCATTCCGTACGACCATCGCGCGCGCATCTTAGTCTTGCTGTAATAATATAACCAGTTCAAAAATACAGTTTTTCATTATAAATCTCCTGTAGGGTTCGAAGTTAGGCTCAACTTAGACCTACGGGGAACATATGGTCATTCGAGCCGGAAAGCTCACAAAGACACAACAAGTTCGTAAGATTACCTAAAATTGAATTGCCTACCTTCAACGGGGACTATCAGCAGTGGCTCGAGTTTCGCGATACATTTGTTTCTATTATTCATTCCAATGATAGTATGGACGAAATTAATAAATTTCATTACCTTCGCGCTTGTTTAAGAGAAAGTGCTTCATTAGTAATTAAAAGCCTGGATTTCAAGGCCAATAATTATACGGCTGCTTGGGAATTGTTGTGTAAACGATACGACAACAAACGCCTGCTTGTCAATAATCATGTGCAATCACTCTTTAACATAAATGCTATACAAAAGGAATCGAGCAAGGCTTTGCGATACATAGTAGATATCACAAACAAAAACCTACGTGCCTTGGCTACCCTAGACCAGCCTACAGAACATTGGGATACCTTGATCATTTACATGATGTCTACTAAATTAGATAGTACTTCAAACAGAGAATGGGAGGAATTTCGCAATAATCGTAGTGACCCACCCACACTAGACATTTTTTTAACATTTTTGTCAAACAGGGCTGACCTTTTGGAGACATTAGAGGAGACAAGAAATAAAGGTAAAATTGATCAGGCACCTACAACCAGGGCTAAAAGCTTCATTGTATCTTCTAGCAAGCCCAAATCTCATTGCTGTCCTCTATGTCAGAAGGAACATCAACTGTTTTCCTGTGACTCATTCCGTAGGTTACCTGTTGAGACACGCATACTTAAGGTAAAAGAATACAAGGTTTGTCAAAACTGCCTTCGACCAGGTCACAACGAGTCACGCTGCAAGCTGTCACATTGCAAGTATTGTAATATAAAACACAATACTCTTTTGCACAAAGGTTCACCCCAAGAGACAGTTTCCCATGACAGCATCGTACTTTCTGCCAATTCTTCACAACACAAAAACTATGTCAATAACACATGTCATATATTGCTTTCCACAGCTCTGGTCAACGTGATCGACAAGCGTGGAAAATCGCATCCAGCCAGAATCCTGCTAGACAACGGCAGTACGGGTAACTTCGTCACACAAGATCTCTGTGGCAGACTGAACCTCCCTACCCGCCTAGCTAGTTCAAAGGTAACAGGCATAAACAACCAAACGTCCAAAAGCACTCAGTCTTGCTCTCTTACATTAGAGTCTTATAATGGTCACTATAGAACCAATATTGATTGCTTCGTTCTTCCACAAATAACTTCGTTATTACCAAACACATACATAGACATACACGATCTAAACATACCATCTGGAGTTTGTCTAGCCGATCCAAACTTCTACGTACCGTCAACCATCAATTTACTAGTAGGTGCGGACGTCTTTTGGAGTGTGATTGGCACAAATCGCATCCAGTTAGGTAAAAACAAGCCGGTTCTATTCGAAACTAAGTTTGGATGGCTAGTTTCAGGCGCCATAAGCCAACCGGGTCCTAGTAATCATGTGTGTATGCACATCAATAGTAATCAAGACCAGTCTGATCTGACCCGCTTCTGGGAGTTGGATACAATTCCACCCCAATACAAACACACACTAGATGAGCTTCAGTGTGAAAAACATTTTTTAGAAACCACCAGACGAGATAGTAACGGTCGCTTCATAGTTTCAATGCCACTCAATGACTCACCAGACGTACTTGGGGAGTCATTATTTATTGCAAAACGTAGATTCTTATCTCTTGAACTTCGTCTGGAAAGAGATCCTAGTATGAAACACTTATATTTACAATTTATGACTGAATACTTGGATCTAGGTCACATGACCGAAATAATACCTAAATCCAACACTAAGTATTGTTATTTACCACATCATGGTGTCTATAAGGAGAGTAGCTCCACTACAAAATTAAGAGTAGTGTTCGACGCGTCAGCCAAAACGTCGTCCGGTAAGTCATTGAACGACATACAACGCGTAGGGCCTACCATTCAGGATGAAATATTTTCCATATTAGGTATTACGTTTCCGTCAACATCAGTGCCTCTACCATGAGTTTACCTACCGAGCACCTCGCTATCGAGGGCGTAAAAAAATGTATGGCAAATTGTACAGCGCCTCTAGCGGTTAGTAGCTGAACCACAGCAAAACTAAAAACACTACCATGAGTTCATCTCAAATCGTTAGGTAAAAAACCTATCTAAATGAATACGATAGCGACTAAAGTTTTTATTAAGTTTCATACAAATAACTTACCATGAGTTGCAATTTTCAAAGATGTCATCGAAAAATACCTTAGCTGTCACAGTAACGTAACTCACTGGCTTATTGACGTGTGAAAAGCAAAATAAAATTGTGGTTTTAGGTCATTTTAGGTGTTTTCTTTATTAAATTATGTCGGAAAGAAGTTTATTACGATGGAACATGTTATTCAGCATGTGGGCAGACCTCCCACTAGGTGAACCGACGATCTGGTGAAGGTCGCGGGAAGAACCTGGATGCGGGCACATTGTGGAGATCCTTGGGGGAGGGAGAGGATGCTGCGTTTCCCAGAGATATGCGAGGGAATTGTGTCGTGCGAAGATGTCTAGCTGTGCTGTGAAAATGTGTGCGGGTTTCCACCAAAGCTGTGCGAGGAAAATTGTATCGTACGAGGATGTGTAGCAGAGATTTGAAAATGCTCATTAGTGTTGTACAGCCTGAGCCTTTTCTACCAGAGATGTGCTGACCGAGGCGAGGTAAATGAAGCGATTCTATTGGTTCTTTACAAACACATCCTTCGCTACGCATCCTCGCACATCTCTGGTGGAAACGCAGCCTTACGAGATCATGATAGAAAGCTAATCCGACAATGAATATGTATTTTCATAACTTGAAATTTACTTTTGTGTTTAATCAGTCTGTGTATTATGTAGGTACCTATTAGGTTTTGTGAAATAAATAGTCAATAAAAATTAATCATTTTATTTTCAACTAGCTTTTGCCCGCGGCTTCGTCCGCGTGAAATTTAGTTTGTCACAGATCGTCATAATTATAGCCTATATGTTAATCTGGGTTATAAACAATAATACTGTAAAGTTTCATCAAAATCCGTTCAGTAGTTTTTGCGTGAAAGAGTAACAAACATCCAGACATCCAAACTTCCGCATTTTTAATATTAAGTAGGATATTAGTAGGATATGTATTTACTTAATTATTATTACTGACGAGATTGCTACCACGTATGTTTAGTGACCATGAAAGATTAAAACAATATAATGTATTTAATTAATTATAATATCTTAAGTTTTACAATAATAAGGTAGGTATATCCATCCAGTTACCCTAGGTCTTTATTATGGATTTAATTTACAAGTAGTTATTTACAAGCACTCTGCTCTAAATCCTGTGGCTTCAGGGAAGAAGTGTTCCCTTGGCAGCTCTGTGTATGCGAGTTGTCTTCTTCTTGCTGTTTAAAGTCACTCCACACCTTAACAAATAAACATTACAAATAATAATGACGAAATAAGATAAAAGCAATCAAAATGAATAAAGTAGTAGGTATTTATACACACTTTTCTCAATTTCTCAGTAGTTTTCGTGTCGCCGGTGGCAGCAGCATTTCACGTTCGTGTGTCCGTTAGTTCCACCCACCGTTGACTATTGTTGGCTCTTTCTTGGGGCCCTTCAGTGGGCATACTCAGATCGCCATATCTATAGAAAAACAACTTTATTGTATCTAGAAAATATAAATCTAGCACTCATATTACTGAATTTTAGCTAGGCACGTGGAAGTTATGCTGGAAAGGTTGTATTTCTCCATAAAAACCAGCTCAAAATTATTTGTTTAATTTCGAAATTCCTCCACTACATAGTATGTTTATTTTTATTTAACTTACCTACCTTTCCATAAATTCTACAATCGGTTTAAACGGATAGGCGCAGGTTCTCATTTTCCTATCGTGGTTAAAATCCAATTTTTTGTCGAAAATTATTCATCAATAATCCTTCAACAAAACATGTTTTGTTATCTGTTGTCATGACAACAGCTGCGTCAAAGTCGCAATGACAAGAAATAAACAATACAAATTTAAAATCATCATGTTAATTCAGCTTTAAGCACTGTTCTAGGACACTTAAATTTTGCAGTGTTATTTTTGTCATTTTTGTTATTTCCTACTCTATCTTTTCTGTATAGTTAGAAAGGAGCGGCATTCGTTCTTTCATTCATCCATTCATAGAGTGTGAAGTTAGATACGTTAACATGTTCACCAACATGACATCACAAAACCATCGAATTATCGCTGGCGAGTAAAGTATACGGTAATTGAACTCATGGTATGATTTTAATGCAAACTTCATCGATCCACGTTTAAACTCTATCGACTGTAGTATACGAATACAAGTTTTCGATGGCAACTCATGGTAGAGGCACAGTTTGTCGTGTCAGCTGACGTCGAAAAAATGTATCGACAAATCAACATTACACAAGATCAACGTCCACTACAATGTATATTGTGGAGATTCGACCCTTCACATCCTCTCAAAACATATACACTGAACACTGTAACATATGGCACAGCTTCAGCTCCATTTTTAGCCACCAGATGTTTGTCACAGTTAGGCTATGACACGACAGACCCTTACGTTAAACGAGCTATTTGTCAAGATTTCTATGTAGATGATTTTCTATCAGGGGCTGACTCTATTCAAGACACAATAAAGGACAATGGGCAAAATGGTACCCGGCTCCAATAGATATGCTTCTAGTGTCGTTTGAAAGGTCTTACCAAGACGAACAACTTTTACTATGGCCACCAGCCTCAGATCTGGTTGTGTTCGAAAATAAACATACTTTTTAGCAAAATAGTACCCGACTCCAATAGTTATGTTTGTAGTGTCATTTGAAAGGTCTTACCAAGACGAACAACATTTACTATGGCCACCAGCCTCAGATCTGGTTGCGTTCGAAGATAAACATACTTTTAGGTTGTGCGAGGCATGAAGTGTTTACTGCTCCAGCATCCTTCCTTAACTGTATAATTGATAGGGATAATTGTGAAATAAATATTTTTGTTTGAAGAAGAAGGATAAACCTTGGATTAAAATGACATTTCCAAACCAAATGACAATTTAAGCCAGAGTTCAACTAGGGTGTAACTTTTATTAATAAAGGGGTTAGAGTTTTATTACTTCCTAAGGGTTTTATTATGGGTTGCTAAAGCGAATAAACCCACAAGACCCAATAAGTCCACCCACAAGATGGACCGACGACCTCATAAAGGTAGCGGGAAGGCGCTGGATGCAGGCCGCTACCAACCGGCCATTGTGGAAATCATTGGGAGAGGCCTATGTTCAACTAGACGTTCTATGGCTAAAATGATCATGATGATGATGATGAAAGCGAATAAAGGGCTAATAGCTTGGGTAGTTCATCGTAGGTATAATCCTTTCCTTTTGAATGTTTATTTTAGTTATATTAATAGATTCTAGTCATAGTACATACTCGTATACATGGATGATTGTGTTATACTTTCATATAATACTTAGTGGAATTACTGCTTTCAAAACGTGAATTAGAACTGGCCCCATAGCAGGCATTTTTCTACATCTAAAGGCCTTTTGAAATATATATTGGTTATGGCTATTGGAGCGGGTACCACTTTCCATACATTTGTGCCCATCATCCTTTATGCAAAGATGTCACTAATTCATTAAATTCAGCTATATTTTACTTAAGAAAGTGGCATTCTAATAATGTTGAAATTTTAAATGCAGTGTGTGGTCGAGACGCCAGTTCAGACCACCTAAATCTCAGCTACAAAGAGGCAGCCAAAACACTGGGTCTCTATTGGAACTGTTCGGCTGACACTCTCTCATTTTCAATTAATTTAGATTCCACACAAACAATAATTACAAAACGTCTCATTTTGTCCACAATCTCTCAGGTGTTCGACCCACTGGGACTCGTGTCACCTTGTATCGTCGAAGCAAAGGTACTTATACAAAATTTGTGGTTACAAAAATGCTCATGGGACGAAGAAGTACCTTTAGACATTAAAAAATCATACATAGAATTTGCAAGTTCATTAATTAATTTAAAATATTTACAGATACCTAGATGCATAAAAATTCACCCATCCATTAATACACAAATACACGTATTTACAGATGCGTCTGAAAAGGCGTACGGTGCCTGTGTTTATATACGAAGTGTGGATGAAAACGATTGTGTTAATGTTCAATTATTAACATCAAAAAGCAAGGTAGCACCAATTAAAACCGCCACTATGCCGCGGCTAGAACTTTGTGGCGCACTCATGGGAGCAAGACTATGTGCAAAGGTTGTTTCGTCAATTACCTTTCAATATATGTGTCCTGTACATGTTTGACCGACTCCATGATTGTATTGGGTTGGCTTTCTTCCCAACCAAATCAACTGAAATCATTTGTCCGGCATAGAGTTATTGAGATACAGGATAGTTCTTTTGATTGGCGATATGTACCATCCAAGCAAAACCCAGCAGATTTGGTTTCGCGTGGAGTGCGAGCAGACTTAATAAAACACTGCCCGCTATGGTGGTCTGGCCCTTCATTTTTGAAACTAGACTCTCAACAGTGGCCTGACAAACCTGTACAAAATAATAATAATATAAAAAACCTGCCAGAAACAATAATAACAAATTTTCATACACAAAATAATAATAAATTAAACAACAATTCTGACAATCAATGTAACTTAATATCTAAACTAATACTTAAACTATCAAGCTTTACCAAATTGAAACGTACATTAGCATTTGTATTGAGATTTATTAATAACTGCCACAAGAATAACCCAAAACTTACAGGACACCTGACTATCTCGGAACTCAATGCCGCAACAACTCAATTACTATTCATTTCTCAGCAGGAGTCCTTTCCTGATGAATGTCAGTCACTCATTAACACCGGTAAATTACCACACAAAAACCGATTGTTATCATTGACTCCATTTATGGATCCCAATAATCTCATAAGAGTGGGCGGCAGGCTTAGTGATTCTCACTACGATTACAACGTTAAGCACCCCATTCTCTTGTGCAGTAAACATCGTCTATCCCAACTTATATTTGAATCATTGCATAAAACCTATTTACATTCAGGGCCTCAATTGTTATTAGCCACAGCACGTCATAATTATTGGATCTTAGGAGGCACCAGGCTCGCAAAGCGCATTGTACGAGCATGTGTTAAATGTTGTCGTTTTGAAGGAAAAACCATTCAGCCTATCATGGGCAACTTACCTAACAGCCGACTACATTTAGAATATCCTTTTCTAGAAACAGGTGTAGACTACGCCGGGCCAGTGCTGATAGCAGACCGTAAGGGGAGAGGCTGTAAATTGGTAAAATGCTACATTTGTGTCTTTGTTTGTTTAGCCACCAAGGCGCTGCATCTGGAGCTTGTCTCAGACCTAACAAAGGAAGCTTTTATTGCGGCTCTTAACAGATTTATAGCGCGACGGGGCAGGCCGCAGAGGATATTTTCGGACAACGGAACCACCTTTGTAGGGACCTTTAATGAATTATCTAGCCTACTCAGAGACCCGTCGCTGTCAGCACATCTAACCGACAAAGGTATCGATTTTTCCTTTATTCCTGCTTACACTCCTCACTTTGGCGGATTGTGGGAGTCGGCAGTCAAATCAATTAAGCACCACCTACGTCGCATTCTAGAACTGACGCACCTGACATTTGAGGAAATGGCGACTCTGCTGATACAGGTAGAAGTTATACTAAATTCTCGTCCTATCACTCCTATATCTAACGATCCCTCAGATCTTACTTGCCTCACTCCTGCCCACTTTCTAATTGGACGATCAATCGTTTCTTTGCCTTGCCCGCAACTTATTGAAAAGCGCATCACATCACTTCAACGATTCCAACGCATTGAAGCGCTAAAACAACATTTCTGGGCACGATTCCATAATGAATATGTTTTCTGGCTGCAGAGGAAGACACGGTGGCACACGTCACACGGGGAGCTGCGAGAGGGGTCACTTGTCCTTATCAAGGACAAGTCTGCACCTCCATTGATGTGGTCGCTTGGCCGCATCCTCCGAACGTTGCCTGGCAGAGACGGCATAGCCAGGGTCGCCGACATCAAGACAAAGAAGGGCGTTCTTCGTCGCGCCTACAACACCATATTCTGTCCGCTGCCAAAAACATTAATTGAAGACGAGGCTTCAAGGCGGGCAGTATAGTGATGACAACAGAGGGCGCATCGGCGGGGGAGCGCGGGGTCCCCGCGCCTACACATAAATACGCTGCCGCAACCGCGGCCGCCGCTCACTCATTCCGTACGACCATCGCGCGCGCATCTTAGTCTTGCTGTAATAATATAACCAGTTCAAAAATACAGTTTTTCATTATAAATCTCCTGTAGGGTTCGAAGTTAGGCTCAACTTAGACCTACGGGGAACAGTAACTACTACCCATATTTGGTTGCACATAATTGCATAGTACTGAGTTTTTTCTGTAATTTTTTCACCAGCCGATTGAGCTGATAAAATGTCCCAAACAGGGTAGAGCAAGCTATATTTATGACATGTATATTGCCCTGAAGAGGGCCTATACATACTGATAATTATAACAAAGCGTTTTCGAATTTCTGACACCTTTTTCAGATTCTTATTTATTTCAGGAAATACTATTTACAAGTGCAAACTAATCCATGCACTCCTGTAATTTCACTTACAATTATCTTTTTTGGTCTACATAGTGTTTGGTTTTAAAAGGTAACCTCTATTTCATACATGAACTGAAACAGGCTTTCTCGGTAGAAAATTTCATTCCTTTGATATCACAACCCTCATGCACAGACAACGGCACGTCAAGCTACACACTGTAGCATCTTATACCATTGTAACAGGTGCTATTTTTCAACAAAATCGTAATATTCTGATGTGCTTCCCTTCGATCTCAATTTTCCAACTGTGTCAGTTTTACAAAGACAATGCAACTCAAAGGACCAATATGCGAACTAATAAACTCGTAAGACGAGATTCCTTCGTGATCGAAATTGGATTTGTTGAGTTCCAAATTGCGTATAAGTGCATGCAGCTGACTGACGTTCAGTTAACTGAGAAAGTTCAGTTTCTTGAAATGGTAATCGGGGATTCTACTTTAAGGCTGAGTTGCACCATCTTACTTTAACTTTGTACCTGTGTTACCTGTGATGACTTATGGCTCGGAAACGTGGCCCTCACTATAGGCCTTATACAGAAGCTCAAAGTTGCACAGCGTGCTATGGAGAGGGCTATGCTCGGTGTTTCTTTACGAGATCGAATCAGAAATGAGGAGATCCGTAAACGAACTAAAGTCGCTGACATAGCCCGACGGATCAGCAAGCTGAAGTGGCAGTGGGCTGGGCACATAGTACGCAGAACTGACGGCCGATGGGGCAGCAAGGTTCTGGAATGGAGGCCACGTACCGGAAAACGCAGCGTAGGACGTCCACCCACAAGGTGGACCGATGACCTGATAAAGGTAGCGGGAAGGCGCTGGATGCAGGCCGCTACCAACCGTGCGATGTGGAAGTCATTGGGGGAGGCCTATGTTCAGCAGTGGACGTCCTGTGGCTGAAATGATGATGATGATGATGACTTTAACTTTGACAAACGTCAGAAATCTGTCAGACTCCATACAAATAGCACCTGTTACTGATGATGATACAGTCAAAGTTAGATGATGCAACTCAACCTAAGATTCTTTTACAAATAATGACTTTAAAGACGCTTAATTTGAAACTTACGCGTGTAATATTATTGCCTCAAATTGTTTTTTTTTCTAGCTCTCGTAAGACGGCACATCGTAGGCGGTTTCATCGCTATAGGCACATAATTAATTCAAGCCGGATTACACAAGTTGATTCCATTTATTAGGTAAAGTTTATGGTTAAGTTGTTTAGGTAATTAAAGTTGAAATATAATTTAGCATATTTGCGGTTAAAAAGACAATGCCGGAAATTGGCGTCTTTTTTTTTTCGCGCGGCCATCGACCAAACAATTTCTTACAAAACTTGCGCACAAAAAGCAAATCTAGTATAAAAATCATTAAACTTCTAATGCTCGTAACTCAGTTCAGACTGAGTTTAGAGGTATACATGCCATAGTAAGTTTGGTTTATTACACTATTTTGTAATCAAAAAACAAAGTTTGATCGATGGCCGCGCGAAAAAAAAAAGACGCCACTTTCCATACAAAATCTGGCATTGCCATTTCGTAATTTAACTACAAAATGTGTTATAACTCATCACACACAAGAAAGTTTATAGAAGATCGCTTAGACCACCAATTTATCTTGAAGCCTGTCCATAACAGCTTCCATATTTATACCGAGCATCATATTATCACATTCCTCATAAAACTTTACTACCCGCTGCTTCACAGCAGCGTGTCGAAACCGGCACTATGCGCTGTAAAGCGCTCGACTTTTTATACGTTTATTTTACGAGGTTTTTAGATAAAAGGTGTGATTTCATACTTTGTAGGAGATAGGTAATGTGCTACTTGACGAGATGGGTGTCATCAAATTCTCCTCTAGATAGACTGATTGAGCACTCAACGCTGAGTCGATTGTGTGAGTCTTGAACTAAATAAGCATGGTCTTTTCCTTTTCGTAATCATAGAGAAACAGTCATCATAGAGAGAGTCCACCCACAAGGTGGACCGACGACATCATAAAGCAGGAAAGCGCTGGACGCAGGCCGCTACTGAGCGGGTAACATGGAAAGCATTGGGGAGGCCTATGTTCAGCAGTGGACGTCCTATGGCTGAGATGATGATGATGGTGAGAGAGACAGTAAAAGTGTGCATCTCTAAAATATTGACCTATAACTCTTTAACTATCTCTTTCTCAATTTTAGAATCTTCTGATGCACAGTGGGTCTAGACAAAGTGCAAATTATAATCGCATACCAGTCGAAAAGTGGTCGAAAAGCCCCTTTTTTGTATGGAGTTTTGACGGATTCGATTTTCGATTCGATCAAAAAGTGCGTTTTGTCTAGGGGGGCTGGTGACGTGAGTTAAAATGACAAATGTCAGCATGAGATTTCTATACGATTTGACAGTCACTAAGCCTGAAGCTGAACTTTGTAACAGCGCGTGATATAGCACGAAATAATAATGGCCATTTTGTGGTTTCTTATTGGTTTATTTTGGCGTTACAGTAATTTCAGTATTGGAGATGAGAGGTAGGATACTGGCGAACTGACTTTGTGTTACACATTCTTTTAAGTCCAGCGCAGCCTACAGTTTAGGAACCTGCAATGGGTCTAAATATTTAAGTACAACCAATCATATGCTTCATAAATCGAGTTTCGTAATACAATACTTTACATTACCCAACTAAACTCCACGTAATTGTTCAATTACAATATACCCTCGCATCCAACGGGCCAAAGACGCATTGTACCTATCACGGCTAATCACTTATTAACGTATTTGATCAATCTCCGGTCGTATTGTGTGGCGCGTGTTGAACGACCCACCGGGACTAGAATGTAAACCACAGCGTAATTTAATCAGCCAACCCATAAGCTTTTAATACAGTTCAATAGAACACTTCAATTTGTAATCAGGGCCGCTGTTAATCTACTGGGGATTACGTACAACAACTGATATTCACAGGTTACTGGTTTACCTTTTTTTAAAACGGGGCCTTGAGCAAGTGCCTAGAGATGCCCAGTGAGATAGAGGGGCCTGCTTGTAACAGCTTTGTTACTTAAAAAATCTAAATTTTCAACATCTTCAGTTTGTTATGTTGAAGTGTGCTACTACTCCTCCAAATTTTGGGGATAGTGACATTCGTCTCAGCTACAGACAGCAACGTCATTTTGTTAAGGCTTTTTATCAGCATCTCTACATCGTTTATGATAATCAATAATATTATCGTTATTATCGTTAATTGTGGTTCCTCATTGTTGCCAAGATGCAGGAACTCTACAAAGTTTTTGTTTAGCTTTTGTATGTGCAAAATGGCCGTTTGTATATTTGGCTTACTCTGCAGCACTTCTTAAACATGAATCAATTTAATAAAACGAAAACTCGTGCCTTTTCTCTCGCGTCTTGCCCAAAGCAGCCTGGCTGTTTTAATTCGAGCTACACGCAGACCCTTGTTAATTAATGTACTTGGTTCCGGTTGAAATGTTGCGGGCTTATGTGCCCTCCCATTGTTGCGAGGTGTTAATTGTTTTAATGTCCGACATTATTTGCGTAAAGATTTATTGATAAGACCTCACAGACGTTACAACGTTTTATCGCAGCGAACGCGTGTTTGGGGATCGTCTTTTTTGACGACTGGCAAATGGAGTATTGTGCTGTATTTTTTCATAATACCTACATATTTTGCTTGAGAGCTGTAACAAATTAAGGTGAGAAGAGACTAGAGTATTTTTATGTAATGTAACGTTCTTATAAATGGTACAATACAGGTAAAATGTACAACATTTGGTTTGTGAAAGGATGAACACTAGTAGAACATATCATAGAGCGGCTTGTTCAAGTAAATGCTTTAGTCTATACTCAGCATAAAGTTAATCACAGTTAATCTCAGCTGAAAGATGCACAGTAAACACGACCGAGTTTTGGGTGAAAAAAGCGGGAAATCGTGCTTCTTTGTGGTCTTCAATGGGGGTTTACGTCCAACAGTGGACTGCTGTTGACTAAAATAATAATTTTACCGTAGAATCGCTAAAATCAAGTGGCAGTGGGCGAGGCACATAGCTCGGAGAGCTGATGGCTGCGGGGGCAGAAAAGTTCTCGAGAGGCGACCACGAGCCGAATGACGAGTGTGGGCAGGTCTTCCACTAGGTGGACCGACGATCTGGTGAAGGTTACGGCAGGTGGCTAGATGCGGGCGGCGCAGGACCGGTCTTTGTCGAAATCATTGGGGGAGGTCTTTGTCCAGCAGTGGACGTCATTCGGATGAAACCAACGAACGAATGGTTTTAACATTTTTAGCGCTAAAAGTCGCAACTAGAACAAAATTTTTGATAACTTGAAATTAAATTGCAAATATTATGATGATGATGACTGGAGTTTGACCCACTTAAATTGAAATGTCAGTTTTGCATATTGTCAGAACATGTAGTGGAAATACAGTAATATTATTACAGCAGATCAAGTGGTACACTAAAGCCATTTAATTAATTTCTGCCTAATTAATTAATTAGCTTTGACATTGTAATGATTAGTATTGAGTGGCATTCATTATTATTGGAATACTAATATTGTATTGACCTATTAATTGATTCGAGGTATTTAACAAGATACATTTTAGGAACAAGAATTTTTCCCTGACCCATTGAAATAATCATCATCATCATCATTTCAGCCACAGGACGTCCACTGCTGAACATAGGCCTCCCCCAATGACTTCCACATTGCACGGTTGGCCTTCCTGCTACCTTTATCAGGTCGTCGGTTCACCTTGTGGGTGGACGTCCTACGCTGCATTTTCCGATACGTGGCTTCCACTCCAGAACCGAACATTGAAATAATAAATTAATAATAATGTTGATTTATTTAAAATAGTATCATTTATTTTTTGACTAGCGGCCGCTCGCGACTTCGTGCGCGTGGATCTCGTTTTACCCCCACTTCATCTATCTTACGCGGTTTAGATTTTTTCATACAAATGTTTTTTCCCGCTAACTCCCGTTCCCGTGGGAATTTTGCAATATCCTGTTGCAACTAAGCTTTAAGTTTACTAAGGTACCTGCATGCCAAATTTCAAGCGTCTAACTTAAGCTGTTTAGATTTTTCGTACAAAAAGATTTTCCCGCTAATTCCCGTTCCCGTGGGAATTCCTTAGTATCGTATAACCTGCCCAGGAGTATGAAGAATAATTGTACCAAGTTTCGTTAAAATCCGTCAAGTGGTTTTTGTTTCTATAAGGAACATACAGACAGAAAGACAAAAATTTTACTGATTGCATTTTTGGCATCAGTATCGATCACTAATCACCCCCTGATAGTTATTTTGAAAATATATTTCATGTACAGAATTGACTTCTCTACAGATTTATTATAAGTAGCTATAGATAGATAATATTATTATCATTTATTAATTGATAAGATTACCTACATAGTCTGAACCATATTCTCTCTATTTATTAGATACCTAACGTCTCTATCATCACTTCCAGAAAATAATCGGGTAGCGCTGAAAATAGATGGCTGAAGAAACTCACGCCAAACGATGCTTGCTTAAGCGAAGCAGCAAATCGAACGTACAGCGTTAAATAGAGCTCTGTGATTGGTTCGTGTGTCACCCTGTGCGTCCACGCGCCCTGTGAGTACTCATAGTAATGTTTGTAAATACGGGCGTTCAGTAACTTTCGTGAGCCATTTTTGACTGCATGGAAGTACAATTTACAAAATATCTATGAATCAAAACTTAGGCAACCCGAAGTATAAGTTAGATTTTTAATATAACCCAGTCAGCCGCTTTCAGTCACTTTACTAGAAACAATGCTCAATAACTCCATGTCATGTGACGTCACTCGTATAGTATACATGGCAAGATACACACTCCAGTTGAATTTGGAACCTTAAGCGCTTGTGATAAAGTTGACCAGTGGGGAAACTAGTGCGGAATTGTGTTCCACAAGTGACATGGTCGCGCGTCACTTGATGGAATCCAATGGTATTTCAAATTGGAACAGTTATTTTTCCTGACACTTGTTATTAGATTTTTGGATCAGAACTGGTAGTATGTAAGGTTAGCATACATACTGAGAGTTTTCCGCGTGATATGACATAGTTACATACCCGCATCTGTTTGTATTGATCTGGGTCTTCTCTATGTTAGTATGTATGTGTAAAAATATCATTGCTAGTTATTTTCTTGAGGTCATCAGTCCATTGAGCTAGAGTTCGATAGCCGAGTCCATGACCTTACAAATATTTGAGCATTTTTATCATAACATAATTCTTTCTGTTTGTCTTAAACTTCGTTAGAGCAATATACACGAGCCGCGATAATCAAATTTGCTAAATTCACCTAAAATTCAAACTTCAGAGGAAGTTTATTAACTCCGCGAAAATATCCACATAATTAAATCAAATTGAAACGCCAATTTCTCAGAGCTGTTTCTTTAAACGACACACTAAAACACAGGCTTTAATTTAACTTTAAGTCTTGACATTAAATGCAGACTCGGATTTTGACACAGATTTGGACAATCGGCCTTGAACAAAGCCGCAGTTATAAGTCCAGCAGTGGGCTCGACCAACTTATTTGTGGGAAAATTAAATCAAGCAACAGTTTGGTAAGGGTTTTTTTTAGTGTAAGTTTGTTATTCACTTCTACGTTTGTTAGAATTACGCCCATGCACATACTAGTTGATTTTGTATGGCAAAGACAAAAGTGGTGACTTTTTTTCTAACTCACTTGACTTAATTATTTTACGTTTTAAAAGTACCAGTACTTTAATTTAGCTCCCAATTGAAACTAACTTGGTTTTGAGGGCTGGAATTAAGTTTTTTTTAATCTGTAATATTATAATTGTTTCTTCGAGCTATCGCCACAGAATAAGTAATAGTACAGGTACAGAAGGATTACTCCGCAAGACGATTTAAATAAATGCGAGTCTTGCTACGACGCGATACAGTGGAATTCAGCTCGCACAGCACTACGTACCTACAATTTTATTCACCTACAAGTTTTGTCTCTTTCTATCGCGTGCCTTTGAACTCTTCTTACGCTGTTAGGGTTGCTGTCTAGTGAAAAAATAATTAATCTACTTATTTGTAATGAGGTACGTATGTAGGTAAGTATGCATTCATTATGGAAAACCTTGGGAGAGGCCTTTGTCCAGCAGTGGACGTCATTTGGCTGAAACGAACGAACGCATTCTGAGCAGTAGTCATAGTAGGTTAGGTTCCTATACTATCCTAAGAATTATTGATTACCTACATGGCCAACATACCTTTCAGCATCTTTGGGAAGCGAAAAAAAAAAGATGAATCCGGTAGATTTCTTTTCGAATTTAAACACCCAAACGCCGCACAATATTTCTTTCTCTTTATGTTCATTTTTAAATAATACTTCGATCATAGAATTATAATCATACTACAACGCACGCCAGCGTCCTGACGGGCGCGCGCGTGACACTCGACTGATATAATACCCGCCGGCGGGGCGCTTCGCTGTAGGTAATTATCGGATGTACCGCGTGGAGTGAGCCAGGCCTGCTATCGCTTAATGAATTGAATACTTGATCCATTCTCGGCCGTTTGGTGTAGTGGTCCAGAACGGACTTCTATGCCGAGAGATCCCGGGTTCGGTTCCCGGCCGGGCAGAAATTGAAATGATGAATTTTAATTTCTGTGACGGGTCTGGGTGTTACTCTATGTATAATATGTATGTATTAAAAAAAAGTATATAAGTAGTTATATCCGTTAAGCTAGCACTAACACAAGCATTAAGTTGCTTACTTTGGGGCTAACTGGCGCTGTGTAAAATTGTCCAAAGATTTATTTATTTTATTCCTACAGGGTGTTAGGTAAATGGGTATATGAGCCGACACTAGCCCATGTTAACATGGTCATATAAATGGTATAGTGAAGTCAGAAAATTGATATCTTCATTTTAATTAATTTAATTTTCATACAAATCGGATTTTGTCAAATTTATTTTGTATGAGAATTAAAAAAATAAAATGATGATATCAAATTTCTGACTTCACCATACCATTTATATGCAAATGTTAACATGGGCTAGTGTCGGCTCATATACCCATTTACCTAACACCCTGTATATCCTGGATAGATCGCTTTATTGACCATCTAACCCAGATCTTTAGGTCACTACATTTCTGTGAACTTAATTGGATTACTTTAAAATCGCGGTCACAGTACAGTACAATTGTAGGTTTTATTTCGTTTAGGCCAAGGAAATTTTTCATCAGTCTTCATCCCCATTAGGGTTACACTCCACTGGCACGCGCCCAAATGCAAGCGATAAAAAATCCCTGGACGTTATTGGAAGATTAATTTTTGGGAATTGTAGCTTAAGTGGATCACGAAAATGGGTAGGAATTAAAAATATTGCAGTTTAGATTATTACAAATTATGAAAGCAGTTTTGGCGTTCCAAAATAATTATACAATGAATCGTGTCACTACTATCTGACTTCATAATTTTGGAATGAAATGAAAACATTTATTTCTTGGAAAGTGGTAGAATAAGATATTCAATGATAGGAAGATTGTATTTAAAACAAGATCACCGAAGCTTGTATCCGAGCACTTTTTATCACTATAGTACTTTGACCTTTCTAGGACCCATAACTTCAAGAGATGGCAGCGGCTGAATGAATACTTCTTAAAATCGTTCAGAATTTTTGATGAAACCTGCAACATTACTGTATGGAGAAGCTCCGTTACTTTTACCTTTCTTTTCTCAACTTTTAAATGAAATTACAAAAATATTTAAGCTCAAAATATATCGTTAATGGCAAAACCGTGTCCACGTCACGTCTGACAGCCAGGATTAAAGGCAGCAGTCCACTGCTGGCGCGCTTCCAAACGAGCAACAAACTCGCCAAGGACGCATCGCGATTTGTGCGTTGTAAAACTTCGTTATGATTGAGGGGGCGTAATATCGCTTCGTAGCTTTCAATGTGGACGACGGTCTTTATTGTTGATTGATCTCACGTACTTTGTAAGGTTTGAGTATGAGTATTTTTGAGGAATTTCTTTTGATATGCAGAACGGGATTTTAGATAGTGTAACTAACGCCGTAACTACCCTAATGTAAACAGAATGAAGTAATGTCTGATGCACAAATTACTAATAGTCCCTCGTACCTACTACTATACTATGTTTGTATATGTTTTCGACCAGCGTTCGTCAGAGACAATCGACACCATCACCATTCGGCTTTTGCTGCTTGATTGCGTTTAAGGAATCCCGGTTGCGATTGTGGGTCCAGTCCAGGCGAGCAAAATAGAGGTTGAATTGGAATTTGGACGAACGTTAATAATATACTAATTTATGTATCTACTAGCTTTCCGCCCGCGGCTTCGCCCGCGTGGAATTTTGTCTGTCACAGAAAAACTTTATCGCGCGCGTCCCTGTTTCAAAAACCGGGATAAAAACTATCCTATGTTCTTTCCCGGGACTCAAACTATCTCTATGCCAAATTTCATCAAAATCGGTTGCGAGGTTTAAGCGGGAAAGCGTAACAGACAGACAGACAGACAGAGAGACAGACAGACAGACAGACAGAGTTACTTTCGCATTTATAATATTAGTTGGGATAAGGTTAGACGCTTCTATTACAAGTAGTTACCTTTAAAATCAATCAGCTAATCAATCTATGGATCGCAACGAGGAAACTGTAGTAGCCCACCACTTTGAAACGAATAATTTATTTTCCTCGAAAATCATCATCTCGATAATCATAAATCCGTTACCAGCTCAAAATCACTCCCATTTACCAGGAATCATTCATCATTCAATTCCGAATCATAATATTTGATTGGCTCTAGCCTCTGCATGAAGTATCAAACTATCAAGCATGATAATAAAATTACGCTTTGCCTTGTTAGTTTCAGTTCGCTTAGGAAATCAAATATTCAGTAATTATTAGGTTACATTGAATTAGGTACCTACATGTTAATTGATCACATAGAAATAGTTGTAATCAAGTATGGACTCGTGTACGCTCACAGAGATGCATTCACGATAAAATATGCCCGGAAAAATCGGGCGCTTGCTTGAACTAAAAGACGCACAGCGCCATCTGTTATCCAAATTTGCAAACAATAATTGCAATTAGGTTTTGTTAGCAGATCTGAACTTACCGATCTGTAATTGCAAATCATTACTTACAGATCGGTAAGTTCAGATCTGCTAACAAAACCTAAGATAAGACCTCACAGACGTTACAACGTTTTATCGCAGCGAACGCGTGTTTGGGGATCGTCTTTTTTGACGACTGGCAAATGGAGTATTGTGCTGTATTTTTTCATAATACCTACATATTTTGCTTGAGAGCTGTAACAAATTAAGGTGAGAAGAGACTAGAGTATTTTTATGTAATGTAACGTTCTTATAAATGGTACAATACAGGTAAAATGTACAACATTTGGTTTGTGAAAGGATGAACACTAGTAGAACATATCATAGAGCGGCTTGTTCAAGTAAATGCTTTAGTCTATACTCAGCATAAAGTTAATCACAGTTAATCTCAGCTGAAAGATGCACAGTAAACACGACCGAGTTTTGGGTGAAAAAAGCGGGAAATCGTGCTTCTTTGTGGTCTTCAATGGGGGTTTACGTCCAACAGTGGACTGCTGTTGACTAAAATAATAATTTTACCGTAGAATCGCTAAAATCAAGTGGCAGTGGGCGAGGCACATAGCTCGGAGAGCTGATGGCTGCGGGGGCAGAAAAGTTCTCGAGAGGCGACCACGAGCCGAATGACGAGTGTGGGCAGGTCTTCCACTAGGTGGACCGACGATCTGGTGAAGGTTACGGCAGGTGGCTAGATGCGGGCGGCGCAGGACCGGTCTTTGTCGAAATCATTGGGGGAGGTCTTTGTCCAGCAGTGGACGTCATTCGGATGAAACCAACGAACGAATGGTTTTAACATTTTTAGCGCTAAAAGTCGCAACTAGAACAAAATTTTTGATAACTTGAAATTAAATTGCAAATATTATGATGATGATGACTGGAGTTTGACCCACTTAAATTGAAATGTCAGTTTTGCATATTGTCAGAACATGTAGTGGAAATACAGTAATATTATTACAGCAGATCAAGTGGTACACTAAAGCCATTTAATTAATTTCTGCCTAATTAATTAATTAGCTTTGACATTGTAATGATTAGTATTGAGTGGCATTCATTATTATTGGAATACTAATATTGTATTGACCTATTAATTGATTCGAGGTATTTAACAAGATACATTTTAGGAACAAGAATTTTTCCCTGACCCATTGAAATAATCATCATCATCATCATTTCAGCCACAGGACGTCCACTGCTGAACATAGGCCTCCCCCAATGACTTCCACATTGCACGGTTGGCCTTCCTGCTACCTTTATCAGGTCGTCGGTTCACCTTGTGGGTGGACGTCCTACGCTGCATTTTCCGATACGTGGCTTCCACTCCAGAACCGAACATTGAAATAATAAATTAATAATAATGTTGATTTATTTAAAATAGTATCATTTATTTTTTGACTAGCGGCCGCTCGCGACTTCGTGCGCGTGGATCTCGTTTTACCCCCACTTCATCTATCTTACGCGGTTTAGATTTTTTCATACAAATGTTTTTTCCCGCTAACTCCCGTTCCCGTGGGAATTTTGCAATATCCTGTTGCAACTAAGCTTTAAGTTTACTAAGGTACCTGCATGCCAAATTTCAAGCGTCTAACTTAAGCTGTTTAGATTTTTCGTACAAAAAGATTTTCCCGCTAATTCCCGTTCCCGTGGGAATTCCTTAGTATCGTATAACCTGCCCAGGAGTATGAAGAATAATTGTTCCAAGTTTCGTTAAAATCCGTCAAGTGGTTTTTGTTTCTATAAGGAACATACAGACAGAAAGACAAAAATTTTACTGATTGCATTTTTGGCATCAGTATCGATCACTAATCACCCCCTGATAGTTATTTTGAAAATATATTTCATGTACAGAATTGACTTCTCTACAGATTTATTATAAGTAGCTATAGATAGATAATATTATTATCATTTATTAATTGATAAGATTACCTACATAGTCTGAACCATATTCTCTCTATTTATTAGATACCTAACGTCTCTATCATCACTTCCAGAAAATAATCGGGTAGCGCTGAAAATAGATGGCTGAAGAAACTCACGCCAAACGATGCTTGCTTAAGCGAAGCAGCAAATCGAACGTACAGCGTTAAATAGAGCTCTGTGATTGGTTCGTGTGTCACCCTGTGCGTCCACGCGCCCTGTGAGTACTCATAGTAATGTTTGTAAATACGGGCGTTCAGTAACTTTCGTGAGCCATTTTTGACTGCATGGAAGTACAATTTACAAAATATCTATGAATCAAAACTTAGGCAACCCGAAGTATAAGTTAGATTTTTAATATAACCCAGTCAGCCGCTTTCAGTCACTTTACTAGAAACAATGCTCAATAACTCCATGTCATGTGACGTCACTCGTATAGTATACATGGCAAGATACACACTCCAGTTGAATTTGGAACCTTAAGCGCTTGTGATAAAGTTGACCAGTGGGGAAACTAGTGCGGAATTGTGTTCCACAAGTGACATGGTCGCGCGTCACTTGATGGAATCCAATGGTATTTCAAATTGGAACAGTTATTTTTCCTGACACTTGTTATTAGATTTTTGGATCAGAACTGGTAGTATGTAAGGTTAGCATACATACTGAGAGTTTTCCGCGTGATATGACATAGTTACATACCCGCATCTGTTTGTATTGATCTGGGTCTTCTCTATGTTAGTATGTATGTGTAAAAATATCATTGCTAGTTATTTTCTTGAGGTCATCAGTCCATTGAGCTAGAGTTCGATAGCCGAGTCCATGACCTTACAAATATTTGAGCATTTTTATCATAACATAATTCTTTCTGTTTGTCTTAAACTTCGTTAGAGCAATATACACGAGCCGCGATAATCAAATTTGCTAAATTCACCTAAAATTCAAACTTCAGAGGAAGTTTATTAACTCCGCGAAAATATCCACATAATTAAATCAAATTGAAACGCCAATTTCTCAGAGCTGTTTCTTTAAACGACACACTAAAACACAGGCTTTAATTTAACTTTAAGTCTTGACATTAAATGCAGACTCGGATTTTGACACAGATTTGGACAATCGGCCTTGAACAAAGCCGCAGTTATAAGTCCAGCAGTGGGCTCGACCAACTTATTTGTGGGAAAATTAAATCAAGCAACAGTTTGGTAAGGGTTTTTTTTAGTGTAAGTTTGTTATTCACTTCTACGTTTGTTAGAATTACGCCCATGCACATACTAGTTGATTTTGTATGGCAAAGACAAAAGTGGTGACTTTTTTTCTAACTCACTTGACTTAATTATTTTACGTTTTAAAAGTACCAGTACTTTAATTTAGCTCCCAATTGAAACTAACTTGGTTTTGAGGGCTGGAATTAAGTTTTTTTTAATCTGTAATATTATAATTGTTTCTTCGAGCTATCGCCACAGAATAAGTAATAGTACAGGTACAGAAGGATTACTCCGCAAGACGATTTAAATAAATGCGAGTCTTGCTACGACGCGATACAGTGGAATTCAGCTCGCACAGCACTACGTACCTACAATTTTATTCACCTACAAGTTTTGTCTCTTTCTATCGCGTGCCTTTGAACTCTTCTTACGCTGTTAGGGTTGCTGTCTAGTGAAAAAATAATTAATCTACTTATTTGTAATGAGGTACGTATGTAGGTAAGTATGCATTCATTATGGAAAACCTTGGGAGAGGCCTTTGTCCAGCAGTGGACGTCATTTGGCTGAAACGAACGAACGCATTCTGAGCAGTAGTCATAGTAGGTTAGGTTCCTATACTATCCTAAGAATTATTGATTACCTACATGGCCAACATACCTTTCAGCATCTTTGGGAAGCGAAAAAAAAAAGATGAATCCGGTAGATTTCTTTTCGAATTTAAACACCCAAACGCCGCACAATATTTCTTTCTCTTTATGTTCATTTTTAAATAATACTTCGATCATAGAATTATAATCATACTACAACGCACGCCAGCGTCCTGACGGGCGCGCGCGTGACACTCGACTGATATAATACCCGCCGGCGGGGCGCTTCGCTGTAGGTAATTATCGGATGTACCGCGTGGAGTGAGCCAGGCCTGCTATCGCTTAATGAATTGAATACTTGATCCATTCTCGGCCGTTTGGTGTAGTGGTCCAGAACGGACTTCTATGCCGAGAGATCCCGGGTTCGGTTCCCGGCCGGGCAGAAATTGAAATGATGAATTTTAATTTCTGTGACGGGTCTGGGTGTTACTCTATGTATAATATGTATGTATTAAAAAAAAGTATATAAGTAGTTATATCCGTTAAGCTAGCACTAACACAAGCATTAAGTTGCTTACTTTGGGGCTAACTGGCGCTGTGTAAAATTGTCCAAAGATTTATTTATTTTATTCCTACAGGGTGTTAGGTAAATGGGTATATGAGCCGACACTAGCCCATGTTAACATGGTCATATAAATGGTATAGTGAAGTCAGAAAATTGATATCTTCATTTTAATTAATTTAATTTTCATACAAATCGGATTTTGTCAAATTTATTTTGTATGAGAATTAAAAAAATAAAATGATGATATCAAATTTCTGACTTCACCATACCATTTATATGCAAATGTTAACATGGGCTAGTGTCGGCTCATATACCCATTTACCTAACACCCTGTATATCCTGGATAGATCGCTTTATTGACCATCTAACCCAGATCTTTAGGTCACTACATTTCTGTGAACTTAATTGGATTACTTTAAAATCGCGGTCACAGTACAGTACAATTGTAGGTTTTATTTCGTTTAGGCCAAGGAAATTTTTCATCAGTCTTCATCCCCATTAGGGTTACACTCCACTGGCACGCGCCCAAATGCAAGCGATAAAAAATCCCTGGACGTTATTGGAAGATTAATTTTTGGGAATTGTAGCTTAAGTGGATCACGAAAATGGGTAGGAATTAAAAATATTGCAGTTTAGATTATTACAAATTATGAAAGCAGTTTTGGCGTTCCAAAATAATTATACAATGAATCGTGTCACTACTATCTGACTTCATAATTTTGGAATGAAATGAAAACATTTATTTCTTGGAAAGTGGTAGAATAAGATATTCAATGATAGGAAGATTGTATTTAAAACAAGATCACCGAAGCTTGTATCCGAGCACTTTTTATCACTATAGTACTTTGACCTTTCTAGGACCCATAACTTCAAGAGATGGCAGCGGCTGAATGAATACTTCTTAAAATCGTTCAGAATTTTTGATGAAACCTGCAACATTACTGTATGGAGAAGCTCCGTTACTTTTACCTTTCTTTTCTCAACTTTTAAATGAAATTACAAAAATATTTAAGCTCAAAATATATCGTTAATGGCAAAACCGTGTCCACGTCACGTCTGACAGCCAGGATTAAAGGCAGCAGTCCACTGCTGGCGCGCTTCCAAACGAGCAACAAACTCGCCAAGGACGCATCGCGATTTGTGCGTTGTAAAACTTCGTTATGATTGAGGGGGCGTAATATCGCTTCGTAGCTTTCAATGTGGACGACGGTCTTTATTGTTGATTGATCTCACGTACTTTGTAAGGTTTGAGTATGAGTATTTTTGAGGAATTTCTTTTGATATGCAGAACGGGATTTTAGATAGTGTAACTAACGCCGTAACTACCCTAATGTAAACAGAATGAAGTAATGTCTGATGCACAAATTACTAATAGTCCCTCGTACCTACTACTATACTATGTTTGTATATGTTTTCGACCAGCGTTCGTCAGAGACAATCGACACCATCACCATTCGGCTTTTGCTGCTTGATTGCGTTTAAGGAATCCCGGTTGCGATTGTGGGTCCAGTCCAGGCGAGCAAAATAGAGGTTGAATTGGAATTTGGACGAACGTTAATAATATACTAATTTATGTATCTACTAGCTTTCCGCCCGCGGCTTCGCCCGCGTGGAATTTTGTCTGTCACAGAAAAACTTTATCGCGCGCGTCCCTGTTTCAAAAACCGGGATAAAAACTATCCTATGTTCTTTCCCGGGACTCAAACTATCTCTATGCCAAATTTCATCAAAATCGGTTGCGAGGTTTAAGCGGGAAAGCGTAACAGACAGACAGACAGACAGAGAGACAGACAGACAGACAGACAGAGTTACTTTCGCATTTATAATATTAGTTGGGATAAGGTTAGACGCTTCTATTACAAGTAGTTACCTTTAAAATCAATCAGCTAATCAATCTATGGATCGCAACGAGGAAACTGTAGTAGCCCACCACTTTGAAACGAATAATTTATTTTCCTCGAAAATCATCATCTCGATAATCATAAATCCGTTACCAGCTCAAAATCACTCCCATTTACCAGGAATCATTCATCATTCAATTCCGAATCATAATATTTGATTGGCTCTAGCCTCTGCATGAAGTATCAAACTATCAAGCATGATAATAAAATTACGCTTTGCCTTGTTAGTTTCAGTTCGCTTAGGAAATCAAATATTCAGTAATTATTAGGTTACATTGAATTAGGTACCTACATGTTAATTGATCACATAGAAATAGTTGTAATCAAGTATGGACTCGTGTACGCTCACAGAGATGCATTCACGATAAAATATGCCCGGAAAAATCGGGCGCTTGCTTGAACTAAAAGACGCACAGCGCCATCTGTTATCCAAATTTGCAAACAATAATTGCAATTAGGTTTTGTTAGCAGATCTGAACTTACCGATCTGTAATTGCAAATCATTACTTACCTACCTGTCATCATAATAGAGTTTCTTATAGAGCGGCAGATGAGAATGCGTTCCTGAAATCTGTCATACTTACTGTAGTACAGATTAAAAATTGACTCAGACATTACACGAGTATGCCAAGTCGATACAGTCATCAGTCTCACGAGCCGGCCATTCGTCAAGCCGAGTTTCACATGAACTAATTGATAGTGCGGTACCAAACCATCAATAATGCGGTGTATCCTGAATGGACGATGAAATAAACTGGGCCTAATGTTGCGGCCAAATTAATTTGGTCCAGTGGCTCAATATTTAAGGAATTAAAAAAAGGGTTAGTAGTCGTTTCGCACGAATGTATTAAACGTATTAAAATCACGTGCGAATCGACTCCTTCGAGAACTAGTAATCTCATACTACTAGTTCTCGAAGGAGTCGATTAGCACGCGATTTTAATAAATCCGGGCGAAACGCCTACTAAAAAATATTATATTGAGAGTGGACATTTCGCACATTCGTGCGAAACTACTACTAACCCAAAAAAAAACTGTAAATATACCAAATACCTCAGTATAAGGCCAGTACCAAGTACCTCGTTCAGCAGTGGATATCCTATGGCTGAGATGATGATGATGATGATGATGATGATGACCTATGTAAACAAAATCGTGGGATCCAGTAAAATTTACGGAACTCGGCAAACTAAATTAAATAACTCGCATTTGGTCAATTTTGACCGCATGAACTAATATTAATACCCTAAACAAAAACAAATAAAGCAAAATATACAGTTTAAAGTTCGCCTAATGTTAATATTTTGGCATTGAAGTGTAACCCCCTTACTAATAAAACTTACACGCTCGGTGATCAGTGTTTTAAAGTGACGTTTAGTATAGAAATGTCATTTTAAAACAGTGATCAACAACTGTGTAACTTTTTATTAGTAAGGGGGTTAATAAATAAATAAATACAGTCAAAACATTGACGCTGATATGTCAAGCTGTAGTTAGTAGGTACTCGTATATTTTGGCAATTAGGCTAAGTTGTCACTCATGTAGCATTAGCGATAAGAGCCTTAGCCTGTACGGTGAAATAATACTCCAGCGAGTGACCATTACAGTGACTGGTCACCTAGAGGGTTAAGTGTGCACATAAATAAATAATGAATAGTGAGTTACTAATGAACAATTTTTATTTGTTTTTGCAGTGTAAAATAAGAGGTCAATGTTCTAATGTCCAAAGTTTGATTCTAAAGTGGTCCACATCCGAGGAAGAACCAATTCCTAATTTGGTTTCTTTTGTTTTTTTTTTCAGAAACTTTTCAATAATTGATATTAGGCTGCCACAATAGTGACGTACTAAGGCTGTGTTGCACCATCTTACTTTAACTTTAACAAACGTCAAAAATCTGTACATACAAAAAGCATCGGTTATCGTTAAAGTTACGGTCAAAGTTAGGTGGTGCAACTCAGCCTTCTTTGTCTTTGCTTTGACAGGTGACGGGTTAACGCTCGTCACGTCACGTCAACTGCACCGATTCAATTTATAAAGTCCACGATGACGTGCATGTATCAGTGTCGGGAGGATTGACGTTGTCAGTAACACCATTAATGGAGGTGATACATTTATTGGTAAATGAAGCTGGATTTAGTATACGAAAGAAATAATTTATTTGGTACTTATATTTTTTAAGGGTGGTTGAACTAAGGACTATTGAACTATTGAACGTAGAGTCATCGGGTTTGTTCTAAAACTTCGTTGTAGGTCAAAATTAGAAACTGAGTGAGTAAGAAAGCTGCATTCCACTTATATCTGCTACTTTTACTGCTGTGTAATTTTACTTTTTTTGTTTCAGTGTCCTCTTAAGACCAGTTTATCGAATGGCATTAAAACGTCAAAAAACGACTCAGGAGGTCTTTAATTTCCGAAAAATTTGAAACATCAAATCTGTCATTTGGGAGTTACTAGTGACCTCAGCATCCAACGTGTTAAGTCGATATAATCTAGACCCAAAATACAATTTCAGTAGTTGTCTAACTCGCAACATTACAATGCTTACAGAATTCACAGAGCCAGTGCAGTGAGTTTAATTATTATAAACTGTAACAAAGTTGGGACCGCATCTGGCCCAGCTGGACTTCCGTGTGCTAAGTTTCAAACTTAAATTGTACGCTATTTGTTTTTAAATTTTACAGCGCGTTGGCTCTATGCTCGGTTCACCAATAGCCGATAAAATGTAAAACAGTTGGTAGTAGTAAGTAGGTATAGTGTGATAAAGAGAACAAATAACAGTGAGAACGTCTTTTTTATGTGATAGGTGGCAGAGACGTCTGAAAGAAGCTAAGAATCTTATAAGACGTGTTTTAATGTAACTTTAAAGTTTAAGTTAAATAAATCTTAAAACTTTTAAAAGAGATTTTTTTTCCATTTAAATGAACTTTTCTCAATGTCACTGCTCTAATAAAAGCTTGTCAAAAAGCTGTTGCTACTTTCACTTTTAAATACTTAACTTTTCGTGATTTGGTGTTGTCGCAAGACATCCTGTCTTTATGCTTGGGCGAGTTTACCAACAGTCGACAAAAGGCAAAATAGTTGGTAGAAGTAGGTCTGTTTATAGTGATAAAAGAGAATAAGTAAGTATAAGACTAGGCGCAGACCATCGATTTTTAGTTGGCCGATAGTTGTGCCCGACCCGATTTTATATTGTATGAAGAATCGGCCAAATCGAATCGGCGTAATGTGCGCACTTCCATACATGCCCATACTGATCAACTGCCCGATTAAACTATCGGCCGATGAAAAATCGATGGTCTGCGCATAGGCTAACGGCGAGTACGTCTAAAAGAATCTGAGAATCCTAAAACGGCGCATATTAATTTAACTTTAAAGTTTGTCGTTTCAGCCGAAAGACGTCCACTGCTGGACAAAGGCCTCCCCCAAGGATTTCCACAAAGACCGGTCCTGCGCCGCTTACATCCAGGTACTTCCCGCGACCTTCACCAGATCGTCGGTCCACCTAGTGGGAGGCCTGCCCACGCTATATGGTGTATGGGTCTGAGACGTGGTCGCTTACTATGGGCCTCATAAGAAGGCTCAAGGTCACCCAAAGAGCGATGGAGCGTGCTATACTCGGAGTTTCCCTGCGTGATCGAATCAGAAATGAGGAGATCCGTAGGAGAACCAGAGTGACTGACATAGCCCGCAGAATCGCTAAAATCAAGTGGCAGTGGGCGGGGCACATAGCTCGAAGAGCTGATGGCCGCTGGGGCAGGAAAGTTCTTGAGTGGCGACCACGAGCTGGAAGACGTTTAAAGTTTAAGTTGAATAAATCAGCAAACGAGAATTTTTGAGGCCACGACCAAGTGATGTAACTGTCACAATGTCACTGCCCTAAAAACGGCGTGAAAACGTTTTTCCCGCGTATAAATTGTTCACGCACGTTACGTGCACGTCATAATTTGACGTTTCCCCCTGTAGAATTGATACTAAATCGTGGAAGGGGGTTTTCCGCCCAAGAGACTTCAAAAACGTACCATTTTGAATATCAATTCGAATACAAGTACATGTACTCGTACTAACTCAATCGTATAGGAAATCGTATTATGATTTGTGCTTGTATAAGTTTAAGAGAATTAACACAATATCATTCGAATTAAGAAGAGCAATACTTCAGAAAATATTTGTAGGTTTTTTTTACTAGCATTATCTTAGTAGTATTTTTTATTTGTAGTATTGAATTAACCCATTTATTTACTACGTAAATAATTAATTAAAAATTCTTTTTCCTTTAGAGCAATTCGAAACTGAGTTCGATTTGTTTACAAAAATAAAATATTAACACTTTTACTGGCAGAGTTCTAATTCAAGTGGCTCTCCAGTCTCTAATATTAATTACAAATAAAAAAAAACTTTCCTTTCACCATAAAAATAACCTAAAACGAAGTTACGATTAAAACCATTTGTGTGTTTTTCAAAGCGTGAAAGTAAACTTACACAAAGTAAGATAAAAAAGATTATAAGTCGAAACCATGCACTTGAAGGAGTGATTTGAGCGCGATTTTTGCGCCACCTGATTCGTAGGTTGCTTGATGGACGAGTTGGTTATTTAAACATGATAAGGTAGTGGATACAAACCTCCTCAGGCAAAAAGTTAAAAAAATTGTTTGAAATGCAGATGCATTTGATTCACTCGCTATGAAAGTACAACACTAATTCTCCCGATTAGCAGAAAAACTTAACCACAAACCAAGCAACTTCCCGAGTAAATCCAGCCTTCAGTCTTAAAACAATAAAAAGCTGACCGCAGTAAAACCTTAGACTCCGCACATTTCCAGTTTAGATTACGTAGTTTTAATTGATTCCCAACTCTATTATAGAAGCGCCAATTAAATATGGCCGACTTCCGCTCCGAGAAAAAGTTGAAGGCTCGAATGGACTTTCAAAGTGGTAACTTAAAACAAACTTCAAAGGGCGATTAATGTGTTAAGATCAAGCAAACCGCTGGCGGCCGTTTCAGGAGTTTTCAGTAAACATTGTGGTCTGGAATGCAGGGGTTTTGCAGTTGAAATGGTAATTCTGTTGTCTTTTAAATTAAACAAAATCTTTTATAAAAAGAATAAAAATAAGAAGGTATCAAATGTTTTGTTATTTGAAACTGTATTGCACATAGAACTGGTACAGATGGTGAACTTAATTCCGTATGGCATTCTCTCCCAATCAATTTGTGAGCCTAGCATACTAGAGTAGTCGGCGTACAAAAGTTTATAATATGTTGCAAATATTATTAAAATAATAATAATAATAATAATAAATTTATTTATTTCGACCACATACAGATCATAGTGTTAGTAAATAAGTACTTAAAAATTATATGGTTAGTAAGAGATACAATTGGTTTGAGTTAAAATTTAAAATAAGCATCAGCGGTCTGCCAGCACATGAATCATTGCGCAATGATTCAGGTACCGACAGTCAAACCTCGACAGTCAAAAATGAGCGGATATAAATAATTAAGATGACGTAAAATGTTACGTATCGACCTTTCTTGTTTTCTGATTTAACTTTCAGATAAAGTATCTAACTACTGAAAATTAAACCTGGAAACTGTAAATGACATATACAAGACCTAATAGAATAATCTCTTTATTGTAATTTGATATTAAATATTTTAATGAAATTACATTTTAGTGCTAATGTTAAATAATTATAAACATTGAAAATGATTTGCATGCTATTTTTAAAAGGCTAAACATGAGCACATTGTAAAAACCAACACCCTTATACCATGTTCGAAGCAAATAAAGATATTCTTATTCTTATTCTGAAACTCAGAAGGCTCAGGTAAAAAAACAGTAAGAGGGAGGTTAGAGGCGATATTTCAATTCCGATTGATCTTACTCGCTTACTATTCAGCAACAAAACTTCACCAAAACAAAATGCATCCGCAACTTCGTCTTCCACATCCCACCATTAGACCTGCCTTCAGCTCCAGCAAAGAGATTTCATTAAACATGTCGGAATTCCTTGCTGTCATGTCCAGCAAAGGATGCGCGTACATTTTTAAACATACCCTCAGTTTCAAGTCGGGCAGTATTCAAATTGAAATGGTTCGAACAGTCAGCTGTACTGCACTGCAGTATAGGTATAGGGTGACACATATTTGGAGTAAAAACGGGACTCGAGTGACCAAGTTTTTGACGGGTAAAAAGCCTCTTATTAGTTTTGATTCTTTAGTTATTTTAATCTTCTTCACAGCACTTGTAATCATTATATTTGCCTTGAAACGCTATTTATGATCTAATACATAATGTTAAAAAACCCCGTTTAGTGACCAAACTTTTTATTTCAGCAAAATTTCAACAAAAAATACAGAAATATTTCATTTCAACTTTCCATTCCTCGTGATTGTCGCGATGCAACAAATAAGCTTTCTAAAAGATTATTTACGGAAACAAAAATTAAATAGGACTTTTTTCCTACACCTGCTTTCGAAAACCTCTCAATTTATCCCAAATCTTGGCCACCCTACCCAGCTCGTTCCGCTCAGCGAATTTACGCGCCGTTAAAGTTTTATACAACAAACTAGATGTAAAAGGAGACGGGGACCTCTGCATGTGGGTCTCCCGCTGCATACTGATGCGGTGCTGCAGCTTTAAACAGACTACAAGCACCAGATAGGTACCTTGGTAACCTTTTTAGGTACCTTGGTAACCTTTGAGAAGACCGTATAAGTCTCTTGAGACTATATTCTGCAGTTTTTATCAGCTGAGAGAAAGCAAAAAGTGCATACTGATGCGGTAAACAGACTACAAGCATCAGATAGAGACCTTGGTAGATAGAAATACCTTTATGATATTATATCTATCTAATTTGCATAAGTAGGTCTCTTGAGACTATATTCTGCAGTTTTTATGGGCTATGAGAAAAAAAATGCTAACAGATTGATTATTTAAGTACAGTTTTTAATTGCATTAAAATTTATTTTCTTCATGCCTTTCTATAATTTGACATGATCTTTCTATGATTTGGAGCCGCCCTAAAAATTTGCTGCTTATATTCTCGGGTAGGAGGTACGTTGTTAAAAATATTTTATGTAGATTCAAAGTGAAATTTTTAAGAACATAATGTTATGCCAGTAAGAAAATTCCACAGCAGATCACCTCCAAGCTAGCACGTACGGTGGATCGGGAACGAGCACGTACCTCACAAATGATGTCAAAATAGCACTGATATTTCAGCTTTGGAAAGAAAGAACATGTATTAATTTTGCAAACGGAAAACTTATAGACAATGAAGAACAATATAACATTTGTAATGAAGAAACATGAGTCTTAGGAAAGTATCCATGGAGTGCAAAATAACGTAGAAGTCACAGCAACGAAACGTAATGACTAATTACTTTGTAGCTTACAACTACATACTATAATACACTCGGCATCAAATAAATCGCACCTCCCGCAACAAGCACTTCTCAAACGTATGCATCCCCACTTCCCACCAACATTGGTAGCATTTGAAAGCCTAGTTCTAAAATTCATTTCATTAAAGGAATGGTTTTTATCCCAAAAATGTGTTTTTAGAAGGATCCAGAGTCACTTCTTAAAAAAATAGGTAGTTACGCTTGAGCTAATTTTTATGGCTATAAAACTGTAAAGTTGGGATAAATCGCTATCCATCTGTCATCATTATTTGGTTTTATAACCATAAAATTTGGTCTAATTGATCCCAGAGGTGAGCCCAAAGTGAGGTCTTTTTTCAATTCACATTTCTGTACCCCCAGTGAAAAGGGATCTAAGTCGAAAATGGTGATTTTTGGGAAATCGCATTTGAAGTTAAAAAAAATCCTGCTTCGTCGCTATTAGAGATAACTTGGTGAAATATTTTTTAAGTGAAAGGTAATGTTAGATATAATTAGGCAGTGTGCCAGTTTGGTAAATATAGCATGTGGTTTATTCGTAATTAAATAAAAACCTAGTTATATCACCATGCACGACAACTTTACATTCGTGTAAAGTGATGTAATGGGACATAAATCATTTTACACCACACTGAATTGACCACACGCTAACAAGTGTAAAGTGATACATTTTCCGCCATTTCTGTTGATAATTTTTTGTTTCTTCAATTTTAGAAAAAGTTGTAAAACAAACATAAGTAATTACACTATGAGGAATCATTATTTCAGGTTATTTAGGGTAAATCGTCCAAAAATTGTTACTTATATCAATATACACCAATTTTGTGGTGAGAAAAAAAATGTGTAAACTGATCTAACTAACATAATAGCGATCTAAGTATCCTAATAATTATGTGTAAAGTGATATAAGTGGCGATTGTAAAGGAATAAGGCTAGAATTTGAGACTGAATTCTAATTATTTACTCCTTAAATGGTTTTTCTGATCTGAAACTACTATTTTATTAATTATTACACCATATACCATGAATGATATCGGCCTAAATCACATACATTATCTCATATTTTAAAGTAAGTATAGCTGAAGCAATTGTGTAATAAAGACCAGAAACAACAATGGTTTCACTTCAACTAATGAGACAGGAGACAGAGAAAAGTTTGTTTTCTACAATTACCCTATTAGGAATTAAACTCTGGACCAGAGATGATGATGTCAAGCTATATTGATTGCCTTTTGGCTACAGGAGGATAATATAAAAGTAAAGTCATAAAATGCATTTGTTTTCAACAAAGAGGCTTTTAAAAAGCTCTTTAACACGCCCTAGTATTACTTGAACCCTACTTTTATTTTGGGACATAAATGGGCCAGTGCTGAGAAGAAGCAGCGCAAGAAATTTAGCTACCCTTATCAGCCTCTTCTTAAATCATAAATAACTTGAAAAAATCGAACTGCCTAAGGCTAGAATCTTCTTAAATCAATAGAGACATGAACTAACAAGACATGTTATACTTGCGAGCTAAGCAGATAAAGTCCAGCCACACATGCCATTTAAATAATTATATACTTTATACATAGTATCCATTCATTAGGACTTTCGTAGTTAGTTTTGCAGGGCAATCGAATATTGCACTTAGCCTTTTGATTAGACCATTGTGCGCTATTTGTAGTTTATCTTCCTATTCCAACCGCTCCAGATCCCCCCAGGTAGCAGCAGCCTATCTAGGTCGCTACAGGCCTTCTGCAGCGACCCTGGAGATTGGAGAATTTGAGCCTGTTGATCTGCTACGCTTGTGCACTCCTTGTGCACGTGCTGCGGTTTTTCTTCTGCCTCCATGCATCTTCTGCACAGTAGGCTGTCTGTAACAGCTATATTGTGTAGGTGTTTGTTTAATATACCTGTTATTACACTTAGGACCTTGCGGATGTTGTCCCTGTTTAGTCTTATGAGGCTGCGAGAGAACTTTTTCGATATATCCACAACTGTATCTTTTGTTTGCCTGCATCTTTCACAATCTTTCCATTCTGTGTGATGTTATTTTTCTATTTTGGAGCGCAGCCAGGTCTTGATCTGTGCTTATGGTATCGGCATTATAATTGTTCCGGACCAAATACAATTATCATTATTTATTATTTATTTAATGACTTAGTAGCGCGTCATGGCATTCCAATATAAGTATTATAATGTAGTATATTAAGTTGCTTTGTATTGCTTGCACTATCTGAGATTATTTTTATATTCAGACCTCGGATGTCTATGGTTCAACCGCATGGGCTGCTCTGATTGCATTCTGCTTGGAAAATTGTATTGTGTTTATCTAGTGTTGTTGATATTCTTAGTATATTTCGGTAATTCGAGAAGACACCAGCTCCCGTACCTTTTTGGGTTTTGGAGCCGTCAGTGTATATCCTAACTTCATTGATTCCAGAGCAATCTTGCGTTTCCGCTGTAAGCTGGATATTATACAGGGAATTCTGTCGATGGGTGCCTCGGTGAGAGGTATTTCTTTTATTAGGATTTTGTGCAGGATCGTGGAATGTCCTGTCTCCTTGTTTTGCTTCTATATGCCGTTCTTACCTTTAAGTCTTAGAGTGGCTGCTTGCGCTTCCTCCTGAATGATGAGGTCTAAAGATCTAAGATTCAGAAGGTTCTCAAGTGATGTCGATGGAGTGGTTCTCATACAACTAGTGGCCGCTATGCTTACTAGGCGTTGCAGGCTTTGGAGTTTTGATCTTGCTGTGGATAGTTGTGTTCTGTGCCACCACACAAGTGATCCATAATAATATGTGTAAGAGGGCCATATAACCGACGTGTAGAGCCAAAGTGTTATCTTTGGGTTGAGACCTCATCTACTACCAATGAGTCTCTTGTACTGATGGAATGCTATACAGGCCATTTTTATTTTGTTATCGACATGACTCGTCGAGTTCAATTTGTTGTCAAAGGTGATGAGTTTTGTTTGTAAAGAGTTCTGGTGGTTGGAGCTCTTGTAAATTCTATAATGCACTTATTAAGTACTTTTATTGACAACGTTAGGCACTATGAATTCAATTATATATTTTATTAGTTGATGTTCACCATTATTTATTAAAACTATTAACTAAATTTCTTTGATTTATAAACTACGACATTATTTTTTCCTTTAATCTGACGTTTGGGCTAAGTTATATCATTTTACACCAAATAATTAACCAAATTATTAGTTGCGATTTTCAAATGTTTTTGATCTAAGTAACTTATAACATTTTACACATGTACGAAACTTTTGTGGTTAATGGTATTAGTCTAATTGAATCATTATACACAAAATAAATAACCTTTTGTCTTTTACTTTTTGTGCTATAAATTAAGTTACATTCTTTTTCACCAACCAACAATACATAGTTTTTTTTGTGTATATTAATATGAGTCATCTTATATTGTTAATCACAAATTCAATCTGAACAACTTCAATCGTGTAAAAAGTAGTAACACGAGTCATACCTCTTGACACAATAAAAAATTGAAAGAAGCCTCCGGTACACTTTGTTAAAAGTAGACATGTATCAATATACACGAAAGAAAACTCAAAATTGGTTCACAAAGCCTTACTTGTATCATTTGACACAAAATTATTTTCTTTTCTATACGTCGTAGAAACATACCGATTAGATACAAAAATAGCTAATTTTTCAGAGATTTACATTATGTTATAAAGTCAATTTTGATCTAAGTCGAGTTAGATCCCTTTTCACTGGGGGTACAGATTTATGGTATAATATGTTAATCATTTTTTAAAAAGTTAAATGTGTTTTTCTTTAAGGATATTTATTAAAATTTCTGCACGCCATCATTTCCACCCCTGCACATGGGAAACGGTTCGTTGGCCCACGATGCAAAGGAGAAAGCCGATCTTCTGGGCAAACTCTTTGCGTCCAACTCGACACTGGATGACGGGGGACATGAGCCACCGATTATACCAAGGTGTGAGAGCTGTATGCCGGATATCCGGTTCCACCAAAGCTCAGTACGTCTGGCTCTATTTTCCCTGGATATCCATAAGTCGAGTGGGCCCGATGGAATCCCTCCTATCGTGCTGAGGACGTGCGCTCCAGAGTTAGCACCGGTTTTAACGCGCCTTTTTCGGCTCTCCTACCTCTCTGGCATAGTCCCGACCTCATGGAGGACAGCTTTGGTGCACCCGATCCCTAAAAAAGGTGACCGCTCAAATCCGTCCAACTATAGGCCGATAGCAATCACCTCCTTGTTCTCGAAGATAATGGAATCCATTATCAACAGCCAGCTCCTTCGGTACCTAGAGGCCCACCAGTTGCTAAGTGACCGACAGTACGGTTTCCGTGGAGGTCGCTCGGCTGGTGATCTTCTGGTCTACTTGACACATTGTTGGGCACAGGCGATCGAGACTAAGGGGGAAGCATTGGCGGTCAGTTTGGACATGGCGAAGGCCTTCGATCGGGTTTGGCACAAAGCGCTTCTTTCGAAGCTCCCTTCCTATGGGCTTCCCGAGAAATTATGCGGATGGGTCGCCAGCTTTTTAGCAGACAGAAGCATTAAGGTCGTTGTCGACAGCAAATGCTCAGACTCTATGTCTGTGAATGCTGGTGTCCCCCAAGGCTGTGTGCTATCGCCTACGCTCTTCCTTCTGCATATCAATGATATGCTGCAAATTAGCGGCATTCATTGCTATGCGGACGACAGCACGGTTGATGCCGCTTATACCGGCCGCGCAAATATCTCTCGGGAGAACGTCATTGAGAGCCGTAACAAACTTGTGTCCGAAATTGAAACCTCCTTGAAGGAGGTCTCAGACTGGGGTCGACGCAATTTGGTCCAATTTAACCCTACAAAGACACAAGTTTGCGCGTTCACCGCCAAAAAGTTGCCGTTTGTCGTATCCCGCTGTTTCGAGAGCACTCCCCTAACTGCCTCAGCCAATATCGGAATCCTTGGTGTCGACATATCGAGCGAAGTCCAGTTCCGTGGTCATTTAGAGGGTAAGGCTAAATTAGCCTCGAAGAAGCTTGGTGTGCTCAATAGATCGAGACGGTATTTCACTCCAGCCCATCGTCTGCAACTTTACAAGGCGCAGGTTCGGCCTCATATGGAATACTGTTCTCATCTTTGGGCAGGTGCGCCCCAGTACCAGCTTTTCCCTCTGGACCGCATTGAACGGAGAGCAGCTCGAATCGTTGACTGCCAGGACATTTCGGATCGGCTTGACCCCTTGGCGCTGCGTAGAGATGTATCCTCACTGTGCATCTTCTATCGCATGTATCACGGGGAGTGCTCCGAAGAATTATCAGGACTTATTCCTGCCGCCACTTTTCGCCACCGATCTACCCGACAGCACTTCCACCCCCATCACTTAGATGGTTGGCAGTCCACAACAGTACGTTTCTCTAGAAACTTCCTGCCCCGTACAACCAAACTGTGGAATGGACTGTCGTCTGCGGTGTTTCCGGACGGATACGACCTGCAAGCTTTCAAGAGGAGAGCGTATCTTTACCTTAAAGGCCGGCAACGCACCTGTAACGCCCCTGGGTCTGCGGGTGTCTATGGGCGACGGTAATCACTTACCATCAGGTGATCCGTCTGCTCGTTTGCCTCCTATCACATAAAAAAAAAAAAAAAAAAAGCTCTGAAACTATGAATGTACATACAATTACAAGCTTATGGAGTGTTTTTGCTGTAGTTTGCCGTTTAGCAGAGCTCAAGAAAATTTAAATTTAATTAATACTATAAAAAAGTTCTCATTGACTTTTATTTATTTCATTGGGGAAACATTTCTTTCATTTCATTTCCATGGAATTGGGATCACTGACCAAATAAAGATACAAAAAAATATTCACCATATCCAATATCTCTTAATATCGCAACTCAACCGGAATTTTTCCGTGCCGATCTTCGATTGGTATATTTAGTCACTCGTTAGTATTCTGGGCAACAATGGCAATATATTGTGACCCGTCTCTGCACCAATCAGGCGAAAAACCAACTTATCCAATAACATAACGGGGGTTTATTCTGGAGATCGTAACGATATTGGTAGTAACATTAATCACAATAAAAAAATGTTTGGAAAAATTAGGTTCTAAAGCCCGGTCTGTGAGCACGTAGAGTTTTGTCCAATGACCCCAAGCTACCCATCCTTATCGCTCGCGCGTAATTATATTGCTGTCGCGACTGTGCGACGAGCTGCCGCAGTGAGTGTGCGAGCGCGCCAGACTATATCTACTTATCAACGCAAGGTATTATCTTCATCATCATTTCAGCCATAGGACGTCCACTGCTGAACATAGGCCTCTCCCAATGATTTCCACTATGACCGGTTGGTAGCGGCCTGCATCCAGCGCCTTCCTACTACCTTTAGGTCAGGGCATATCATTAAATCAACATCATCATCAGTCTTGTTGGAGGGTATCACTACGCTCTCTATCTTATAAATAAATCCTAAAAATGGCGGGATCTACTTATGATTACCCTGAAAATTTCGATAAATATAAAACCTGTAATGATTTTCTGATTCGTAGGACACATTTTTAGTATTTTCACTTAGATAAATTCTACCCTTTTATTTTATGGCACGAAACAAATCGATTGTATTATGTAGAATTTTATATCATCACCAATAACAATATTTAATTTACATTTTTAATGCCTATAATAAGCCATAGGTATTCTAGAGCGCTCTATAATGAGTCACCTTAAATCTCTTCTCACAATTTAATCTTCCTTAAATATATTAAGTTCAAGTAAAGCCAAATTAAGATTTAGCCTTATTTACAGGCTGTCTATCCTAATTTAAAATGTAGTCGAAACAAGGGCTGTATTTCGTTAATTAAAAAAGACGCTAAATAATTACAGTTACATGTCGAGTAAATTGTTAATGAATGTTAGGGGCAAATTTAATTATGAATAATGGAAGTAGGTATTTACAAAGTTAGAATTTAAACTTTTTCATTAAAACATCGTTTGCCATGCAAGCACCAATTAATTGGAAAGTTAACTTTACCTAATCAATTGACTTGCATTTTTTATCAAGTAAAGCAAACTTAAAACTGGAAAAGTCGTAACAATTTTTCATTATTGTATTATCAATATACATTTTATTGATTTCATATCTGGTTTTATCTTCTCAAATAGTTAATACTTAGTTTTTTGCTTAAAACTTTAGAGAGTAATAAATACATTATTATTATTGGTACACATTCAATTTCTTTTTGGCAGAACAAAATGACGGGTAAAATTTGGAAATATGTATTGTAATTCACAATAAAATCGTTTTGCTTCAAAATTCGAACTTCGGACTCTTGGGAAAAGTTGTTAGAGCAGTTAGAATTGTAGAATTAACCCTCGTTGTCTGATCAAGTATAAAAATAACACACTGCACAAAACCAGGCAGCGATTTGCGACTATCATTATCATAATCTTCAGCCATAGGACGTCCACTGCTGAACATAGGTCTCCCCCAAATGATTTGCACAATGGCCGATTGATGGCGGCCTGCATCCAGCGGCTTCTGCTACCTTTATGAGGTCATAGGTCCACCTTGAACTTCAACCACACCAACGCGTACAGATTGCCATCGAAGGCGCGATCATAGGCCAATGACAGGTCGCGCGATCGCGCAGGCGATGGCGATCTGCACGCATTGGTGTGGTTGAAGCTTTATGACTGGACGTTCTACGCTGCGTTTTCCGGTACGTGGATCCACTCCAAAACGTTGCTGCGACTAAATTTAATGCCAATATAATTTCACGAGTTTCACATTCATAGGCTATTTCAAAAACAAATCACCCTAACGAGATTCGAACGAGGTGCCGTAATACGTAATACGGCCGTGCGAGACGCACCATTCGTATGCGGTCCGCGTGGGCCTCCGATAGAAAGCGTATCTTACGTTATTAATACAGGGTTTTATTTTTTCATTAAATCCAGCAATATTTATTTTGCTTGTAACTTGCCCTAGAATGTATTTATAGTATAGAAATTAATAATATAGTAAACATATGGGGCCTTAGTACAAAAACGTTAAACTCGGGATGAACACTGGTTTCAAATGACATTTCTATACTAAATGTCAATTTAAACTAGAGTCAACTAGAGTTTAAGATTTTTTAATAAGGGGATGAGGTTTTGTTTATAAGTCGAAAGAGCGTTAAAAAGCAATTACCTATTACAAAAAAACATTATTTTTGAGATGAAAATATTCAGATTGCTTTGAGTTTAAAATAAGGCTGACTGACTGCGACCATCGTCATAAATATTAATAAACATATATCTTGTTCAGCAATTATACTCTTTAAACACTACACCAACTGGTACGTTTATGTATTAGCGTTATTTAGATAATAATGTAAAAATGATACATCATGCTCTTTAGAAATCTATGAAATTGAATTATTATTTTTTACCTTTACTAGCAGATAAATTAAAATTACGCCGTGTGATGACGGCAGAGTAGAATACATTAGCCACCAACCCCTACTCTTCCCGCGGGTGTCGTAAGAGGCGACTTAGAGACTATACGGGCAGCAGCGATTTCTGATAAACATTAATCTTTTAAACTTCGATCTCCAACCCGCTGCCAAGCGTGGAGATTATGGCAAAACCCTCCACTTTAGTAGAGGAGGCTCATAGTCCAGCAGTGGGCTGTAAAGGGCTGTTGATGGTGATGATGAAATTAAAATTAAAATTACTTATTGTATGTTAGTGATAAATGATGTTAACAAGGTCATAATAAAATTAAACAATGCCTCCTTTGTGATACTTGTCTTAAGTCGAATGTATTCCGCGAACTTCACTTCATCATCTTATTCAATTACTCTAGACTTGTAACTTCCAGCTCGCTTCAGAATTTGGGAGGTGAACGTCGTAAATTATGTTAGAAAACAACTTGAATACGTGACTCGCAATTTCTAAATAAATGAATATGTTAAGGAATCATTGGTGTTTCTATAGTACAACTGGAGTTTTTAAGAAAAAATTGATTTTTATTATAAAAGGCGACTGTCCTGTTGGTTCCTGGTAGAGAGTTAAATAACCCTATGGTATTAAGTTTTTCGCCTTACGTACAAACTTATAATTATAGTAGTTGACACCATTAGTCATTGGTATGGTTTTTATGAGCTGCCAAAAATTTTCCCATAGAATTTATATTATAGCAAAGGGAACTATGTTGTCACTGGTTTGCAAGCACGATTAGCTATTTATTGATTTCAAAGCTAATAAAATCAAATGTTACAAGATTTGAGAACTAGCTAATATTATAGAGCTAAAATAAAGTGTTGTTAGACCCTTCTAACAACACTTCATTTTAGCTCTATAATATTAGCTACTTACAACCCTTTGTACCTATCTCGGAATTACTGGATTATATTAGTTAGCCAAAATAGTATTCCTTACCATTATGATCCACGCAGCTAAGCGACTTCAAAATTGGGTCTTACCTGTAACAAAAACAGTGTGTTTCGTACCGAAATATATATATTAGTTTCTTAATTTTAGTTTAAGATAAAACAACACAAACTGGAAGGAATTTGCTCTTTTTCTTAATTGCATTTTTTAATCACAAACTGGCAACATTCTTTCCAATCCTAAAGAGCTAGGCTCGCGATTGCGATTGCGACGCCCCCCAGTGACGCAAGAGTTTTGAGTTCGGAAGGACGCCCGTGCGCAACAGCGGTGTGTTCTTTAATTCGGCAACCACATAAGCGTTTGTCAATTTCCAAAATCAAGTGAATCTAATGAGTGCGGGATCCAGCCCCTATGGAACTATGGTCTTTTTCATCAATATGTGCTAATACTTCACAAACAAACTGCATTTCGGAGATACGCCGGGCCCGGCTGAGCACGCGGCTGGCACTGTGGAAAAGAGGTTTGTTCGCCGTTTGTTTTGAAAATTTAGTATAGCTAACATATTATTTGTTGGTCCTACGACCCGAATTTTCATTTTCCTTCCAATTGTGTAGATTTATCGTAATTTTAGCGTACATACGTACCACATTTTTCATTCCACGTGCGACCATCTTTGTAACGCAAAATGGCGCAATCGAAAGTGGAAAATGATTCCAAGACCTCATTAGATTCCAATAGCGAGAGTAGTAGTTCATGTGTTCAGGATATTTTCGAGCGAGATTTAATTTTAGACGATTTAAAGAGAACATTACAGTTTGCAACTACAGATATTCAAAAATTCATTTCACGTACCAAAGATTTGTCAGCTCTTCAAAGAAAGTTTAGCAAATTGCAAACTAAAGTCGAAAAGTCTCTCATTAAATCTAAATCATTCAATAAAGAGGAACAAATCAAAATTAGAAACGACTTCGACGATTCGTATTATGCAATTGTCACTCAAGTAGATAAATTAAAACAATGTCAGGAGCAAAGCAGACGAATGAGTCGTCCCTTTGCTAATTCAGAATTTTCTAGTAATGCTAAATTACCTACTTTGCCTTTGCCCAGTTTCTCTGGCGAAAGCACAGAATGGAATTCATATTTCGATTTGTTTTGTTCTCTCGTTCACCACAATACTGCCTACACGGATGCGGAAAAGTTTAGGTATTTGCTTCTAACGTTAAAAAATGAACCATTCAACCTTATAAAGTCCATTCCAATCACTGATGCTAATTATTTCGTAGCAATACAAATATTAACTTCACGTTATGAAAACAAAAGAATCATAGCTTCGAATCATCTTGATAAAATACTCAACATTCCATCTTGTAACGTAAAATCAACGAGTGATTTACGTAACTTATTAAATACATTCCAAGAAAACATTAAACCTCTTGAAGTAATGAAGTTTCCCACCAGTGAATGGAGTTTCGTTTTGTTACACATTTTACTACGTAAAATTCCCGCATCTGTTCGTAAGCAATTCGAGTTATCATTGTGTTCACCTTCAGACATTCCAGAGGTCAACACATTCATTTCATTTTTAGAGCGTGAACTTGTCGCTGAGGAGTTTTCTAACGATAATTTCGGGCAGTCGAGTAAAATTATTAACAATAAAGGCGGTAGATTTGGCTCACAGTCTAGCTCGCAAGCGGCGCCCCCTAGCGGCAATATGGCCGCCGGTCAGCGACAAGCCTTCGCGGCGAACTTCGCGCCGCAATCCTCTGACGTGTCAGGCAACTCTCAGCCTAATCGGCATAGCGATAAGACACATTGTTTGTTATGTGATGCTCAACATACGTTGACAAAATGTTCTAAGTTTTTGAATCTTTCAATAAAAGATCGATTTTCTTTTATTAAAAACAAAAGTGTTTGTTATAATTGTTTACATCTCGGCCATAACGTGAGCCAATGTAAATCCAATTTTTCGTGTAGGAATTGTCAGAAGCGCCATCACACATTAATTCATTTTGACAATAATGTAAACAAAGCGTTCGATTCGAGTAGCGGTACTAATCAGTCCGTCCCGCTCCCGCTCACGGCGGAGTGTAATAATGTTGTCTCTGTTTCTACGACTGATGCCCAGCTGACTTTAACGTCAACTCGAGATAAGGAAAACGATTCTATTGTGCGTACGAGTACGGTGTTATTGTCTACGGCACTTGTCGATGTTTATATTGATGATCACAAGTTATCAACCGTGCGCTGTTTAATTGATACGGGCAGCCAGGCTACTTTCATTTCGGAAGCGTGTGCGCAACGTTTAGGTATTTCACGTAGACGTGTGAACGTTCCGCAAGTTTATGGAATAAACAATAACAAACCGGTTTATCCTAAGGGAGTGGCTTCTTTCTTCATTGCGCCTAGAAATCAATCGCAGCCATCGATTCATGTTGATGCATTGATTTTGCCCAAATTAATTACAACACAAATGCCTACTTGTCAATTACCTTATACAGGGTGGTCTCATATTCAAAACTTAACTTTAGCTGATCCGAGTTTTCATACACCACAACCAGTGGAAATGCTTTTAGGTGCTGACATTATTCCTCAAATTTTATTGCATAACACAATCACGGGTCTACCAGGTTCACCAATTGCTATGAATAGTATTTTTGGTTATTTATTGTTGGGTAAACTCGATTTGAATTCATCGACTGAGGTTTCTCTTCCGGTCCAGGTGTGTCACAGCTCTGTTAACGACGACTTTGACCTCCAGCGATTTTGGGAATTAGAAACAATTTCTGAACAAAAGTCTCTCACTCCTGATGAACTTTTGTGTCAATCTATTTTTGAAAACACGCATACGCGTAATGAGTGTGGGCGATACGTGGTCGCTCTTCCCTTCAAACCTGACGCACCGCCCCTCGGCGAGTCGCGGGATATTGCTATTTCTAGATTTCGTAAATTAGAGTACAAACTCGAGCGCAATTCGCAGCTCAAACATGATTATCACGCGTGCCTCCAGGAGTACTTAGAGCTCGGCCACATGGAGCCCGTCGATAGTCCAGCAGCTGCAGGTGGTAACTATTATATACCGCACCACGCCGTGGTCAAAGAATCTAGTGAAACCACCAAAACCAGAGTAGTTTACGACGCAAGCTCTAAGACTACAAACGGTTTTTCTCTAAACGACAATTTATTAATTGGTCCAAAGCTTCATTTAGATATTGTTGATGTGTTATTAAAATTTCGCATTCATTTAATTGCTTTCACAGCTGATATCAAACAAATGTATCGTAACATTATGATTCGTGAATCGGATAGGGATTTTCAGCGTATAGTGTGGCGCACCTCGCCCGAGGAGCCCCTACGCGATTATAGACTTTGCACTGTGACCTTTGGAGTTAGCTCATCGCCCTATCTTGCTCTTCGCACCATTCAGCAGCTCGCTCATGACGAGGCCGCATGCTTCCCGCGCGCATCGCAGGTCCTCATGCGCGACGTATTTGTAGACGATGTCGTATCGGGTGAATGTGATGAATTACGGGCTCTCGCCCTACAACAAGAGTTGATAGGTATTTGTCAATCCGCAGGTTTTGAGTTGCACAAGTGGCATAGTAATTCTCCCGCCTTACTTCTCGGTTCTCAGCCGACAGTTTCTCATGGTGAGCGGTGCGAAAGTGTGCCCTTCGCACACATGGAGAATGACTCATCCACTAAGGTCCTAGGTATGCAGTGGGACCCGAACTTAGATACTTTTGGTTTCAGTGTGAAAAGTTACTCTGAAAAATGTACAAAGAGGTCCATTCTTTCAGAAATTGCACGTATTTACGACCCTCTCGGTCTTTTATCTCCAGTGACTTTATTTGCAAAACATTTAATTCAATTATTGTGGATTTCTTCTGTGGACTGGGACGAAACCCCACCACAAGACATAGTCGATTCGTGGGCTAGCTTTACAAGTCAGCTCCCACTATTATCTAAAATTAGCTTTCCGCGTCATGTTTTCCCTCAAAATTGTAAATTACAGCTTCACGGCTTTTCAGACGCCTCCGAAAAGGCATACGCAGCATGTGTTTATCTCCGCGCGCAGCGCGAGGATGGTAGTGTGTGCGTGTCCTTATTGTTAGCAAAAACACGCGTCGCGCCTACGCGTCGCGTATCTATTCCCCGTCTCGAACTGATGGGAGGTGTTTTGTTATCACAACTTATTAAAAAGGTGTTACAAAATTATAGTGATAAAATACAAAGTGATCAAATTCATACTTGGTCGGATTCAAGTATTGTTTTATCATGGTTGCGTTCACCGCCCCATGAATGGAAAACATTTGTTTCAAACCGTACTACGGAGATATTGAATATTGTCCCCGCGGATTGTTGGCGGCACGTCCCGTCGGCCGACAACCCCGCGGACGCTGCTTCGCGCGGCATGTTACCTGCTGCTTTCTTGCACCATGAGATGTGGTTTCATGGGCCTCGCTGGTTGAGCGAGGATGAAAGTATGTGGCCTGTTCCAAAGCCTGTTCTTCCTACTGATGAAGAAAAGCGTAATGTTGTGTTGTGTTCGAGTTCTTCTACTCCAAACGAGGACGTAGAAATTATTTCACGTTTTTCTTCACTCGGTAGACTTGTTCGTGTTACGGCTTTGATATTTCGTTTCTATCACAAGTGTAGAAAGGTCAATATTTCTAGTTCAAAACACATTACTGTGTCAGAGTATAATTTCGCTTTGAATCGACTTATACGAGTTGTTCAACATTCAGTTTTCAATGATGATATTTTGAAGATTTGTAATGGGCAATCACCATCAAATCAATTAAAACGTCTTAATCCTTTTATAGATTCAAACAAGTTGCTTCGCGTTGGCGGTAGAATTCATAAATCGCTTTTATCTTTTGAGTCAAAACATCAATTGATTTTACCTAAAAAACATCCTTTAACTTATTTACTAATTGATTTTATTCACGTTTCAAACTTGCACAGTGGGGCTCAAAGCACCCAATATACACTTTTACAAAAGTATTGGATATTATCAAGTCGTGACGTCATCCGCCAACGCATTCATCGATGCGTCCGTTGTGTTCGTGCGCGCCCCGCGCACACGCAGCCGTCAATGGGTTTGTTGCCCGCAGCTCGCTTGCGACCGGCCAGACCATTCATAAAAACTTCGGTAGATTTCGCAGGTCCATTTTACGTTCGGGCAAATAAGGTTCGTAACGCTAAAATAGTTAAATGTTATGTAGCAGTTTTCGTATGTATGAGCGTTAAGGCTATACATTTAGAGATCGTTTCGGAGCTTTCCACAGAAGCGTTTTTAGCTACACTTAGGCGTTTTGTTTCGCGACGCGGTTTGTGTACGGATATTTATTCAGACTGTGGAAAGAATTTCGTGGGATGCGATAGGTATTTTACGGAATTATGTAGTTTCTTGCGTAATGACGTAGTACAAACTACGCTCAATTCAAAAGTTCTTGGTCAAGGCATCACTTGGCATTTTCAACCCCCATACGCTAGTCATTTTGGTGGACTATTCGAAGCGGGTGTTAAAAGCTTTAAGCATCATTTTCATCGTGTGGTCGGCACACGAACTTTGACATATGACGAGATGCATACGCTCTTATGTCAAATAGAGGCGATTCTCAATTCGCGCCCACTTTGTGTTTTAAGCGCAGACTCAAGGGATCCTCTCCCTTTGACTCCATCACATTTTTTAATAGGTGAGCCCTTAACGTCAATTCCTGACATTTCTTTAGTGGATGAGAATCCTAGCCGCTTAGTAAGATGGCGTCTCATCCAACAGTCCACTCAACATTTTTGGAAGAGATGGAGTCTTGAGTATTTACATCATATTCAACAAGCAACCAAGTGGTTTAGTAATCGCGGTGCCCCGATACGTGAGGGCATGATTGTGGTGTTACGCGAAGACAACGTTCCTCCCTTGCAGTGGAGACTTGCGCGTGTTCACGCCTTACACCCAGGTCCTGACGGGATCTGTCGGGTCGTTACTTTACAAATTGGACAGTCGTTCTTCAAACGAGCTGTTGTTAAGATTTGTCCTCTTCCTGTTGAGTAGGGAGTAGGTACGTTTTGCATCTAAGTAAAGCTAGAGTAGTTTTAGGTTTATAGTTAGGTTTCACTCTACAAATAGCTTAGATACTTGTAAGTTTCTTATCATAGGTTTTGTCTTGTTAAAAGATACTCGGTACTTTTAAGGTGAGCGGTATGTTTCGTACCGAAATATATATATTAGTTTCTTAATTTTAGTTTAAGATAAAACAACACAAACTGGAAGGAATTTGCTCTTTTTCTTAATTGCATTTTTTAATCACAAACTGGCAACATTCTTTCCAATCCTAAAGAGCTAGGCTCGCGATTGCGATTGCGACGCCCCCCAGTGACGCAAGAGTTTTGAGTTCGGAAGGACGCCCGTGCGCAACAGCGGTGTGTTCTTTAATTCGGCAACCACATAAGCGTTTGTCAATTTCCAAAATCAAGTGAATCTAATGAGTGCGGGATCCAGCCCCTATGGAACTATGGTCTTTTTCATCAATATGTGCTAATACTTCACAAACAAACTGCATTTCGGAGATACGCCGGGCCCGGCTGAGCACGCGGCTGGCACTGTGGAAAAGAGGTTTGTTCGCCGTTTGTTTTGAAAATTTAGTATAGCTAACACAGTGACTTTAGATTAAAACTAAACTAATTTGTACCTTTAACTTTCGCAAAAATGTTAGTTTGAATGACCAAAGCTTAATTCATTTTAAAATAAAATAACTAGTTGTACTTTCTTTTCACTGCAAAGTGTGAATACAGTTTTATGTGTCCTACTTTATGGCCAAAACAAGCAAACATAACAACATTTCCTACACGTATCCGACCAGTTTGCGGTTGAAACGGAACATCCTAAGACCAATCTTTCGGCGCCGGCTGATTGGCCATCAAAACGAAACGTCGTCGGATCCTAAACCAACACTTTTGACTCATTCCGGCTAAAACATACCATTTTCAACCATAACACCAAGCAGGAGAGACCACAAACACGAAATGAGGGCAAACACAAATTTCGTTGTGCAAGTTCGGTTCAATTTTCACTTCGTTACGCCCGGACTTTTTATGCTCAGTGTACTGAAAGTGTATGAATAATACGAGCTAGTTTTGTTCTATGGTTCTTGGATATTCTGGTAACGGTACTTACGACTGATATTCTGTACTATGTTTAGCATAATAAAGGTTCGGCCAAACCAACGCGTGGAGTCTGCGTGCGCGATGGCGATCAAATTGATCGCGGCGTTCTATGCACGCGCAGTGGTCGCCATTGCCAGTGCCATCGCCATCGCCGACGCGTTGGTTTGGCCGAAGCTTAACCTAATGACGTACGAAATTGTTTATGAATTTGAATTTTACGACATTTTGATGTGAGAATTTTTTCAAAGGATCTAACGATCTTGTGAGACGTCTAATGGAAGAGGTAACAAATAATAAAACAAGATAAATAGGTACGATGCGTTTTTTTTTAAATCGACTTTAGAATCCGCCACAAATACTCGCTTGAATGGACGGCAATGAAAGAGTTCTGAGGATAAAATACCTTGTTTACATAGAGCCACTTACTTAATAAACTAACATGTAAACTTTATTACCTACTAGCTTTCCGCCCGCGGCTTCGCCCGCGTGGAATTTTGTCAATATCGCGCACGTATTTGCTCACCGTTTAGACCTACCCTGGACTACGACAAACATTTTAAAACCAAAATCAGCTCAATCGGCCCAGCCGTTCTCGAGTTTTAATCAGACTAACGAACATCAATTCATTTTTATTTATATAGAAGATAGATTTACCATGTAGTTTCACCAAGGTCTAGTTTTGGCATGTAAGATTTAGGTGCAAAGTCTTAAGTTTGTGGCAGAGGTAAAAAACAGTTTTCTGTCACATCCAATGTTACTTAAAGTGAGGGAAACCGGTAAATATTCATAACTGGCGGCCCGTCCGCGACTTCGTACATGTCCCGTTTTACCCCCTTAGGGGTGGAGTTTCATAAAATCAGTCTTGTTCTTAGTGAGCACCTAAATTCTATAAGGAACCCCCATACAAAATTTGAGACTCCTAGCACTTGTTGTTTCTGAGATTTCGAGATGAGCGAGTCAGTCAATCAGTGACCTTTCTCTTCTTTTCTTTTTATTCACAACGAGGAAGCTCTTGGCCTGCTGTATCTCACCTGATGGTAAGTGATGATCAGGCCGAAGATGGAAGCGAGCTTCATCCGAAATCCTCAACCTTTTATAGATATTATAAGACAGATAAGTACTTACTAAATGCGTTGGTTTTGTAATTAAAAAAAATTAGAAGCTACCAAAAACAACACCGACAGCGAAGCATCAAGTGTTAACCCCTCAAAAGCTGTCGATAAATAAAAAATGCTGACCACTCCAACCCTAAATAAAGATATTAATCAAACCATTTCAATACACGATTTGTAGGATCCCCTAATACCCTGGATTAATTACTTCCGGATCAGCCCGTAATGAAAAGGGTACGAAAGCATTAAAAGATTAATTCCTGAGAGATACCCAAGAGACTTTTTGTATAGAAAATCTTATTTACTTCAAGTGAGTTCAATGTGTGGCGCAAGTCAGCGCGTTGAGGGTTTGAAAGAAAGAAAAAAAGGTTTTAGATTTATTTGCTTGTAAGGAATGAATATAGTAAATTAATACCTAAATCATACTTTAATATTATAAACAGGAAAGTTTTCAAGTTTGTGGCAGGAATCAATATCTGAAAGTACTTACTTAACTTTGAAAATTCTTTAACCAGTCAAAAGTTTCCTTATTCCAAAGGATCATGTATACCTATCTGCCTTGTAAGTCCTTATTCATACTCGCCTTAAAAGGCCCGGATATAGTATATTTCTTTATGTTGTAACTGCTGGATGTATCATCTTTTTTAATCTTTTTATTTCTTTTACTTTTTTGTGGCTAGAAACTTGTGGTTTAAGCCGCACCGTGTGGCGAATTTGATCGTGCTGCCGTCTGAGACGCAGTAGTTGATTTTTATTGAAGCACAATTTGAGAGTGCCTTTTTATTTACCCGGGCACAAGACAGAATTGAATCTTTCAGGCTCTGAACACCAATTTGGAGGTTCACAGGGGAGACGTCGCCTTACTTACCTATGTTATTTTAGGGGCTGAAGTCTTTTCATTAAGACTTTTAGAGTAGGTACGCGTAGATTAATGTTGCCTTTACGCTAATTGGTAATTTATAGAGCGACTAACGTTTTTCACATTGAGGGAGGCCTAGCAGTGGACGTCCTATGGCTGAGATGATGATGACGTTTTTTGACACTATGACGTAGGGAAACTGACGTGTAGCTAATTAGTGATATAACGAACTACTGAAAATGTGAGACACAGCAATAGCATAAAATATAAATACTAGCATGTATTAAATACAAAATTATCTTCTAATTGTATTTCGGTTTACAAAATAGGAAAAGTACATAGTGAGTTCAATTTGTACTTAAGTACTTGCTAAATTAATTTTCTGTAACTATTTTCTTAGATGTACAGCCCAGTACCCAGTAGCCCAGTTTTAGGGCAGTACCTAATTATAAGTTTTAATAGGCAAGTATCAAAAAGTTTTAGTAAGTTTATTCAATTTTATAATTCATTACTTCTTCACTGATAAACCTTAGCAATGCTACCGATTTTAAAATATCAAAATTTTAATTAAACACGTTTTCGAGAGCATCAAAAAGCTATGTGCTCCAACAATAAATAAATTCCATGTTCAACCGATTTGTAATTAAAATCCGCACAGGTTTTTCAGGCTATCACTCATCTTGGGCATCGCTATCCATTAATTTGTGAATTCTCATACATTACGTATTTTACGTGGAAACGTCGGGTAGAAGAGGATTTTATTAATGCCAATAATGTAGGGTCATGGACATGTTTGCTTTGAAGCGGTTTCGGAATTTGCGAATGTTTGGAAGCATTACCTTTACCACACATACGCAAGTGCTTACACACGTTTGCGTATATACGCAAACGTGTGTAAGACGCAGACACACACACATTATTAAATCCTAACTTTTTCCTAACATTTTGCCCGACAGAATTTCGGTCTGTCTTGGAAAATATCGCACGCGTTTTACAAACTGTGCTAACTCAATGTTTTTAAATCTCTAACTAGCGGCCGCCCGCGACTTTGTACGCGTGGATCTAAGAGGGTAAAACGGGGTTGATAGATCACTATGTCAGTCAGTCAGTCAGTCACCTTTGAGTTATATATATTTAGATGAAGATGTATTCATTTGTTTTTTTTTCTATTTTGGGTCATCTGTCTACGGGGTAATTTGTACCCAATGCCCAGCTCAGTATCAGTGCACTATCTCTATTCAATACTCTACTATTATACCCAAAATCTTTATTCCCAAACATGATGCGACACGTCCCTTACTTAAGACTGAAAGATAGTCCCGACGTGATTTTCTAACCTTACAAGTACAGTCAACTGTACATTACTAACACTTGCAGCTTATGTAGTCGTAATAGATGCGATATTGCAACAAAAAATCTGTGCAGGGGACTGTAAGTGTACAAAGATCTGTACGTTCCGCGTCCGCCCATTTGTTTAGCGCGTCACTTCGACGGCAATTGTCACGTGGTGTCCGCTGGCCAGTGACGCAGGGTTGGCACTGAGTGACAGATGAAACTTTTTTGGTACCGAACGTCAGAAAATATTGAAGAGATATTTTTTCAAAAAAAAAAATTAATTTCGGTTTTAGATGCAAATAAAACGTATGGCTTACCATAAACGAACAAAGAAAGCTTTAAATAGGATAGAGAAACAGTTGATTTTCAGGATATAATAATTCTCACGGCAGTAACAGACACGAGAAGATGTTTAACAACATGTTTGTACAAATGGTTCTGGAAAATTTTTCTTTGCAGAACCATTTGTACAAAAAATATTTTTTGTCTTCCCTTTTTTGTTTTGCAAAGATTGTTAAGGCAAGTTTTTGTCACAAACTAACAATATTTACTGTAACCTACATTTGTATATCTTCGCATAACATCTTGACACATAATATGTCTCCAACCGGTAGAACAACACCGATTTCTTCATTTGAAGAGCCCGTGAAAATATAATTTCCACAGCCGGGGTTGCCTGAATCCGAAGCGACAAGGACAGGTTATTTTCCGTCTCGCTGCCCACCTGTCTTCGGCACTCGCCGCCGATGCGCGCAATCAGTGCCTTGTGTTTATTTGTGTTACGTATTATTACTACGTAATTGTGTATTTATTTAAAGAGATTTGATCAGTAGGCGTTATATAATATTACGTACGTATGTGTCGTGGGTTCAATTCTCACCTAAGGAAACTTTAATGCCATTAATTGGTAAGTAAATAAAGCGAACTAAATGACCGCAATTTACGGGCATTCTCTGCCCGTAAATAAAAAAAATATTTTGGAGATTGAGATGCTATAAAAGAGCTAGTAGAGAAAAATAATGTTTGTATTGATAGAAAATGTTACGATAAAAACGCATTTCTGTTTACATATTCAGTGCATTTTGAAATACATTCTTTGTTTCTTCGAGACTTCACTGAACAAAGAGACTCCACATTAGATTATCATTAACTTTTACACTCATAATAAGTTGTACTTAATTAAAAGAACCAAAGCAAATAAGTAACCTTACATTAATACGTTATATTAGACCAAAAAACAAGGAGTCTAATGATCCTTATTATTGTATCAAAACACTCTAAAACACAGTCATCATCCAAAACAATGGAGCTGTTAAACTTTTTACTGTTCAAAACTTTTATCGGCTGTATTTAATATCCGAAGTTGGCCGAAAGTTTGCCAGCCCTGAGCTAAAAGGCCGAAATGCCGAAACGTCCGCGGAGATTCGCATCGCGCCATAACTGGCACGATAACGCGCATGTGAAGTGGGATTCACACGGGACGATTTACGGATGATTTTTTTTTACAGTTTTTTGACAGAAATTGCCATGTATTGTGTGAGACGGATGGCGTTGGATTTATGCATGCAGATTTATGTGTCGTTTTTAAATAATTGTTTGTTACACTCTTAGATCAGTGAATGACAGACCTGATAATAAGTAGAGAAAGCATTTGCTATACGGTCATAGCTGTCGGAGAACCGACCGGCAAGTATATCTCATAGAGTAGAGAATATGACCACAAACTGGCAGCGGATTCATAAAAAGAAGATCATACTTTGAGAGAGCATTATCTACGTCTGCTAGTGGAATGCTTTTAGATGAATAAATGATGATGATATACTTAGGCTAAAATGTTCCTGTTAGAGAGGTGATGACCATTAAGTTATGCCTTCTCATTTAGTTGTAATAAGTTACTATTTTGCAACAGAAATATTTGCAGTAATCGAAAATAATCGGCAGTGGGAAAACCGCGTACCGACCGTGAATAACCGACGTGAATGCCTCAACTTGGCTTCGACCGCTCTGCCAAGAGCGAAACGAATATGAAGAAGGTACGGTTCTGCAACAGAAATATAGAACCTGCTATGCTATTGCAATCTTGCCATGTAAAAACCTCTCTAATCGGTTGAACGCGACCCGCGCGCCGTCATAACGCGCGTAGTGCGACCCCGGCGGCACATCACCTCGTAATGTTCACACTGGGACGCATCCGACCTTTCTTCCTCCTCTAGTTCTGTCGTTTGTTTAACGAACTCCGTTCAATGAACAAAACATACTGGAAAACTACGCATTTTTATTTATTAAAAATAATAAGCGTTAATTGGTATAGTCTTTATTTCATAAAGCCAGCTTAGGTACTTTTGAAGATATGGAGTACATTTTCTAACCGACTTTTTTCTTTGCAACAGTATTATGTGCCGTCGATTGTACGTAGGTACATACATCTCTATCTTTCGTTAATCTTGACGTGTAAACCCCTCTCTAATCGTGTGAACGCGACCCGCGCGCCGTCATAACGCGCGTAGTGCGACCCCGGCGGCACATCACCTCGTAATGTTCACACTGGGACGCATCCGACCTTTCTTCCTCCTCTAGTTCTGTCGTTTGTTTAAAGAACAATACAAAAAATACTGGAAAACTACGCATTTTTATTTATTAAAAATAATAAGCGTTAATTGATATAGTCTTTATTTCATAAAGCCAGCTTAGGTATTTTTGAAGATATGGAGTACATTTTCTAACTGACTTTTTTCTTTGCAACAGTATTATGTGCCGTCGATTGTACGTAGGCACATACATCTCTGTCTTTCGTTAATCTTGACGTGTAAATCCCTCTCTAATCGCCTGAACGCGACCCGCGCGCCGTCATAACGCGCGTAGTGCGACCCCGGCGGCACATCACCTCGTAATGTTCACACTGGGACGCATCCGACCTTTCTTCCTCCACTAGTTCTGTCGTTTGTTTAAAGAACAATACAAAAAATACTGGAAAACTACGCATTTTTATTTATTTTATATTTATTAAAAATTAAAAGCGTCAATTGATTTAGCAGCTTAGGTACTTTTGAAGATATGGAGTACATTTTCTAACCGACCTTTTTTCTTTGCGGTCCAGTGCAGTATTTTGTACCCTCGATAGCACATTTCTATCTTTCGTTAATCTTGACGTGTAAATCCCTCTCTAATCGCCTGAACGCGACCCGCGCGCCGTCATAACGCGCGTAGTGCGACCCCGGCGGCACATCACCTCGTAATGTTCACACTGGGACGCATCCGACCTTTCTTCCTCCTCTAGTTCTGTCGTTTGTTTAACGAACTCCGTTATTAGTGACGTGTTCCGTTAATGTACTTTCGTTGTTTAGGGACGTAAGTCCTTTTTAAAACGCTCGGGGACCGTTTATAACGTTTTAGGACGAAAGTTTAGAGTATTATGAGTTTGAGTAACGTTTTAGAGATTTTTCAGGTTGTTTGCTGAAGTTGTAATTGATGATTTTTGTTATTTACAGGTTGAAAATAAGAATACAAGAATTCAGGTTAAGAGTTTTTAATATATATTTTAGTTTTTAACGTTGTCTGACTTAAAGTCGGACATCAAAAACGTGTACGTTAAGTTTTCTTTAAGTGGCGGACAATAAATAATAATTCTTAACATAAAAACATAACTCAGTCAGGACTGAGTTGAATTAACCAGTTGTTCAAATACTCCAATCAATCCAGCAATAATAAGTAAACAAAAAGAAAACAATCTTTCAAATTGTACAAAATTCTTGTCAACCAACTCTCATTCCACCAAAAACGAACAAAAGCCACTCGTAGGCGCACAATGACGTCATTAATTACGCAAAGAACCGCTGACAGTGGCACATAAAAATCTGAGGGAAACAAATAAAAAACGCAAACAGAAATCTGCAGATTTCCTCCTCCCCTTTTCCTTTGAGGACAAAACCCTCGTGCCGTCTAGAACGGTGTAACGAAGCGGGAGTGAGACCACTCGCGGAATGCAGAGCGTGAGGTATGCACTGCGGGATACATTGGAGAGAAATGCGCACGTTTTTCCAGCGTTTTTTATGCTGGTTGCGGAACAAGTGCTAAGCTAAGTTAGTCTGACGCAGTTTTTGTAGTCAGCATTAAAAGTGGCTATTGGACTTCACACTATTCAGTAGGTTTTCTGCTGTGAAAATGTTGTTCCGTCTACATCTACTGTGCTTTGTGGCCATATTGCAAATTTTCTTCGTCGATTGTCACTTTGATGAATGAAGTAATCTGCAGATTTCCTCCTCCCTTTTCCTTTGAGGACAAAATCCTCGTGCCGTCTAGAACGGTGTAACGAAGCGGGAGTGAGACCACTCGCGGAATGCAGAGCGTGAGGTATGCACTGCGGGATACACGGGAGAGAAATGCGCACGTTTTTACAGCGTTTTATATGCGGGTTGCAGAACAAAAGCTAGGCTAAGTTAGTTTAGATGACGCAGTTTTTGCAGTCCGCATTTAAAGTGGCTATTGGACTTCACAGTCTTCAATAGCTCTCCTGCTGTGACAATGTTGTTCCGTCTACATCTCATGTGCTTTGTGGCCATTTTGCAAATTTTCTTCGTTGATTGTCACTTTGAAGAATGAAGTAATCTGCAGATTTCCTCCTCCATTTTTCCTTTGAGGACAAAACCCTCGTGCCGTCTAGAACGGTGTAACGAAGCGGGAGTGAGACCACTCGCGGAATGCAGAGCGTGAGGTATGCACTGCGGGATACACGGGAGAGAAATGCGCACGTTTTTCCAGCGTTTTTTATGCTGGTTGCAGACCAAAGCTAGGCTAAGTTAGTTTAGATGACGCAGTTTTTGTAGTCTGCTCTTAAAGTGGCTATTGGACTTCACAATCTTCAATAGCTCTCCTGCTGTGACAATGTTGTTCCGTCTACATCTACTGTGCTTTGTGGCCATTTTGCAAATTTTCTTCGTCGATTGTCACTTTGATGAATGAAGTAATCTGCAGATTTCCTCCTCCCTTTTTCCTTTGAGGACAAAACCCTCGTGACGGCACGAACGGTAAATGAATTAGAACGGTGTAACGAAGCGGGAGTGAGACCACTCGCGGAATGCAGAGCGTGAGGTATGCACTGGGGGACATACTGGAGGGAAATACGCACGTTTTTCCAGCGTTTTTTATGCTGGTTGCAGAACAAAAGCTAGGCTCAGTTAGTTTAGCTAACGCAGTTTTTGTAGTCTGCTCTTAAAGTGTCTATTGGACTGCTGCTGTGATAATGTTATTACATCTACTGTGCTTTATGGCCAGGGATACTGCAAATTTTCTTCGTTGATTGTCACTTTGATGAATGAAGTAATCTGCAGATTTCCTCCTCCCTTTTTCCTTTGGGGACAAAACTCAAACTATTCTGGTGAACCCACTCATACACAAGCTTTCTAAGAGGCTAATATTCTTCAAAAAGATTTTGGAAAGATTTATGAAATATTGGACAAAATCCACTTATTTCCAAAGTATTTCGAAGCCTAAGTTTTCTGCACGTATTCCCCTTGTATACCAAACAAACCGTTCAGGCTCAGTTTAAAATCCGTATGTTTCCACCAAGTAGTTTACCATATCTAGGTACAGCAGTTTTCCCTTGGCGGCGATAGCTCAGCGGTTGCTGACCTCTTAGACAAGACTAGCTAAGATCTACGAGTCCACTCGACTTGAAGAATCTGTGTTGTTAGCGGAAATAAATGTTGTTGTGGAACAGACAATTTGATTTCGGTCTTCAGAGGGGATTGGTTTTCGATTTTGAGATTTGTCAAAACACCATCCCTAACTTTGGTATCAAAGTGTACTATAATACGGGCCTCTACAATACGAGAATTAAGACATTTACTGGACAAGTATGTAACACCATTCTGCCGTCCTAACGAAGAGTGCAATAAGTCGAGTTTTTGGGCAAATTGACTTAAGATAAGATAAGACCATATCCGTAATCAGGAAAATGAGCTCTATATATTCACCTTAGACATCTTTTTTGTATCTTCAATAGTTTCGGTTCTATTGTTTATCATATTAACTGCAATATCGAATATTATTATTTGTAAGTAGATAATCATTAATCGCGAGTATCTCGAGAGTAGTCAAAACATAGTTATTGCATTTTCGTTAGGACTGCAGCACTGCACCACACCTAACATCAGGTGTTATTGTGGTCTAGAAATTGCTGTACATACAAAAATATAATGTATTTTAAGACAAGATTACTATTTGAATAAATAATTTGGTAATCTTACAATAAGTTAAGAAATAAGCAATCACAGTTCTTTCTTAGATTAATTATGTTTTAGGCTAATACCGAGAAACAGTAAACTTCTTTTAATTTATAATTCTGACCAAAAATTTTCCATTACTTGCCTAATTAACACTAACAATCTAAAAAATTTTTTTTCAATAAAACACTCAAAAGGTTCTTTGTAAAGAAAATCACAGTAGATTTGGTATCCATCGGTAGACTCACTCTTTTTCTTACAGTGGTCAACATTGAATAAAATATTTTTAATTTGATTTAGCGTCGACAAATTATACACTAGGTACTAGGTAGGTTAGGTTAGGTTAGGTTAGGTTAGGACAAGGTTTTGACAAATGAAACAAAAAAAAATATTCTCACTCTTTTAGTAAAAAAAAAATCATGCAAATTTAGGTTTTGACCTAACAGGCTTTGCTTCACGAAAAACACTGAAATAGGTATTTTTAATACTCGTACAAGAAAACTAGGATTAACTGAAGGGCTTGTGGGGAGAAGTATATAAGTAAATAAACTAAGCTATTTCCAGTACGAGTGGATATACTGTATCAATGTTTATTTTACATTTGACCTAAAAAGTGAGAAAATAATTATAGAGAAATGTGCTTGTTAACGCTGCGATGGTGCTTGTGGTGGCCTATTTTATTAACGGGAAGTAGAACCCATCGAGATTATTGGAACTTGGTAACATTTTTACAGGATATTGTTGGGTTTCGGAGCACTAGTAAAATTGATTAAATTTACGCTATTTGGGGAAAAAGGAATTTTTTGATGATAATACTGAAGGATTTCGACATTTTTGTTAAATGTAACTTATATTTTATACTCCTAAGTTTGATAACTACTTGAAAGAAAGAAAGAAAGAAAGAAAGAAAGAAAGAAAGAAAAAATATTTATTTGGTACTAAAAATAGAATGATACAAATTAACTTACTTGTTTATATTATTTATTAGTGCAATGGAACGGGACTATTCCCACCTCTCGTTCCCACCACTGCAACTCCTGTGTAGCCAGGATCTACAGCTTGACCGCCACAAAAACCCAACCAATGAAGGTCAAGTTTATCCCGGGGGAAAGTTAAACTGTCATTGGACCCGCAACGAAATTAATCAGAAGAACATAGGAGTAGTTCGAAATTAAGGTTCGACTTCCCTCCATTGCAAAGCGAATGACAGGTGACAAAAAAAGGTTTAAAACCTTTAAGAAAAGATTATGCACCACGAACAATAAATAGAAATTAAGGGGGCCTATCTTATGAGCAATTAGCAACTACCTGCCAATAGTATTTTTCACAAAATCGCTTAAAAGCACGGAAATGGCAATGCCAGATTTTGTATGGAAAGTGGCGTCTTTTTTTTTTCGCGCGGCCATCGACCAATCTTTGTTTTTTTATTACAAAATAGTGTAATAAACCAAACTTACTATGGCATGTATACCTCTAAACTCAGTCTGAACTGAGTTACGAGCATTAGAAATTTGATAATTTTCATACTAAATTTGCTTTTTGTGCGCAAGTTTTGTAAGAAATTGCAACAAAATATTGCGCTATTTTTTTATTGCGCTGATTCTGCTCCATACTGATGTCTGGAGCCTTTAATGGATGATATTGTTTGTTTACACATACAATCTCAGTATTTTGTTGCAATTTCTTACAAAACTTTGCGCGCAAAAAGCAAATCTAGTATGAAAATCATCAAACTTCTAATGCTCGTAACTCAGTTCAGACTGAGTTTAGAGGTATACATGTCATAGTAAGTTTGGTTTGTTACACTATTTTGTAATCAAAAAACAAAGTGTGGTTGATGGCCGCGCGAAAAAAAAAAGACGCCAATTTCCGGCATTGTCTTTTTTCCTTGTCGCGACAAGATCGGTGTAATAAATTGCGGAAACTGATGTATGTTGTATTGAATTATATCACGTTCATGTTTCCAAAGATCACACTCCCACAAGATATGATGGGCAAGTGCAATGGAAGTAAAAAATGGTTTCCACGTTATCTCAAAACTAAATAATTAAAATACTTAATGAATTTTAATTAGTAGGTATACTCAGGTCGCTCTGGTCCAACTTTCTTCACCTTCACGTTAAAAGCAAAATTAAATCTGTTTTTCCACTTATAACTGAATCTCAATCTAAGAAAAGCTATAATAATATGTATACTATACATTAGTTAGTTACTTACTACTAAACGTCCTAATTAAACAACAATTAATTAATGATTAAACGAACTTAAAAAGTGAAGTTCTATCATAATTATGCGAGGGCTTTGTCCGAAGAGATTAGAAATAAGAACTATGTAGTATCACGTACGGTGATGCCAGTTTACGCACTGTTAGTTGAGGATTTTTTTTTTTTTTTTTTTTTTGTGGGTATCTCACTTTACATCTTATTTGACATTGGTATCCGTCGTCAGTTAGTTTAGAGTAGTAATTTGTATTTTTTATCATTTCACTAATATGGGGGTTTGTGTTTTTAATAATATACATAATTATTATGATTGCTAAAGACGGGTGGGAGGGTTTCTAATCTCTTCGGACAAAGCCCTCGCATAATTATGATAGAACTTCACTTTTTAAGTTCGTTTAATCATTAATTATGCTCGTGCTTTGTCCTCGAGATTAGAAATAAGAACTATGTAGATTTTGAGAGAACTGATGTGAAATGATAATAAAAACAAAGTTGTTTATTACTTTGCAAAAATAATAAATCATTAGTAAGAATACAATGCTTGTTTTATAATTACTATTAAGTGTGACATAACTGTCGTAGTTACCCGAGTGAATACTTTCGTATAATTGATAATTATTATTAAGGGTAAGTAATTAAAGGCAAGTATAATTAGCTGTTATATTAGCCATAATGTAAGTGGGAAAGTTAATTATTGTTTCCCAAATCAATTGTCAGTATTAGGTTTTTCTGGCAATTAAATGTTGATTGTTATTTCTGGACGCAATAGGCATTCTATTAAAGAATTTGCCCAAAGTAGCTATTTGAAATAACGCTCCAACCGGGGGTAATTCTGATAATCAAGATTAATTCCTAATGTATGTGCTCTAGACGAGGCAGCATGCCTCGTGCTGTGAGTGGTGAATATCAAGGTGTCAATATCACAAGCCTGCAATGTTAATTGAACTAAACTTGTGACTAAACTAAGTGCTCGGTGTTAGAGCGGTAAACAATTTCGTAAGCAACACTTTGCACAAAATGCTTGTACATGACATAAATTGTCAAAACAATACCAAGATTGATTGTTGTGAACTTGGGCGCGATGTCGTGATTAAATTGAATATTTGTATGCATAATATTTGAATGCTTATAAGGAAGGTTTGAACAATGTGTGTAATAATTACACTAACTAATGACAGTAAAATGGGTAATTTCTCAATATTTTAAATTTTTCGGAAACCATAATATCTGATTATGTTTCCAATATGACAGCCAAATTAAAAGACAAGCTTATTACAGCTATCGAAATTCACAATTTTTATTAAAATAGTGGAATCTAATACCTCAATGAATGATAGTTATGGTAAAAGTAAAACAATTTCCTTGAACAATTATTGTACTGCTTGATCATCAGACAATGATGAAGATATAATATCCATAGATAGATGAAGATGTAATCTTCGTTTTATATGAGACATTTAGACACATGTAGCGTTTTTATTTTTATCCAATTAAAGAAACAAAGCTAGACTACATTATAAGGGTACTGCCAGTATATCCGTCGCTTGATCACGTCATGTGATTTTTCGCAATGTATGTGTAATACAAAAAAGGAAGGAAACCGCAGAAATAAGCTTGACCTTGTTGTCTTAAAATTTTAATTGCGTATGCATCAGGGTACCTATCTAATTTAGGGTATATAACGATAACGAATTTAGCAAAATTAACGATGCCACATTCTCCAAATGTAAAAATGATAAAATGGTGAATTTGGTAATGTCGAGTCCATACTAATATTGAATGGACTCTTCAAGATTCGGTATCTACCATGCTATTATCTAGATAAGATAGATCATTAGATAGGACACATCATTGTGTATTGATGATTATAATGATTTTTCTAGTTTCGCATCATTGCCACAATTATTTTTATTTGTGTTAAGTGGGGGGAAACTGCACGCCACCTATGCGGTGTACAAAACTGAATTTCATTCTGAGAAACTGAAAATTTTGAAGATCCTTAGTAAATACTTTTAGGCCAAGAAAGGTCAATGTTTGGAATCTTTGCAGATTAATTCTTATATTATGTTTTTAATATTAGATAATATTAATAAAATAAAATAGATGTTGGACCATGGGTCCCCAGAAGCTTCCCCGTAACACGCCGCCCCCCATCCCGTAGTTGAGACATCGGAGTACTATATTTCATGACACTTAATATAAGTTTATGAATAGCCTGATATAATTGCAATTTTTCTATGTCCGAATATAATCATGTATTATGTGATTTATACTGACATTTATTATTGGTTGTGAGATTGAAATCACATAACTCTATCCTAGTACAACAGAGTCACTTATTACTAGTGACCACTGATGGTAAAAATTTAAAAGCCAACCGACATATTTTACGAGATTCAACTGTTGCGGTTCTGAGCTGGATGCGGCTGGTGCGCTCACGAGCATGACACGTGATGACTGTTTTGAAAGTCAGGAGGTCAAGTCCTCTGTTTTCATCGGTTGTCTGCCTTTCGGGGAAGTCCCTTCAAGGTTAAATTCGTATAAGAAAGGACTTTTTGGTGGCTGCCAGCCCCAAACTTTGAAGTTCGCTAGGCAGTTTTTAGTGTTTTGGAAAGTTTTTATCAAAAGACATGGCGTCAATCTTCGGTGTTTGTAATAAATAAATAAATAGATAAGTCTTTTAACAATTTCACACAGCGCCAGCCGGCCCCAAAGTAGGTAATAATTGATCTTATCTTTAATGAGTCTAAGTAGAATTACGTTTTTTCTGATAATGAATTCTTAGTAGACAGTCGAAAAAATGCGATTGGCATCGATAAGAAATTCATATTAAGGTAATTGTGTTGAGGCTTGTCCTACACAGGATCATCACCAATATTACAATCTCATCATGAAGGGGCGCAGCTGTTTCAGACCAACAGCGTTGCAGGTGTCGAATCTAATTGATTTCTAGTTTCAGCAGCAGCGGAAGCGGCGCAGATGTCAACGAGAGCAGCAGCGTCGGCGGCGGCAGGGTTCGAGGCTAAGGGTTCTGAGTCCAATGTTTCGATAGCCACTAATGGTTTTTCACCTGCTAACGATTTGGCGTGTATCATATCACCGCCCGGTAGTGTGGATATAAACCCATCAAATTATGTCTTATTAAGACAACTCCCAATTTTTAAACAAGTAGGTATGCATTATTGCATTATTTTTTTTTTTTTATTTTTTATTTTTTTTTTTATGTGATTTATGTACTTTTACAAGTATGGAACAGCCCTTTTGACTGCCTGCTAAAATATGTAGCGGGTAGGTAACAACTTAAAACGAATTATCTGCATGCCTAGTAATATTAATTAAAATTAAATATCGCCAAATTGTTATCACCAGACTTGAACTTACTTGACTTGAAGAATTAAGTAGGTCAGTAAAATTACAACCCGTTGTAGTTGCCCGCAATACCGTAAGTATCGTAATATTTTTAGGATTCTGCGTCTGATTTAGAGGGTAGGTATTGTTGATAATACCGCAAACCATCATATTATAAAAATCACACAGCTCCGCAGTATGGTAGTATGGGTAATTATTATTAAAAAAAATAATTAACTTCGAACATCTGATTTAGAAGTAGGTTATTAATGCAAAGTTTTTAGTGCCGCAAACCCTTAGATATAGATAAATCATTACATTACGAACGTCTGATTTGGAGGCAAGTATATATTAATATCGCAAACTGTCAGACAAAAATAACCACACAAATTAAATAACGTGACAACCCGTGTACGGTTGCCCGCAATATGGTAGTATGTGTAATGATAATATTGTATTAAGTAAATATGATTTACTGTATTCGTCTGAATTAGAGGTAGGTAATAACTCAAACGTTAAAACGCAAATCGTCAGACAAAAACCACAACTAGCATAACGTGACAACCTGGTATGGTTGCCCGCAATATGGTAGTATGTGTAATGATAATATTGTATTAAGTAAATAGAATTTACTGTATTCGTCTGAATTAGAGGTAGGTAATAACTCAAACGTTAAAACGCAAATCGTCAGACAAAAACCACAACTAGCATAACGTGACAACCTGGTATGGTTGCCCGCAATATGGTAGTATGTGTAATGATAATATTATAATAAAAATAATTTACTGTATTCGTCTGAATTAGAGGTAGGAGTAGAACTCGAACGTTAAACCGCAAACCCTCAGACAAAAAACACAACTAGCATAAGAAGACAACCCGGTATGGTTGCCCGCACCATGGTAGTATGTGTAATAATGGATAGAACTTACTGCATCTGTCTTCTTCTTCGTTTGGTTGAAGGCGATGAACTTGCGTTTTTTCTAATTGTCTGAATTAGAGGTAGGAGTAGAACTCAAACGTTAAACCGCAAACCCTCAGACAAAAAACACAACTGGCATAAGGAGACAACCCGGGATGGTAGTATGTGTAATGATGATCTTCTTCTTCTTCTTTTGGTTGAAGGCGATGAACTTGCGATTTTTCCAATTGTCTGAATTAGGGGTAGGAGTAGAACTCAAACGTTAAACCGCAAACCCTCAGACAAAAAACACAACTGGCATAAAGAGACAACCCGGGATGGTTGTTCGCATTATGGTAATGTGTAATGATGATGTTCTTCTTCTTCTTCTTTTGGTTGAAGGCGATGAACTTGCGATTTTTCCCAATTGTCTGAATTAGGGGTAGGAGTAGAACTCAAACGTTAAACCGCAAACCCTCAGACAAAAAACACAACTGGCATAAAGAGACAACCCGGGATGGTTGTTCGCATTATGGTAATGTGTAATGATGATGTTCTTCTTCTTCTTCTTTTGGTTGAAGGCGATGAACTTGCGATTTTTCCAATTGTCTGAATTAGGGGTAGGAGTAGAACTCAAACGTTAAACCGCAAACCCTCAGACAAAAAACACAACTGGCATAAAGAGACAACCCGGGATGGTTGTTCGCATTATGGTAATGTGTAACGATGATCTTCTGTTGAACCGCTTGAACGACGTTCAGCACCCCATATCTTCTGCTCCAATTTATTTATTTTCTTCAGCAAATGTTCCTTATCCTCATTTGACGTTTTTCGTTCGGCATTTTGACGACACAAAAACACTATTTTTAACACTGGGTACGTATTTAAGTAGAAGAAGTGCGAACTGGCAGAGCACTGAATCGTGACTGACGACGGATACCAATGTCAAATAAGATGTAAAGTGAGATACCCACAAAAAAAAAAAAAAAAAAAAATCCTCAACTAACAGTGCGTAAACTGGCATCACCGTACGTGATACTACATAGTTCTTATTTCTAATCTCGAGGACAAAGCACGAGCATAATTGTATTCCAAAAGCCACTCTCAATTTCCCTGTAAGCTTGGAGCATTCTGTCCCTATGGGGCATAGCAGACTTGCTACTGTTAGTTCAACCCATAGCAATATTAGGACTGCAACAATGCTGAATTACTTTTAAACGATGGAGTTTCCAAATAGCAAAGCTTATGTCTTTCGCCACTGCTTTTGTAGTAGCTGAAAAGTGGCAAAATTTTCGATCTAAAAGGCCTGTCTGTCATGTCCCCGGGTTGATGTTTATTTCCCAAACCCACGGAATTTCTAATAGCATCCACCATTACCATTTCAAGAGAATAATTATTTGAAAGCCAGCCGCGGATTCGTTCATCGGAATCCCAAGTTTTAATTAGAAAGCTCGAGCAAGTTAGATTATACACCTTTCGCAGTTCAAGGTTTGAACCCTTTTTGAGACCCTGAAGGATCAATGGGATTGTGGATAAAGTTACTTTTTAGTTTGGTTTCGTTAACGATAGGATTAAGACAATTTTGCAGCCACGAGTTTCAGGCCTGTGGGTGTTGTGATTGGTTTATGGAAGAGTTGTTTTAAATAATATCTTCTTTAAATTGTATAAAAGCGAAAGGTCACTGACTAACAGTGAGTCACATATTATTTTTCTCAAAACCAAGGGCGAAATATTTCATAACAATTTCAGGTTTTCCTTATGTTGTTTTACGTCATACACTCTGGTCCTTTAATTTATTTACTTTAATTAAACATTTTGTATGGATTCCATTATAAGGAATTCAATGAATTCCTTGAATAATATTGAAGACAATTAGAAGCCTTAAGGTTGACTGCAAAGTTTAACTAGGTTTTCTTTGAACGAATGAAGTCAATGAACACAATAATGAACAAATAAAATAATAAATAAGGCCTCACCCAATGACATACACACATAACACCTGTTCGATTTCCTACATCTGAGGTATATTCCATCTGTAAAGTCTTGACTATACGGCAACTCTTTGTTCTTGCGGTCGTCCTCCGTAAGCACTCCCAGCTTCAATTTGACCCTACTATTATGGCACTTCGTCGTCAATATCATGTCTGCATAATTGAACCACGTCGGACTACACTAGCGAGTAGCCATTTTTATCATATAAGCTCCATGCTGTATAATAAACTAAATAAAAAAATAAATATTTACCCTCTGCCTTCCTACAAATGCAAACTCAAATGTATCGAATTATTATGCTCTTTATCATACGAAGAAACCGAAACACTTATCAAGCAATCGTTCTAATTTTCAGACCCACACACACACACACACATTCACTACACTCCACACTCACTACACTCTACACCCACTACACTAACACTCACTAAACTTCACTAGTTCCTAGTAGATTTTTAGTCTTTTTTTTGTAAAAAATTTATTTATTGTTAATTTTTTTGCTTTTTTCTTAATTTGGATGTACTTTATAAAATTATGTAAGTATTGTTTCTTAGAGGAGGGCGTTGATCCCTGCGACACAGTTTTATACTTCTGCAGGGGTCATCGTTTTTTCATTGTATTATGTACCCTTGTACTACTATACGAAAATAAATAAATTATTATTATATTATTATTATTAAGTAATAGCAAATATAGATCAAAATCGGTCAGTCATTGTAAGTTTTTCTAAAACGTTAATTAAAAATTATATAAAATAACTAGCGGCCGCCCGCGACTTCTTAAGTGTGGCCTAAGCGGTTAAAACTATCCCCTTAGGGCTTAGGGGTTGAATTTTGCAAAATTCCCTCTTAGTGAGCACCTACGTTCTAAAAGGAGCTCCCATGCAAAATTTCAGACTCCTATTTGTAGATTCTGAGATTTCGTGATGAGTGAGTGTTTTTATAGATAAAACTAGCTGTGCCCGCGACTTCGTCCGCGTGGAATAATGACTTTGGGTAGGCACTCTTAATAATTTAGTCTAATTATTTTACAAATAGCTTTTGCCCGCGACTTCGTCCGCGGAGAAGTCGAAAACGTTCTCATACGATTTTTAAATGTTTTTAACGTTATTATCTAAATGTTTGAATACTTATAAAATATAAAAATCTTAAAGGTTAAATAAACATGAAAATAATTTTTTTTTATATTTTATGAATATGCAGCTCGGCCTTTGATCCGGTGAAAGTTACTCGGTGGTATTATCTTTTTACTACGAAATCGAAAACTACACCTACCGCAGTATTATTGGTAAACTTTTTTTATATTTTCCTACGGGTGCTAGAATCACCAATCTTCTAGCATGCCACTGGCCGTGGGAGAAGGAGCTTTTCCTCAAGACTACTCCCACGACCTCAAGGGCCTCCGCCAAAACTCTCGCGCGAAAATGAGTTTTTGTATATACAGCGCAAGCAGGTGCCCGCGGCATGACCGTCATGCATTACTATGCATTGTTAGGCGAGCGCACGCAGCGGGCACCAACTCCGAGGTTAAGTGGAGGCCCCTAGAGTATGATAGTCTGTAACATGACATGATTGTAAAAAAAATGCACTAATGAGTAGGTAATTAATATCAACTTTGAAGCAAATCACCACTAAAATAACTTTCTACCCCTTTTTAACATAGTAAGGGGGTGCATTTCACTAAAATACGAAACACATCTTCCATTAATTCTGTTATAGAATGCTTATGCGAAATTTGAAGTAGATTGGACGAAGGAATCTCGTTATCCCATACAAACTTTGCCACCCCTTTTTACCTCCTTAGGGGTAGAATTTTGGAAAATCCTTTCTTATCAGATGCTTACGTCTTACAAAGAACACACCGTCCAAGTTTCAGGTCTCTACGATCAGCGGTTTAGGCTGTGCATTGATCCATCAGTGGCGCGCGCAGTACTTGATAATAATAATAATAATAATAATAAATACACTTTATTGCACACCAAACAAATAACATAACAGAAGAAAAGGAACACACAAGGTACAATTAGGCGGTCTTATCGCTATGAAGCGATCTCTTCCAGACAACCTATGGTGAGGACAGTTACTTGAAACAAATATGAAGGGGAAGGCGGTGTCGACACTAAAGAAATAAATTATAATAAAAGGCATACAATTTAAACCAAAATAATACATACAAATAATACACAAAATATATTAATATATATATATATACATATATAAGTTTTAATATATACCTACATACACATACAATTCTTGATACGAACCAAAGATAGAACTAGATAGCCAGCAGAAAATAGATGGGAATTTTAAGAAGCTTAAAGGAATACAGATGTAGGGAAATTAAGGTAGCAACGTGAGGAAGTGAGACTTGAGTCTTTTCTTAAAAATAGGAAGTGACTCAGATTGCCGAATAGACATCGGCAAGGCGTTCCATAGACGGATAGCTTGAACAGTGAACGATCGCGTATAGGAATGTGAGGTGTGAGAAGGAAAATTAAGATGGAGTTTTTTTGACGACCGCATTTCGTGACCCAGGGCCGACTGCATAAATTGAAAACGCTCCTTCAAGTATGGTGGTGACTTTGGGTTGAAAAGGATAGAGAAAAGAAGGGATAGGATGTGAGAGTCACGCCGACGTCGGATCGGTAACCATTTTAGCTGGGCTCGGTACTCAGAAACATGGTCATACTTTCGCAGGCCGTAGATGATACGAATGCAAAAGTTCTGGAGGCGCTCGAGCTTAGCCAAATGGGTTTCGTTGAGGTCAGGGTAGCAACAGTCGGCGTAGTCGAGAATAGGGAAGAGTAAAGCTTGAACAAGAGCAATTTTGGTGGGTATGGGTAAAAAGTTACGCAACCTATTTATTGACGCTGCAGCCGCAAACACCTTCCTGCTGACCTCCCCAATCTGGGTTGTCCATGTGAGAGCACTGTCGATGTGAATACCGAGGTTCTTCACGACTTTGCTAAAAGGTATCTGGACACCGTCAAACATGATGGGTGGAAGGGCACTCCAGTTAATCTGAGAAATCGGCCTGGAACCACCCAACACGATAACCTGCGTTTTGGTGGGGTTGACCTTAAGCCCATGAGCCCTGCTCCAGTCCAGGATTATTTCGAGATCACTGTTCACGACCTCTACAGCACTCGAAAGGTCTCCAAGGCCCCCCTGCGAATAAATCTGGAGATCGTCTGCATACAAGTGAAAGGAGGATCTAAGGTTGATAGAAATGGTGTTAATGAAGACTGCGAATAGGAGAGGAGACAGCACACCACCTTGCGGCACACCGGCATTGATGTCACACCACGCTGAGAGACAGTCCCCCACGCGAATGCGTTGTCGGCGACCGTGCAGATAACTATGAAACCAGCCAAGAACTGTCGGAGATATGTTAAGAGAACGGAGTATCCCGATTAGAATGTCAAAATCAACTGTATTAAAAGCATTGCTAAAATCTAGCAACGCTAGCACAGTAAGTTGCTTCGAGTCCATGCCGAGTCTAATGTCGTCCATGATTTTAACCAATGCAGTAGTCGTACTATGCCCAGGTCTGAAACCAGATTGGAAAGGGTTAAGGAGTTGGTTTCCGACCAAGAAAGTACTGAGCTGGTGATGAACGATTCGTTCCATTACTTTAGAGATAAAAGGAAGTATGGATATAGGACGATAGTCGGTGTAAGATGTAGGATTTGACTTTTTAGGGAGAGGAGTCACTTGAGCATCTTTCCATATTGCAGGAAAGATGCTTGTGGAGAGAGAATGGTTCAGGATGTGGGTAATAATGGGGGAAAGGATGTCAAGCAATGGAACGATCATGTTCCGGCTTATATTATCATTTCCGACGGCATTCGAAGCAATGGACAATACGTTCTTCTTAACATCACAATCAGATACTGGGCTAAAAGTAAAAGCTGAATAGTCTGGAGTTGGATGCATTGAAAGTTGATTCAGGGTTTTATTTCTAACTGTGTCATCAAGAGCACCGGTAGTTGTGAAGTGATTATTCAAAAGGTCGAAGTTAATGTCTTTGGGAGTAGAATCGTTACGTATTTTTCCAATTCCAATAGACTTTAAGAATTTCCAGACTTTAGCTGGATCTCCATTTTCTACAGACTTGTGGATATGGCGTCTTTGAGCGTCTCTACACATAGTATTGCAGCGATTTCGCAGATTTTTATATTTTTCGCGGTTAGTATCGGACGGGTCCAGTTTAAACCTTAATTTAGCAGCGTTTTTCTTGTTGCGTAAGGATTTTAATTCATCCGTTAACCAAGGTGCAGGAACATGTTTGATTCTGACAGGTCGAATAGGAGCGTGCTTATCGTACAATTCAAGTAGAATTTGGTTAAAAAGAGAGACCTTTTCGTTCACATCCTCGGTATCCTCAATTTTATGCCATTCAGCATTCACAGCATCGAGTTTAAGTGCATCCATGTCTATGCCACCAAAATTGCGCTGCAAGAGGAATTTAGTCTTAGGTTTTGGAGGACGGAGTTTGTATGAGAGGTACACAAGGTCGTGAAAAGAAAAGGCATCGGCACTGCACTGACCATGCTTGGCTACATGATCAAGAGAGGTGACAATCATTAGGTCAAGCAATGATGGGGCACAATTGGGAAAGAAGTGAGTAGCGTTAAGAGGGAGAATGTTCAGATTGCATGAGTCAATAATGGACCTGAGACGATGGGCGCGGGAGTCGGATTTGATGAGACACGTGTTAAAGTCTCCCATTAGTATGGTGTGAGAGTATAGAGGAGTCAGGTCTTCCAAGATTTTCTCAAAAGCAGAAAAATAGTCTACTCTTAAGGAAGGACTATAGAAGACACCGAGCAGAAATTTTGTATGGGACAAGTTTATTTCAAGGAAGAGGTGTTGTGCTAGTTCAGAAGAAGAGGAGGGAGGTGATGCGTCAATGATTGAGTAAGAGAGATGTGAACGAATATAAATGGCAATGCCGCCCCCAGTTCTGAGAGTACGGTCGTTCCGGACTAGTTGGAAACCAGGAAGTGAGTAGGAAGTAGAAGGAAGATTTGGTTTAAGCCATGTCTCCGAGACAAGGACTGCGTGCAAATGTTTCGTATCAAAAGCAGCCAGCATATCAGGGTAGTGTGCTGGAATGCTTTGTGCATTAATGTGGACAACATTAAAATTTTTTGGCACATCCGAAAACGCAGTGTGGAGTACATCAGAGAGAGGCAGTAAAGTAGAGTGGAAGCTGTCATCATTCACTGAACAAGAGGAGAAGGAGTGAAAGTGATCAGATTGTTGGCTATCATTCGCATCGATTGCATTCATATTTGGTACAAAAATATAAAAATAAACAAATAAATAATTGAATTATAAGTAAAATTACACGTAAGGTTAAACCACAAGTTAGTGCTTGAGAATACACCAACCTGTACCTCAACCCACCAGCAGTCTGAAAGAGATGCCTTTAATGATGAATGAAGATGAAAGAGAAAAAGGAAAAAAGAAAAAAAAAAAAAAAACAATAAAATTAAATATTTTGACACATTGTGTGAATCGGAACGTTACATTGACAGTGACAATGACAAAAGCTGTCATACATGCGTCGTACAAAAGACCGGTTTATATTTCAACCAGAAAAGTGACATTTTTATTTATTAGAAAGCAAAGAAGTGAGGTAAAACGTAAAGTAGAAAGCCGTTACAAGATTAGTGAAAATCGTTAGTTACTCGAGATATTAATATGAGGGTAAAAAACGTACATAAAAGAAAACAACAGCGAAGTATGTGGACGATGAATCAAAACAAACATGCAAGCAAACCTAGGCAAGGGACATTATAATGATATGATTATTTCCTACGTTTGGTCCTGGCGTTGGCTGCATCCCGGGCCTGCGTCGCGCCGGCGAGCACCCCTGTGCTCGGGGCCTGGGGGGCTGTTGATGCGGACGCCGGGATAACCCTGTCCAACTCCCCCAGCGTCGTGATGCGGTGCTGTGCGCCATCCGCTGCCACGATGACAATGGTGCCGCTCCGGGTCCAACACTTTGAGATACCGACACGCTTCCGGGCCTCCATGAATGTATCGTGTCGCGACTTGGTCAGGAACTCTGAGATTGTGATCCCGGTGCCCTTCAGAGCTGTCTTGGCAAACCATACTCTGTCCCTGTCGGCCACATCCCGAAATCTGACCAGGATGGGCCTGGTCTTGTTCTTGGACACCTTGCCCATGCGACGGCAGCCACTCATGGCGTTGTTAGGTAGCGCAAGATGTAAGCGCTCACCGACAAGTTTTGCCACCAATGTTGAAGGCTCCTCACCTTGCGCCTCAGGAACCCCATGCAGAAACAAAATCTTGCGCCGACCACACATCTCCAATCTATCACACTCCCGCTGGATGAGGTCGGTCTGTTGCTGTAGATTGGATAGCGAGGCCAGAGTGAATTTCTTGAACGCCGCAAACTCCGCTGCCAAGGCTGCCACCGTGGTTGATGGAGTAGCCTGCTGCAGGCTCTTCTGGAAGTCTGCCATCTGAGTTGCAAATGAAGTTTGCATATCGACAATAGCCTGTTGCAGTGACTCCATAGTTAGTGTTGTTGTGTAGTGGTCTTGTGTACTCAGGAACTGAAGGATTTATCAATGTGGATTTGCTAGCAGGTATGTTCGGTCGTATCAACACATATAGACTGTATTACTTAATAAATAAACTAAAATATTAATTAGTTTTGAACAGAGCCAAATATTTACGTCTATTCGGTTTCGCGCCTACCCACGAATCTACTTGATCATTATTTTGCTGCGATGATATTTTAAAACTGCGATATCTCCTAAGATATTTATTGAAATCGAATGGTGTAAAGGCCAAGTATGTTTAAAATTAAATACTTGTGATGAATAACTTATTTATTTGGATAAGGATTAATATCATGTTTATGAAAAAACCTCCGCAAATAATGCATTAATATAAAACAGATTTCTTTTTGCATAAAAAGGGTTACTATGAGCCAACCTTAAAAGATAGACATAATAATATACTATCGCGGACTTTTTTTTAGAACTTTTAAAGGGGAACAATCCTGTCATACATGATTTTTGCGAAACTTTAACCGTTTACGCAGCGTCAACTCTCAAAAGGAAAAAAATCACTGATTTGAAACATTCTTCATTGGTGCTCCGCTCCTATTGGTCTTAGCGTGATGATATATAGCCTAAAGCCTTCAGGAACTAACGGGCTATCCAACACAAAAAAAATTTTTCAAATCGGTCCAGTAGTTCCTGAGATTAGCGCGTTCAACCAACCAAACAAACAAACAAACAAACAAACTCTTCAGCTTTATAATATTAGTATAGATATAAAGATAATATAGATTTTACTTCATATTACTTTTTCATAAACCGTAGGTACTGTTAATTTCCCAAGTTTTATGTCATCCAAAGTCCATGTTTGTGGTTGCCCCTCGTCTGCCGTTTAGTGTCAGTTTGCTTAGGGTGGCGCAATTAAAACTCGCTTGACGAGGGTGCCATCACTTTGATTGCGTTCGTTTTGATTTTCATTACACTAGTTACATACTACGTGGCTTGGAATGGGATTATTTGGATATTAAACGAGTTTTTTGAGAAATCAGTAACAAACTAAAGTTATGTAATTGTGAAATAGAAGCTGATTACGTTTATTGTTTTTCTGGCGACAACAATATTTGTCCCTTGCTGAACTTGTCATAATTAACCATAACTTTTGTAGTAAATTAGTCTCAAGCCACAATAAATCAAACAGCTGTCAAAATATAAAGCTCTCTCAAGTAACTGACACGTGCTGCCGTTATAGTCGGGAATACAAACCACTCAGACATCGGATTTAAATAATTGTTGTTCTAAAAATGTACAGGATCAAAACTTATTAAAGTACTACGGCTACGTACTACTACTATTAGGCCAGTAGAATTAAACACAAAAATTGATTAAATCGGAAATAATTCCTACAAAAGATTTTTTTGCTTTAATGGCTTCATTGGTTGCCCATTAAGACTCTCCTAAGTTTTCGACTTCGACGGAGTTGTGCTTAAGTGGTGGGGGCCCCCGAAAGGGGCGTTTTTTCGGTTTTCCGGTTATACCGCGTAAGGGCTTACCCTATCGAAAAGTGGTCTTCCTGACGGTTGAAGGGCATTTAATCCTGCATTGAATAAGACCAAATTCATATGTTTTGGACAAACCGTTCTCGCGCTAAAGTTCGGCAAAGTAGAAAATATACGTATAATTAATGACCCTCTCCACGTCCAATGGTTTGTTACCCACATGCTTCCAAGCCTTGTAAAGGGTCGCCTTAACCAGTGTAACCCTAACAAGGCTCACGAGTTTGATTCGCTTATCCTTGTTCGTCCCAGCCGTTCCTTAACTGCGGTTGCTGCACCTCATCCTGGCACTCTCCTGAACGACTCTGTGTTACCTAATGTGGCTGCCCCTCTTCCTTGTACCCTCCTGTACGATTTCATTGCTTAGCCATATGCCTGGTCCAAGGTTCGACGCCACAAAATCAACTTCGTACGAGTGAAAATAGTTTAAATACTATTTCCCGTGCTTGCAACATTTTTCTTTACTGCTTCGCCTCTATTAGTCGTAGAGTGATTGTATATATCCTATAGCCTTCCTCAATGTATGAGCTATTCAACACAAAAATAATGATTTCAATCAAACTAGTAATTCTTAAGATTAGCGCGTTCAAACAAACAAACAAAAAACTCTTCAGCGTTTTAATATGAACTTGTTGTTGTTGATTTTTGGCGTCGAACCTTAGACCAGGCATACGGCTAGGCAATGTAGTTATGCAGGAGGATACAAGGAAGAGGAACAGCCACAGTAGGTAACACAGAGTCGTTCAGGTGAGTGCCAGGAAGAGGTGCAGCAACCGCAGTTAAGGAACGGCTGGGACGAACAAGGATAGGCGCATCAAGCTCGTAAGCCTTGATAGGGTTACACTGGTTGAGGTGGCCCTTTTCAAGACTTGGAAGCCTGTGGGTAACAAACCATTGGACGTGGAGAGGGTCATTAATTATACGTATATTTTCTACTTTGCCGAACTTTAGCGCGAGAACGGTTTGTCCAAAACATATGAATTTGGTCTTATTAAATGCCCTTCAACCGTCATGAAGACCACTTTTTGATAGGGTAAGTCCTTTACGCGGTATAACCGGAAAACCGAAAAAATGCCTCTTTCGGGGGCCCCCACCACTTAAGCACAACTCCGTCGAAGTCGAAAACTTAGGAGAGTCTTAATGGGCAACCAATGAAGCCATTAAAACAATAAAATCTTTTGTAGGAATTATTTCCGATTTAAAAGCTAATTCTACTGGACTATATGGCGTTAAAAACCATCTACTCTTTTGTGGGACGCGAAAAATATTTTTCATTCTCAATTGATGTCATTTCGTTTAAAAATAGAATATAGAGAAAGCAAGCGACAACTATTTCCCTCGACGCTCAACAACGTCAACTGGCTGCAACGAAAACGACCAAAAAGTACCGGACACTCCGGACACCCCGGACCCTCCGGACACTTCGGACAGTCTCTCGCCTGTTTTTGTCTAGTCTAGACCCACTTCCAAGTGTAGTAATGTTTTATGGACCATTCTGTCGGTGAAAGAAAGAAGTGGGCAGATAAATCGTTTTTCGATATTTTTCGAATCTTTTAGAATTCTAGAGAATTCCAAAAAATGCACCGATTTTTAGTTTTGAGGCAGCAAGTTTCTAGAGTGGAGGCCACGTTCCGGAAAGCGCAGCGTAGGACGTCCACCCACAAGGTGGACCGACGACCTCATAAAGGTAGTAGGAAGCCGCCATCAACCGGCCATTGTGGAAATCATTGGGGAGACCTATGTTCAGCAGTGGACGTGCTATGGCTGAAATGATGATGATGATGATGAGACGCATAATAATATGCGTGGTTCTTACTAAAGTCTGAAAATAGGGTTTGATTGTTGTAATGGAATAGAAAGACGCACGCTAAACTCTTTCTCAAAATTTCTCTAACTCTATTAAAAGCTAGGTATAGTTCGTTTCATCCACGAAGACATCCATCAAGGGAAGCGCGGGGTGCGGGGAGTAAGCTCCGAGCAATCCGAGCGTCATTATTGTAGTGTGCGTGTGCACTCATAGATGATTTAGCGTGTACCGATAACACTCAAACATTAGCGGAAGAATGGTGGGGCTCGTCTTCGTGGATGAAACGATCTATAATTATTTAAAATGTATCGGAAAAACAATAGAGTGAAAGAACCCGATAAGTTTCAACCAAAAAACCTCGAATGAGCGTTTAAAATCAAAACCGTCGTTTTTCCCGCGTTGTTTCCTTTGCGACGGTCGGACAATTTATCACGACCCCGGCTAGGGGTGCGCATGTTAATTTTGATATCGATAATGCGAGATGAAAATCTTAGTATACATTTAGGCAAATCTGCTCTAGAGAAAATGCATTGTTAGGTACGAGTAAATTCAGTTTTGTTAGTGTTTTGGAAAGAAATCAATTCAAGAAAATAAACATTTGTCATGAAGCCAATGTAAAAGAAGAAAAAATACACTAATGCGTTTGTTTAATCGAACCATAATATTACAAAGTCTGACAGCACTTCTGTTTTATAAACACGTTTTTCAATGAGATTTTGGACTGTAATGAAATTGTCAAAATATGAATGCGAGTTGCTGTAAAAAAGCAGTTTAGATTCACAACTTCGAGACTATGATTGGTAAATTGTTTGAAGTCATCATCATCATCATCTCAGCCATAGGATGTCCACTACTGAACAAAGGCCTTCCTCAATGCTTTCCATGCTGCCCGGTTGGTAGCGGCCTGCGTCCAACGCCTTCCTGCTACATTTATAATGTCGTCGGTTTACCTTGTGGGTGGACGTCTCATGCTGCGTTTGAAGTACCTATATTTATTTATTAATCTATCGACACATAATCGATATCACCGCACATCACTAGACAACACAAAAACAAAGTAACTCTGGAGATTGCAGCGGAATCTTCAGCCAGCAACGGTTTTCCTCTTTAAGACAATTAATGGACCGTCAACTGTTTCGGTTATTTATCTGTTTACGGTTAATTAGTTTTGTCACTTGGCAAGGGACATGGTTTTTTGGATTAATGACTTGTTGCACTTTATTAAGTCAATGCATTTTTTGCAATGAACTTTACGATGCAGAAGAATTTTTTTAAAAATTGTGGGGCTTTTTTTTGGTAATGATTAAAAACCTTTAAACCAAACATGAAAATTACTAAGCAAATACATTAGCAACTTTGTTCAGTTCAGTATTCTGAAAGTCTTGTTTTATACTTTTTCAGCGTCGTTTTTTGTCGTAGTTGGGTTTTAGTTTTTTTTACTTTTTATACCGAAGTCAGCCCTATGGCTTCGGCACAGTACCGATCACTGACGTTTGTCACAAAATGGTGCTTGACTCTTGAGACAAGCTAAATAACACCATATTGTTAATGACATTGAGCACACATTTTTTAAATACCTTTACGAAGTAAACCTTCTGTACGTAGCACCTACTTATTATTATTTTGTGGTTATAGTTAGTATTATGTGTAGCTATGACAATATTTAAGTAATAAATAATTATTTGACCGAAATAAATAAAAATATTGAGCAATTAAAGAACAATATACTTTAACACATTGATACTTCTCTTTAAAATCACAACAGGTAAAATAAAATGAACTTAATCTGCACGGAACATAAATAATTTTCATTTCCCACTACAACTTTCACGCGCGGCCATTAAGCAAGCAATCTGTACTTAATTTCGGAATTAAACAATTAAATCCGATATTAAACAATGAAAACATTAACCAAGAACAATTCGTTTTACCGTGTTTATGACAATTCTGCTCGGTGGAAAAGATAAAATATTATGCTTGAAAATAAAACCCAACGAAGCGGGTGATCTGGTTAAATTTGTCCAACCCAAGTGTTTTATTGTTTCGTAGCCATTCGGATTAAAACTGGATATTTAAAGCTTTTGAAATAATATTATTGGGTTTTCAATTGTGAATTTTCTTAGTTTTGTTACTAACTTAAGAGCCATTTTACATTTTCGTGCGAAATTCTAAGATTTTGGAAGCATGAATTACTATCTTAAGCAACACCCAGAGATTATTTAATAACTGCGAAAGATAGGTCAATCCTTGGTGTTGACCATTAATGAAACGGATTTACTAAAATTCTTTTGCTTAATTCACAGTGCCCCATCTCCCACAACCATTTTACGGAAAAATTGCCGCAGACTCATTTTCAAAGTCCTGTATCTATTATTTATGCTCATATAATAAGCTTAAAAATATATAGTAATCATCGGACATATATTCTTGTAGTCCATTAATGAAATAGATTCTTGAATTTCATTACCATTATTGAGTAAAATCTAAAAATAATTTGGCAAATTTGAAGATTAACGTCACATTTTCATCGTGGTTTTTGGTTTAAAAACACAGCAATAACTGCAATAAAAGTATCCCAAAATAAAGAATATTCGTTGTAGAATTGATTTCTACAGTTATTGTTTAAATATTAGTAACCACTTTGTCAAAATATTGATGTGAATATCAGTATAAATTACAATGCGCAAGCCGACATCGATTAGTATGGCGCGAGCGCCCGTCAAGGCAGGACCTGTGTCATTTTTCCCGCCGTGACGTTTACGTGCGTTCGTGTCGTAAAGCGGTGATTTGTACGGCGACCAAATACATTTGATACTATGCCGAGAGGCTATTTCGAGTCGGCCGGCCGAGCAGAAATTGAAATGATGAATTTTAATTTCTTTGACGGATCTGGGTGTAACTATGTATAATATGTAGGTACCATGTATTTAATTTAATAAATAAATTATAAAAAAGTATATCCATTATGCTAGCACCCTTAACACAAGCATATTGGTTGCCTACTTTTGGACTAGATGGCGCTGTGAAATTGTTCAAAGATTTGTTTATTTATTTATCCGCTTTGAGTTTTGTTTCGTGAAGAAAAAAAACCGGCCAAGTGCGAGTCGGACTCGCGCACCGAGGGTTCCGTACAAACCTGCAAGGTTTACAAAGTTCGTTCATTACGACAATCGAGTCATAACTATGTTTTTTTTTTTCACGGGTTAAAGGCAATTAGATCTAAGTATTTGATATGAATTTCAACTTGATAGCTCTACGCGTTCATGAGGAAAAAAGTAATAAGTTTATATTTATTAAAAAATATATATTTTGTAATGTAACTAAAAATTTAAGGTTTTCGGAATTTTTCCTTTATGTGTGCTATAAAACGTTGCTTCATGCCAAATTTCAAGATTCTAGGTCGACTGGAAGTACCCTTTAGGTTTTGATTCCCTTGCGAGTACTTGCGAGTTTCAAAATATGCAGCTTAAATTGCTGTTTCTTTTGATTGCGTTAACATAGAAGTTTGATTTTGTTACAGCTTAAAGGTATTATAGACCTGATTATTTGGTATGAATTTCAATTTAATACCTCTACGCGTTTATGAGGAAATGGGTAGTAAGTTTAAAATTATTAAAAAAAAATATATTATGTGATGTAACTAAAAATGTATGGTTTTCGTAATTTTTTCTTTATCTATGCTATAAGACGTTGCTTCGTACCAAATTTTAAGATTCTGAGTTCACGGGAAGCACCCTGTAGGTTTTGATTCCCTTGCAAGTGTCAAAAATTTGCGGCATAAACGGCTGTATCTTTTGATTACGTTGGCTTAGAAGTTTGATTTTTTCACAGCTTCAATGGACAGTAGACCTGAGTAATTGATATAAATTTCAGCTTCATACCTCCACGCGTTCCTGAGAAAAAGGGTCTTGACAGACGGACGGACGGACAACAAAGTGATCCTATAAGGGTTCCGTTTTTTCCTTTTGAGGTACGGAACCCTAAAAAGAAGCGTTTTGTTTCGAGAGGGAAGCTTTGTTGTTAAATCTATAGTAATAAAAGAGGAAAGATTTGATTGTTTGTTTGTTTGTTTGGAGGCAATAGCTCCGAAAAAAAATTCTTTCACGATTTAGAATCCTAATTTTTTTTCTATGTAGGCTATAAAATATTTTCAAAAACTATATTATTATAGTACAAAATCTTTGATAAAATTCGACTTTTAATAAATAAATTAGATAACATATTAATACTTTTTTTTCAGTATGATTTTAGTACTTGTTTTTCAGAAATTCTACGATTTAACTAAACTTCTAGTGTTTATATTTTATGCATAATTTATTAACTTCTAAAATATACATATATCCTATTGATAGATGACGTGCTTCGTATTTTATTAAAATTATTACCTGACTATGTTAAAAAGGTGTGGAATGTTATTTTGGAGATAACTTGGTTCCATAGAAATATAGAGAGATGCTAAGTAATGCGCTGAGTTCGAAACTCAGTGTCGTATTAGAAATTCACACATACAAAGAAATCAAATTATGTGCTCATTATCCACTGCGGTATCAGTATTCAACGTTCGAATAATCTTTAGTACTATGCAAGCAATATAAACTGTTTACATAATGACGTCGCTACTGTCATCATTGCTTTCACAAGCAATATGTTCCAATTTGTCCCTTGTCACATTTCCCTTTAGTTTCTGTGATCTGTGCTTGTTTCTAAGTTGATATCAATGAAATATTCCTTAGTACTTTTGATTTAATTTTTTTTTTGACACGTGTTTGAAAAATCAAGGTCAGATTACAATAAAATAACAAGTGAAAACGTAACATTGCATTGCAACTCGCAATTTCGCAATATTGATGAGGAGATCCCATTGGAAAGTCTGTATTCATTCCTAGGATTCCCCTAACACCATCAAATTCAAGAGACTTCAAGAGAGTGCAGTTTCCCATCTCATGCTTAGGGACCACGGTTTAAAATAGTGTGGTTGCATAGAGCCTGCAACGGGCAACCGCGTGCGCAGCTGCTCATACTAATTCTCGATAAAAAGCAAGTGTTGGCGCCCTCACGAGTTTTAGCGGAGTTCCACATGGTAGCGGGAGTAGACTTAATGGAAATCTATGCTTCTCCGACGACCAGTTGTATGTGGCATACTCCAGAGTATGCGCACACAATAGCCTGGTGATTTTAACACCCGAAGGAAAAACAAAAAAACATTGTTTACAAAGAAATCTGCGGCAGGTGTAGTGTTTTAATTTTGTTTTAGAAAGATCTCATAATTTTGTAAGTATTCAAATATTTAAACATAATAATTTGTAGATTTTATATCAAAAAATATAATCATTTATTTTAACAAAATTAATTTTCTTAGAATATTTTAATTCTATTAGAACCATTTTCCACTTCATCGCAGAAGAAGTCGCGGGCAAAAAGCTAGTATGAAATATGTAGTATTGCCCGCGGCTTCACCCGCTTGAAATTTAGTTTGTCACAGATCGTCATAAATTATAGCCTAACATTGTTATTCTGGTCGACGCCAGGGATGGATGAGCGTCGCTGTCGCTGGCGACAGGGTCTTCTGGTTCAGGGTTCATGGCGTAGGTCTCAGGCAAAATGAAATCCACTCGTAGAAATTAATAAATTCAGTGTATTCACGAAAATAATTACACACAGCACTAGAGTCGTATCGGAACTGAGTGAACCAAAGGTCTTGCGATAGGAACTTCCGACCCGAGTGATAGTTGAACACAGACTGCCTAGTACTGCTGTACTGTACCTACTGTAAAGTTTCATCAAAATCTGTTCAGTAGTTTTTGCGTGAAAGTGTAACAAACATCCAGACATCCACACAAACTTTCGTATTTATAATATTAGTAAGACTAGTAAGAAGTAAGATAGTAAGATGAATTATTTTAGTTATTTGTTTACTTATAATAATATTTATTTATTTATTTCTTAGCTCTGTCTGATAATGGATCTGGAGGAGATGCAATGGCCACCTCCGTAACAAAACAATAGAACCCTATGGAGTTTGGGCTTGTGTGATTCGCCTTGACGAATATTTCGTATCCAGTCCAGGGCCCGATGATGGAGCTGTAAAGGGGCAGATTTTTTTTTCACTATGTGACTGTCTTTATTTTGTACTTAATATACAGGGTGTTTGGCGCATCGTGTGCCAAAATGATTTGGCGGATAGAATGGGTCATTTCCTATACTTTCAGCCCCCATAACACGTTCCATGTCAGGCGGCTACTTTTATATTAATTTTTAGTAATTTCACCAAAATACCCAAATCGCATCATTTAATTTCAATTTAAAAAAAAACTACTAGGCGTAGCCTCAAAGTAAATATTTTGTGAAGTTTTTACCTGCTTTGAACTTATTGTAAAGTAAAAAAAAGGTTCAAAATTCAAAATTTGAATATCAGTCCGAGTAGAGTCAATGCACTTATTTAAGGAATTTGTGAAGTTGTTGTTATTATTTAAACATGATTAGTATACCGTTTGAATGGGGATAGACTAGAGAAGTTTTGATAAAATCCGAAGATCGCTATCTCTTTTAATTTTTTTATTATAGCCATGTAAACTTAATTGTTCAGTCCATTTTTAACTTTTCGGAAAACTTCAAAGCTGAATTTAAAAAAAACTAGATGATATTTGCCGGTAAATTTAGATTTGATGCAACCCTACATCAATGCACGTCAAAACAAGATATTTACTTTGAGGCTACGCCTAGTAGTTTTTTTTAAATCGAAATTAAATGATGCGATTTGGGTATTTTGGTGAAATTACTAAAAAAATTCATATAAAAGTAGCCGCCTGGCATGGAACGTGTTATGGGGGCTGAAAATATAGAAAATGACCCATTCTATCCGCCAAATAATTTTGGCACACGATGCGCCAAACACCCTGTATATTTTACATATTATACCTATTCGTGTTTCATTATGAATCGAAATATAAAAGACTTATTAAACTCTATCAAAAATTTAAATTAATTTATCAAGTTTGAATACCTCATTCTACCTTAAAATTAATAACTTAAATCAAGTCTTAATACGGTCACGGCTCAAGATTTTTTTGTCCATTTCAGCGTTCTTTTTACTCTTTTGACGTTGCGTTGACAGCTTTTACCTAAATTCGCGCGGAATATTTTTGTGAAATGGCTCTTAATAATTAACTCACTCGTTAGCGATGGCTTTAAAATGTAAACTCTAGGTTGTAGCTTACTGGTCTCAATACTATGTATAAGTAAGATATTCATTGAAATCGCACACACGTAAAAGACTTCGATCTTAATAGACTATTTGACACCACCAATCAATTGCCGTTCTTTTTTTTATGCAGGACAAGGCAGGTATTAAAACGAGCCTCTCCCATAGATTTTGTATGGCAAAGTTGAAAAGTTGTGATTTCGAATAATTGGGGAATGGTGTCAATTATTCTATCGTGTTGGTGTTAGACTGCCCGCTAAACCGTGGTAAACCCACTCGTAACAATGCACAAGTGTCTTAGCTTATCACGAGGGGTTAACGGGACTAACAGCCTTTTTATTAAAATTTTAGTAGGTACTTACAGCTACTACACCTTGCTTTACAAATTGTGGACAGATCTTGGAATACATACATACCTACATATTGTATAGTATTAATTATCAATTAAATTTCTCCAACGCTTGCCAACGTCAATTACAATATGCCGTATTAATTGGACAAATTGCTATGAGATTGATTATATTATTAGCTAAATTATATTATTATTGTAAACGGCATTTACGTACAAAATAAACTAGGGATTTATAAATATTTAAGCTTTTATAGTTGGTAGGTCCTTGGAATTTATTATACTACTAGCGGCCGCCCGCGACTTCGTACGCGTGGACCCCGTTTTACCCTCTTAGGGGTTGACTTTTATAAACTCCGTTCTTAGCGGATGTCTACACCCTATAAGGAACCACCTACCTGCCAAATTTCAAGTTTGTAGGTCTTGTAGTTTCTGAGATTTTGTGATTAATCAGTGAGTGGTATTTCGCTTATAAATACATAAATAGATTAAGTACGATTACTACATAGTTATATCCCAAGATCGTAATATTCTTTAGTCTATTCAATTAAAATACTACTTACGTGCATATTATGCTGATAACTTCGTAATAAAATGTTTCTTTACTGCGAATTTTCATTGAAACTTCTCAAGAGCTATAAAAAATTCCGAGAAAGTAGCATAAAGGCCAGCGCTCTGGCAAGCTATTATTTCTAAAAGGACTGAATGAAAAACCTCTTATGCTTTTAATTTCGCTTGCATCTTTATCTTTTAGTTTGAAAAATACAAAACGCTTGGAAAAATAGCACTTGCGGACACAAATAAGAATATTCTAAGGACTAGCTGTGCCCGCGACTTCGTACATCTGAAACAGTTTGAATATATTTCCCGATTTTGTAACATTTTTCTTTTCTGATCCGCCCCTATTGGCTGTAGGGTGATCTTAAGTATATAGCCTAAAATCTTCCTCAATAAATAGTTTCGCAACACAAAAATATTTTTTCAAATCGGACCAGTACCTAGTTCCTGAGATTAGCGCGTTCAACCAATCAAACAAACTCTTCAGCTTTATAATATTAAAGTACCTATGATAGGTACAGATAAGTTATTCCGTTGTTATGAGGTACGCTGAAGTATTCTACCTACATTACCCTTTTATCTCAGTTGTTACACGCGATGGAAGAATAACCATTTAGTGGAAGGTCCAATGGACGGATGACCCAGTTGCGGTATCGAGGAGGTTTTAGATTGCCTTGGCTATCGGAGCGTGGATTCTCAGTGAAATCAATGGAGAAATATTTTGAGATGATGATAAAAGGTCTTGAATACTGTTTATTTGTCCAAATAATTTAAACATTTCTAAGTTTGTATACTTATACTTAATGCCCTTGTTTACACGATCCCAAAGATTTTTTTATTAGTCATTTATTTACTATGCTTATAAAGCTGAAAGATTTGCTGTATGTTTGTATTGAATATACTCCGGCAAAGCTAGTGAATAATAAATTTGATGACGTAATTTGAATTTTAAGGCATAAATGTACAAATAAATGATATTTCCTGTTCCAAAAAGCTAGTATCTTTGAATATAAAGAAAAATATTCAAGCTCCTAGATTCCAACGATTAACATAGACGGGCCGTAGCTCACCCGCCATTGTGCGCGTTATGAATTTCATAAATAAACACAAAACATTTTAATTAAACTGTATCTGTGCTTAGCTCGCTGTGTTTTGGCCTGTACTATGTTTTTGATTATTTTGCTTAAATCTGAGAGAGTATTGCGTAGTGGGTTTTGGCTTTTTTCAGGTTATGTAGGTACTAACAAATATAACTGAATGTTATGTAGGCTATTTTAGTCTATTTCGTGTTTAAAGTCATAGGTGTTTGAGTAGGTATTGTTTCCTAAATAAGCCATAGACCATATTAGGAGATAAGACTGAAGGTCATAGACTTATTAACTCTGAAAGGGATCAACACCACCGGTATCGGTATCGCCTTTCGTGAGCTGTCATCGAATTTCGCGCGCTGTCAACCGCAAGACGAGGCATTTACGTTACAGTGCATCTGCACTACCTACCTACACCTATCTAGGTGTGCGTCGCAGTATGGAGTTTGTTTCATACAAATAGTACTGACCGCCTTGAGTTGATACGGTTGCGATCCCTTTCCAGTTTAAAATTATATTCAATTGAGCATTGAGTCCTGTGATTATTTATGACACTATTAAAATTAAAATTGTAAACATTCTACTTATTGTAACAGAAACGAGAAACAAACGAGGTTCCACCGAGTTATCTTAGTAGGGATGAAGATAATAACAACTGCAGTGAGGTACACAATCATAATTGTAATAGGATTAGTGCAATGGATAAGTGTAAATCCGGTGCAGCCAGGCTTTTTGTACAGTCAGCACATCAGACTGTACATTTTTGTAGCAAAATAGCTTCTATTGCAACTTACATAGATGCCACAGTGTTTAGTTTGCTGTACTGTAGTATAATGTCGCAATATCGTTGCCGTTTACATAAATGCCTTAGCATGAGTTGCACCACCTAACTTTGACCGTAACTATAACGATAACCGGTGTTTTTTGTATGGAGTTGACAGATTTTTGACGTTTGTCAAAGTTAAAGTAAGATGGTGCAACCCAGCCTTTGTTGCGAGGTTAGACCGCTTACGGTCTAGGAGTTTGAAAGGATTATTTCGATCTGAACGATTATCCTGTTTACAATCATTCTTTAGTTGTAAATCCTATACCTACAACTTTTGATAGCTGTAATCAGTAAAGATAGAGTTGTGTCTTTAAGCACAGGATACTTGCCTCAATGAACGCTAAATCGCGCTTATCGCTTATGGCAATATTTTTATGACAAATCTCCCTTTTCCGATATTATAAATGCGAAAGTAACTCTGTCTGTCTGTCTTGCTTTCACGCCTAAACCACTGAACCGATTTTGATGAAATTTGGCATAGAGATACTTAGTTTGAGTCCCGGGAAAGGACATAGGATAGTTTTTATCCCGGTTTTTGAAACAGGGATGTGCGCGGTAAAGGTTTTCTGTGACAGACAAAATTCCACGCGGGCGAAGCTGCGGGCGGAAAGCTAGTGATAAATATTTGCTTGACTGTTCAAAAGCCAAAAATGTCGCTACAAGTCTGTGTTAAAATTGGAATAAGGTGATGTTGTTCACTTTTTGGCCACTTAAGACGTCAGGAACTATTTGATACTGACTGTACCATCAAGTTATAGTTACTTTTGGATTATTATTCTGAACATTTTCAGTGCTTTATACAGTGTAAACCAGCGTGAAAATTGCCACTTTGTATGCTGAAAATCAAACAAAAAATTTAAAGCTCGTAATAATACTTAATTTCCGATACTCTTTACAGCCTATGAAGGGCGTTTAATTGAAAAGGGCACATTCTCTTCCAAGGTTAAAAATGTTATTAAAATGCAAAATCTTTTTTCAAAAAAAACTAATTACAGTTCTGTTTTAGATTGAAAAAGTGTTATTTGTATTTTTATGTTTCTTTGTCTCTGTTCGGTGTTTGACCTAGCCGCACTACAAGTGAAATAAATAAAATTAAATAACACCAATGAGATTAAACATAAGCGCCTTTCTAAATTAAAAATATCTATGGATTTTCTTAGAATTAACTTAAAGAATAAAGGGATACCAATTCTCGTTTGCACATTGTTCTACAGTTAAAAGGACAGTGCCAATCCATGTATGGAAGTTGGACCAAGTGCTGCCCAGAATGAAACGATAGTGCATTTTGTTCCTCAGGCCAATACTAATTTGTGAACCGAAGCGCACTGAAATCTATCCCTGGAGTTAAGAGAAAAAAAGAGTTTTGTTTTGAATTATTTACATACAAAATATCATCGATGTATACGTACTACGCATAAGATTTCGCGATTATGGCATTAAATAACACTTGCTACGTTGAACTTAACCATACTGCATCCGTACACCTTACTTTAGTACGACTTCGACATTCTTTATAAGCGATCAAGCGCTGTTGCAGTAGTTTAGTTACTTGACAAAAATTAATTATTTCCAAAATGGAGCAAGAAGTTTTAGCTTACAATAACTTCAATAATAATCGATTGTAATACACCAATAAATGGATTTTTTGCAAGTATAGAAAACTAAAACTTCTTGCTTCATTTTGGAAATAATGAATTTTTTCAACTTACCAAACAATTAAAACAGCGCTAGATCGTTTATAAAGAATGTCTAAATCGCACTAAAGTAACGTGTACGGATACATTATGGTTAAGTTCAACATAGCGAGTGTTATTTAATGCCACAATCGCGAAATCTAATGCGTAGTACGTATACATCGATGATATTTTGTATGTAAATAATTCAAAACAAAACTCTTTTTTTCTCTTAACTCCAGGGATAGATTTCAGTGCGCTTCGGTTTACACATTAGTATAGGCCTGAGGAACAAAATGCACTATGGGTTGATTCTGGGCAACACTTGGTCCAGACCCTGGCACTATCCTTTAGATCTTATTTATTTATTTAATGTAGCCTCAAGAGCTGTATGAAAAACATATAGGTAACACGCTGTATAACCAATGTTAGGTACCATTCGCTTTAGGAGAGTCAACTGTTTATTGCAATTTTATTTATACCGCAAAAGTGCAGACAAGCAAAAGAGATTGACCTCCATTCAGAATTAAGTGGCGGCTGACCGAATTTCCAGTTTGTGTCCATTTTATTGCTAGATGGTAGGCTCACAACAATTGTCTGAGTAGATTTGATGACATACGGATTGAAAATAAAATGCTAGGTACTAAAAATATTATTCTGGATCAAAAAGTAGGTAATTCCACAGGATGGACTACCAGTGCCATTAAGTTAAAAATCATTCGGAATGTTATCAGTCTTTAAGAGGGGTCACGCATTGAAAGTCTGTAGCTACTGTATCAGACAAACTTCTTCTTCTTTTCGTGTCGACAACAAACCTACACAGTGTCAGCCCAAAACTCCGCCACAAGAGTGGTGTTGTCAGCGACACTCATCAAATCCTCCTGAGTGCAGTTGCTCGGGCATTAGACAAACTATTGGGTAAATTCACTTTTTTCCGTTGGGAAATGCATGAAGTACAGGCGTGGGGGCTCTCCTATCCATTAATACCTGACGGTGTCCTTCGGAGCCCAATGAAATGGAGCCGCGAGTTACTGTCCCAACGTGGACATTCGTTCGCGGATCTAGGTAAACCCACTGTATCACCAAACATTATTATCAATAATACTTATGCATGAACTTTTGACCTAAAAGCCTTTTCTTGTTAGTGATGCCACCAATAAATAATTGCTTGTTGTCTCTCACTTGGAACAGAAACATTGAATTTGTTTTAAGGTGTACGATCTCGATAAGGCTAATAAATTTTATTTACGTTTCTGATCTTGGCTTTTAAATTTCAACACTGGAAACAGGTAGGGCAGGCTCACTTTGTAAACTAACCATAGGTGGTTTTAGGTACGGTGCAAAGATCGAATTAATTTAAACAGGTTTTAACGCTATACGCTTTTTTTTGTTCTATCAGAGCGGTCGTGGTCACGAAGAGGCGTTGTTTACATCGGTTGTAGAGGCGGATCCAACTCTACGCACGATCTCCCGCCATCTCTCTCTGTTGGCAGACTGTCTGGTGCAGTCACATAAGCCGTCTCCCACTGCCGATTTCACTTGGTCGGTCCAGCGCATAGGTGACCTGCTACGCGATCGGGTTCCTTCGACTTTTCCTTGGACGACCAATCGCTCTGTGGAGTTGTCATCCCGCCTTAAGACATGTCCAACGAGTTACTTAAACTGTATTCTTCACCAGATCGCTGGTCCACTTAGCGTCCAGCTATGTGCCCCACACACTTACACAAGCCACTTAAATAAGGTATTTGGTTTTCCTGCGGATCTCCTCATTTCTGCTTCGGTCACTGCCTGTGTTACTACAGGAAATTTATAAAAAGTCCTGCAAAATACCCTGCTGTTATAACTTTTTCAACTGTGACCAGTACCAACAACTCCGATTCAGTCATTTGGGATACATTAGGGAACATTAAGATATTGTACCGAGCACTTTTCAGTGTACTTGATTATGCTGAGTGTAAAACTCATTTGAATAAGTCGATTTCAATATTGAAAGAAACTTTTTCACAAGATTTAAGCTTCTTAAGTTTAAGCTATTATTATGTTTAGGCTTTGGAAGTAATCCTTAACTGGCCTTATATTTTTTGACTTTAATCTTCATTCGTTTCAGCCAAATGACAGTCACTGCTGGACAAAGGTCTCCCACAAGGATTGTAACTGATTGTACTGATAAAAAACTTCATAAATCGTCTACTTAACTATTGACCTAGCGCTTAACTCAGTGCTTGAGGTATGGAAGCGGCTTAGAAAGGGTGACTCAATGTCACCCCGTGTTATGACGTGGCATATAAATCTGAACCTTTGAAGGACCTCTGAAGTCTCGCTAACATTAATTGACGTTACAAAAACATCCTGCCGTACTCCCATACCTTAGGCACTAAGTTAAGCATCTATAGTTATTTTGATACCTATATTTCATGGATTTTCACTAAGTGAGATCCATAATGGCCGACCAGAACTACTTCCAGCCGATATCATGCTCCATTACCCGCCCAAACAATTAAGACGACCCATCTATAGCCGTTTTCCGGGGATTCCCTCTACAAACCCGTAAACTTTCGGCTCTATATTCTATAACTTTTTGGAATGTATTATAATAATACCTGATATTATCAAGTAAAGTCCAATTCACAGTTTCGTGGAAGTAACTGAACGTGAACGCTCTTTGATTCGGATTTTACTGTTAATTTCAATTATTAGATGTAACAATAGAATGTTAAAGAATACTTCGTTTTATTTAATGTTCTAATTCCAAGAGTTAATCTTTGAAATCAGTTCTTTGAAAATGATGAAATGAAATAAAATTACTTGAATCACAACTGAGCTAGACGAAGAAGATTCTTTCTTACCATATTATTTACTAACCATAACCAAAATTCCTAGTTTTTTTATTAAAGTACGTTTTTTCTACTGTTCTACTTGTAACAAAGACAATATTCCTGTAACTGTAGGGCATGGTTATTGATGGACAATAAACGACGATACATAATTATAAAATTATCACTTCACGGGATTTATTGCAACAATATCTATTTTAACGACAAATGGAGAAGAGACTCAAGAGGGATAAGCAACCAATGGTGAGCAGGGAACCAGCTTTCCTTCCGTACGTGAAAGGGGTAATGGATAAAATTGGAACAGTACTCAACAAATACTCCATTAAGACTGTATATTACAGTTGCCGCGAATACTCGCTATTATTCGGTATTCGGCATTACTCGACATTTTTTTGATATTCGTCGAATACCGAATAATAGCTAGTATTATTCGGCATTCGGCGAATAGTCGTTTAAAATAAACTTTTAGTGAACAAAAAAAGTAATGAGTTAAAAATAATCATATTTTTATTATTTTCCCTAATAAAACAATACATAATATCAATTATTATTTGTAATAGTTATGTACCTGTGCCTATCATATTCATGAAATTAACCCTCCGTGTACCAGGTGACTAAAAGTTACGTCACGTACCAGGGGGGGTATGACATACCCTAATAAACAAAGTAAAAAAAATTTCATAGAATTTTTTTTGATGGAATTTAATATTGATTATTTACGTATGCTTATTAGGTTTAAGAAAATATCTGAGCTGAAAATATGTATTTTAACATTTTTATCATAAAAAAAACAAAAAGACACAATTTCCGTTGTTCTTGTAATTTAGGAATCAGTTTCTTATGTATAATTTATAATTAGTGCCTCTAATTATGACAACCGTTTTTATTTAACAAAGTACAATATATTAATGTACTTATAATTTAAAAGTAAATTAGAAACGACGACATCGTAAAGGTAGCAGGGAAGCGCTGGACGCAGGCCGCTACCAATCTATCAACATGGAAAGCATTGGGGGAGGCCTATGTTCAGCAGTGGACGTCCTATGGCTGAAATGATGATGATGATGATGATGAAATTAAAAACTGGAATTACATTTATTTTAATCATCGGTTTTCAATTTACCACAATATTCTGAAGAAAGAAAATGAGTATGCTCAATGCATAAAATGGGAGCGTAACAATTTCATAAGTAGGTATGTATAACATGAAACAGATTTCTTTAACTTTATTGTTTTCTTTTCTCACAACCTTAGAAGAAATTAGAAATAATTTTATTTTTTTTATGTCGAATAGTAATGTCGAGTTATTCGACTATTCGCCAAAGTGAATGGCGAATAATCGGTATTCGACTATTCGCTATAACCACTATTCGCGGCAACTCTACTGTATATAGCCCGTTGTCAAAAGTAACGAAGGAAATTCGCTCGCCAAAGGATATTTATTATACCTCTTCAGACGCCGGGTGTCTATAAGATCGATTGCAGCTGTGGTAGTTCTTATATAGGACAAACTAAGCGGTCTATAGCTGAAAGAGTCAAAGAACACATAGCGGCTGTAAAGAACCGACAGACGTGCAAATCTGCGATAGCTGAACATCTGTTAACTTCGGACGTTAATCATTGGATGGAACTTCATGACCCGAAAATCCTCTCAACTGATAGGCATTACCATGTTAGGTTGATACGTGAAGCCATTGAAATTAAAAATCATAAGAATTTTAATCGAGAAGATGGATTTAACCTATCATCAGCGTGGAATCCGGTGATAACGAAGTACAAATCGCGTTCTAGGCCGTCTCAGAGAAACCCGGACACTGTTAGTGTAGTTTGTCGGACTGACTGTACCACTGACGAAAATATTGTGCAAATGCGGGTGGGTGAAGAAAACTCATCGCGCCGGAGCAGACGACGCCGCATCTCTTCAGTCTGCCCGCGACCATGACTCGTGCAACCGAGCCGAAACGTCGGGAGGGTAAATATTATTTACCGTTAAAATAGATATTGTTGCAATAAATCCCGTGAAGTGATAATTTTATAGTAAAAAATGCAACATAATAGTTTAAAATATTATGATACATAATTAAATTATGCTAATATTTTTAACAAACAAACGCTGGCCGTAACAGCGTATTACAATTGAAAATTTCGACGGGTTCATCCAGTGTCTAAGTAGCTCAGTTGGAAGAACAGTCGCCTGGCAAGCGGAAGGTCGTGGATACAAATCTCGCCTTAGGCAGTTCGATTTTTTTAAGTTATTTATAATTTTCAAATCAATATTTTTAAGGCAATACTTAAAGGCTTACTGGTAAAGGTCGCGGGTAGCACCTGGACGCGTGCAGAGCACCGGTCGTTGTGAAAATCTTTAGGGAAGGCCTTTTTCCAGCAGTTTACGTCATTCAGCTGAAACGAAAGCGAGCTAAAAGCGCTTCATACACTTTAAGCCTACCGCTGCTTTGGTACAAATTCGTGCCACTTTTGAGAAACTGAAAAATAAGGTTATGTTTCTAACCTTATTTTTCCGTTTCCCAAAACGAGTTTTTCCAACTGATTGTAAACCTCAACCAATATCTAATATCCTCAAGCTCAGACGATACTGACGGCTAAGTTACAGAATCCCAGTAATCCTGGGGGGAGAGTGGGGCGGTCACGTGTCGGGGGCAAGTCGGGTGATTTATTAAAACTATACCGGGTGTTGTTGCGTTCTGTCGGCACCATTTTTTAACTTTGATATTCTTTGCGAGTTACAAGATGTCTTGATATTATACAAAGCACGATTTGTGTAAAAAGTACGTAGAGTAGTAGTACGTAATGGCTTTTGCGGGTTTTGTAAACAGGTTTTGGTACATACATGCCTGAAACAGAGCAGGCAAATTGATTTGAAAATTATAAATAACTTGAAAACATCGAACTGCCTAAGGCGGGAATTGAACCCACGACCTTCCGCTTGCAGGGCGACTGCTCTTTCAACTGAGATGAATTTGAGATGCAACTCTTAACGCTAAAAATGAAATAACTAGGCAAAATTGATATCTGAAAAAAATAATTAATCTTTTCTCAGAAAAAATGTGTACAGATTATAGAGTACTATTCATTTTCATGAGTAGGTATATGATTGGCCGACTCGTAAAATAGGGATTCTAAAATTATTTTTCTTTTATTCAAATCAAATCAAATATTTTATTCAGTACATAGGCCCATTCTAGGGCACTTATACACGTCCCAAATATAGTTTGCCTTACCACCACTTCGGGACAACATAAATGGGCTGGTGCTGAGACGAAGTGGCGGAAGAAACGCAGTCTTATTATTCTTTATATTTTTTAATTTCTAGACTGAATTTTATTATCAAGTTATGAATTCATAAAATTCATTTATTTTTGCAAATAGGCTTTAAAAAAGCGCTTTTACACGTCCCAATATTAACCCTACCACTGCTTCGGGACAATAAATGGGCCAGTGCTGAGAAGAAGCAGCGCAAGAAACTCAGTCACTATTGTTAACCAAAACATGTAACTAATAAGCAGGCAATTAACTCAGTAATCGTATTATCATCTGTAAACTAGGTTAAACTCAGTTTGCACTTACAGCAGCAAGATGGTTCGATCGGTAACTGCTCAAAGTCTGTTTACTTGATGTACCAACTAATTAACCGTTAATTTAACTAACAAACTCACTCGGAATAGCTAATATCGAGTAATTAGAGCATTAAGCAAAATCATATGTCAACCACACACAACCGCCTCTGTGGTCTAGTGGTAAGACCACCTGCTTTAGACGCAGAGGTCCCGTATTCGATTCCCAGTGGGGGCAGATTTTTCTGTTCGGTTTGGTTGGTAGTAGGGCTTGTTCTAAGTCCGCCTGGCTAGCTACCACCATCTTACCTAAGTCTGTCGCCATAACAACAATGTTAACAGCCTTATTGTGTTCCGGCAGTTAGAGGTAAGATAGCCAGTTCCTCCGTGGTTGAGGATTCCGGGTGAAGCTCGCTTCCACCTTTGGCCTAGGTTCTAAATTGTTTGAATGAATCTTGGTTGCATTACCTATACCTACTTTTTGTTGAAATTACTCGTACGTAATACGTATCTCGATATGTTTTTGTACAAAATTATGATTATGAGTAGTTACATAAACTTACGCACTTTCAGAAGCAGACTGTGAAGACAAAAGTTGCAGACAGAAGCTAGTCAAGAATAAATCGCTTATTCAAAATTGTAAAACAAAGCTCACTAGTTGCTTTTAAGCTCGAATAAATTCTTTGTCGCTTTGTATCTTAATTTAATTTTGCTATGATAGACTAAAACAATGTAATTAAAGTTGAATAGTGTATTTAGAAAGGCGAAAACAACAAGGTTCCTTTTAAAATGGCCAAATGCGTGTCAAAAGGTATAGCTAAGGGTTCAGTATCAACACTGGTCTATTTATTGTCCCGAAGCAGTGGTAGGGTTAATACTGGGACGTATAAAAGTGCTTTTTAAAAGCCTATTTGCAAAAATAAATGGGTTTTATGGGTTTTTTATGAGTGTAAATATCAGTAGTTAGGTCAATTAGTTACATATTTTTTCCCCTCTTCTTCGCGTAGCTTATGTATAAGAATGTCGTACCTATTCTTTCTGAGTCCATGGTGTAATCAATGTTAAACCAAAACACGAATATAAAACCGATTTGGTCTTTCAATAAGACGCCCAATCTCCCTAATATATTCAACGAGCTGCCAAACAGCCGAACTATTCATAAAACGTGATTAAAATTTTCCAACGCGAACGCAATCTAGGTTTAAGACGGACGACTCATGAATCTCAAAAGGCTATCGAAATGCATTAACTGGAGAGTCTCATAGATAAGGGCCCCTGATGGCCCTCCCAAGATTTGTGCTGAACTCCTTAGATATTGAGGGACTCTTGAAGATATTTGATCGGATTCATAATCTAAAGGACCGTTCAACGTCACTCCATGAATTTAATCATTCGGCATTAGAATGAGTATGGGATGAGTGGATGGGTTTCAATGGAGATTACGCGGAATTTCCGTACGTGGATTCTCCACGAGTCATGTCTTTTGTTACTATAAAATAGATTTTGTTATATTCCACGTTTAACTATTTTTAGTATTTTTTAGGTTTTCTATCAGTACCACCTATTTTTTTTTTGTTTTGTACTAATAACATTTTGAGTACATGAGCATAAATAACATTTTTATCGATTTTTATGTTGCAAGTAGTCTAAATCTATATTATCTATAAAAGCGAAAGGTCACTGACTCACTCACTCAACTTGTCCTTCACTGGTTGGGTTTTTTATTTACGGTCAAGCTGTAGATCCTGGCTACACAGGAGATGCAGCGGTGGGAACGAGAGGTGGGAATAGTCCCGTCACTCACTCACTCATCACGAAATCTCAGAAACTACAAGTGCTAGAAGTCTCAAATTTTGCATGGGGGTTCCTTTTAGAACGTAGGTGCTCACCAAGACGGGATTTTGCAAAACTCAACCCCTAAGGGGGTAAACGGGATCCACGCTTACGAATCGAATCAACGGCTAGTAAAGTAAATATAAAGCACGGAACCCTTCGTCTCCGAGCTAAACCTGTACTTGGGCAATTTTTGTCGGTTCACGTTACCAAAACTGCTAAAAGTACACACAAGGCAGAACAACCGACTGGCAACCAAATACTACGAAACGTCGGTGCGCACTTTGGGAAACAAAATCAAAGGAAAATTCTTATAAGGACGGGGACACATTAGTCTGTGAAACAGCACACTTTTGTTGTACGTAACTTTAGATGGTAATTTAATGCATTAATTAAAAGTCCCTAATTAAATTAGTAAACTAATGAATACCTACTGGACTATTTTGATGAAAGGCAATCTTAATTTTGTAGTTGTGATATCACAAAATAGATGACGTCAACGTCTTGTTCTTAGGCTGAGTTGCACCACCTAACTTTGACCGTAACTATGACGATAACCGGTGTGATTTTTATGGAGTTTGACAGATTTTTGACGTTTGTCAAAGTTAAAGTAAGATGATGGAACCCAGCCTTAGTCTACAATGCTGAGAAATTTTGGTGACAAATAATGATTGTCAACGTTTTGTACCTATGTTTCATTTTATGCGTTTCTTCCTAGTTAAATTAAACATAATCAAAAAGGATGCGTCAATGAATAAAATTAATAATTTATTTATACCACCCAGCCTTTTTAGATCCTCTAACTTTCGCTAGAAAAATTAACTAAGTACATAAAAACTTTTTATGAGCTCACATAAATTCGCTACAGTTTGCTCGCAACTTTATACGCGTTGAATAAAATACTACGGAGTTTTAAATTCAGTAGTATTGCAGAACTCAAATAACTATTTTTATTTTTTTCTGTCCCATAAGAAGGCGCCAGACCCTTTTAATGGCGCTTACATACTCATCCAAGTTAAAGCATAAAGTAAAAATAGTATAATTTTAACGCCCGTATTCACAAACGATGCTTGCTTACGTGATGCAACAAATCGAACGCACAGCGTTGAATAGAGCTCTGTGATTGGTTCGTGTGTGACCCGTGAGCGTCCACGAGCACTGTGAGACCTTATAGTAATGTTTGTGAATACGGACGTAAGCAGCATTCTTTGCTGAGTAACCTGTAATACATGGGCCATCTTGCTTTATTGTCTTGTATGACGTTACTACTCCATAGATCATCACTGGCATGACAAAATCGAACACTCCGATACACCTTCCTTATTTAATGTAAAAATATACAGGGTGGAATTTTGTGATGCCACCTGGAGGAAAAGTGCTAAATAAAAAAACAGATTTTTACAAACATCCTTAAATACTCGCAGGTAATTCCTTCCAATAAATTATCCTGCGACGCTGAGCCTCTCAAAATAAAATTAAACTTTGCTCCGTACTTATATAAAATTTATTGGCAAATATTGTTTTTAATTAACCTGTACGTTAATATTTACGATCGAACAAAACCGCGATGTTACGTTTTGCAATATCCTGTGCCCGGACGGGGGATTATTATTTTATCAGCTGGAAAACTATATTAAACTCCCAATTAAGAATTAAATGTTAATATAATGTGTAATCCCTATGGCATGGAATTTATTTTGGAGAAGCTATAGCGATGGTATAAAATATGACAATATAACTATTATGTTTAGAAAATATTAGAAATGTTTGTTCGTTTTTTAGTCAAACTACTTACTTGCTGGGGCAGGAAAGTTCTTGAGTGGCGACCACGAGCCGGAAGACGTAGCGTGGGCAGGCCTCCCACTAGGTGGACCGACGATTTGGTGAAGGTCGCGGGAGGTGCCTGGATGCGAGCAGCGCAGGATCGGTTTTCGTGGAAATCCTTGGGGGAGGCCTTTGTCCAGTAGTGGACGTCTTTCGGCTGAAACGAACGAACGAACATACTCAAATTTGTGAACTATACATAAGGTACTGTAAGGTATTCTATGGTACGTACACCTTGACGTTGATGGGACCTTGAAAAACTTGGAAAGAGATGGAAACTTGTAAGTATGGGAAACTATCATTTTCTTCATTTAGGCTTATAACAATTTTTTTTTATCCATAACGAGGAAGCTCTTGGCCTGTATCTCACCTGATGGTAAGTGACGATCAGGCCGAAGGTCATTTATGCTTAAATCTATCAGAACAAATCCACGGGAAAAGTCTTGAAGGTTTTCCTAATTTTCTATACTGCCGGCGGCTTCTCACTTGTGGACGAATAAATACTAGGTTTTTCTGGCAGTTTTGATCTGATCTGACTGAGGTCTCTATATTGATATTGTATTATTCTACGAGTATTCACTGTAATTCTTTTCTATTACAAATATATAAACCGATTTCAAATTCGCAGTATAAAACCCTTATTATACCTAACCTTATAGAGATAGGGAGCTAAAATAATTATAACCAAAACAAAATAAATGGAGTACATTTTTATGTCTCTAGCAACATTAAACATTTTTTTCAAAGACTTATACAATTAAAAAGGTTGTTATGGAAGCATAACATCAATCATAAGAACTTTTCTAGACACCCCCTTAGGCCAGTCGTCCGTCCACCGGAAGCGGATGTAGCTCGCGGTCCTGGCTGTGTAATTTCGCGCGTTCGCTTCCCGCGTTTTATTTTTGAATGTTTTCTTTTTTTTTAGTCTATGGTCGATACACTAAGGAATAGGAGGCGTACAGCCTTTGTTTTAAAAGTATTTCATCAGTATTTGCACAGGTATTTGCGATTGGCTTGCAGCAAGAAAAAAGGCAGTCAATTTGGGATATTTTTGGGCTAAATAAAGCCTTTTAGTTTTGCCTATTAGTTAATACCTAATATTGAAAACAATAAAACATAGTAGCTACACACAATATCGCACATTGAATTACTAGTCCAATCAAACAAGATTATTTCAATTTAACAATAGAGCGCATAGTGTGCATTCACCTATGCTCAAATTGAGCTCTTTGTGAATTACTGTAAGTGTAGCAAACGCACCACGATGAAAAGGCGATTGGTGGCTTCCAGCTACACCTGGATCAAACCGTAGAAGGCTTGCCGGTAAAAAGGGATCGATGTTCTGTACGAGCAGTACGCAATGACAAAATACTATGCACTCACGTACCTTGAGCAGATCGTTGACAGTTCCACCTCGAGTATGGGCAGCAGCAGTTGGGAAGTCCTTCGGTTTCTAGTACATTTGGGCGTGTAGATGATGAGGTAAGTTGAGATCACATGGGAGGGTGACTAGCACACGCGTCGACGGGCCCGTTAGATACGAATAGAAGATGGCGATGTGACCGGTGCGGCCTCCAAAGCGTGACTGCCCTCAAGTTGTCAATAAAAATCCAACTCGAAGGACGGAGCGCATAAGCAGCCTAGTTTGACTGCGTTTTGTCACTACATCGATACTTATGCAGAGACATCGATACCCGCCATTATTATGAAAATTAAACGAAAAGTTACGATGACGGAACAGTAAGCTTATTTATGTTAAAAGTTTCAATCTAATTTGACTGAAGCATTATTCTAATTCGTGAATTTTTTGCTGTTATTAAAAAGTATTAGTTTCGTAAGAAGAATCAAAACATTTCGTGGAACATAGCTAACTGTACAAATTAATGTTTAAGCAGTCTTATTTCTTCTTAAAGAGTTATTTTAATGCCTCGTTTATTTCTGTTGGCGAATATACTTATACACGTGCCATCTTATTGTAATTTTAAGTTTACACGTGGGACCTATCGTATTTTACACGTTGTTACAACCAAACCCATGTCTACTCGTATAATTATGATGACGGTACTTATAGGCCAGTGAATTTCAAAGTTCATCTTTTGTTTACAAAAAAAAAATTAAGGCTGACCTAACTTTGACCTTAACTATAACGATAACTGGTGATATTTATATGGAGTTTGGCAGATTTTTGACGTTTGTTAAAGTCATGTAAGATGGTGCAACTCAGCCTAAGAAGAAATAGGTAACATTTGGTAACTCGTAATTATATTGCTGGACAAAGGCCTCCCCCAAGGTTTTCCACAATGAACGGTCCTGCGCTGCCCGCATCCAGACTCTTCCCGCGACCTTTACCAGATCGTCGGTCCACCTAGTAGGAGGCCTGCCCACGCTACGTCTTCCAGCCCGTGGTCGCCACTCGAGAACTTTCCTGCCCCAACGGCCATCGTCAGTGGACGTCATTTGGCTGAAACGAACGAACGAACGAATTATATTGCAAGTAGGTACCATAAATGGAGATGGTTTTCTTAAGTAGCTCTGATGGTGATAGCAGTCATCCGGAAAGCGAAAGGTCGTGGGCTCGATTCCCAATTTAGGCAATTCGATTTTTTCAATGTATTTAAAAGTAGCAGAGAAGCGCTGGACGCAGGCCGCTACCAATCGATCAACATGGAAAGCATTGGGGGAGGCCTATGTTCAGCAGTCGACGTCCTATGGCTGAAATGATGATGATGATGATTTACAAATTTAAATTGAGTTGCGAGTCTTAACTCTAAAAAAATTCAATAACTATTAGTCGCTTTAATCTTTTAATAACTTAAGATCTAGGAATTTAACGTGGTAGATAAAATTTGGTGTATTTTTTAAAGCCCCTAAGACTAACTAGAATTCCTCATTTCTTACAGTTCAAACAACAATAGATATTTTTCCAGTAACATCTAAAATAGACATTGAGGTATACATACATCCCATCCGTTTTCTTATCCTATAACATATTACAATAATGATTTAAACTTCTTCGCCGTAAAACATTAAATCCTTGTATAATGATTAATTATCATTAATAGTCCAGTCATTTAAGCTTAAATTAGGTAAGAATCTCGGAATTAGAGATACCCAGCTGTAAGTCTGTAAATACTTGTATATTGACACCCTAAAAGTTGTCTCAAAACCTACATATGGTAGGGTGTAAGCAACTATTAAATTTTAAGGTCAAAGGTCACAAAAATCGTTTTTTTGCGCTTTTTTTGGAAATATCTCATTTCCTATGGGTTTTTTGCTATTTGTATTTATTATCAATATTGTAGAATACTAAATTCTCTACAAATTTTGTTTAAAAAAATTTTTTATACGGTGAACCGTTTTCGAGATAGAGGGCGGAGAGCGCGCGGTCACTGCATCACTTCAGGTCAACTTAAGCGGTTTATGTTTTTCATACAAAAGGATTTTCCCGCTAATTCCCGTGGGAATTTCGGTAATTACTTGTTGTAAATAAGCTTTACCTAAGTTTACTAAGGTACCTACATGCCAAATTTCAAGCGTCTAACTTCCGTTAAGCGTTTAGATTTTTCATACAAAAGGATTTTCCCGCTAATTCCTGTTCCCGTGGGAATTACTAAGTAAACTATAACCTGCCCAGGTGTATGAAGAATAATTGTACCAAGTTTCGTTAAAATCCGTCGAGTAGTATTTGTTTCTATAAGGAACATATAGACGGACAGACAGACAGACAAAAATTTTACTGATTGCATTTTTGGCATCAGTATCGATCACTAATCACCCCCTGATAGTTATTTTGAAAATATATTTCATGTATAGAATTCTGTCCGTCTGTATGTTCCTTATAGAAACAAAAACTACTCGACGGATTTTAACGAAACTTGGTACAATTATTCTTCATACACCTGGGCAGGTTATAATATACTTAGGAATTCCCACGGGTACAGGAATTAGCGGGAAAATCCTTTTGTATGAAAAATCTAAACGCTTAACGGAAGTTAGACGCTTGAAATTTGGCATGTAGGTACCTTAGTAAACTCAAAGCTTAGTTACAACAAGGAATTCCCGAAATTCCCACAGGAATTAGCGGGAAAATCCTGTTGTATGAAAAATCTAAACCGCTTAAGTAGACCTGAAGTGACGCAGTGACCGCACGCTCTCCGCCCTCTATCTCGAAAACGGTTCACCGTATAAAAAAAGTTTTCAAACAAAATTTGTAGAGAATTTAGTATTCTACAATATTGATAATAAATACAAATAGCAAAAAACCCACAGGAAATGAGATATTTCTAAAAAAAGCGCAAAAAACCGATTTTTATGACCGTTGACCTTGAAATTTAATAGTTGCTTACACCCTACCATATGTAGGTTTTGAGACAACTTTTAGGGTGTCAATATACACGTATTTACAGACTTACAGCTGGGTATCTCGAATTCCGAGGTGAACTTACTATAATGACTGGACTATAAATATTTCTTAGAATATTTTTCACGTAGTATATAATAAGCCGTATCTAGTTATTTTATTTTAATGATGCGTAAGACCTTATATCCTTCGTTTCTAATAAGGTAACCTCATTATACCCAAATAATAACAAAAAGGTTATTGTTTCTAGTTAATTAGTGTAATACAATACAATTTATGCCGAAAAATTTTGTGAGAATATAATTTTCACGTTTTATTTCGTTATTCGCCACGAGGCAATGTGATGAGGTTGGATAGAATTCAAATTATAGTTTAGGGTTCCAGGAGCAAAAGGTGCCAACGGAGGTTCCGTGGGCATGATATTTATCCTGGCTATCTGCTTCGGTTTAAGACTTTCGGTTTATACTATCCCGGGGACTACTCAATCTTTCATCATCATCATCATCATCAACAACCGCCTCTGTTGTCTAGTGGTAAGACCACCTGCTTCAGTCGCAGTCGCATTTTTCTGTTCGGTTTGGTTGGTGGTAGGGCTTGTTCTAAGTCCGCCTGGCTAGCTATCACCATCTTACCTAAGTCTGTCGCTATAACAACAATGTTAACAGCATTGTTGTGTTCCGTTATTGAGAGGTAAGATAGCCAGTTCAAATACCTGCCTTGTAATACATAAAAAAAAATCGTAGTTGAATTTTGTAATGCATAACAGCAAAGTGTATTAAAAAAGAAGCGTTTCTAAATTAAATACAACTTTCTCCAACTTTTTCCTGCTCCGTTTAAATTGTAAATGCTGCATTCAATTTATTTGCATGTATGATGTAACCCTTGGAACTTTTGGGAAGTTTAACTTTCAGTACGAGACTAACAAGCATTCTTTAAAACAAACGGAGAACATGTAACTACATATTTCAACAATGATTTGGCCTTTTTACAGAACTGGGCACTTTAGTTACCTAGTCTTTTAAAAATAAGGCCCACTATTCAGTACCTACTTTCTTATGAACTGAAAATTGTTCATGATATTGATTTGTCACTTTACTTAAGATAATGTGTTAAGGCGATTAGAGTCCTCAATGACCTTGAGCGTTTGACCTTCACGCTTCGCACAACACCCGCGCACCCCGCACGAAAACTCCGATTTGACACCGATCAAAAATACACGGGCATAGGTAGGTACAGAATAGAAGCTCTTTCTTCATACATTACTGCCTATTATTTTAAACTTGAATTGATGAACCTTGATGTCGATGTCATTCAACCCAGGCGCAAGTGATCGCCCGAAATGTTCTAAACTAGCGCACCGTATAGTAAGGTATTTATATTTAACAAAAATTACAAATCCATGAACATTTTGTATGGGATAATATTTTTTATTTTATTTTATTTAGCTTACAATGTATGTTGTGTGTAAACTATGTTTGTTCGGGTGGAATTTTGCAAGCTGAATTAGTTAGACCCATTTCCTGACGACAACCGATTGAGTTAAAATTTCGGATACACATGCAATTCGGATGACAATGCAATATTATGATGACATGGAGCTGATCTGATGATAGAGCTGGATAGTCAGTGACCCCATAGGAACTCCGGAATAAAACGACTCCATCGAGTTGAGGCTCGTTTGATTTGTATTTATTTATTTACATTAGGGTTTACATAGTTACGGTAAACTACTATACAAATCACGAGTAGGTACCTACTTCAATTCTATATGTAAACAGGGTCTGATGATGGAGCTGGAATGTGGCCATAAGAATTATTCGAATTATTACGAGCTACATTAGAGAAAAACGATGCTACTACGCCGTAGTAAATTCCGCATCATAAATACTAAAATGCTTAAATTAAAATTAAAACATTCTTTAAAAAACAAGGTTTTGTATGCTCTAAAAAGAATAGAATAAAAAATAAAGATTCTATCATTACTTAATTTATGACTAAAAGCTCGTCGCGAGATTTACTTGTGTAAACAAAAATACATTCATAACGTAACTTAATTTTAAAGTAAATCTAAAAAAACACGGATAGGTAAATAATAGGTACATCTACAAGAACTTACCTAAATCTCGTAACAAGCTTTTAGTCAGATAAATTGCGTAAGGACAGAATCTATGTATATAATAGAAAAAGACACGTTTTAAATTAGTGAAGGAATGATAGATAGATACTTACATCACTGCATTCATTTTCAAAGCTCTCATGGCCGCATATTTCATCGAACCATTTTTTCGAGGCATTTTCATAAACTCAATCAGATGTCGTTATTTATGTCGGTATATGCGCGAAATAAAGACTTTGTTTTACGTATTATTGCATACTTATCATCTTTTATCTGAGCTTTTATCTCAAGAATAAAATTGTCATTTTGACAAAATATTTCCCATACGGAGACTGTCAATAGGCCAATTTTATTCTCCATTTAAAAGTTTCGATGCATTCAAAAATCATAAAATAACTATAAAAATAAGGTTCATAGTAACCAACGAAAAAACAGATCAGGTTCCTAAGTCAACGCGCATATATTTTTTGGGTTCCGAACCTCAAAAGGAAACAACTAATTATTTAACCCTTATAGGATTACTCTGTTATTCGTCCGTCTGTCTGTCATGCCTTTTTTTTCATATGTATAGATAACAGCACTTAACATAAAAAATATGGTCTCCATGTCGACTTTCAGTAGCAACAACAGGGTCAACAACAACAAAAGCATGAAATAAATTAATTTTCACTAAAAATTAAAATCAACTCCAAAACAAATTACCAAACCGTAGGCTGCCAGTGCTGCCACCGACTCCGAAAATATCAATCATGGTATAAATTTGACCTAGTAAATAAATAACGGAATATATTTTCTACTTTTACTTATCTAGTGCAGTTTGTATTGGAGTCGATTTTTTTACACTAATAGATTCTATTTAGGTAGATAATAGCGTCCAAGCATGTCTTAATTCAATCGTATCGTCTGACTGAACGTACTCTATGAACAACTCTGACATAAAATATATTGTCAAACAAAGGCTGGGTTGCACCATCTTATATTAAATTTGACAAAAGTCAAATATCTGTCAAACTCCATACAAAAAAACACCGGTTATCGCCAAAGCTACGGTCAAAGTTAGGTCACGTCAGGTGGTGTAACTCAGCCAAAGAAAAAATTCATTTTGATCGCTAATGTCAGTTTGCAGCGAGTAACACAACCTCCCCGTCTGAAGGCCAGCGGCCGACTGCCGCCCGCACCCCGCGAAGGCCCCCTCAACAGCAAAACGTTCGGAATTTATCAAAAGTAAAATTTATGAATGAAAGTAATGTTCGATTGAAAAACGCAACGTGTCATTTAAAGATTAAAAAATTCTTAATCTATTCGTGCAAAAATCTTTAAAATTAACATAGCCGTTTGGGAGGAGTAGGGAATTGAAGTAAAAAATCGATGTCCCGTATTTATTTTTTTAATCCACAACAAAGAGACGTAGGAAAAATTCAAACGTGTCAAATGTAGTCCTTGAACTGTTGTATAACATATATTTTTTTCAACTATTTTTGTCCAGCAGTATAAGAGGAGTAGGCTTTACAAAATGACCATTTCACGTGGATTGAGGACACTAATCGCCTTAAGCCTATGGGTAGAGTATGGTACTCTCTCATTAAGATGAGTTTTATGGGTCTGAAAAAATATGACTTAACTGTTACTGGCAGTTCGTTCAAGCCTTTTCAGGGGCCAGCATCGGCTATATGCCTACGTTTATAATGTTAAAAACCGCCAGTGTTGTTAAGGTTGCACTACAAATGACAAAAGAAAATACGACGTGTAAACCTATAACAGTACTTAATATTATTCTGTGCTATAACTCCCATTGTTTATTTAATCGAAATATTAAAAAAATTCATATCTAAATATTCCTCAGTTTGTACAGTCGCAAAACGGGCACCTGAAGGCCACTTTCATTACTAAACGGCGCCAACTCGCAAATGTCATCCCATTTTCGCTTTGTAAAGCTAACTATGTCGCGGTCTCTAATGCTTCATTACGATGCGAACTAAAAAATCGAGGCAACCCCCCGTCCTTCCATTTGCATTCTAAATGGCGCGTTGTGCGCTCGGTTCACCAGATGGCGCTGTGACGTCACCGCCATGTTTGTTTTTCTTCTTTTCAGGCCAGTGGTTGTGTAGAATAGGTCGTGTAGGTACGTGCGCTGCTTATTTTTGGCTATTTTCGACAGTTTTGTTTAATGGGGTAATTGTCACTATAACACCTGTGTTACTAGAGTTTAAATGGTAAGCCCGAACTAGTAACGGTTGTAGCTAGGACATGTTTGGCTTTTTACAGTCGTGTCTGGCCTGTCCGGCTTTTGTTAGGCTTTTTATGTGGCTGCCGAAAGTAGAGCCACAGAAGAATACGAGCACACATGAGCGTATCAGGATGTTGGGCTATCGAGTCGAAGATGATAGTTGACAGTACTCACTCATGAGCTATGAGCGAAAGGTATGTCCAGGGTAAAATGTCTGCCCAAATTAAGCACCGAGTTCAGTTTTTATGTTTTTGGACCTGGCAACCCTAGTTGTAGTGCAAACCGAGAAAGCAAAAAAAAATGTTGTAGTAACATCATCTACGGGAGTTTAGGGGTGCAATAATTTTATTTCGACATTTAGGAATGTCAAGTTACTTTATGTCATTAACAAAACACAGCACCGATTTTCAGGCATTGCCTAATTAACAATTACGATCGCACACCCTTAGTTAGGTTGAAAGTAGTCTTCATTATGCCTTGATATATGTTTCTTATCAAATAAAGCCATTGAGTCCTTAATAAACTGTTTACTCGTAAGTCAAAAGAAAGAAAAAGCTTCTTAGTACAGTTAGCGTAGGTTATACTAAAATAATGTAGAAAAGATCTTTCACTTACCTTGAACTAGGAGGCGGTCGTTCACTCCTCACTTCACGGGAATAGCTACCCCCATTCGTGGCATGTAATCCCGCATTCTTTTTACATGAAACAAAAAAAAATATCTGCTTCACTACACCAAATATCTTTTAATATTACTGAAGATATTAAATAACGAACGTTTTTTGTATGCTTTTCATAACCAGAAAAACGAATTCCTTGCAAAGCGTACCTTGTTCTCGGAGAACGAGCATAGAATAAATAAGAACAGTAGTCTAGTCCATACAAAAAAAACGATTTTTGCCTCAAGCAATTTTGTGGTATTTTTTTTTACAAAAAAATGTTCAAACAAAGTTTAATATTACAAATAAAAATGTTGTCTATTTATTTCAAGTCAATAATAGTTATTGAGTAAGCTGAAATACCCTTTGAAGTATGACGAGGACGCGTGATTTCGCAACTTACATGAACGATAAAACACATAGAAATTAAGTAATTATCAAAAGATAATGTTTTTCTAAATGGATTGAATTTGAAATTCCTACGACTGCAGAGAGCAAAGAGAAAATAGAAGATACCACATAATATTATTATTAAAACTCGCAAAGAAAATAATTTTAAAGTTGTCATCAAAGTATAAAAACAAATTTTAAATAATTTCAAGCGGACTCTCTGTACCTTCTTAACTATGCTAAAAATATCTGACGGTGCATCGGTAAATAGCCTAGACTAGAGTTTCCTTCCGACAAAGTTGCATATTTTTTCAGGCGAGACAATCATTTCGATCCATGTAGCGTGCAGTTTGCCGTACCGACTACCGATGCGCAAGCCGAACGCGAGTAGATTCTAGGAAAAATAAAGTAGGCATAAAAAGCATGTATTCTGATTCTGAGTTTGATCTGTACGAGGTGTACACTTCTGAGTAAGGATAATCATCTGTACATTTTGTAATTTCAGCAGTTTCTATCGTAGAGTCGTATCTAATTTGGAAAAAAAGTTGAATTTGTATTTATCTAAGCATTTCACTTTTGATATGTCTGAAGTTATGTCATCAAAGGTAACATAATCCTCAAAACGAACAACAGCTCTGTGCTATTTCTGATACTCTATATTTTCAATTATGTCTTTCAATCAATAATTTTGGTGTGGAGACCACACTCTACCACGCTCTATTATAATAACATTTCCAACAATAAACCATTTTGACATATTTCCCATACTGAAACTGCCAATAAACTAAACATGTTAATTATGATAATATATCGTCAGTTGCAGGTTCACTTGGGGTAACTGACAAAATACGGTTTTTGAGTTAAATATACAGTTTTTCTTAGTTTTTTCTGCTCTTTCGAATGGTATACGTAAAAAAATTCTAGCTTTAAAAAAATTACAATTACACGGACATTTTCAGGTGTGAACTTTTCAGATTTCCTTCATAATTTTGGTGTAACTGCCATTGTAATAATTTTACCAGGTTGAATTGGTGTATCTGTAATAATGTAAAAATTTTGCTACAAAACTTTGCAGTTACACTGATTTGCTAAGGTTTATAACATGAAATAAAATAGGAATTTAGAAAGTTTTAAGGCATATTACATTATTATTATACCAGCAGTATCAGTTAAAGAAGTTAAAGTTAGCTCAACAAAAAAAAATATTGAAATTGAGCAAACTATCCAGCCAACTAGGCGTCACTGCGCGTTGCTAACATTAATCTGTTGTTACTCTTTTACTTTTACTGTTGTAGTACTCATGACCTTAATTCAACATTGCTATAAAGAGGTGGGAAATTAAATCCATTTTGTTTTTAGTTTAAGTTACCCCGTAGAGCTAAATACGGTATTGGTAAGTCAAGGCTTAAAAAAATATTCAAATTACTTAGTTTCACAGTAATACTTTAGATATTTCAATATTTTCTGTCTTAAAAAAATTAAATACACATATTTTCTTGATTTTTGTGGCTTTTTTAACATTTTTAATGAATAAAATAAAAGTTATTTTTAATAAAATTTTAAAAAAAATAAAGAAAACGACAAAATGTTATTTTTATCATGAATTCTCTTATTTTTTAATACTTTTACATAAATTATACAGCAACTAAGTAAACAAAACCCAGCAAATTCATCAAATTATTTCAAATTTAGCAGTACTTACACCAATTTGACCTATGTTTTTTCCAAAAGTTTGGTGTAAAATTAGTGTAACTGTCAAAAGTACAAAAATACATTGGTGTAACTGCAATTTATTTCCTTAACTAAGACATATTAGATAATTCTTTTTATTTAATCTAAAACCGCGTAGAATCCTAAGCATTTCTGTAAAAACAGATCTAAAAAAGGTTAAAAAGGAAAAAAGTTATGTCCAATTTAAGACGAAAAAAAACTTTAAACGGCTCTACTGAAAAACTGTATTTTGTCAGTTACCCCAAGTGAACCTGCAACTGACGATATGTGTTAATAACCGCCACATCCTAAATCATTATCCTCGCAATGAATACTCAATGAGTTGGTTTATTACAACATACAGGGTGACTTTTAAATCGTTGGCATCATTTTAAACTAAGACTCTACCCATGGCACATAGAACATTCCCCAAATGAGACAAAATTAAATCTGATGAGCATGAAATTTCAAAAATTAAAATCTTGTACAGACTTAACCCTTAACGTAACTGGTATCGTGGGGGCCGCGCGGCCCCCATACTAGTTTTGCTTCTAGCAAGCATGTTTTACCTATATACTTGAATAAATGCTCATAAATTGTTGTGCTCAGTAGTGCTCTCCCTGTTTGGGTGTCCACGGAAGACCAGCGTCGTGGCATTATCTACTGAGATGCTACGACACCATGCTGAGTGGATACCTTTTCAGTATCATTGTAATTACCTTCTCATTAAATAATAATGTTAAGTATTGCAAGTGTATTGTCGATGATACTGAATAAACATTTTTTTCTTTCTTCTTTCTTTCTTTCTAAATGATAAATATCAGGCTCGTTCTATGTAATCATTTAGTTTTTATTTTATTAAATCTTCCTGTTTATTTACTTCAAGACATTACATAATAGTAACAACTTTTTACGTAGGTAATATTTTTTTAACGTTACAAATATCTATGAAACCTATCGTTTAGAAAGTTATAATAACCAAAGATATTATTATTTTAATTAATCCATAATAATGTGAACTTAATAATAAATAACGTTTTAATGTAATGTTTAATAAAAAGCACACTAATACAAATAATTAATAAAATTAAGACAAAAAACTCATCAGAATTTTGTCTCTTATTCCTATGTTCCTATAATGTACTATGTATCATGAGCAGAGTCTTAGTTTAAAAGGATGCCAACGATTTCAATGTCACCTTGTATATTACTGCAAATCTGTTGTCAGACGAATCAGCATTAGGGTCCATCAACTGAACATCGTCCTGCTCTGTATTGTTCAAATACGGGATCGGACTTTACACAGTACAACTTGATATCAAGTTTCATGTTGAGTTTGACTCTATTGGGAATCGAAGTTGGGGACTAGAATGTACAAATACTTCGATCAACGATACTAGGTGTTAAAACAAATTAAGCCATATAGTCAAATTTTTTTGCAATCGCATACCTAAGATTTTACACCCTTTTTTGGAATAGTCAGTGAAACCCTATCACATTTTTTTGGGATAATGGGCCACTGCTGCTGAGAATAAGTAGCGCAAAAAACTCAGTTACCACAGATATAGTCAGTCACTATATCAGCTACTAATTGCAAATAATATTAGATATGGCATTGTCTTTGTTGATTGAAATATTATGTATTTGCTGGTTACTTTAGATTTTGGCTCAACAAAAAAGATACGTCAAAGTCCGGAGTTTTATAAAAAAAATAATAGCTAACTGTGCCAAATAGTCCTGTATGCATACTATAAATTAAGCTTTATTCGATTAATGTACAATGAACTTGATAGCGATACCAACTCCCATAGTCACTTGGGCATTCTCCTTTGGCAACTATTTTGCAACCAACTAAAAATAAAAAGGCGGCAGTAACACTATTATTGCCCTGTCAATTTATGTCGTTCATTGACATTGCTATGAAGAGGTGTGGAATTAAATCCTGCCATTCCTTAGTATTTCCAAACAATTTCAACTCAATTCATAACACATACATCACCATAATTTCAGCATTTCCACTTTTGAACATAGTCCTCCCCCAATGATTTCCATATTACCCGGTTGGTAGCAACCTCCATTCTAAATTCAGCAAAAGTTTGCAAAGTTTTTGCCAATATGGCAGGAAAATTATTTTAATTAATTAACTGTAGTTGTGTCTAAATGCCAGTTATCGTTGTTTGTCAGAACCAGTCGGACCCGCATCCTAAGGCTAGGTTTAGCGTGTTGAGTACCTACGTCATAGACAAACAATATCAGTTAGAACGTAATACGATAAGTATCAAGGTATCAAAATATCGCTTCAGAAGGCAAAAGTAAGTGCTAGATGTCTTCATTTTATCCTACTACAGTCGCAGATAAGAAAGAAGAGAAATTATTTCGGTTATTCTGCAGGTAATACTTCTTCATGACTATTCTTTCTCTATGCCCTAAGATAGTCACCTCTTTTTTAAATGGGATCTGCCAAATAAATTACACCAATTATACTAGAAAGATGTATTTTTTGCAACACAAATCGCGATAGGTACAGGGATGGATTTTAAGTTTGATAAATAGCAACCAGGAAAAGTCAGTGAGGTGAAACTTTTAAACAAAAAGACTCATGTTAAAAGGACTTTAAGGAAAATTGATCTGGCTGTTCTTCTTATACTATGTTACAGAGCTGAACAGGACAGTATTCATTTGAGTACAGAGGCGCTTAAGGCCTTTGATGAACCAAGACGTGAATTCTCCGAACCATCATAGTTAGATGCGCCAACTTGGGACGGCTTGCATTTCCAATCCTGGATTAATTGCTGATTGGAAGCTATTTTCTGGACTAATGGCTGGAAGATTCTATCTTCATTACTTAATCTGATTAAAGATATTATTGTTAAATATTTTCATGAAAATGAAGGCGTTTTGATTGGTTATGTTCAGTCTCCACATACATCACTGTTGCAAAATTAATAGAATGTATTACAAACTTCTAAGGTTGAGTTGCACCATCGTCATCAACATCGGGTTATCGTTACAGTTACGGTTAAAACTAGGTGGTGCAACTCAGCCTAAGTCTGCAGTGTATAGTTTGGTATGCTGAAGTGAACAAAGTACATAAGAAGTAGTACATACAAAGATTACAAAGTGAGTAAGTACAAAGATTAACCAAAATATAAGCTTCCAACATTATCAGTTTTAAAGCCGCTTAAATTTCAATGTTATAAGCATTTTACTGTAACGTATTTAGATGAACAATCAAGGGAAAAAAGTACTGAATCAATTTCATCATCATTATCACCATTTCAGCCACAGCAGGACGTCCTCTCCTGAACATAGGCCTCCCCCAATGACTTCCGCATTGCCCGGTTGGTAGCAGCCTGCATCCAGCGCCTACCTTTATGAGGTCGTCGGTCTACTTGTAGGTCGACTGAATCAATTTGAATCGAAAACAAATATTATGATTCCGTAATACGAAGGGCACGCCAAAGATAGAGCTGAAAGGGTCACTTAAATTATGGATTTAACTAAGAAATCAATTGCAAAACTCTAATGGTGTTAAGCTTTAGTCAAATTGATACAAAATCTCAAGAAAATATCAAAATGCAATACCTATATGCATTGAATCGTGAATAGTTAGTTACTACTCCAAGCCGGACTAAGCCAGGCGGCTGCATAATAGTCTTTTTGATACCTCCAGTGCTCTGCCACCGTGCTATACCTCTGGTTGTCAAACTTTCGTTTTACATGAGCGCCCCATTGAGTTACCCTCTATTTAAATGAGGTACCTATTTAAATGTTAACAAACGTTACAAATGAGAAAACATGAAAAAGTAAATGAACAACGATCAAGGTCTTATAATAAAATTGTAGAGTTAGGTTCATTTCGAAAAGTCAAAGTCAAAATGTGTTTATTAATACTAAAAATTATTACTACTAAAAACGACTACTGTGGAATAAATACCTATAGGTACAAAATCAAAAATATTTATTCAGTTTAGACCACAAGTGGCACTTATGGCTACATAATACCTAATATCTATATATATAAAAGAAAGTCGTGTTAGTTACACCACTTAAAACTCAAAAACGGCTGAACCGATTTAGCTGAAAATTGTCAGGGAGGTAGTTTAGAGCCAGGAGAAGGACATAGGATACTTTTTATCCCGTTCGAAATTAAAAAAAAAGTCTGTTTATTTATTGCCATTTAGGCGGAACAACGTTCGCCGGGTCAGCTAGTTAACAATAAAAACCTAAGTAAAAAAAGTTGCGGCTGTTTTCATTTGATATTCATTTTAGTGCGTATTGTCCTTAAAGTAATGTTAATAAGAATTTTTAATGGTTCACATCTCCAATAGATTCTAAAGAGTTAAATAGGTATACAGATTTTGCATTTGCTTTTGCATCATTTCGGCGAGCAATTGACCCTGTTTTTATCCTTAGTAAAACGATCTCTAAACATTGATGGGGCGCTGATTATTTAGATTCTTACTCCAGACTTTGAGAACCGCCACTTTTCACTATGGATGCGGGTATTTACGTAAATTAAATTTCCATTTACTAGAGCAACGGGTGTGTAATACAAGTCATGTTTATTATTGCCGCTTGCTCGAAAGTGTACTTTATAGATTGTTGGTTAATGGTCATTTTAGGTTAAATTCGCGAAATTACTTTGAGATTGTATTCTAGGTTCTGTAGTGGTTGCTGCTCGTGAAATATGATGATTTCATGCAAACTAAACATACATAAATGTGAACCGCTAGTGTGTTGATCGTCGCATACATAATTTGTTTGTATATGTATGTGTCGTCATAACATAAGTAACTAGATCTGAGTAATTATTTAGGTTACTGAAATATCGAATGCATTAGAATAATGTAGAGCTTTAATTTGGTTAAATTTTTATCTAAAGTATATTTTTAAACATAAAAATGACTATCTCCTTTTTGTCAGAACTACAGACTACTGATCCAATTAGGTACTCGTTTGTCAGACACAGATCTGTCTTTTACCTAATTCTACAAATCAAATTCCAATATCAGACAATATGGATTAACATTCATAACCTCTTGTAACGGGCACCATTCTACTAAACGCGGCAACAAAACGGCTAAACAGATTACCGAACGGCCCGTTCGTTCAAAATTCAAAATGCGCGCCAAAATTTAACGGTTCCCAATAAAAGTCAGGAGGCCAAGAACCGGGGACGTGCTGGGACTCTCTCAAACGGCATGGCTAACTCTCAAGATACATTTTTAATTAGCCGGCCAAGTTTCCAACGTAGATTGAATTTTAACTAGTCAAACCCAGGGATGTTGGTGCTTGGTGCTCAATAGGAATCATTAGGATTTTGTTGGGGGTTTAAACTTTGTAGTTTTTTGTAAATTCGAAATTTTAAATTAAGAGTCTTTATAACTTGAGGGACACTTATTTTTATAGCATGAATGTAAAATAATGAAATTATGCTGTATCCACAATTTTTGAATTTAAATAAATTTTTAAACGTTATTTTTATAACATTATTTTACCTTAAGTTCAATTTTAGAGTAGTAATACTAAAATCAAGTTAAAAAAGAATTATGCGTAACAAGGCAGGTGTTTGACCACAATCGCACCTGATGTTACATATCTGCCCTGTAAGTGCCTATTCACTCTCGCCTTGAAAAGGCCCGGATTTTACGTCTCCGGGAAAAACAGCAGCAGGCAGCGAATTCCAGTTAACTTAAAGTGTAAGTCAAAGTCTTTGCTTATTTTACGAAAAACGAGTCTTAAAAAAAACAATTTACTGACTTGACTTTACCTTGATCATTCGCACCAATCGAAATTCGTCGAATTCCAATCAACCGTTTAAGCTGGTTTGTGCGAAATTGAAACGTGAATTTGCTATTAGTGCAACCTTCCGATTCCGGCCAAGGATGCAGCGATGGCGAAAAGCCGTAAACATGCTAGTGATGTTCTTATCTACTTGTTATTCGATAAATAATTAAAAATACGATTAAGAGCTGATTTTTCAATCGTCAGATAGTTAACTTTTAACTGAAAAATAAAATTGGCATTTGACATATTTCCCATACTGAAACTCTCAATGTGCCAAACTTATTCTTCAGTTAAAAGTTATCCTATCCAGCGACTGAAAAATCAGCCCTAAAAGGAAATACAAAACGCGCACCAAAACATAAAGTACACTCACATCTATTTTTAGTTCAATATTTATCTAAAAAGAAAAAAAAAATATCCCTAAAATTATGTAGGCAGGTAGGTAGGTACCTAATTGATGAAACAAGAAAAAAGGTTTAAATACAAATTATTTATATTTAAAATACGACATGGAAACTTTTATTAATATATTGATGTTGCAAGTTCCTATTTACCACACGTTACACGTAGACTACAGCATCATCTTGACTCAAGACTGAGTTTACTATTATTTTATTCCAGAGAACATAGTCTATAAATCTTCGAATTTATTATATTCTCCTAATTTTAAGCAGTGTAATAATTTGATTTTCAGCACTAACATAAGTATTTTTTGTGTAAGACGAGGCTGGTATTTGACCGCAATCGCACCTAGTGTTAAGTGAAATGCAGTACTAAGTTAAAAAAAAACTTATTAAACATTACATTTACTATACGATTTTATCGATACTGGAATTTACAGCTTCCGGAAAATCGCATCACTATGACACTCGCACGTTTCCACGTCGATTGATTCGGTCTCGGATCTCCGATTCGGTTTGATAACCGAGTTTCGATTATGACAATCGATACTGTGCTGTCGATTCCGGAAACCGGAATGGCAGATACTGTTTATTGGTATATTGTGACGTCTTCTAGTTTGGTGAATGTCAATGCCAGGTGTGGTTGGGGGTTCGATACTCGCCGGCGGCAAATGCGTCATGGACGATGTGTTATACGATAGTATAATGATATGCAACGTATCTTATTAATACATAGACTGATCCAAATTTTTAAAGGTGTAGTATATTTTCTGTCGACCCAAATTAATAAGGTGTTGACAAGTAAGGTGCATTCGAGTAAGTTTGCTTCGATTAGATCTATCGCCACTTACCTAAGTATCATGTTAATATTACTTTAGAAGACCTCACTAAACAAAATACGCACACTCTGAACAGTAACAAATAAAAACAGCAAAATAACCTGAAACCTAAAAATATAAATACAAGCCGTAACCAACACTCTACAACTAAAACTCTATAAATTCGGAAAACAACAAAATAACCTTAATCCAATAAAAATATAAATACAAGACGTTCTACAGTAACAAACAACCAAAACTCTATAAACTCGAAGCCGCAAAAAGTCGACCAAAACACAAAATCCAGTAAGACTACCCGCAGACCAGACTTTCATTCTATTCGGCCGATAGTTACGCCCGATTCTAATTTAAATGAAGAATCGGCCGATCCAATGTGCGCACTTTCATACAGAAATGTAATGGATATCCGTAACCGTATCCGAAACTTTCGGATATCCGAAAAAAAATCCGAAACCGTAACCGTAGCTGATTCAAAAGTTTCGGGTGTAGGCAGTTTAAATTAAATTTTGTATAGTATTATATGTAAAGGCATAACAGCCTGATTTACCTTTAGGTATAATGGTATCTAGTTTCAATTTTTATTACTTTTTATTGGATGTAAGTGTGCATGCATTCTAAAGCACAGATATCCGTAACCGTAACCGAAACATTCGGATATCCGAAATAAAAAAAATATCCGTAACCGTAACCGAAACCGGTATAATATTATTCCTATATCCGTAACCGTATCCATAACTGAAACTACATCCATAACATCCTTACTTTCGTACATCTCCCTACTGATCAACAGCCCGACCCAACTATCGGCCAACTAAAAGTCGGCAGTCTGCGCCTAGACTAAGGCAATAAATATTACTTATCGTGTCTTGCTCATTGGAGGTCGGCCACAAAAAATATGTGCGGCGAACACTATTGAGTGTTATTGAGATACAATTTTCAGATAACGGCCGTTTGAAGGATGGGTTTATGTTTTGCCAATAATGCTATGTTATTTCTTGCTGAAAGAAAATTAATGGTTCTCTAGTGCTCTTCACAGCTGTGGCCAGATGAAGCATTCTAAAGCTTAGAAATAAAACCACAGTTACTATCAAATGCAGGGAATTGATGCAACAGGCAGTTCCTTTTTTCTTTCTTACATTTTTGTCATGTATATTTTTCTATGGGAAGTTCCCTTGCAATAAATGTGTCTCTCTTTCAGTTGAAGAGATACTGCGTCAAGATGGCTTTGACATACTTGGTTCTTAACTAATAATATCTAATCAAGACGCAGCATATCTTAAATGAATATTACATACCGTGTTTTCTTGCCAGATGGCGCTACTTTGTTTTATTTCGCGAAATTGACTGAGTCAGATTGGTAATTTTCCCTATTTGGCTCTACTTGCTATCACAATTTTACGACTATGTTTGTAAATCTCAATATATTACCTACTTGAATCAATAATTATAATCTTTCTTTCAATCAACCCATAGTATATCTCTTTCCATCCATTTAAAATAAAAAGGGTAGTGTCAATCCTCCAAATGCTACAACAATACCCATAGAACATCGGTCCCGGCAGCGTCAGTGTAAACAAGCGCTAAGTTGCGGCCCGAATTAAATCGCCGAACTTGAGTCCATGTTTATCACGGGAATGTTTTGCATAATTGAGGGCGGCCACCGCCTTTGATGTTAGTTGTGACGTCATTGGGCGTGATTCAGGGTGCGCAAATACAAGACGGTTTAGGACTGGACAATGAAAGATTGAGCGCAAAATTAATTTTCGGTTGACAACTGGTTAATAGAGCTTTTGATGCGGCATTTCTTTGCGTGGTCGGAAATTGGATCTGAGGACCAACAAAATGTTGCTTGTATTAGTAATATTATATTTTGTGGCAATTGGGCGGGGCTCGTAGCTCTATAAATAAGATCTCAAAACAATAATCTTATTGTGTACAATAATGCTCTTCAAATTGGGCTGGCCAGAAAGGGCAGTTAAGGGCAACACGTGATCTCTCTTTCACTGAGTCAACCGCTAAATTCACTAAAACCACTTGCTAACTCTATCGTTGCACTTAAGTACGTTTTATGTTCGGCTCGCCATTGCATTGCACTTAGCATGTTAGTTGCAATAACCTTTCTTCTAAGGTTCATTCATTGGTACTTCTTCCTCTTTAAACTTTTCCTGCTTTTATACACTGTAACTATGGATTCATGTGCATATTCTTAGCTAAGTTGAGAGAGTTTAAACCGCAATTTCAGCGCTGTAATTCAGCTGTGTCGCTTTAGGCTTCCCGTTTCCAGTTTCATTCAAGTTGTCTATTATTATCAACTTAGCGTATGTCTACTCATATATCAGGAAATAATTATACATAACATACTTAAACAAAAACAGCGTACGTGCTTCAAAATTAACACCTGCCCGTAAAACACGAGTGGTTGGGGAAACTCAACACGACTTCAACTATTCGGGCAGAGTTAGAAACTTACTTTAACAAGGCCCTATAGCAGTACCCACGCGAAGATATAAATTGTGAGATGGGCCCTTGTCAAAGTATCGTTTGTTATTCATTTGTGAAGAAGTGAGAATTGAAGGTAAAAGTATTATTGGGAGGATCAGAGTCGACGGAGGGCCGTCTCGGAGGAAATTGAATTAGGATGTAAAAATGGATATAAAAATGAGCTGGTTGGAAGTACTGATACTTTTTATGGAATAAGTACGACATAAAATAGAATCATTACAAGAATATACGACTTTAAATTTTCGCGTTCCATTTCAACTAAAATAAGAAGACACGGGTCTTAACGGGACGTTTATTAATGAGTTACATTATGTACTCACGGCTTGACGTTTCGGCTTCGATGCTTGCTAAAGTATAAAATCTTGAATGTCTACCTACAGTGATGATGAAACATGATATATTAGTTAGATTAAAAGTTAAAAATCGCAATGTAATGCAGTATACACCCAAACCCGTCTTTTTTCGACACGAGTCGTCGACTTTTAGATAGATAGAAAGTATTTAATTGTCTCAAAATTTGACATGTTGTCAAATATAATAGAGAAAGTACAACTCGTCGACATGATTCTTATGATTAAATCAAGGCTTCGTGTGTAGTACTGTTTGTCGTTTATTTGTAACGACTGAAAGTGGTTGCCTCTTCCATCACCTACGTGCTGGAACAAAGCTTCTCGTAGTTTCAGAAACTTAGCTTATAGCTATTGCAGTCATCTGACGTAACTAGAACAGTTAAATGTTAAGTTTTAAAGTCAAAAGTCTCGCTTGTTTGCTTTATATGTGTTGTAGTTAAGCTCTCTTTATTAGTTAAGGAATTTGTAGTAGAGCTTTAAGTTAGTACCTTTCAAAGTAAGCAGTTGGTTATAGACTTTTTAACAATCTTATAGAGTCATTTACAAATACCTGCATAGAAAAAGAATCTTAGAATAACTTCATGATTAATGAATAATTAAAAAAAAACCTTATTAAAAAAAGAAGTTTTATAAATTAAATAGTTATCGACTACAGCTTCTCAACTGAAACTTTGTGACATCATACACTTTTAATAAGTGCTATTTCACACCAAAACAGTATAATGACGTCATCTGTAAAGCAAATACTATGGAATTCTACCGGCACATCTATCCCTAAATCCACGTCGGGACCATTCAAACAGAGGGACAGAGCAAACTTGCAAATCACATTGTCAAATGTCGACTAACTAACTCTGAGACTAACTGCGAGCGCAAAGAAAACTTAATGAGTTAAGCCAACGAAACTAACTTTGCATTCGTTAGGTAAATGCATAATTAATTATTTAATTTCGACGGGTTTGTACGTCGACAACAGTCTTAATTCCGTTAGTGAGTTGAAGAAACATTTTCAAGATGACTTTTTGTTTTACACAGTAGAAATAGACTTCGAAATCGCAAAGCATAATGCAGTAATGATTTTTTGTGTGTTTTATGTATGGACTAGCGGCAGCCCGCGACTTCGTACACGTGGATCCCGTTTTACCCCCTTAGGGGTGGAGTATCGTAAAATCCTTTTCTTGATGCCTACGTCATAACATCTACCTGCATGCCGAATTTCAGCCCAATCCGTCCAGTGGTTTGGGCTGTGCGTTGATAGATCACTATGTCAGTCAGTCAGTCAGTCAGTCAGTCACCTTTGAGTTATATTATTTAGACTACAGTAGTGTCAATCCAATTTTGTTCCACAATAGACAGTTTGACACCATACCCCAATAATTCGAAACCACAACTGTTTTAAAAAGACTCTTCATTCTGGTTTTAAAAACCTAATTTATTTTAAATTACCTATAAATTTCGATTTTTGTTCGAATTGTAACTGAAAAAAGTAGTTTAATTGGGTTGACAAAATAGTGACGTCACTTGCTTGTAGTGCCATACAAAATCTATGGGAGAGTTTCGTTTTGACAGTTTTAAAAAGTACGTCAATTGACTGTGGTGTCAACATGTCTATTTGGAATTATTCACGTACAAGTTTTTCGAAGTTGTAAAATATAACTCAACAAATAAGTATGACATAAATCAGAATGTCATACTTTGTCATTTTAGCCATTTTTCATAACGATACCTCCTGGGCTTTCAGTCAAAACTACGAATTCGTTTTGAAATTTCTTACAACGATGTAACAAAAAACATCATGATAAAATTCTGTGAAACATTTAATACTTAGTTGTCTGCAAAAACTTTTTGATGTCTAAATGCTTATGACAGCTCGTAAATTTTGACGTCAGTTCTTTAGAAAACTCACACAACAAGCGCAAAAAATATTCTAAAAATTACACAGCACAAAAAAGATATTCTACTGTAGGTACTCGTATCTGGAAAATTCTACTTTATTAATATGTTTTGGAGCTGTATTAGCTTGAACAGTTTGGTTCAACTACAAAACGTTTTTTTATTTTATTAATAGTGATAATAAATACTAGATTTAACGTCAGCTGCGTTGCAGGTTCGACACACGCTGGGAGAAGGTTAGTGTGCACCATCTTACTTTAACTTTGACAAACGTCAATTTGTCAAACTCCATACGAAAACACCGGTTACCGTTAAAGTTACTACGGTCAAAGTTAGGTGGTTCAACTCAGCCTTAGACCTGTGGATGTGATATCTCTTTCTTCTTCTGGGGCTTTTCCCATTTTATTTGGAAGTGCTCTTCACTCTATTCCGCCAAGAAATGGATATGTACTAAATATTTTCTTTATGCATCAATCTAAGCAGTATTTATGTATTATTTAGCCGCCATTGTTAGTTCTGCTTCAATTGATATGATAGTAAGAAAATGTTTTCAATAATTTGATCTCACCGTACGTGTACGTACGTAAAAATATTCATTCAATACTACCCACACAGTTTTTGTTACTGCATTAATTTCAAATGTAACTGGGGCGCGTATCAATGACGTCACGAAACTTGTAAATGAACGAACAATATGACATGAAACGAATGTGGTGTTACGAATGAAAATTGAATTCCGAACTTGTGTTCTCGCTCCGACTTGGGAATCTAATTACATCAGCTGTAGATGAGGGGAACTTTGCAGTTACTTTTAGGGTTCCGTACCTAAAGGATAAAAATGGGTTCCTATTACTAAGGCTGGGTTGCACCATCTTACTTTAATTTTAACAAATGTCCAAAATCTGTCAAATTCCATACAAAAACACCGTTTAATGTCATAGTTACGGTTAAAATTAGTTGGTGCAACTCAGCCTAAGACTTCGCTATATTATTGGCTAACTAGCTAACAGCTCATAAGATAGGTCCCCTAATTGATGTTTATTGTCCGTGGTGCATATCTCTTCTTAAAGGTTATTAAACCTTTGTTTGTCACCTGTCATCGCTTCGCAATGGAGGGAAGTCGAACCTTAACCCTTTATATCACCGTGTGACATAACAGTTACAAACCAATTACTTCGTCATAAAATTCCAAACATAAATTTTATTCCATTTTAAATCAATGTCGCACGACGGTGACAAACCGTTCTATGCATTTTAGTGCCTTTTGTGCATACGAGATGGCGTTACTTGTATCAAAAATTGGACGAAAGTCACTTCCCGCCAATTTGTAAGAACCGTTCGCGAGTCGTAAATGGAAAAATCGAAAAAAAAATACGATATCGAAGTAAACTACGAAGCTGTTGTATAATCTAGTAGGTAAGTTTATGATTATGACTATTTGTTGTTAGTAACGCATAAAATTTCGTAATTCTTGATAAATTGATCGAATATTTGTTTGTGACATTTCTGTTACATTGCTTTATAATGTTCCCTTAGTGCAGTACTTTGAACTTTGTTTTCTATATTTGACAGAATGGCTTCTCGGAGTCTAAGAGAAGAAGAAATTGAGCAAAATCCTTTTGATTATGAGGTCAGCGAGGACGGATATGAAGATGATGACGACAGCGTTGCGGACCCTGACTTTATTCCGGATCTGGAGCACCCGTTCGAAGATGATGCTGTTGAAGTCGTTGAAAGATTAGATATCGATGATATTATTGAGAACTTAGAGCACAATGTAAGTACTTCTCAGCCTTCAGCTACCATAGAATCTTCTTCTCAGCCAGGACCATCAGCTCGTCGTCAAAGCAAGCCTAAACTGAATGTACGCTGGAGAAAGAAAAACTTACAACGAAACGCTACTTGGTTGAGTATGTTGGCAGTGTAGAAGAATCGGAGATATCCACAGTCGCCTGGAAAAAAATTTCTTGGACCTTGTCATGTCTAATGCCTGGATTTTATATAAAAGGGTACGCAAGGCGAACAACCCGCAAGATGCGCAGCTGTTGTCTTCAGCAGATTTTCGCGAAGAGATTGCTACAATATTGTGCAAAATTGGTACCAAAGCGAACACAACACGGCGAACCATTGAACCTGAAATTCAGGCCAAAAAACGAAAAGGTCCAGCCCAATATGTCCCTCCGATAGCTGTGCGACAGGACCAAGTTGGGCATTGGCCTGTATGGGCAGAAAAGAGGATTCGTTGCAAGTACCCTAACAGCGCTGGCGTTTGGCGTATCACAAACATTATGTGAAGAGTGTGGCGTAGCATTATGCTACAACAAACAAAACAATTGTTTCAAAGCGTTTCATACGTCTTAAAGAAAACATTAAGACGTATGAAACGCTTTTAAGACAGTGTAACAGATATGTCACACTCCCTATTTTGTAATTTTGTTACTTTCATAATTAAAAAATAACAAAAATAAAAAATACGTGTTTAGTTATTTACTAGAACCTATTAAAAAATCAACTTTTTAAAGAAATCATAGTTGTTGAATTATAAAGGGTTAACTTCGATCTCCTCCTATGTTCTTCTGATTAATTTCGTTGCGGATCCAATGAGAGTTTAATTTCCCCCGGGACAAACTTGACCTTCACTGGTTGGGTTTTTGTTGGCGGTCAAGCTGAGATCCTGGCTACACAGGAATTGCAGCGGTGCCGCGGTGGGGAGGAGAGGTGGGAATACTAAGACTTCGTTGTCTGTCTGTCACAGACTGTATCTCATGAACCGTGATAGCTAGACAGTTGAAATTTTCACAGATGATGTATTTCTACTGCCGCTATAACAACAAGGAGCGTTGTCAGTAGCATTCATTAAATCTTCCTGCGTGCAGTTGTTTGGGCACGCAGGGCTCTCTTGGACAATGTATAGGTTTGTTGTCGACACGACAAGAAGAAGTAACAGCCTATAGATGTCCCCTAGATGGAGCAGAGGGCGTCCACAACAGTCCTCCATCGCGTTCGGTCTTAAGCTTCGCGTTTGATCTCGCTCCAGTAGGCCTAAGATGCGCGCCGTGATAACTTTTATCGACGTCAAAATGTATGGGCAAAATCGATAAAATGGCGTGATAACCGCTTATCGCGGCGCGCATCTTAGGCCTGCTGGTCTTGCTGATTTTCTTCGCCTTGTCGGCTACAGTGACAACAACAAAATTGTCGTACGGAACCCTTCGTGCGTGAGTCCGACTCGCACTTCGCCGGTTTAAGAAGTAAGAGTTCTTGTATTTGTAATAACGTTATTGAGGCATGTCGAACTCTATGCTAGAGCTACAAACTAGCCGCTTGTTTGTGAAGTTTGCGATATCAATGGAAACTTGGAGTTTTGTTTGCAAGTGTAAAATGTAAAGAAATGTGTGATACGCAAACGCTGGTAACAAAATAAACCTAAGTTTGCTAAAGATCTACATAGTTCTTAAAAACTGATTTTTTAAATAATATGTAAGTTTGATAAAAATCTAGTTCTTAAAAACTGTTTTTTATTATTAAATTTATTGTCAGTCAGCAATCGTTAGACTGTAATTATAAAAATGTAAATAAGTTGCTACAAAGTTTATTTTGGTGTGCAAACTCATCATAAAATATGATATCAATGCAGTCATATACAATGTATAATCATTACCTATACTAGTGAATATGAACCAGTGGGGTACTGCCAGTACTGAGTAACTGAAAAAACAATCCCATCAAAAACAATACTTGTCAAAAAAACCAAGTCTCGCAACTCAGTTGTTCTACGGTAAAAAGTTGTGAGATCCATGTAATACCAAGTCCAGGCCAGGAAATCTTTAACGTTTTACATAAATATATTGACTTGGCCATCGCACTAAATAATTTTATTTACACGTGTTTTCATGCGATGACCAAGTCAATATATTTATGTAAAACGTTAAAGATTTCCTGGCCTGGACTTGGTATTACATGGATCTCACAACTTTTTACCGTAGAACAACTGAGTTGCGAGACTTGGTTTTTTTGACAAGTATTGTTTTTGATGGGATCTCATTTCTTTTTGTATTTTGTAGACAGCAGTTATGTATCTAGAAAACTGGACCGAAATTGAAAAATTTTACTCGACTTGGCGGTTGCACTACCGTGCCCCCAAATATCATTTCTTTTTGTATTTTGTAGACAGCAGTTATGTATCTAGAAAACTGGACCGAAATTGAAAAATTTTACTCGACTTGGCGGTTGCACTACCGTGCCCCCAAATATTTTAGTTTTTCCTTGATTCATACACCAAACACTACTTATATTCCAAATTTGAAGCTTCTAGGTCTGCTAGAAGTGCCTTAGAGTTTTGATGATCGGTGAGTCAGTGAGTCAGTGAGTCAGTCAGTGAGTGACAAAATTAAGTAACTTTGACCCGTTATAATTCTTAAACTACTGGTTCAAATTGAATGAAATTTTAAATATACCGTGTCTTTACAATGCCTGCATAGCTAATGAAAATTCAGCCTTCTAGTTTTATCCACAACGAAGTTACAGGCGGTCGAAAATGGCCTGAATTGCTTCGAGAAAAGGATGGTACGGCCGTGCCGCTTTTTTGCTCGACTTGGTGGGGGCACTGCCGTGCCCCCAGATACTGACGTAAGACTGAAATGGAAATGGCAAAATCAAACATAGCTACTACCGTTACATACATAGAGCAGTCTTTAGTCTGCAACTAGTCTCTAGGTTCACCTCTCATTCCCACCACTACAACTCCTTGTAGTTTGAATCTCGAGCTTGACCGACAATAAATTTCGACCAGTGCTAGGCCCAGTTTGTCCCAGGTCTAACTGTCGACCGCAACGAAATTATTCAGAAGAAAATAGGAAGAATCCAACGCTAAAGATGTACTTACCTCCAGTTCAAAGCGGATAACATATGTCAAACAAGGTTAAAACCTTTTAGAATCTTAAAGTAGCATGGATTGAGCACACCCAGGCAACTTTATGTAGGCATTACTATCCTCTAGGTCGTCTGAAAGAGCTCGATGTATAGCGATAAGTTGTGCCGTCTCTTTTACATAGGTATTTCTTTCTTTTCTTGTCTTATGTGGTGACGACATAGTACGAGAGGGGACAGTAAGATACCCTACGTCACTTGATACTAAGATAAGCTTTATCGCACACGTTCAGGAAAGTTTTGCTAAGCTTGGAACAATTATTATTATTTGATAAACACTTTTTTTTTAGCTTTCGGCCAAATCAGAGTTTATTAATAAAATTGTTCCAAGCTTATCAGAACTTTTCTGAACGTGTGCGGGGCATATCTTAGTATCAAGTGACGTAGGGTATCCTTACGGTCCCCTCTCGTACTAACAGCAAATCAGACATTTATGTTGCAAAGTCGCCCCTATCTAAATATAATATAACTCAAAGGTGACTGACTGACTGACTGACATAGTGATCTATCAACGCACAGCCCAAACCACTGGACGGATCGAGCTGAAATTCGGCATGCAGTTAGATGTTATGACGTAGGCATCCGCTAAGAAAGGATTTTACGAAACGGGATCCACGCGTACGAAGTCGTGAGCGGCCGCTAGTTGCAAGTATATGAGGCCACAATGCTTAGCTTGATGTTCCTTCGGCCGTACAATAATGGGTGTTCTATCTATCATATCTATCTACTAACGTTAACCTACTTTATTGAGCTCTCGTGGATTCCAAAAAGTTATAAAATTTTCATCACAGGCCATCACTAAACTAAATTGTTTTCCTCATAAATCATCGTTCCCAAAATTCAATCAGTGAAACCAACTATAATGTCGAATGCGTATTGAATATTGTGTAATTGACAAAAGCGATGGAATATTGTTTGGTTTTCGATTTCCCACTCGATATTTGCGTTCGGCGGTAATTATAAAAACAAGTGTAGTGGCTGAAACAAAATTAAAAATAAGCTACAAAACTATTTATTTTATGTAGTAGAAGTAGTAGTAGTTTTTAGTATTTTATTTTAATACAAATCAGATTTAATAAATTTTATTTAGTCGTCGTCGTCGTTTCAGCCGAAAGACGTCCACTGCTGGACAAAGGCCTCCCCCAAGGATTTCCACAAAGACCGGTCCTGCGCCGCTTGCATCCAGGTACTTCCCGCGACCTTCACCAGATCGTCGGTCCACCTAGTGGGAGGCCTGCCCACGCTACGTCTTCCAGCTCGTGGTCGCCACTCAAGAACTTTTCTGCCCCAGCGGCCATCAGCTCTTCGAGCTATGTGCCCCGCCCACTGCCACTTGATTTTAGCGATTCTGCGGGCTATGTCAGTCACTCTGGTTCTCCTACGGATCTCCTCATTTCTGATTCGATCACGCAGGGAAACTCCGAGCATAGCACGCTCCATCGCTCTTTGGGTGACCTTGAGCCTTCTTATGAGGCCCATAGTAAGCGACCACGTCTCAGAGCCATACACCATCACTGGCAACACACACTGGTCAAATACTTTTGACTTGAGACACTGCGGTATTTCGGACGTGAGAATTTCGCGAAGCTTCCCGAACGCTGCCCAGCCGAGTTGGATTCGACGATTAACCTCTTTCTCGAAGTTGGACCTACCTAACTGGACTGTTTGTCCCAGGTATACATAATTGTCAACAACTTCGAGTACTTTATTTAGTAATGAAAATTAAAATGATGATATCAAACGGACTTCACCATACCATTTATATGTTAACATGGGCTAGTGTCGGCCTATAAACCCATTTACCTAACACCCTGTATATTGTCCCGAAGTGGTAGTAGGGCAAGATTATATTTGGGAAGTGTTTAAGCGACCTTAGGGCTAAGGTGCGCGCCGTGATAACTTTTATCGACGTCAAAATGTATGGGCAAAATCGATAAAATGGCGTGATAACCGCTTATCGCGGCGCGCATCTTAGGCCTACTGGAAATGGCCTAAGTACTGAATAAAAAGACTTTGACTTTGACTACTTTGAGACAATAATCTGGACTAGTCCTGAGAAGAAGCAGCGCAAGATTAAGTAAACTTTAATCTAATTTTACTACAGTCAAGATGGAGCTTCGTTACAAATACATATTTCCACACAGTAATTAAGCATCACCGCCAACACCGACCATACATACATTTACAGCCGCGAGCAAACGCCATAAATTTTCATACAAATACTAAATTCAGTTTTCAACTTTGCCACTAGGGGTGCTTGTGTTAATAAATGTATCTGTTCTTACACCACGCTATGCATTTTTGCATTTCAAACAAAATTCAATGTTATTCCTCTCAGTATAGAGTCCATATTACTGCGGTAAGTAAGTTTCATAGACAAAGTTTGATATGGGATTTTGAACTATAAGTACTGAGTGCTAAGATTCAACAGCTGGATGTTGTAGTAAAAGCTTAGAATTAGATTTTACTGTACATGTCTAAAGTGTGTATACGTTTAGTTCGAAATATTGTTTAAAAGTATAAAGTAGCTGAAATATCGACATAATGTTAAATAACTAGGAAAATACATGAGCACGTTTATTAAATGTTTATGTATTATAACAAGTCTGTCTGTTTGTTTAATAAGTTTTCACGTTTATGCCTCTAGAGAAACTTTGTCGAACTTTTACACTATCATAAAAAATCATTTTATCTTTTTAAATAAAATGAGACAAAGTACATATCCAGAACGTCAATTAATAGCATTGACGGTTGCTGGGAGCAATCGGAAGCCATTCACCACAGTTAATCTCAGTCAAAATAAATATGGGTTGATTAAACACAGTCGGGTATTTATTCAAGGCTCAAAATAATGCTGATTCAGTATTATTTACATGTGTTTTAAATTTTACTGCAGAATTTTTTAATGAATAAATTTGTACTATCATCAGATCATTTAGTCACCATTGCAGAAACATCCTCTCTATCCTTAGAGGATGTTAGAACTACACTCTAATGCTATGGTTATTAGACTACAAGCTATTTTTAAGACTTTCTTGTTAATTATGTCTTTAATCGAGACTAATTGGCAGGACAAATACTGATACTACAGATAATGTTCATAAGAATAAGAATAAGAATTTCTTTATGGCGGTAAATGTGGTACAAAATAGTAATATTAATAAATGTCTATTTAATACTTACAAATATCTATTTGCAGTGATTTCGATTCATTGTGACCAAAATTAACATTATTTTCTTTCTTTTGGTCAATAGTCAGATGGCCTTTTCCTCAATAGTCAGAAAATCTTGTTTGTTCGCTACAAAGCTATTGTGTGATTAAGTTTAGATTGGTGCATGAAACCGCTCACAGCTTGCAGTTATCTGGAACACAGTTTGCAACTCTATTAATTGGTGACGTGTATACTAGTTTTGTTAATCTGCAAAAAGGTTGTTAGTTTGCAGAATAATTAACACTAGTAGTAGATATCTACGCTTTGACCGTAACTTTAACGATAACCGGTGTTTTTTGTATGGATTTTGACAGATTTTTGACGTTTGTTAAAGTTAAAGTAGCGAAGCCCACACTCTGCCTCTTCGGCACGCGCACTGACGATGGCCAAACGGCTAGAGTACCTTCTGTACTCGCCACTCTGCCCGGTGAAGCTGGAAAAGCTCTTCAGGCTACCAGCGCGCGTCCCTTAAAAAAAAAACCTTAAACCTTAAGCCTTAGATCCAAAATTAAGAGTAAGTCAATGCTATTTTAAGAAACCACTCAAACTGTCAAAATTCTAAGTAAAGATTAAACAGAACTAAATAAAATTGGAATCAAGAACAGTATTTTTAAAGAACAAAACAGTATTTACTCGTGCTGGTATCATATGAATAGAGAGGTATCTTATGTAAGACAAACAAATTATAACCACAGTTAGGTACTTAGTGAATAAGAGTTTCTTAATTACAATTGTAATTTGACGACAACTAATGAACATAATTATTCTTTACCCAATGCCTTTCATGTCCAAAAATAACTTAAGTATTGTGCCTAAATCTCGCAAACATTCGCAAACCTCAAACACGAATTAGCGCAAGTTGAAGTTATTTGCCTCCAGAGTTTATTTTAAACGCATTACGAATAGAAAATCATTAACCGACTGTTTGTTCAGACGTCCCGAATCATCCCGTCCCAATTAAGTAACGTCCCATTTATTTTCCCTGAACCTATAAGACGGAGTAATTCCTTCCTTTGACAGGGAAACGTGGAAACACAAGGGTCTATTATGGGAGCAAAGATTATGATAAGTAAGTGCAGAAGTGGCATAGTTTTACTTGTATTACGTCTCTCTTCAGAATAAGTTTGAATCTATAAAATTTTTCATAGAGACCATCCTTTATTTATGTACGGGCAGCAAACAAAGCGTATGGTGACGTATTAGTCTTGCGATTCTAGAGTATGGACCTACATACGAGGTGTAATCAAGGTAGGTACATATTTAGAAACATTAGGTAAGTAGGTACCTGTATCATGTAGTAAATAAAATGCATTTTCATTTCTGCCCTTATAAAATTTAATTATGCTTTAATTAAAGAATACAAGGTTGTTGCTCATTTGTCAGCCACTAGATAGGTAAAATATGGATCAACATTTTTATTCTCTATCCACCGTCACATCTGCAACCTTACTAATCTTTGACCGTTATTTGAAGCGGAAAACAAATAAATAATTCCAGTAATGGGACGCTGAATTTCAGGAGTGTCAGAGAACGCATGACAGACGAGACGTGACCTCCCCCGTCTTGACATAAAGGCGAAATTTGCTTAAATCGCTTCTTTGTAATACGATAGTGCGAGTGGCTGCCAATATGTTTACTGCTTTGGTGCGAAAAAGTAGGTACTTTTAAAGGGGTGCTTTTATTATTTGCTTCCTTCAAATGGTTTGCATTAAAAAAACACTAATATTATAAATAGTGGTGTGGAAAAATGTATGTTATTCTTTTACGCAAAAACTACGGAACGGATTTTGATGAAACGTTTCAGGTGATCCGTCTGCTCGTTTGCCTCCTGTCACATAAAAAAAAAGTATTATTTTTTATACATCAGAATAACACATAGGTTATACCTACCTATAATTTTTAACGATTTGTCACAAGCTAAATTTTGAATAAATTTTCAATATTTTACTATTTGTGAATATGATCAATTTGATCAATCTGAAATTGATAACTGAGTTTTCAGTGACCTCAAGAAAACATAATAAAACTGCAATAAGGGAAAGGTAGTTTGAAAAAAGGGGAAGTGGAGCTATAAGTTATTTACGACAAAACAAAAGGATGTGAACATAATACAAAACATAACTTTCATGTACGTGTGCGGTAAGTCAAGATTTTCTGTGACACACTTGAAACAAAAGTGACTTTTCTGTTAATGTGCTGTTGATGATACACAATCTTTTTAATTTCAACAGCTCAGCGAAAACGTATACATCTTAAGAATTCAATGTTTAATGATTGCCCACGAAGCTTTTCAAATGAAAATATCATTTTTCCACAGCAACTTTTATCTTAACGGCTTCTTGTCCAGTATCGCCTTGACTTTCTCGAGAAAATACATTTTATTAGTAGCAGCCAATGAAAATTGAACTCTGTTGCTTTGTATTAAGGTGTTAGTTCCTCTGGCTTCGTTTACACATGGGGCTCGCTTTGAAGGCACATTTGGTGTTGGATGGAAGCTTTCTAAACAACGGTAAAGCTTTTACAGAATTTAGTGGAAACGCTACCTTGGGGAGTTCACTTCGCAGCCACTCTTTCAGATGCAAGAAATATTTTTATTAACAGTCATATTTTTGCTTATTTTACTTGTAATAATAATATGATAAAAATATGTCGATATAGTATTTTTATATTTTTATAACTACTTGACTGGTTCTAATGATGGTAGCAGTTTAAGCTAATGTGCAAGTTTTGGAAAACAATATGTGTATGTGCTGTAACTGATTAGATATGCAAGTGATGAAACTAATGAGAAATGATGCCTTCTGTAACAACTCCTAAAGTCTGACACAGGATTTGAGAGTTGATACAACCCTCAATGAAAGAAAAAGACGACAAAATATGAGTGAAGGAAGTCGCGGGCGTCCACTAGTTAATCAATAAAGATTACGATCCATCACAGGCAATTCAATAAACGGCATGACATTCACAATGTTTTTATTTTATTACGATATGTTGCCACAGTACAGCGAGGCACAGTAGGTAATGTCCACAATTCCTCATAAATATTATCATATAAAAAATATTTCATCATCTCCCATACAGGTATTTCAATGTACGAACAAAGGCTAAGCTCAGTGCTCAGCTCAGCTATTAAACTAAGCTCAGTGATAGTTGGAATAAAGATGTGATTTGGATGGCACCAAAAATCTTTACGTGTAAGAAATGGACATGAAATACGATTTCTGAAGTTAAAACTCTTAGGCCAAAATGAAAAGTCTGCTTGCTTGGCTGAATTTGACAATACTTAATAATTTAATTTGAATGTTTTAGTAGTAGAATGTGTTTCTTTAATTGGCTTATGTTCAAGTTGTATCTTCCTGCACATTTATGTACAATTTAATGCTGTTGAAACATTGTTAAACAAATAAAATAAATAAAAATACATTTCAACGGAAAAACGTAATTCCATGGTCAATCATACATTCTGAAAATCTTAACCTTAATACATATCATTTAGTCCAGGTTACGGGCATAACCTACTCTCTCCACTTCCACTGTGGCACACTCACGGCCAGATCGAATTACATCGAGAAGCATCGGAATAACGCAATTCGCGAACTTTTTTACGGCCCCAATATTGCGAGTGCTCGTAATTTAGCCATAAAAAGAATGGGAAATTAGGAAAGTTATACTTTGTTTCCCCATTTATCAGAGCTCGATTGGTAAGTAGAACGATTCATATTCGGTAGTCTATTCAACGATTGTAGAAACTATTACGATAAACCATTTTTTTTGTGTCTAGAATACATGGTAAGTAAACTTGAAATTGATTAGCAAGCTGAAGTGGTAATGGGCAGAGCACATAGTACGCAGAACTGACGGCTGATGAGGCAGCAAGGTTTAGAAGTGGATGCCCTCAAGGTGGACCGATGACCTCATAAAGGCAGCAGGAAGTCGCTGGATGCAACTGGCCATTGTGGAAATCTTATTTTCAGCAGTGGACGTCCTATGTCTGAAATGTTTATCATTCGTATACTCTAAATACTTAATTTATTACCAGAAGCATAATACTTGCTTACATGAGAAAAGATGGGCTCTCCATTATAAACTTATCCTTAACTTCACCTCAAGACTTATTTGTGTTACAAAACCTTTTTAATCCTCTAAGGTCCTATTCATCAAAAGTGATCTCAAAAACAAAAACTCTTAGGCAGAAATGCACGAAATTCTTTAGTTAATTTTGGAGTCGATGTCAGCAAATGATGTAGAGACGACAGCACATTAAGCCAAACACGGTGGCCTTATGTTAATTAGTGATAGGTGCGATTTTCCAACAATAATGTATAGTTTGACGTACTATCACAGAATAATAATAAGTACTACGTACAGAAGTTTTACTTCGCGAAGGTATTTAAAAAATAGTATGCTCAATGTCATTAACAATATGGTGTAATTTAGCCTGTCTCAAGAGTCAAGCACCATTTTGTTGACAAACGTCAGTGATCGGCACTGCTGCGCCGAAGCTATAGGGCTGACTTCGGTAAAATGATGTGATGTGAGGTGCCAAACTGCGGAAAATGGCGGAGGAAATACATGATTTAGCATGAATTATCATGAATAATATTAACTACTTATTTACCTCTCAGTGTCTTGAGGCAACTTAAAAAAGTACATTCTGTGTTTTTTATTATTTAGGCAGTTAAATACTACACAGTATTTAGTACACCATTTTCTTTATTTTCTTCCATCATACACAAGAATACGCGTGCGTGAGTCAATGTTCGCTCGTATGTGAGGCCTTGTCGAATAGTATCCTGTAGGTGGGCCATCGTGCGTGTTTTGTTTTCGATGTAAACTCGCGGAGATGAACAGGCCTGGTATTATTGTCTGAAGGTATAGTTGATGCAATTCACGAAAGCGAGTGAGCTTTACATGTGTGGTGGCTCGCTACTGATAGTTTTTCAAAAGTTTTGACAGACATTACACTATCGTTATGTACACGTACACAGACAAGTAAAACTCTACCTAATCGTACTTTGCTAATACGTTTCTTAATCTTGACAGTGCGATCCACTCGATTGGGGTGACATTTTGAAATGTTAATGAGATTTAACGTAAATAACAGAGAGGGGAATGTTGTTTTCGTTTCGCAATTTGAAATAGCTACAGCTTGACTTTGAAATAATTAGCAGAATTTGGATTAAACTACTGCCTAACAAAGGCTTAACCAATTAAATAAAATGTACATTATAACTTATCAAATTATTAGTCTATTTAGGTAATCTATACTTATAATAAATCTGTAGAGAGGTCAATTCTGTACATGAAATATATTTTCAAAATAACTATCAGGGGGTGATTAGTGATCGATGCTGATGCCAAAAATGCAATCAGTAAAATTTTTGTCTGTCTGTCTGTCTGTATGTTCCTTATAGAAACAAAAACTACTCAACGGATTTTAACGAAACTTGGCACAATTATTCTTCATACTCCTGGGCAGGTTATAGTATAACTTAGGAATTCCCACGGAATTACCCCATAATTAGCGTATAATTAATCATCCATTTAATAATTATAATAAGTAATAGGTAATTATTACATTTACCTATTACCCAAAATATGCAAATATTTTGAATTTACAGAAATTATGTAAGTAGATTGTATTAATGTAGGTTAAGTATTTGTATACAGAGTGTGCCAAACAAAAAAGATGCGAATGCAACAACTTTCCTACAGAAACAATATTCATATTCTTAAAAATATATTGACGACCCCATACTGATTGCCTAATTACTGAAGACAATTTAAAATCAATAAATTTTTGGGAGATTTTCTTCTCTTGAGGAAAGTTCTTGCATTTAAGCCTCCTTGCATTTGAATCCACATAAACAGGGACATCCTGTATTGTACTATAGATACATATCGTGCACTTAGTGTGAAAGTTGAAACAATTTATTTATTTATACCGAGTCTTGCCCACGGGCACCTTGTCTGCCCTTTGGTGCCAATCACATGGAACTGTTGTCTCGCTCTTGAGCAGGGATCGCGGTGTATTTTCAGGCAGTTATGTGCCTACCTGGTGAATAGTGTTTTATAAAAACCTTCCGAATGACTAGACTATAGGTTTAAAACTTAACTCAGTGCCTGAGGTACGGGAGAGGCACTGAAATGTTTTTGGGACGTCAAACGGCAGCGAAACTTCAAATGGCCTCGCGTGAAGTGGAGAAGACATAGGATTGGTACAATTTTATTGTATTATCTGTGTTTGTAGGTATGTAATGGAAATAACTTTTTATTGTAAATTTTATGTTAAATGTTTTAAATAATTTCTTCCTGGTAATTATCGTATTGTGTCTGTGTTATTTATTATTAGTATTGGTTTATGTTCGTGTCCACGTACCCCGCGACTAATAGTTGCTGCGTATCCCTTCTGTGCTGTTTTAGTTTTAAATTTATATTAACATTATTTTCCTTTTACACCAGGCTCGCCGGTAGGGATGCGCAGTAGCTAATAGGGCTTCCCGCTGAAAATCAGTGTCGGGACATCCTATAAGGTGTCCCAACTAAAACTGAGCGGGCGCCCTATTAACATGCATTCGTCTCTTTCTTTTTAAATCTGTTGTATTGTTGTAATGTGTGTTAATAAAGTGATTTATTATTATTAAAAAAAAATGTGCTTCAGATTTGTTTGCTCTGTCATGTCATAATAATATGTCAATGTCACCTCTCCCGTGTCGTTTCCGTACCTCATGCACTGACTCACTTAAGCGCTCGATCTATAACTTCATTACTTTGTATTTGTTATTATCTTCTAAATATACATATATAACCCAAAGGTGACTGACTGACTGACATAGTGATCTATCAACGCACAGCCTAAACCACTGGATGGATCGGGCTGAAATTTGGCATGCAGGTAGATGTTATGACGTAGACATCAGCCAAGAAAGGATTTTACGAATATAAGAGCTGTGGTTTTCTGAATAAAGAAAAATAAAAATAAAATAAAATCCACCCTAAGGGGGTAAAACGGGATCCACACGTACTAAGTCGCAGGCGGCCGCTAGTTATTGAATAAAACCGTTTGCGCTGAAAGACACTGGGAATTTTAATCATCTAATGCCTTATTTTCCGTTAAAATTCGCTTACAAGTTCCCAAGTTAACCCTTACGCTGCGACAGTACGAACTAAATCCTCAGAACGTCCCAAAATCCACTCACAGAACGTTCAATTGGTCAAAAGTAATCCAATCCCATTGTAGGGCTGAATGATAGTAGTGTAAATCTAAATACAGCAAATAGACCGGTGCGAAGATAATTTCGGTGGAACAGCTGTCAACTCACCACGTAATCGAGCAAACTCATTAAACGCCCTATTTACTTTGGCCTCTTTGACTGTGAACTTGGAAAGTTACAGCATTATGGAATACTAGCGGCCGCCCGCGACTTCGTACGCGTGGAACCCGTTTTACCCCTTAGGAGAGGAGTTTCGTAAAATCCTTTCTTGGCGGATGCCTACGTCATAACATCTACCTGCATGCCAAATTTCAGCAGCCCGATCCGTCCATTGGTTTGGGCTGTGCGTTGATAAATCACTATGTCAGTCAGTCAGTCATCTTTGAGTTATATAAATTATGGAATAGAACTACTAGCGCTTCTTAGTCAGTGACTGAGGTATGGGAGCGGCACATCATCATCATCATCATCATCATCATCATCATCATCATCATCATCATCATCATCATCATCATCATCATCATCATCTCAGCCATAGGACGTCCACTGCTGAACATAGGCCTCCCCCAATGCTTTCCATGCTGCCCGGTTGGTAGCGGCCTGCGTCCAGCGCCTTCCTGCTACCTTTATGATGTCGGTCCACCTTGTGGGTGGACGTCCTACGCTGCGTTTTCCGGTACGCGGTCTCCACTCCAGAACCTTGCTGCCCCATCGGGCGTTAGTTCTGCGTACTATGTGCGGCACGGGAGAGGTGATTTTGACATACTATGACGTGAGAGAGCCGAAGTCTCATTGACATTTTGAAGTAACAAAACCCTCCCGTGCCGCCCCCATACTTACCAGGTACTGACTGAGTTTGCGTATGTTTCTTGTAAGTGGATTTTGTTTTCCAATGGCGGTTTATCTAATGCCCGTTTTCACCATCCCTAATTTTTAAGTGACCCCTATGCTAACACGTAACAGGAATTTTGTTTTCATAGGGATCACTTAAAATTAGGGATTGATGGTGAAAACGGGTATAAGACCTTTATGCAATATGGGATGACGTCCACTCGAGGGTTGAAACTGTTGACAGCTATAACACATTAAAAAAGTTTTTTTTATGCAAAACAAGATCGGTACTTAGCAGTGGACGTCTTATGGCTGAAATGATGATGATGATGAATGATATATTTAAATATGTAGATAAGAAATCTACATAAAAAATACCTTAACATTGTTAAATCGAAAATTACAAAAATATCGAAGAATTTTATTCGTCACTTCCCTAACTGTTTTCACGGAATTAAAGGGCTTATTTAAGCTGAAAACCGGTCAAGATGAAAAGAATTTCGATAAAGTCACCAAAGTGTTCCAAGAATATTTATTTTTAGAAATGAACACGAATTAAAAGAGAGATGGAGAAAATGCTTCAATAGATAATAATGGAGTTTAATGTTATATTGCATAATTAGTTTGATTATTGAACTCTCGGTAACCATGTATTTAATTTTTCAGATGTGTGTCTCAAAATAAAAATATTATCCTATACGATACATAAGAACTAATCATTGTTAAAATGAATGACTCATAAATTGATGTATTGGAAAAAGAAATAAACAAAATACGGTCTACTTAGTTCGAAACGAGGTTTCAGAAATATTTAATAAATTAGACCTCTATCTATACTAAACCAAATAAATGTTTTTCTTTCTTTCTCTATGAATAAAACACACATGCGTTGCATTGCGTCGCCGTGGACTATTTTCATTCTAACATTTCCAACAAGAAAGAGACATATTATGTTACGAAAACGCAACCACGACTCTTGACTTCACCAGTTCGTTAAAACAGGTAGTAAGCAAAAACTATTCAAACTAGGACTAAACTACGAAAGTAGGTTGCAACTAATGACAAGTAGCCTGTAAGGCAGGGTACTCACCTGCCATGTACGTAACGTAGCATGTAACGTATCCAACCTTCAAGGGAGTACGGCTCGTCCACGGTCATCGCGTATCTAGCTGCGAGCTCCTGGATCCTACTGCGAGCCACCTTCGTGCTCGCAGTGATACCGCCAGTCGGCGGGTCGCTGCGATCTCCCTGCGAACCACGCGCGATCAGCTCGCACCGGGCTCGTGCCTACGTACTCACTTGATACAGTGTCTGATACATTACATGCTACACGGCTAGATGAGTACCCTGCTTATCTAAAGTATTTGCATCGCAAGTAGTACGTCCATACGTTCGATTTCAAAGCGGTTGCCAACAGAAGTTATAGCTTCTTCAACTTCAAATTGGATTCCTGGCAAAGAATATTCCAAGTAAAGGAATATCTCTGAAAGGGTTATTGAATGGAACCATTTGAAATACTCCCCTTTGATTTAGTCGCTTTTGAGCTATGCAGTTTCAATTTTAGCTAGTTTGTTTGTATATTTATAAAAGCGAAAGGTCACTGATTGACTGACAAACGGAGTCTCAAATTTTGCATGGGGGTTCCTTTTAGAACGTAGGTGCTCACTAAGACGGGATATTGCAAAATTCAACCCCTGAGGGGGTAAAACGGGATCCACGCGTACGAAGTCGCGGGCGTTCGCTAGTACTCGTATATTTGAGTACCTACATTGCGCCACTAGGGCTCTGTTGTATTATTGTAAAGTTTACGAGATAGTTAATTACTTACGCTCTTATTTATAAAAATCAATATATATCACGGTATTTGTGCTTTGATACGCTTGCTATCGAATGTAGATCGCCGTAATAAGCAAAACATTTCAGCCACAGGACGTCCACTGCTGAACATAGGCCTCCCCCAATGACTTCCACATCGCACGGTTGGTAGCGGCCTGCATCCAGCGCCTTCCCGCTACCTTTATTAGGTCGTCGGTCCACCTTGTGGGTTCTTTAAGTGTTATTTTGTTAAATATATTGCTTACTAGCACATTTTTAGTGTTACTTTCCCAAGTCACCATGGTGGGTGGTCGGCTCGCGTATTTGCGCGATAGGCTCGACCGGCTCCGCTTTTGGGGGCGCTTAGTTCGCGATTTGTAATTAAATTCCTCGATTCATCCAATAGAATAGTTTAATCGAGATTTTAGATTAGTACGGAATATTTATTTTCTTTTGTTTCTTCAAGATTAGATCGATGCTGTAGTAATTTAAAACAAAGGCAGTTTTCAGAACAAAGAGTCTAGCTAGATTCTAAAATAGCGATAAGTTGTCTCAGTTAAATTGTAAAAAAAATATTACGTAGCTATTAAAAATCTGAACTTTCTTATAATGTAGCAAGATAGCGATATCAGACAACGAAACTTAATTTATTATATTAATCATAAAATTGCATAAGCTTGTGAAATTGCTAGAAAATTAATTAACCTTCTTCTTATTTTTTTATCATAGGTAACTAATGCCCGTTTTCACCATCTATCTCTAATTTTTTAAGTGACCCCTATGGTAACACATAAAAGGAATTTTGTTTTCCAAGGGGTCACTTAAAAATTAGGGATTGATGGTGAAAACGGGCATAAGACAATTTAAATTGTCCCATCTTCCATTAGATGAACTTAAATTCAATTTATTATGCTTCAAAAGTCAATTATTATTCTGAACTTGTCTAGTTACGTAGAAATCTTTGCGCTCAACCAAATACAGCATTTGTACTTGCTACAATCTTAGCCCGAGATTAATCAAAGTTCATGTAGTTGACAGCACATCAGGTTACACATTTTTGCTGCAAAACCGACCCTATACCAACTGCATAAGATTCCATAGTGTAAAGCTTGATTTGCTCGTCTTTGAATAAATACTTAGCGTTGCTACAGACAGACTTTTGTTACAAACTGTAATAATATAACTATCGTCTGGCATACTTGTATTAAAATTCTGATAAAGCTTTGCAATATTCTCGTATATTAAACATTTTGCTTACAGCTTTCATCTTATCTTATCCTTTTGAAAACTACATTTCAAAAGAAAGTATTTTTATTAGCGTTAGTAGATACATAATCTATTCATTTGCTTGTAAATTGAAAGCTCATATAGTAATATCTTTTGAGAAATTCTGTATTAAACTGAATGCAATTTCTTCTCGATTGATATCATCTCTGTACTCATAGTAAGAACTCTGTTAATAAAATATCATGGAAGCAGATAATATCTGAATGAATGAAATATTTATTATTTATTTTTATCAATAACTAGCTTTTGCCCGCGGCTTCACCCGCGTGAAATTTAGTTTGTCACAGATCGTCATAAATTATACCCTGTAATAATTTTGTTATTCTGGGTTATAAAAAAAAATACTGTAAAGTTTCAACAAAATCAGTTTAGTAGTTTTTGCGTGAAAGAGTAACAAACATCCATCCAAATATTTCGCATTTATAATATTAGTAGGACATTATACCGACTCTGGCTTTAATATTCGTACTCATATTGTTATTTTAAGCTTATAGAAAAAATTATAATGTTTTTCGAAAGTATTGGAGATAAAAAAAACATTTGTGAATAAACACGCAAAAGTTTGTGTCCTTTGTGATATTTCTTTTAGTATTTATAATTTTAATACGTGTTTTCGAAAAGCTTCTTATTATTAAAAACATCTTTTTAGCATCAAAGGCTGAGTTGCACCATCTTATTTTAACTTTAACAAACGTCAAAAATCTGTCAAACTCTATATCTGTAATATAAGGTGGTACAACTCGGCCTTAGAGCTTACGGTCTTATTTAGTCCGTACAAAAGCTTCATAAAAGCTCGTACTTAAGTTGTAAAGCGTTCTAAAAACCGGCTTATGTCCCATAAAATTACCCCCATTCGATATTCATCCATACGATAAACATAAAAAAACATATGCTTGCAATAAAACGTAGAGACATTACGGTCACCTGTCTCGCATGGAAATAAAAGATGGTATTTTATACATGCACAGTGAAAATTTTACGAGCAGCCATATTGGAGATGCTGATGGAATCAATAACTCGCCTGTTTTACTGTTGCGGTGCTGTTTGGGTAATGGGCTTTAATGCCAGTCGTATAGGCCCTGGATATAACGAACGGAATATTTTATAGTGCTAGTGTGTGACCGGGCTTAAATAATTATAATAAAAAGCATCTGTATGCTTGTATACAACAAGCTTTGTAAAATTTTTGAAGCCACGTTAGCCGAACGGTGAAGGGGTCGGACTGGCCGACTCGTGATCCGGGGAACGCGGGTTCGAATCCCGCCGCCGCTCGACTGTTGTGGTGAGCCCACTCGTGATATTTTGCTTAGTAAGAGGGGCTAACGGGACTATTAGTAATTTGTGTAATATAAATACAATATTAACTAGATTGTAAGAGCTGGGGTTTTATTCTTGGTAAAATTGTGAGACCTCTGGTTCTTGGAATATTCTTACTATTAATATCATAATCAGTGGGCATAATCTTAGTACCATGAGACTTCACGATAAGCTTTTGACATATTATCTCAATCAGACCAACTTAGCTTATCGTGACTGCAGCACTATAGAACTAGAAGTTTCTAAAAACAAAATTTAATGTTGTTGTTACAGTCCAACGGCGCCTATTTGTAATTGTACGCTTGGTGTACTTACTGTGCATACAAACATTAATATTTTAGCTCTACCACACATGGACAGTCGCACTAAGACGAAAATCTTATATCGAAATCCACGCAAGCAAAACTGAGGGTAGCCATATAAAATATGAAAGCAAGAGAGCAGTTACCAGGGAGGTATGACCTGACAGGAGTTAATATTTCAGGGCGACCTCGGGCGAAGACGTGACGTCGGTGTCGGATAAAGCCCGGTGCACATGAGGGGTAAAGACGGACAGTGTTGCTAAAAAGGTAGGTTTAAAAGACGTTTCTGACCGACGAAGGAAAAAAAAGAAAGAAAATTATTTATGAAATGTCTGCAAATGTTAGGAACCGACTATCGTAAAAAAGGGTTCAAATTAAAATTAAAAAAAATTCAAATCAATTTCTAAAAATGTGTTGTGTGCAGAAAAAATCTATTCTACCTGCCCCAGGTAGATTTTTTTCTGCACACAACCAATGGTTTTACTTTTATTTGAGTTTTTTTTATTGGTAACACTTTCAGGACTCTTACTCACTACTAATACGAGTAAAATTATTTAAATTTCTATTAGGTTTTATTAATAAACTTTGTAAAATAATTAATTTGGAGGTTAATTAATCAAATCATTTGCATTCTCAAAAACCTTCTAAGCGTAATTCAGGTAATTCCTCATTATCCCAATTCTTTTTTGACTCATCAAAAATGAATTCGCACAATTTTGTTGTTCAATTATGAAATCCATAGCTTGCTTTTTCCGACACATTTCTTTGTTAAAATCTGTTGGGTCAGTAGTATACGTGATATTATCATTGGAAATATTTTCCGTCTGATGTTTTTCCCTTTGAAGTTGAAAGCTAGCGCCCGATTAAATATTTCTGTGTAAGTCATTATTAGGTACAGTCAGCAAAAAAGTATGATGAAGGAATTATTTTCGACTATAAAATTTAAATCGCGGTCGATTTATATTTTATCGTCATGACATAAACAAGTAAGTATGTTATTACTTTCATTACGTATCATTGATTTACGTAGTCGAGATATTTATTAGGACTTCCTAAGCGTAAATTCGCGTAAAAAAGGTAATTTAAGAGCATATTATACTCTTCAATTACTCTTCAAACCCGTTAACTACCATCAAATCAATTCAAATCAGCCCCCTTGACAGGCTGCGCTAGACGTAAACGCTCTTAAGTAAAGGAAGTTATTAAAATTAATTCTGATAACAATCGTTCCTGGAACGAATTGTCTTTTTCTAAATCTTTAACAAATGTTTTGCTGACTGTAAAACTCTGTTTATTTTTCGCTCAAATTTTCCCGTGTTAAATAAATTGAACCTGATACCATTTGTGAATTTGCTTCAGTTGTTATTCTTTTTTCCCTAATAATGTTTGAGTTCGCGGTTATTAGACTTTCCTGTAATGTTCGCGCACGTAAACGCATTGAAATAAATTATTGGAGCAGTTATATTATTACGTGTATTTGTATAACATACCTTTGCGTGTAATAGATAAGAATAGCACCCACTCTTCCCATGGATATCTTTTTTTTTGTAAAAGATGACGAAAAGGTACGAATATGCGAACATCAGGCCTCCCCAACCCTTTGGCTAGCGTGGGAGGTGTATGCCAAATCCTCCACCAAATCCACACCACAAATCTGGTAAATTTTGAGAGAATTGTGAACCTGCAGTAGGGACTAAATTACCTAATTATGTGTAATGCCACTTGTATTTATCATAATTATGACAAGCAAATAAATAAATACCTAATATCTATGAAAAGCCACTAATTAAAGCAAAATAAAGACAAATGATAATTCGGAATAACCCGAAGCAGCAAAAATTTCCTGCATTATATTCCAAAACTAACCTAAAATGGCCCACAAAAAACCAAAAACACTATGTTTTAGACGACTTGTCTTTGGCCGAATAGCATAATAAAAGGAAACTCAAGAATATCGTGTGCACTCTCCCCAATGGTGCAGGAGTTCATACCGTTGATATTTCCTATTCAATCTATTTGAACATGTCTTGCAAATCAACCCGGAATATTTGGTGGAGCTTACCTCGCAAACGAATTCTACGGTTTTAAGAAGATTTTATGGTAGGAAATGTCTTGATTAAGTTTATCTTGGAACACCGGGCGAAGCAGCGGGAAAAGTTAGTTGTGGTGAAAAGAAAAATCAGACATTTATACATAGTACAAGTAATGCACTGTGGCGGACTTAATGCTGAATGGCATTCTCTGCACGTCAATCACGGGCCATGCAGAGAAATCAAGACATGCATACATTGTATGACATTTTTACATGTATCCGTGTTATTTTATGTACTTACTGCTTTATAAGATGGATTTTTTATTTTTTTCACGAAGATCTTTTACACGCTATGGTTAAAGGGAATATAATATGACGGCTTCTAAAGCTCGTACTAAATAAATATTAAAGCTCCTCATCAGACATCATTAAGGCACTCTAAAGTACTAATGTACCTACATACAAAATATATCTACAAAGAAATGTTAACCCGATAATAACTGCACACTATTGTTTTCTAAAAAAACACTATAAGGGGTCAAAAAGTCCCAAGTGTATTTCTTTAATGCCCGCGACTTCGCATCACTCGCCGATACTGTATGAAATGATTTGGCAGCATATGAAATGAATACAAAATTAAGCCCAAGTTAAGATTTTATTCTGATAGATAGCCTAGCCTATGCAATCGAAGAATTATGAAATTTGGAAAAGCAATCTAAGCTAAAAATCTTTTTGTTTTTTTTTTAGATATTCAACACAAAAATAAGAGTGCTCGTGGGGCTTATACTACCCCCATTGTGGTTGCAGGTTAAAATACAGCTAGTGCAGGGAATTTTTCAAATTACCAATACCTAGTTCTTTCAGCTTCGATCTGAAAGCTATCGAAGTGCCGTACTAATGAGATTGATCCTGTTGCCCCTTTAAAGTCGACAGCATCACCACAGTATAAATATTTCAGTAAAGTATACAACAGTTTTTCTTTCGTAAACAATTGCTGCAATTTTCGGCCAAAAATTTTTCGTATATTCCACGTCAAATAGTTGTCACATCCAAAGTAGCCAATAAGTTCACAACACCTTTGTTACAATTGGAATAAGTGTGTGTCAACTCAACTCAACTTTTTCGCTACTTTGGGTGTCAGGAGCTATTTGACGATGACTGTACGTACATACATGAGAAAGTTTTTCACCCACAAAATTCGTACACATAAAAAGTTGGTACCTTCTTGTTAAAATGTCTTCAAGATAGCGACCTTAATTAGGTTAGGTTTAAAGAAAATTTATTTCTCATTAAAAACATTACAGTCACTTATATGAGAAATTAACGTAGGTACAAGTTGTCCAATAGCCAGAACAAGCAGATGTACTTCTGCGGGAACCGTCCTAACAAACATACAGTACTTACGTGAACTTTGTTGTACATACGTATATACACTTAGTTTTCTAGGTTGACATTTACAATAGAGTAATAATAACTAATTAGAGTGATAATAACCAATTATTATCTATACTTATAATAATTACTTATAATAAATCTGTAGAGAGGTCAATTCTGTACATGAAATATATTTTCAAAATAACTATCAGGGGGTGATTAGTGATCGATACTGATGCCAAAAATGCAATCTGTAAAATTTTTGTCTGTCTGTCTGTCTTCTGTCTGTCTGTCTGTCCGTCTGTATGTTCCTTATACAGGGTGTTAGGTAAATGGGTATATGAGCCGACACTAGCCCATGTTAACATGGGCATATAAATGGTATGGTGAAGTCAGAAATTTGATATCATCATTTTAATTTTTCTATTTTCATACAAAATAAATTTTATAACATCCGATTTGTATGAAAAGGACATCATCCACGTTTCATATACAGGGTGTTTGGCGCATCGTGTGCCAAAATGATTTGGCGGATAGAATGGGTCATTTCCTATATTTTCAGCCCCCATAACACGTTCCATGCCAGGCCGCTACTTTTATATTAATTTTTTTAGTAATTTCACCAAAATACCCAAATCGCATCATTTAATTTCGATTTAAAAAAAAACTACTAGGCGTAGCTTCAAAGTAAATATTTTGTTTTGACGTGCATTGATGTAGGGTTGCATCAAATCTAAATTTACTGGCAAATATCATCTAGTTTTTTTTTAATTCAACTTTGAATTTTTCCGAAAAGTTAAAAATGGACTGAACATTTAAGTTTACATGGCTATAAAAAAATAAATAATAGACATAGCGATCTTCGGATTTTATCAAAACTTCTCTAGTCTATCCCCATTCAAATGGTATTATTATTATTATTATTGGTTTTTGGGCCTTTATTTGCGCCAACTCGACCAGGTTTGATCTATTGTGGCAGCCCTTGTCTTTAAAGTTCACTGCTTAGTCCCGTTGAGTCTATAAATTTCCAGATTCTTTGGAGCGTGATATCTGCTATCTCATCCGGGTGCATAATGTGTCGCCCGAGATGGATACTTCTTTTGCTCATAAGCGGGAAGCATGAGCAAAGAACATGCATGGCCGTTTCTTCTTCTGTATGGCAGAATCTGCACAGAGTTTCCTCGGTCATGTTCATGTTCGATTTATGTTTGTTTAGTTTGCAGTGGCCGGTCAGTATTCTAGTCACTGCACAGGCTTTGTATCTTTTGAACTTTAGCAGTTCCTTAGTTACTTTATTGCTATATCCCTGAATGAGTGCTTTTGAGTGTTTTTGTCCCGATGTAGACTTCCACCACTCAATAGCCTCTTGTTTGCAGAGGGCGGTTAGTAGCGTGGTGGCTCGTTGTTTGGTAATGCCACAGAACGGTTCTACGCCGATTTGAGGGTTATCGGCTCCATCTCTGGCGAGTTCATCTGCAACTTCGTTTCCTTCTATATTCGAATGTCCTGGTACCCATGTAAGCGTTACTTTGTTGGTATTTCCCAGTGCATTCAGTGTCTCGGTGCATGTTTGCACCAATTTTGACGTGTATTCGAAGGATGTTAAGGCCAGCAGTGCTGCTTGGCTGTCTGAGTTGATGTAGATGTGTTGATCCTGGAGCTTCCTTTCCAAGTTTATCTCTGCACATTTGTTTATGGCAAAGACCTCGGCTTGGAAGATTGAGGCTTCAGTCCCCATGTTTAGGCTAACTTTGAGCTTAGGCCTCTCTCCGTAGATCCCGCAACCTACATTATTTTCTTTTTTGGATCCGTCCGTGTACCAGACGTGACTACCTTCCTTAAATGACATTTGGCCTTCTAGCCATTTGTCTCTAGGAGGTATGTTTACGGAATATAGTTTGGTGAAGTTACATTCCGTATGCATGTCGTCACTGGGCATGCACAGAAGTTTGTTTTCAAGTACTGATTCCTTGAGTCTTATCAGATTTTGAGAAGCCCATCTGACTTTCGTGCGGGTGCAGATTCTATATGTGCTCTGCTTGGCTTCTTTTTGCACATGCATATGCAGTGGTATAAGATCAAGCAGAGCATTTAATGCAGCCCCTGGTGTCGTTGATAGTGCTCCGGTTGCTGTGATGCAGGCTAGCCGTTGTAGGCTGCTCAATTTCTGTATTGTTGTCATTTGGTTGACCTTGCCGCACCAGACGGCAGAGGCATAGGTTATTATCGGTCTCACGACCGCTGTGTACAGCCATAGGGCGATTGCGGGTTTTAGTCCCCATCTTGACCCTGCCATTCGACAACAACTCCACAGAGCCATTTTGGCTTTTTGAATGATGTTGTTTAGGTGCGAATTCCAAGTAAGCTTTTGGTCAAAAGTTACCCCTAGATACTTGGTTTCGCTTGAGAAAGGAAGAGTTTTTCCGTTTAATTTCAGATTTACCAGTTTTTCCAGTTTTCTCTTCCTCGTGAATGGTATTATCACTGTTTTATCCGCATTAATAGATAATTCGTAATAATTCAAATGGTATACTAATCTTGTTTAAATAATAACAACAACTTTACAAATTCCTTAAATTAGTGCATTGACTCTACTCGGACTGATTTGCGAAATTTGTGTTTATAGCCCCTTTTTGTGTGAATAGCACGTTAAACACCTAACAGGTAAAAAATACTTATCTTATGCAATGTAAAAACCTTTTCCCTATCGTTTTTCAATGTGGATTTCTTGAATTTAAGGACGAAAATAATTATTTTGATCGTTTATTAATTATTACAAATTTTGTTCAAAATGTCCGCCTCGGCAACGTATACACTCACGACATCTTCTTCTAATTTCGACTGTTGTCGTATGCAGCCACATTTCTCTTTTTATTACTACAAAGGCGTTTTCTATTCGTTGTTGTAGTTCTTCTATTGTTTGAATCCGTTACGTACACCAGTTCTTTAGCTCGTTCCCAGACGTAAAAATCTAACGGAATTAGGTCTGGGGAACGTGCAGGCCACTGTATAGGGCCATCTCTTTCAATCCACGAGTAGAAAACGCCTTCGTAGTAATAAAAAGAGAAATGTGGCTGCATACGACAACAGTCAAAATTAGAAGATTTCGTGAGTGTATATACGTGTTGCCGAGGCGGTCATTTTGAACAAAATTTGTAATAATTAATAAACGATCAAAATAATTATTTTCGGCTTTAATTTCAAGAAATCCACATTGAAAAACGATAGGGAAAAGGTTTTTACATTGCATAAGATAAGTATTTTTTACCTGTTAGGTGTTTAATAACGTGCTATTAACACAAAAAGGGGCTATAAACACAAATTTCGCAAATCAGTCCGAGTAGAGTCAATGCACTAATTTAAGGAATTTGTGAAGTTGTTGTTATTATTTAAACAAGATTAGTATACCATTTGAATGGGGATAGACTAGAGAAGTTTTGATAAAATCCGAAGATCGCTATATCTATTATTTATTTTTTTATAGCCATGTAAACTTAAATGTTTAGTCCATTTTTAACTTTTCGGAAAACTTCAAAGTTGAATTAAAAAAAAATTAGATGATATTTGCCAGTAAATTTAGATTTGATGCAACCCTACATCAATGCACGTCAAAACAAAATATTTACTTTGAAGCTACGCCTAGTAGTTTTTTTTTAAATCGAAATTTAATGATGCGATTTGGGTATTTTGGTGAAATTACTAAAAAAATTAATATAAAAGTAGCCGCCTGGCATGGAACGTGTTATGGGGGCTGAAAATATAGAAAATGACCCATTCTATCCGCCAAATCATTTTGGCACACGATGCGCCAAACACCCTGTATTTTTGGTCCAAAATCAAAAGTGCCGGCCAACAAAAAAAAGTGCTGTATTCTGACAGAATACGTCCGCCTTAGCATTTGTTACTGTGGCAACAAAGCTGTAGCACCACTGTGCGTCGAGTATTTGAGATCTAAAATTCATCGACGATTCATACATTTTTTGTTCAAAATCAAAAATGTCGGCCAATAAAAAAAAGTGCTGTATTCTGCCAGAATACGTCCGCCTTAGCATTTGTTATTATGACACCAAAGCTGTAGCACCACTGTGCGTCGTAGTATTTGAGATCAAAGTCAGTCGTTTCATATATTTTTAGAACTCAAATACTACGATGCACAGTGGTGCTACAGCTTCGGTGCCATAGTAATAAATGCTAAGGCGGACGTATTCTATCAGAATACAGCACTTTTATTTTTTGGCCGGCACTTTTGATTTTGGACCAAAATGGATGATGTCCTTTGGCATGCAGGTACCTTAGTAAACTTAAAGCTTAGTTACAACAGGATATTGATATTCCCACGGGAACGGGAGTTAGCGGGAAAAAACATTTGTATGAAAAAATCTAAACCGCGTAAGATAGATGAAGGGGGTAAAACGGGATCCACGTGTAGGTACGTAGTCGCGGGCGGCCGCTAGTTATTAATAATTTTAATAATTGACAGAGGTGTCAAAACAAAAATGGCATCGAGAAAAACATTGGATAAGCCAATGTGCACATTATCGAAGATTACCTACCGTGTTTCTGCTATACTATGGCAATGCACCTAATGGAACCAAGTATGTACTTTTAAAAAAAAAACTGCTTCTTAGAGCACAGCGTCGGATTTTTAATGCAAAAGCTTAGGCACTCCTATAGTTAAATCGAGCATAGTCAAAGAAATATAGGGAAAATTAGAAGGCGAATTAGGTCTTGATCGATGGATTTAACTTCTAAAGATAACTTAATCTATATTAGGTATAGGAATATAGAGAGAGTGAATTTTGTAATGTACCTACTCGAGTGGCGACCATGAGCTGGAAGACGTAGTGTGGGCAGGCCTCCCACTAGGTGGACCGACGATCTGGTGAATGTCGCAGGAGGTGCCTGGATGTGGGCGGCGCAGGACCGGTCTTTGTGAATGGTTGGGGGGGCCTTTGTCCAGCAGTGGACATCATTCGGCTGAAAAAAATGAACAAATTTTGTAAGAATAGTGCCACATTTGTTGTAATCAAGGCAGCTGCAGTATAGTTCGTCTTAATTATGTTTGCTGTGTTTTCAGTAGTAACCTATGACACATCTACTGAAATCACGTACCGTTTGTCGTGTTTACTGAATGCTGAAAAGCGGAGTTTTCGTCTAGCAACCGAGCTGTAACCGCGACAACGCATTCAATGTATTTTGCATGGCAAGCGACACAATATCGTGCGACGTGTAACGCGACCAAAAGATCGGTAGTTGTTTGCATAGTGCCGTCGTGTAGTAAATGACGGTAAAATTAATAAAAAGTTTCAAACTCGAACTCTTTATACTAAAGCTAGCAATTAATGGCGCTTTGATTTTGAAAACTGAAGGCTGAAAGGATGAATGAAGTATCTTATAACCCAATGATATTATTATGAAATTAATGGTAGATATGAGCGCTGGACAAGCTCATCCCAAATAAAATTTGTTTTTTACGAGTATCTAGCTAGGTAGGTACATACGGCGTTGAATACAGGCTACTACCAATCGGTCGATATGGAAATCGTTGGGGGAGGCCTATGTTCAGCAGTGAACGTTCTGTGGCTGAAATGATGATGGTAATGTCATAAAGATCTCTAAACACATAAATAATGTTCTTTAGAATAATAAAGGATTTAACTACATTTTGTTATTGACTAATAGAGGTCGTAAATGAAAATTGTTTGATACACGACCTGTTTAAAGTCAAAACAGACAAAATAAGCTCATAAAATAAGTGTGTGCGGATACGAAATTGCGATATTGTGAACGATGCGTATCTTTTGGGAGTTGTACAGGACTACATTCAGCTACGAAATGTAGGATGTGGTACTTTTAATTTACTTTGGAAGCTAATAACTAAAAATAACTTGAGGACGACATCTAATAGAATTTACCTCCTGTAGCTTTACCATGAGTTTTTTAGCGTGTGCGTCAAAAAATCTATAAAGATTTTAGTGCTTGAAAGTAAACTCATGGTAGGATTGATCTTTTCATGTAATAAGTAATATGTATTTTTGTGTTTGTTACGTAATGACGCCATGACATGGAGAGATATTATTTACGGCCTCGAAAAAGGACATACTTAGGCTACGACTCTTAGACAGGAAACGTATTTTCACATGGGCCATAATTTCTTAAAAAATAAAAGCGTATTAAAGTTAGCCTCTTTTCTATAAACATGATTTTCGGTATTCAGAGCAAAATGTACGTATTTTTCAGAGAAGTTACATCTTGAATTACTAGTTAATGTTATTCATTTATTAACTACTAGCTGACCCGGCGAACTTCGTACCGCCTTAGCGTAGAGATTTTCTTTATATTTTTTTCCGTAAAAACCTTGTACAGAGTATTAGAAAACTACAAAAAAAAATCAGCCAAATCGGTCAAGCCGTTTTCATGTTATGTCGTGACAACGGAAAACGGGTTTCATTTTTATATATATAGATACTGAAGTCAAGTTAGAAATTGAGTTCTGCGCGAATGAATTTATTGTACCAACAGTCTACGCTACCAACCACGGTCATTATGGAAACCATTGGGGGAGCCTAGTTCAGCCTGGCCTATGTTCAGGAGTGGACATCTTATGGCTGAAATGATGATGGTAATTATTTTATTAGGCTCATCTATTTATTAATACTCTTCTAAATAATGTGTTATGTCATATCCACTTAAATTCACATCTCCCTAACCCAATATTACTTCGGCAAACTTTGTTATTACTTTGGCCAAGTTTATTTGGAAAATGAACTGGAAACTGGCGTCCAGTGGCGACGCACGCGATTTATAACCTCGTCCAAACAATTTAAAACACAATTTAAACCTTATAAACCATCACATAAGATTCATTATACCGGAGTGAAAACCAGCAATCTTATTTGGCATTAAATAATTTCAAAATAATCTTTACGGCTCGCGAGTTAAGGTTGATTTTATTTTGAAATTTTGCCAGTTTAATTGTGACTGCATAAAACTGCTTTGGGGTCATTAATTAAGTAAAGTTTATGAGTTTTGTGGGCGTTAGTTTATTAACTTTGAGATGACAAAAGCAAGCGTGTTTCGGACTTCGTTATGCATAGAAATTTAATGGAAAATTTGTAATTTTCCAGGAAAAATGTGCAGACACTTTCCACACTCAACCAGTTTTGAATAGCATAGCAACAGTTAAAAAAAATATTATGACACTAACGCCCGTATAAACGTTGCTTAAGTGAAGCAGCAAATCGAACGTACAGCGTTGAAGCGTTGTTGAGCGTCTCTGTGATTGGTTCGTGTGTCACCCTGTGCGTCCACGCGCACTGTGAGACCTCATAATAATGTTTGTGAATACGGGCGTAACACTGCTTTGTATCACAATGTAAATAATATAGTATGAGTAGTAATGAGTAACTAATACAGCTATATGACTGCAAGAAATGTTTGTCTTAAATAAATCGCCCATACAGGCTTTATGAGGTCGCGGGAGGTGCCTGGATGCGGGCGGCGCAGGACCGGTCCTTGTGGAAATCCTTGGGGGAGGCCTTTGTCCAGCAGTGGACGTCTTTCAGCTGAAACGAACGAATGAACGAACGATAGGCTTTATGAACAAGTAGAACTGTGGTGGAACTTTATAATAACTGACCGTTTAGATACCGGTACTTCGACTACTATTTCTTAATATACCCAATTTTCTCTGAAGTTATTTAGCAAACCTACTTACGAGTACATTATAATAAATCTTTCATTGACACTAAAACACATAAATACTCAATTTCTAGAATATAATAAACCAATCATCCCCGAGCGATATAAAAGCCCGGAAAAGAGCCCAAATATACTGGAACACCATAAACACTCACAATACCAATCCCCTAATGTAACCATAAAGCTGCCCATAAACGAGCATTCGCTTTACGAGCGAACAATTGTTTGATACTTCCGGTATAGACCCACCTGTCGGTTATTAAAAATATAATATTATTATTAGCTATTTATTTACTGTAACATTTATGTTGTCCCGAAGTGGTGGTAGGGCAAGCTATATTTGACACGTATATAGTAAATGCCCTGGAAAGGGCCTATGTACTGAATAAACTATGTATTTCATTTCATAACATTTTCTCTCACTAGTTTTTAAGTAGGAAAAATGGTTGATGATAAATGGTTTGATACTTTGTGTTCCTTTGGACCCGTGGATCCATAGTTTCAGGTCGAATTTCAGACGCACATACACTTTGGGTCATTGCAAGCTTGCAAGTTTAGTGACAGAGAAGGAACAAGTAGTGGGTATTGTTTACAGAAAAGAGCTAGTGGTTCGCGTAATGCCTGAAATCGCGAGTTCGATCACTAAGTATATACGAATTATAATTTCGGCACTCGAACACCAATGTATTTATTTAAAAAACCTTTCAGTAGGTGTACATCTCTAATTTATGGATTCAACCTCTATTTACGATGTTACGGAACCACCGCATCTCTTATTATTCTTAAAAATCAAAAAGTTGTGTATCTTATCCGATTCTCAAACTCGCAACTTGGTAACTAAAACAAACACAAAACCCACTAAAAAGATACCGAACTTTGCTTAAACTTTAAAGACAATTTATTATTCCCGTCCTCACTCTGGTAAGGACGTGTACACACAGAAAGCAATATACGGGAATACTTGAGACAAGTAAGAAATGCAAACCCTGGTGGCTCTAACGCTATTATAGATGAATTACAGTCATGTATTTTTTTTTTAAATAATATTAACTGTCTTTTTGATAAGTCTTTGAGTGACTTGGCCCACTTTTAGTTTGGTCCACGGGCCACGTCGCTGGTTTGATTTTTTTTCCGGCAACTGGGTTCACCTTCAATGTGCATGTTCATAAATTAAACACCAAATCAACAAAAATCTACTTTAGAATCTTAAAGTGGGCAACAACTCCAACTTAAAATATAACACACAGATAACAAAAAACAAGTGCAAGTTAGAACCAAAATTGGCCACCGCTCAGCATGTGTCATGCTCTGGAGTGGTAAATAAAACCCAGAATATGACGCTGTTATTCTGCGGTGACCATTTTTGGAGAGAGCTGGAAACAAACATGAGACAATACACAAAAAAAAACAAACAAAAGAGAAAAAACAAAATAAAAAAGTACAATATTAAAAGAAAAAAAAAGTAAATACTTAGGAAGAAAAAAACATTTAAAAATTCAAACCAGAAACTTGGCCCGTGGACAAAGCTAAAAGTGGGCCAAGTTGCTGGAAGATTCTTTGTGATTGTTAAATAAAAAACTAAAAAAGGTGAGGGATTTTTTACTCTTTAAATGCTATGTTATGTTTATAAGATTATAAGCTCTGTTAGGTAACTAGTTACTCTACATTATAATTAGTATTAACCTACTGTAACATTAAAACAAATGAGTACCAAGAAAAGACAAATTATGTTAGTTAATTTTTTCTTAGAACTCGATCCCGTTGTTGCCGTGAGAGATAATTATAAAAATGTTTTCAATTAGATTATGTAGGTATTTACACATAGAAGTTTTTTTGTTTGTGTTCGTTATTAATGTAAAGTTTATTATTTTTCACATAAATTATTCCTAATAATCGTCAGTTGACGTTCTGAAAATGTTTTTTGTTCTTTTCAGCCAATAATGACGTCCACTGCTGGACAAAGGCCTCCCAAGGCTTTCCACAATGAACGGTCCTGCGCCGCCCGCATTCAGGCTCTTCCCGCGACCTTTACCAGATCGTCGGTTGGTAGAGGAGTCCTGCCCTCGCTGCGTCTTCCGGCCCGTGGTTGTCACTCGAGAACTTTTCTGCCCCAACGGCCATCGTCTCTACGAGCTATGTGCCCCGCCCACTGCAACTGCCACTTTATTTTAGCAATGTCGGTCAATTTATTTATTTTGATGAATTTATCTTAAAAGTTGTCTCCTAGCACACTGCTAGTATAGAAAGATAAAATCTAAAATTATCTACGAGTACATCAAGTTTTCTATAGCCGATTGCCGCTAGTGTGTGAGTCCGCTAAAACATGAGTAATGCTGTACTGTTTAAGCGAAATGAAATATTTTAAAAGTTCTGGATATAAATTCAACGAATGTAGGTACAGACGGCGGCACTTCAACCTATACACTGTGGCCTCTTATGTCCTTAGTGATAGAGGTTATTTTGCAATAAAATTAATATTCTGAGTTGGTGTGGTTTGTACGCCTTTATTCCGTTCGTTATTTTTGCGTTTCCAACCGGTATTTTGTTTTATTGCGGCGAAGGATCTTTTTAAATTAAACGTTAAATATTCATGATCACAATAATTCAGGGAAACGGCGTAAGTATTGGGGCGATTTTTGGTTGTATTGCGTTGTAATAGTTGTTTGTAAAAAGGAAAATGTACAACGTTTTTGTACGACGACTTTTGTGGCTGCGGGGTTTAAAATCGGTAGAGCTTATGTGTTGTGTACAAGCTTTTAATATGAATATAATGTTCAAGGTTTGTTGTTTAAAGAATACAATATTAGTTGATATGTTTCATCATCATCATCATCATTTCAGCCATAGGACGTCCACTGCTGAACATAGGCCTCCCCCAATGTTTTCCATGTTGATCGATTGGTAGCGGCCTGCGTCCAGCGCTTCCCTGCTACCTTTACGATGTCGTCGGTCCACCTTGTAGGTGGACGTCCCACGCTGCGTTTTCCGGTACGCGGCCTCCATTCCAGAACCTTTCTGCCCCATCGGCCGTCAGTTCTGCGTACTATGTGCCCTGCCCATTGCCACTTCAGCTTGCTAATCCGTCGGGCTATGTCAGCGACTTTGGTTCGTTTACGGATCTCCTCATTTCTGATTCGATCTCGCAAAGAAACGCCAAGCATAGCCCTCTCCATAGCACGCTGTGCAACTTTGAGCTTCTGTATAAGGCCTATAGTGAGAGGCCACGTTTCCGAGCCATAAGTTATCACTGGTAACACACATTGGTTATACACTATAGTCTTCAGGCAAGTTGATATTATGTTTACATTATGTTATCTAGTCACTATAATGCAAGTTTTTCTTAAGTTCGCATGTAAGGGTTTGAAATTAAATCAAGCTATTGATTCACGACTGAGCGAATATCAGCCAAAATGTATGTTGGTTTGTATTGACGAAGAACATAAATACTCAAAAGGCCAATATTTTCTGTTTATTATAATAAAAATCCCTATTTTAAGTATTAAGTATCCCTGATTAATAACACAATTATTAAGTAATTTAAAGGTTATAGGTCACATATTAAAAATGTTCCTTTAAATTCCTTTATTATTTCAGTAATTATATCTTTATCTAGAAAAAGAATACAACATAGCAGACGGTAGCCAGTCGAAGGGGTGTGAAATACCAACCCCGGACTGCAGTATATCAAAACTTTTGTCGTAACTCGCAGTTTGTCGCAACAAGTCCCAGTGCTCTCCGCTATTTTTCTGCAGAGATATTTAAAAAATAACGGAATAAAAATGTCGTATTTGCACATACGACTTTAAGGTTTTGAGGAACTGCACGAAGAGTTTTGGAAAAAGAAAAGTTTTAGCAATGATATCTAAAATAATAAATTGAAAGACTGTCTTTATGTTTCCAGCTATATTTCTCTCAAAATAAAGAGAAAAAAAAACTATATTTTTAGCCATACGCGCTACGGATTTAGTCGTATGTTAGCGTAGCCATTTACAGTTTCATTATTTTATTTATTCAAACAATTCTTTATTTATTAAGCAGCTATTCTCTCTTTCGGTAAAAACGCCAAAAGAGGGACACAGTCTTAAAATCTCCAGATAACTGATAAAGTGTTTTACACCTATCGTTGGCTTAGAATGTAACCTTAGAGTCTAAATTTAAGTATGCTAAATGCTACGACTATGGCAGCTTGCTATATATATTATTTCTAGATCATCATCATCATCACCTTCGTCTTTGTATTTCCTGTTGTCTAGGAGCTTTCTATCCTCGCCATGCGCCAGCCAGCACATCTTGTTTTATTTTTGCTTTTTTTTATCTGCATTATTGTTTATTTTTGTAACCTAAAATAACAAATTACATTATTTATTCTGTTGTTCCTACACACTTAAATTAGCTGTGAGACTCTGTAATTGGCTAGAGTTATATATATAATGTACTACTCTGTAACATGTAAATTGTCGACCAAGCTGTTGAGTTTCCAAATAAATAAATAAATAAATAAATCATCATTTCAGCCATAGGACGTCCACTGCTGAACATAGGCCTCCCCCAATGCTTTCCATGTTAATCGATTGGTAGCGGCCTGCGTCCAGCGCTTCCCTGCAACCTTTATGATGTCATTGGTCCACCTTGTGGACGTCTTACGCTGAGTTTTCCGTAACGCGGCCTCCATTCCAGAATTTTGCTGCCCCGTCAGTATTTCTAGATGGATAGAGGCAATACATTATTACGAATGCTGTAGATACGTCAACGTCTACTAAAGAAAAATATCCATTTAAATCCAGGCGAAGCTTTAACACGCTAGTTCTAACTAAAATTGAATTTCACAAACAGTTGCTCTATCAATCAATAATGCAATTGGTAGTCCATAAGATCCTGCATAGTTCCAGGAGATCTCGGAATAGTTCACTTATCTTAGGACATGCTCAACTTGAGAGAACTATTCAACAACTTGACGGCGGACTGCACCGCCATGGATGAGCGAACAGATAAATTATATCATAAATTTAGCAGTATAAAAAAGGCAACTACTTACTTGGGCGACAAATGTTATTAATAACATGTTCTGTTTATTTAATCTCCACCAAGTCGAGCAAAAAAGCGGCACGGCCGTACCATCCTTTTCTCGAAGCAATTCAGGCCATTTTCGACCGCCTGTAACTTCGTTGTGGATAAAACTAGAAGGCTGATTTCATTAGCTATTCAGGCATTGTAAAGACACGGTATATTTCAAATTTCATTCAATTTGAACCAGTAGTTTAAGTTTCTTAACTTTGTCACTCACTGACTGACTGACTGACTCACCGATCATCAAAATTCTAAGGCACTTCTAGCAGACCTAGAAGCTTCAAATTTGGAATATAAGTAGTGTTTGGTGTATGAATCAAGGAAAAACTAAAATATTTGGGGGCACGGTAGTGCAACCGCCAAGTCGAGTAAAATTTTTCAATTTCGGTCCAGTTTTCTAGATACATAACTGCTGTCTACAAAATACAAAAAGAAATGAGATCCCATCAAAAACAATACTTGTTAAAAAAACCAAGTCTCGCAACTCAGTTGTTCTACGGTAAAAAGTTGTAAGATCCATGTAATACCAAGTCCAGGCCATCTTTAACGTTTTACATAAATTATTGACTTGGCCATCGCACTAAATAATTTAATTTACACGTGTTTTCATGCGATGGCCAAGTCAATAATTTATGTAAAACGTTAAAGATTTCCTGGCCTGGACTTGGTATTACATGGATCTCACAACTTTTTACCGTAGAACAACTGAGTTGCGAGACTTGGTTTTTTTAACAAGTATTGTTTTTGATGGGATCTCTTTAGTAGGTACCTACATGTCTTTCTTTTATTTGAATTTCCTTTATGCTCTAAAAAGTGGCGATTTAAAGCGTAGAGACATTTTAAATCACAGAAGAAGTAATTAGAAATTATTATTGTTTATACAGGGTGGAAACGATAAGTGATCTCATTCGATTATTTCTTAACTATACAAGATATCAAAAAATTTATTACTAATCCTGAAAGTACTTCACAAGCTCTATCCAACGGTACCAATACTAGGTTACAAAATTAACTGGATCTATCCGAAAATTTAATGTTTTCAGTCTCCATACTAAATGTATGCCAGCCAAACAATATTAGAAGTATTTTTTTTTTATTTTATAATACACACTTAAAATTAACTCGTAAATTGGATTCTTATTTAAAATTATTCTTGGGAAACATTGGTTTTTAGGCTTTACTTGCTATAATATTAACAAGACATGAGTGCCATGACTGTGGCTGTACTAAATGTATGGTAGTTTCCAACTTCCAACATTGAATTTTCGAATGAATCCAGTTTATTGTGTAACCTATTTATTGGTACCGTTGGATAGAGCTCGTGAAGCACTTTCAGGATCAGTCACCAGTTCTTGAATATCTTGTATAGTTTTAAAATTATGTGGTTTTACTAAATGTATGGAAGCTGGAAACATTGAATTTTCGGATAGATCAAGTTTATTCTGTAACCTATTATTGGTACCGTTTGAAAGAGCTTGTGAAGCACTTTCAGAATCAGTAATCAGTTTTTCGATATCTTGTATAGTTTAGAAATAATGGAGTGAGATCACTTAACGTTTCCACCCTGTATGATTTTTCTGATTAAATGTCAATGGAGGTACCAGTTAGAACAGCCCGTTAAATAAAAACTAAGTTATGAATGATATAGGTTATGATAGAGATTTCGTCAATTGTTTAGGAAATCCTACTATTAGGCTGAGTTGCAACACCTAACTAACATAACATATTATTATCATAACCAGTGTTTTTTGTATGGAGTTTGACAGATTTTTGACGTTTGTCACAGTTAAAGTAAAATTTTGGGCATAATATTCGCCTTGTCTACATAGCTCACCAATCGGAGCATTCACCTAACCAAAAATCATAGGTCAGTGAAGTGAAAATAAAGCAGTGAATTGTTTCAAGTGAAAAACCATGCTTGAAACTTCACTGTGTTGTTTATATTTCTAAAACACATACACGAAGAGCTTTCCCGTCTGATTTTATCAAAACGATACTTCATACACTATCACTACTCATAAAGGTGGAGTAAATAAGCGGATAGTGACGTCCCCAATGATCCCGGATCCCGCACTTTGCACCAGATTTCCCGGGACGGTCGTTTATCCCGGGAATAGCGCATGCGCGTACGATACTAAATGGAGGGCCCGTGAAAAAGTTATGAAGCTTATTTTCTATCGAGGCACCTTAAAGGTTTTGGTATGAATAATAAAAGTGAGAGTGTATTGACTACAACGCTGTAACATGTATAGCTCTGTAGTTTAAAAGTAATGCTTGTTTATTGTAAAGTTGGTTCAAGCCGAAGACTCTTGGTTCTATTCCCATGTGAAGTAAACAAACTTCAAGAAACTTTTTAGAGTCTTAAATATATGCACCAGGGGAAAATGTGAGGAAGTTACTTACGCCCGTATTCACAAACGATGCTTGCTTAAGTGAAGCAGCAAATCGAACGTACAGCGTTGAATAGAGCTCTGTGATTGGTTCGTGTGTCCACGTGCACTTTGAGACCTCATAGTAAGAGCTATGAGGTAGTGACTTTTAAGTCTAATAAAGATATTATTATATTACACCGTTTCAATAATGAAATGTTTACTTTATGTCTAATAAACTTCCGTTTCTTCTCGTATATTGAATTAGAGTAAATAAGGCTTTTGTAGCCGCCGACGTAATGATTCTGATAGATAACACAGAACACGTGCCGCCGACAATACACATTAACGCCCGTATTCACAAACATTACTATGAGGTCTCACAGTGCGCGTGGACGCACAGGGTGACACACGAACCAATCACAGCTCTATTCAAAGCTGTGCGTTCAATTTGCTGCTTCACTTAAGCAAGCATCGTTTGTGAGTACGGGCTTAACTCGCAGTTATCAGTGTGGCATGGCACAGCAAATATAGTACAACTGGAAAAAAACACTTTTTAGGAAGATGAGGAAGTATTAATATTAATAGTGCAGGGGTAACCTTTGTAAGTGCTGGTTCGATCCTATAGAGGTAAGTGATAAAAACGGGACGCACTGCGCTACATAAAGGGTTTATAAAACAGATACTTAACACTCTTAAGGTCGGATAGGTAGAGAGACTCATAAGTTTGTCATAACAAATTTTATTAGAGATATTGTATACCCTTTTTAATAATGAAATGTTTACCGGTTCTTCTCGTATATTGAATTAGAGTAAATAAGGCTCTTGTAGCCGCCGACGTAATGATTCTGATAGATAACATAGAACACGTGCCGCCGACAATACACATTAACGCGCAGTAAACAGTGTGACGCGGTACAGTAAATGTGGCACAACTGGGAAAATTCACTTTTTAGGGAGATGTCAGAGAAATATTTGCTGTCAGGCTTAGAGAAAAATCTTGTTTTAAATAGAACAAAGATATTTAAAATAATTTCCAACTATATCAAAAAGTGCAGGGATAATGTCTGATTTTGCTGGTTCAGTTAAATCTTATGCAAATGATAAGAAAGCGATGCCCTGCGTTATAAGCGTCTGGTCTAGCAGAAATTCAGTTTATTGTTGCTTCCATACCATAATAAAAGCTTTAACTAAAATATTTTTGCCTAATTCAAGGTGCCTTAATAATATACATTTGAATCAAGATATTAAACTATGCAAAGGTAATCGAACTCCTCTGCCACTTCGACCGTGTCAATTTTTTATGGGGATCAAATCACTGCTCCAACTCTCATGGCACCATAGGGGTTTAAAGTCATTTATCAAAAATCATATTCACCTATTCGTGAGCCCTGGAACCCCGGACGGGTCCCGTGGTCCCAGCGGTGGTGGGATAATGGCGTAACTCGATAAAAGATTTCCCGGGGCGGCGATACCTCACAACAGCCACGCGGCCATTTTAACTCCGTCCCCTCGATCCCCGCTTCTGTTATCATAACTTTATAAAGAGAAATTTTCGAGTTGTCACACTTTGCCGTTGATGGTTTGGTTGGATGATTCTGGGTGAACTCAACTGATTAATTGGCGAATTTGAAATGTGTTAATTCCAATATAATAAATATCATCATTGATATTTGAAACGCTTAGGTATAAGAATCCTGAAACGCACTACGATGAGGATTCAACGTCATCTCTACCTTCATAAAGTTATAAAAATAGCGCATTTATATTAATTTTGAGCATCCTTATTTTCCTGCTTTCTATTTTTCTGAAAACAAACGTAGATTCTCTTTGTATCTGTAGAAAAAAAGTTTTTTTTTAAAGAAATTCTGTAACATTCTACAACAAAATAATATTCTGTAACATTTTACATCAAATATGCGATTATTTAATGTCGAATGTTACAGAATAGTTTTCTATTTGTAAAAGTGTTTTTTTATGGACATAATCAAGCATAGCTTGTAGTAGCTTGAATTCCTTTCTATACAACAATACATACATAATCTAATCTGATGTACTATCGACTGTAAAAGTACGTCCTACTAATTATAAATGCGAAAGTTTGTATGGATGTCTGGAAGTCAACATGTTTGTTACTCTTTCATGCAAAAACTACTGAACGGATTATGATAAAACTTTACAGTATTGTTATCCAGAATAACATATAGGCTATAATTTATGACGATCTGTGACAATATAAATTTCACGCGGGTGAAGCCGCGGGCAAAAGCTAGTACGTACACATATTTCTCGTAATACCCTCCGGTCGCCCGGTCTTACGGCATTAATACATGTCAGCTAACACGCTGGACTGAAATCTTGGAAATATTGGCCGTTGAGAAAAATTGAAGAATAAGGCCCAGAACAGACGGTGAAACGCAACTGCAACAAAACTGCAACTTTCTGATGATTCTGATGAATGAAACTGAAACTGAAAGTTTCAAACTAGTCGCGTCATATGTGGTCTCTCAACGGACGCTATGGCAGAAACTTAGATGCAACTGAAAACTAACTAGAATGAGGATCAGTACTGTTGTAGAAAATTCAATAAAACTAGTATCTACGTTAATCTTTAAGACATAAGAAAGATATATCTTTTTTTGAATTATCCAAATCGGACCATTACTTACGAAGATATTAAGTAATAATCATAGGCCGTTTTTGCCGCTAAAAGTCAACGTACGCAGGGCCGCGTGACGTCACTATATCCGAATCGAGCGCAGCCGGCGTACTATTGGAATGGAAAATATTTTTTTCCAGCTAAACTATCAGTTTTAGAAAAAAACTTTTAATAACATTTATTCATCAAAATAAAGTAACCTATCGACCAGTAATTTTAAAAAATAAAAATTGTGAAAAATAAGTATCGCTATGTCCAAAAACCACATTTTCATAGGATTCGATGCAATGCGGAGACGCGGTTGGGGTGAGTGTAACTTAATGATTGTTTGTATTGAACATAATAGTAGTAGTAGTAATAGTTTCTGGCCTGGGGAGGGGGGGGGGGATAAGTCATACCCAGCTTATAGCCTGGGGGGAGGGGCAAGCCTTACCCAACTTCTGGCCTTGGTGGGAGGGGGGGAGAGGCAAGTCATACCCAGTTTCTGGCCGTAGGGGGGGGGGGGGGGTAAGTCATACCCAGCTTCTGGCCGAGGGGGATTCATACCTAGCTTATGCTTATGGACTGGGGGATGGGGCTAGCCTTACCCAGCTTCTAGCCTGGGGGAGGGGGGCTGGTCAAGTCATACCCAGTTTCTGGAATTTCTGGCATGGGGGGGGGGGGGGGTGTCATACCCGGCTTCTGGCCGAAGGGGAGTCATATCCAGCTTATGCTTATGGCCTGGGGGGAGGGGCAAGCCTTACCCAGCTTCTGGCCTGGGGGAGGGGGAGGGGTCAAGTCATACCCAGTTTCGGGCCTGGGTTGGGGTAAATCATACCCAACTTCTGGCCGAGGGGGAAGTCATGCCCAGCTTATGACCTGGGGAGAGGAGGGGGGCGGGGGAGTCATACAGCTGTATAGCATAATGTAACGGCGAATATCTTTCTTTCTTTCTTTCTTTTAGATAGGTAGGTACGTAGGTTTAACTCAGAAAAACTAAATAACAGGTAGGTATTGCGTGTGACATCGAAATAATCTTCATAGCAATGTCTTGTAGCCTAGGTAGAGTATCTGCCTCAGCTATACCTTATTGTTAGAAGTAAATAAATTTATACTTATACATTTTTATATTTTACTTGGAAGAAGATAATATGACTCTAACAACACTTATGAACACTTTATTTGAATAAATCGCCAAATATACCACCGCGGAGACCCCAATCGCGTCTCTGCGTTCCATTGAATCGTATGAGCGTATGGATTTTTTGCGTTATTTTTCACAATTTCTATTTTTAAAAATTACCTATTGATAGCTTACTTTATTCTGATGAATAAATGTCATTACAAGTTTTTCTCTAAAACTGATAGTTTGGCTAGAAAAAAATATTTTCTATCCACGCAGTACGCCGGCAGCGTTCGGATCGGATATAGTGACGTCATCGTCCCCGCGCCGGGCGGTCAGTGAACTTTTTTAGTAATTTGGCCATAACTTCGTCAATTTTTGTCGTAGAACAAAAATTTTTGGACTGTGTATTAAGGATTTCTTATCTTAGCCCTATAAATCTGCATTCACACCTAAAAATCGAAATGATCCTCATTTGCAGTTTCGTTGCAGTTGCGTTTCACCGTGTGTTCTGGGCCTTATGTTACTGTTTCATATATTTGCTGAAAGAAATCTCTTTAAAAAAATCTGAAGACTAAAACTAAAGTAAAGGAAAACTGTTTGTACTCCTAACTCCAAAAACTCATTTATTTATGCAAGCAGACTTTTAAAAGCACTTTTACACATCACGTATTAACCCTACCACTGCTTCAGGACAATAAATGAGCCAGTGCTCTGAAGCGAATTTTCTTAATTATTTTAGATATTTTAATAAATTGCTACTCAGTATTATTCTAATTATTATATTCGGCGGTGGATGTCTCTTACCTGTTATGATGATGATGATGAGTTATAGGAGCCGACCAAAAAAGCATGTAATAACATAACAAAAATCTTTTTGTAATGCTCTATATCTTTAACTTCTAACCACCTCACATACTAATAACTAATTTCAAAGCACATTGTAAGCTTAATTTAAAGCTTATTATTGTAGAAGAAAACAATCTTTATTCCAGTACTTTGATGTTATTAGTAGTGACTGAGTTTTTTCCGCTGCTTCATCTCAGCACTGGCCTATTTATTGTCCCGATGCAGTGGTAGGGTTAATACTGGGACGTGAAAAAGTGATTTTTAAAAGCCTACTTGCAAAAATATTATTACATAGTAGTGACTGAGTTTTTTTCGCTGCTTCTTCTCAGCACTGGCCTATTTATTGTCCCGAAGCAGGGTTAGGGTTAATACTGGGACGTATAAAGTGCTTTTTTAAAATCCTACTTGCAAAAATAAAATGAGTTTTATTACAAAAGCCTATACCTTTAAAGCGTATGCCGATGCTAAATCGATACAACCACTCGCCCGGACATTAATCGACCTAAGTTTTGGACAATACCAAATTTGCGTGTACAAGCACATCAGCCAATCCATGTCTATTGCAAAATAGCTGTTATTACCATGACATAAGACACCAGTGTGAAACTTGACGTGCTCTGTACTGCCACTATCGGGCCGATCTGAGCATATCTCTCGGACTGCGGGCCATTGGGCCCTTTGTTCTGCGGAATGACTTCCTTACAGGGATGTCCGTAACCGAAACTTTCGGATATCCGAAATAAAAAAATATCCGAAACCATAACCGTAACCTATTGAAAAGTTTCAGATGTAGACAGTTTAAATTGTTCTTTGTATAGCATTAAATGTAAAGGCATAACAGCCTGATTTACCTTTATAATGCCATCTAGTATCAGTTTTTAATTTTTTTTTACTTTATATTCTATGCAAAGTGTGCGGCCATGAATGAACCGTGTTGGACAACTATTGCAAATGGTCTAAAGCACAGATATCCGTAACCGTAACCGAAACTTTCGGATATCCGAAATAAAAAAATATCCGTAACCGAAACCATATTATTCCTATATCCGTAACCGTATCCATAACCGAAACTAATCCATAACATCCCTATCCTTAGTGGCCTTACGGGTGAGATAAAACTGTTTTTCGTCCATTCTCGCCGGGGAAAATTAGCCAGCGTTATTATCGTGGACGTTATTTGTGGCGGCTGCAATCGGAGTTACAACGCATGTTTGATTATGTGATAATAAAAATTTGGGGGCTGGTTACGGGCAGCTTTATTGGGTTCCGAAAGAAATAACGGGGTTGGAGTAGTGAACGAGAATGGGCAGCGGTCGAAGAATTGTAGACCTTTTATTGTAGTCGTATGCCGACGATATTGGTCTCTATACAGGGTGTCCCAGAATAGGTGAATCAAACTGCTAGGGGAGGTAGCTCTACTAATGTACTATCCCTAAAAAATATGAAAAAAAAAAATTGAGTTCGGATTTTTTTTAATAAAATGCTCTAAACTCGAAATCTAGTATAGAAACTAGATAAACGAAGCGATCATGTACAATTAATATTAGTAAGAAAGAAGTACAAATAAACTTCAAACGCAGCAATTATAGCCAGATACTTAGATAAAGCTGATTTAATTTCACTTTTTCAAAAAAAAATTAGTGTCCTTATGCGCTTTATATTTTTTTCATATTTTTTTAGGGATAGTACATTAGTAGAGCTACCTCCCCTATTAGTTTGATTCACCCATTATGGGACACCCTGTATGTATAAGTACGACTTACTTGGTCTCTACAATTTGTTTGTATCAATTAGTGGGACGCCCTCCCACAAAACAGACATTGATAGACATTACACTATCGTATGTGCATGTAGGTACGCGTACGTTTGTTCGTTTCAGCTAAGTGACGTCCACTGCTGGACAAAGGCCTTCCCCAAGGTTTTCCACAACCGCGCCTCCAGGTACACGTCCACAAGCAAAGCTCACTCGCCTTCGTGAGTTGCAAGATCATTTAAGTTTCAGTATTTTTTTTATGTTACCATTCTTTTTCTCTACATTTAAAACATCCCAACTAATCTCAAGTCGGTTGGCCGTCATTTACTAAAGCCAGGGTCTGAAGTCGCGACCCCTTGCGGATCTCTCCTAATATCCGCTCTGACTCATCTCAGTATCAGCTAGGTTAGTTAGTATTCAGTCGGCGCACGCGGCGAGACGCGGCGAAGGTATAGCGCCAGTAGAGTGCGGTATATTTTATACCACCAAAAAATGTTCATGTAAAATGCCAAGATGAAACCATAATGGCTCTCTCTCATCGTGAAGAAGTTATCAGTGTGCTTAGTGTAAGTTTGCATTGAACGTCCTCGCTTGCGAGTGCGTCAAAAATATATGAAGATTTTCTTGAAAGTATCCGCTAGGGACGCTGTACAATCTATCATATTACATTTAATGACATTTTTACGCAGTCGCTAGCGATGACGTACTTAATGTAAATTCGCACTAACCCCCTGATCACTTCTTTTCTGTTAAATAATGGTAGTTAGAGTAACGACACATAATAATTATTATAATGTCTGTTTAATCCCTATTGATGATTAGGCGCTTAATGAAGCGAGCTAACAAACAAACGCGCGAAGTTACAAGTTTACTGAAATTATGTATCCAATTTTCAGCAAGGATTCGCAAAGTAAAAAAAAAAAAATTAATGAAGTCGTCTTTACCTATTTTATGGCGTGACAAAAGCAAACAGGGATTGATTTACATTGATTGACAAATATACATTTTCAGGAAATCTTTGAATGCAATTCTTTTTCTTTTCAAAAAATAAATATCGGAATGTTTTCCTTGAGTAAAAACCTGCCATTGTTTATTGGCGCGGACTATACAGACAGCGCACATCGTGTCAACACTGTGGCACTTATGTAGTTGTGATACGTGCTGTTTTGCAATAAAAATGATGGTATAGTACCGGAGCTTAATTTGGAATCTTTCACGTACAGTATTCTTAGTAAAGATTAGCAGGAGAAAAGTTTTCATACACAACAGAGTATGAACGGCACGCCAATCTAAACATATACGGTATCATGTGTACCTAGTTCCGTATGATTTTGATTTATTTATTTATTTATTTATTTATTTATTTGGAATAACAACAGCCGACACATATAATAGACTTAAATCAAATATTTTTCTTAAACTAATTAGGCCAAAAAGGTTATCCACAGAATTAACTAATTTTGCTTAAACTATCAAGTTAAAAACAGTAAAGATACAGATACAGACACCTGACCACAATTCTATGCTGCCCTATGATAATATGTTTGGCATGATCCAGTCTACACACACGTTGATAAATACTGGTATGTAATAATATATTCGTCGCAAAATAAATCAATTTAATTAAAACAAACAACAACCACAATTTTGTAAATAGTTTTTATCAGCAGTAATTTTTAAATTTTAGTTTTTAAATAATTTTAAGTTTATGTAAATATATTGTAAAATTATTGTTTATTGAATAAAAATAAAAAAATAAAAATTGATAATGAGTATTATGTGGTAGCGACTGTGCATTACTGAAAAAGAAATATTTTTTCTCTTGTCTATTTTTTCTGCTTTACTCAACCTTCTTTCTAATCAGTCTATAATATGAACTCTAGATCAGGGTTTCCCAATTTTTTTTTGCCAAGGAACCCTAATTGATTATACTTTTCCTAGCGGAACCCCCGTACTACTCCGCCCGCACGCCCTGCCCCTCCCTTGTGCGTAAACACGTCGGTGCGAGCGAACAACGTCGGTCACGAAACATGGGATAATATTTTTTACGGAACCCTTGCGGCCTTTCCACGGAACCCAGGGTTCCGCGGACCACCATTCGGGAAACGCTGCTCTAGATTGTCGATTGATGTGTCGTAAAAGGCGATTAATTAATGAATAAATAAGCGAATATCAGGCTTCCCTCGTCGTGTTCATACAGTGGGGACTAAATGTAAAAAAGAAGAAGAATTTATTTGGTGGTTTACATACTAGTAACATTTTACCCATTTTTGTTTAAGAACCGCTAAAATCCTAAACTGAAAAATAGTAAATTTCCAACGAAATATACTACGAAATGTATTTGAAGTTACTCTATTTATTGACCTCCACCGCAGTACTTACCATTTAACATAGGTTTGTACTTACAAAGTTTGGCTTCCCGAACTGAAGTTTGGTCTGCTTAGCAATCGCAATAACACAAATATGAACTTTACTGAATGGAACTTGGATTTGTTGGAGCAGTTTTCCTCAACAGTGTTGTTTAGTTCCTTCTTGTATCTTGTGGGTTGTGATTGTTACAGTAGAACTGGTATCAAACAGTTTATTTAGTCAAACTGCGTCTAACATGGATTCAATTATTAATTGAATCTTTTTGTCCCAATTATCAAATTATCAAAGTACGTTTCTCTAGAAACTTCCTGCCCCGTACAACCAAACTGCGGAATGGACTGTCGTCTGCGTTGTTTCCGGACGGATACGACCTGCAAGCTTTCAAGAGGAGAGCGTATCTTCACCTTAAAGGCCGGCAACGCACCTGTAACGTCCCTGGGTCTGCGGGTGTCTATGAGCGACGGTAATCACTTACCATCAGGATGATCTGTCTGCTCGTTTGTCTCCCTGTCACATAAAAAAAATTAAACAATTTCGTTAGTTCGTTTTAGCCACTGTTGGAAAAAGGCCTTTCCCAAGGATTTCCACAGCGACCGTGCTTCCCGTGACTTTACAATTTAAACAAGTAAATACAACTAAAAAATCTAGTTTATGATGTCGAAATAATTCTTAACTCAATAAGAATTTCCTAAAATTTTGTCCGTTTCTTTGTTTCGGCTAATTTTCAAAACATCAAAACTGATTTTGATTGGACTCTCACTACCAGTTAATTGATGATGAAGGAATACTTGGATCATATTGGAGCCGCTATTCTAAGTGAACCTTGACAGGGGTCACTTAGAAAAACAACCAGAACACTTAAGCTGAGTTGCACCACCTAACTTTATCTGAAAATTTGGCGATTAACCGGTGCTTTTTGTATGAAGTTTGACAGATTTAGTTAAAGTAAGATGGTGCAACCCAGCCATAAAGTGGTCTTAAAAAGAAAGAATGAGGCTACTACATCCATTTTTATTGTGCTTCTTATACTCCACATTGTCGCACAACAGCTATAAAACAAATAAATCCATGACGTCACCGACGTATTAAGCGGTCAAACGCTTGTTCTATTATTTTCGTATAAATTGATGAGGGGTTTATGGCCGTTCCACATAATTTAGTGCGGCACCGAGAATAACGCAAGGAGGTTAGGGAGAGTCCACACTTAAGACACATGGTGGAGGTTAGATTGGATTGACAGATCGGCCAACATCAAACGCTGGCTAACCACTCGCCAGCCCATAATAATATGTTGTCCCAAAGTGGTGGTAGAGCAAGCTTTATTTGGGACGTATAATAAATGCCAATAATAGAGCCTATAATAGTAATAAATATTTCGATTTGATTTGACACATTTTGGTGTGTGGTGGTGTAGATAACTCAGGGGTATTTAAATCCCTAGTCAGGTTTTTGTTGGAAAGCTAAAGTCGTGTAATAATTGAGAATTTATGACAATTCTTCATAATTTATCACCAGCTGCTTAATCTCGTAGTTTCTTAACAGGATTATAACCATTTTGGGTTAGTCTCGTGTAGTTCCTTAGTAGTTATAGACGTTAATACTCGCAATACCTAAAAACATTTATCCGAGAACTACGTAGTTGTCTAGATTGAAAAATAATATCTTGATATTTCATTTTTAGAAAACAAACTTGTATAATAATTGTCTGTTATTCGAGACATCCACATAGAAAAACATGTTTCGTACAATGAAACATATTTTCGTCAGTGTGAAACTAGCTCTGTTTTACGAACTATGACCTTCTGTTTAGCTTTAGAAGTATCTAAGCTGGATTAAATGACAAAGCAGAAGTAGGGTGACAAAAAATTTTGTGTCTTGCGAGACTTATCATATTTTTTATGAAAAACTAACAATTAGTGGTCAAACGGTATTAATTTCTCTAAAGCGTTAACTTTCGACTTTGTTAAATAACTTTTAACTTAAAGTTATGTAACAGTTTTTAACCGACTTCAAAAAAGGAGGAGGTTATAATATAACCTCCTCCTTTTTTATGTTCGGCTGTATGTATGTTTTTTAAGTGATCAGAACGAAAAGAAAAGATCAGATCAATGAGTTAAGCCACGGGTTCAGCAATTTTTATGAAACTATCAAATACACGTTTTTGGACTACTGACATGACTAACCCATACAGATGGAGCTTTTTATTTTTACTGCAAAAAAGTAATTTATTCTCACAAAAATACAAACATCGTTATTAACACAAAACTAGGTCACATTATTACGAAGAATAACAAAAAAGGAAATGCAAAAGCTAAAACTACCTCAGTAACTGAAAATAGGCGCATAATATCTCGGAAGCCATAAAAAGTGCGGCCTAAACACGAGATAAAACAATGTGATTCCTTATTTGTGAGTAACGGAACAGTGCGAAATAGATACAGAGGGCACAGAGAGTTACGGGACTATTCCCACCTCTAGTTCCTACCGCTGCAACTCCTGTGTAGCCAGGATCTACAGCTTGACCGCCAATAAGAGCCCAACCAGTGAAAGTCAAGTTTGTCCCGGGGGAAAATTAAACTGTCATTGGACCCGCAACAAAATTAATTAGAAAAAGGGTACAGAGAGTGTTGAAACTTAAGTTTCGTTTGGTTTAGCCAAATGACCTCCACGGTTGGACAAAAGCACCCCAAGAATTTCCACAACGACCGGTCTTGCGCCGCAGACACCTCCCGCGACTCTCACCAGATCGTCGATCCACCTAGTGGGGGGCCTGCCCACAGTACGTCTTCCGGCGTGGTCGCCATTCGAGAACTTTTCCCTCCAAGCGGCAAGCGAATAAGTTTAGTTAGCTTTATTGTCAAAAGTTTATACCATCATGCACTCACTATTTGCGTGAATTATAGACTCTAGTCTAGTTAAAACTGATCACAACTTAATTCTACAAGGCATCGGGGGTCTGTAGTACCTCCTACCAATTCACGGTAGTACCTCTTATGTCCCAATGTTTAAGAGTTCTGAGAGAGTTCCTCTTAGTAAACAAAGTTTTAATCTCATACACGAGTACTGTTATGCCATTGTACATATTTTGCTTTTTGTCTACGTAGTTATTGATTGCGGCCGCCCGCGACTTCGTACGCGTGGATCCAGTTTTACCCCCTTAGGGGTTAATTTTGCAATATCCCGTCTTAGTGAGCACCTACGTTCTAAAAGAGATCTGTGATCTGAGATTTCGTGATGAGTCAGTCAATCAGTGACCTTTCGATTTTATAATTATAGATTGTGTAATATGTTAGGCATTAAACCCACGTTTTATGCAACCCTTCTGTCTTCACAATCTTTGACAAAACGCCAAGATAGTCAAGACATGGGACATCGGGACAGCCGGCGACTAGTCTGACGTATGGTCATCAGATAACCGCGCTTTATTCGTTTATTATGGGACAAACTATGCCCGGAATAAAGAGATTTTCGTGTTTACGACCTGGTTTATTCCCGCTTTTTTGGGGCCTGGGGGGAGATGTGGAACCCGGTAGGCTGGAAGTAAATCAAGTCAAGGTTACAGAACTTAGGGGTAGTTAGTCAAGGTGAAATGTGAGAAATTGGCTTCTAACTTTTACATTATTTGTTATTATTGCGAATGTAAGGCGAAAAACATACTGTAAATAAATCCAGCTAAATCTATCTGAAACTCTGTTTACACCGCGCTAGAATGCGCGATAATTTCTGAAAACTTCGAATTCTTTGATAAAAAATTATAGAGAGGATTATTTTCATGCGAATCAAAGAGATTCGCATGAAAATAAACATTGTTGGTTGTCCTAAATAAATAAATAAACATTATACGTACCTACCTTTATTAATCATATTGATTTGAACTTATTATAGCACTTTTTGGCAGAAGCAAGCCGTTTTGCTCTTCACAGAACCCTCTAAATATCCAAAGAATTTCATAACATAACAGCCATTCATACGCTTGTTAGAGTCGCGTTCAACAACATAGTTTTATATGGAAATACGTGTAATATGAATAAAAACCAAATAACCTTCGTCCGGCAAATGGCACCAATTTCTTTTATTTATGTTACAGGAAATGTATGAAATCCGTCATTGTATACAATTCCTAGGAATTGTGTATAATTCCTAAAATCACCCGGAAATGTGTGATGTAAATTATATTGGACACATTTCCTAGGAAATTCACACATTTCCTAAACAGCAATCGGAAATTAAATATTATAAGATTTCAATGAATACGCGTGGACATGCGGTGCGAGGGGAGGGTATTGCATCATCTGATAACGCGGGGTCTCTATCCAATCGCCAAATTTTTTGTACGCCTAATTGTCAATGGCACACAAATTTTAAGGCTAAAATTTTTTTACACAAAATTATTTTTATTACCGAAACTTTTTTTTTCCGAAACTTAAATAGCGCTCGGCGGCCGCTACCGCGGCAGCTGTGTATGTGTAAGGTCGCAAGTCTAACCTAACCTAACCGAGACTTTGTTATCCAGCTACAGGAGTACTAAAACCTTCATTCCAATAATTATGTAGTTTAATAAATGAAATTTTAGGCGTACCGAGGGGCATCCGATCACGCGACCGCGCTAGTGCCGCTTAGTTTTATACATTTCCTAATACAATATTGGAATTCTATAAAATTCCTAGGAAAAGTATATATTTCCTAGGATATGTGCGTATTAAAAAATCTCTGAAGCAATATTTTATACATTTCCTAAAAGGCTTTGGAATTTCCTGTAACATTTACATAAACTGGCCTTTGCATAAATTGTAACCTTTATTCTATAAATAGATGTTTCGTGAAACGGTGAAAATGAATAATTTATTATTGTAACTATTGTAAGTTAAGTTCATAGAAAGTAAAGTACTGTATTGATGTTATAGTATTGATATTTTGTTCCCAATTTATTTAGGTTCGGGCATGACTTGAACCAACCCTAATGACTGATGCCTGTTTTCTCAATCCCTAATTTTCAAGTGACCCCTGTGGTAACACATAACAGGCATTTTGTTTTCATAGGGGTCACTTAAAAATTAGGGATGGATGGTGAAAACGGGCATGACTGATTTTAAAACCGATGCGTATTTCTTTCAGTTCAGGTGACTGAGTTTCTGCCGCCACTTCTCAGCGCCAGCCCATATGTTGTCCTGAAGTGGCGGTTGGGCAAGCAATATTTGGGACATGTATAAGTGTCCTGTCTTAAGTCGTTCTAATAAGGGCTCTTTCACAACAAAAATTTCTAATCTATTGTGCTCTTTGTACAAAAAATCCGCTAAACACGGGCGGCATGTTTACGCAAACATTGCTAAGCTATCTCACATCCTGCCTTCGCCCTATCGCCGCAAAGTACGCAAACATCTCAAATATTTGTATACCGAAAACTCCCTTAAACTTGTTGCACGAAGTGCCCATTCAACTCTAGAGCCGAGTTTTCTTTGATACAATTTACAGTAACGTGAAAACGCCCGCTTTTCTTCAACTTTGAAAATGTTTTTGACTCTGTTTTGTTCCCGAATTACGTCACGAGTGATGTTTTTCAAACAGGGTGTTCCAAAACCTGTTTAATTAAATACCAGTGACCGTGATACGTAGCGAGAGAAATTATAAGGAAAATCGTAGAGTTATACGTTCAAACCCGTATACGTAATGAAAGGCTCGAGTTTCGTGAGTATTCTAGCATTTGATATTAAATCTTATGCCACTATTTTAAGGTCTGATTTCTGATTAGATAATTTATAATCATAAGCCATATCTTTAATTGTGTTTACCAATTTTAGACCTCTGATTTTCTTCATAAAAAGCTGTAGATGTGATAAACAAAAGATAAATAAATTATGTTCAATTCCCAGTGGCTTACCAATCATCGTCAATTCCTCATCTACCTTGAAATGTGGAATAATCCAAATTGCCCAAATTACGTCACGAGAGATTGAATGCGTCATCACGTTAAATCTCCCGCGACATGTTGCTTATCCCGGTTTTTCACGGGACGTTTCACGGTTGCTATTTTCGTATGGAAAATTAATGTTACGTCGGAAAATCGGGGGCAATTTTAAATAACGAGATAAGTTGTGAAGACATCAAATGAATCGGGAAGGTTACTTTAGCATACTTTAGAAGATTATTTTCTAAATTCTTAAATTGGTGGAACAAGTGGTAGTCGGGTAAATTCTTTTCGAGCTAGGTAACTTAATTTTAATAAAAAATAAACTTTTTCGTAATCCAGCAAAGAAATCTATGACTTCACTGGTTTTCCAACTCAATCGACTTCAAAGTCATTGAAAATCAATTTATACAGTTCATTGAAAATTAACCAAGTCTTCAAGGTTAAATTCAATTTTATGAAAATTGCGTCTGTGAATCATTTTTAATGGTACCCTATTATCTATCATCAAATTTATTTTGATCGTGAAAGCCATCATTATTGTTCGCGTCGGCCAGTCGTGCGCTAAACTAACATAGCTTAGCTCTTGGTCTGCAACCCGAAAAAAAGTCTATTCATGACATCGGAAAAAAATCCACAAGAACATTTCAGATAAATCTTCCGTTTAAAAACAGTAGATTACTGACAAGCTAGGCCTGCACCCTGCACGGATCCAGCATTACCATACAGAACGCCTCTAAAAATTGGAAAGCGATCCGACCCAGAGTGAGTGGAACGCGTTTTATTTCCCGGAAAATTGGCGAGTCATAATAATACGCTGACTCATAAATAAGGATCGGCATTGGTCCTCTCAAGGATTTCTTTTTACGCTACATTTCACTCTTGCTGTTTTAGGGCAAGTTGAGGGTGCACGCGACAGCGGATTTGATGGGTTTGACGCCATTGTTTTTGTAGAAGGTGCCTTATCCTACACACAGTCATGTAGAATTGAGATTAGGTCTCAGCTAGAAATGTAGCCCAATCTCATTCAGTCTTGTTCTAATTTGGAAAATAAAGCAATAAAAATATATTGTTGAAATTGAATCAATTTAAGTGAGCTTTGATCTGTGATATACTGTTAAGTTGGACAACTGTTCAACTGATCGTGAATGTCCAACTTTAGAACTTGTGACTAATTATTGTAATGTAATTAATGACTTATCAAAACCAAAATTTAACCATTAAGCATGATGTAAACAAAATGCACACGTAGACAAATAATGACAGCGTTAGTTTATTGACTATAATATTTGTAAACCTTAAGACACAAACATAAGTCTACAACTCGCGTTTTAAAAGTGTCTAGTATAAACATACTCGTAGCTGGTACAGAATTACACACTATGCTTTTACTCATCACACAACCCTTGCATACTCTACAGAAGTTGCAAACGGCGAGCGTAGTGTATGTAAGTATTACGCTTTATAATATAATGCAAACGTGGTTCGCGTAATATTGTTTTAAAACAGAGTTGTACGCTGTGGAAAATTCCAATGAACATTATCAAAACATTTTCTGGGAAATCTAAGTATCTATTGAAACGAGAGAGGGAATTAAACCTAAACAAACAAACGAAAGTACTTTGGCGGCGTATCAACCTGCTACAATATGAAAATATTATCAATTTCACTTGAGTTTTACACCAAGGACATAAGTTAAAAATCCTTGGAATTCTCCAAGGATAGTAGCAGTTAGGTTGATGTTTTGATAACTCTATGTATCATCTATGGTTAATAGTTAGCGCTTGAAAGATACCTGAACTTCAAGTTTCGTTGCCTAATTAACGATCAAATCATGAGATCCAAAAACATTACTCAACATTGAGCCTTTGTTTGTACAATCATGTTACACGACATTGGCGAAAAAACGCTTTTCTAGTTGTCTCGGGTCTGGCTTTTCAGGTATTTTCTGTACATAACTGTAATTTCTCCATGTTTGTTTATTGAATGACTGGCAACTAACTAGTGGTGACTGACTTTGTTCCGGCTTTTCTTCTCAGCACTTGCCATTATGTTTGTTTCGAAGCGCTGGTATGGGAAGATGGAGACATTTAAAGTGCCCCCTTAAGGCTACCTTTTTATTATTTTTGACGTTCATAAACTACCAAAATACTGGTCAAAATTGAATAAATATTTTTGATTTGATGTGATTAAAAAACTATGTTTGACATGGAATGGGATTTTCTGCGTCATTTCGTCATGTATAGCTGGATATGCCAGTTTTCCGCTCCTCTCATCGCGGCCCGTGGCTCTACACAAGACATTTGGTCCTGCTTATTGGTAACATATTTTATAACCCGTATAGCGTCGCATTGTCAAGCTCGGAGTTGACGCGCTACTTTGTACGCAGAATTTATTGTTAACGAACAACTTTTTGTTTGGTACGAAACTTCAGGAAAAACTCTGTGGAATAAATCTGAAAATCCGAATCTTTTCGGTGCTGATCAAGTAAATTGGTTGTGATTCACGGTATGTTTGTTTGACGTTACTGTTGTGTTTTGTTAGATACTGACAACGGTGTGGCCTTGTTAGTTTTATTATAGAAATAAATAATATTCACGTTAATCTTTAAACCTAATAAACCTTATTAGGGTAGATAAGAGATAAATAATGAATGTATTTTAGATTAAAATAAATCGTCTACTTATCTGCTAATGACCCGATTTTTCATAGGTACAGTCGTCGCAAAAAAACTTTTATTATAACATCATAAGATGTCTCTGTGTTTATCTTGAATTATCTCCCATGAAACCGACAAAAGAGTTGATCCGAAAATGAGCTTTATTTATTTTCTACCTGGTCGTGACATACCTACACGTGGAGTTTGGCACAAGTTCCACAAATTCCTGCCAATTCGGAATTATTTTAACCGGGAAATGTTTAATTATTTCGAATTATAACTTTTGCGAACGGCTCTGACAAACCCAATTGTAGGAACAAAATGTAAGCAACATTACGTTTTATCACTTGAAGCGAAAAAATATTAAGTGGTGCTTTGGAGTGTATTACGTCGACTCCGAAATGACATGACGTGACAAGTTGAGTTTTTTTCTTAAAAAAATACACATCTAAAACTTCACAATAATTAATGTGAAAAGCAAACAAATGACGACTTTTTTATAATATTTATTTTTGATTGTTTTAATCAGAGGAACGCAAAACGTGGTAAAAGTTAACGAACGCTTTGTCAAAATATTTTCTCCCTTAAAATGTAGGTACCTACTTCTGTGTTATGGAAACGAAGATTAAATAAAGTACTTACATTTGCATGACTTTCTTTTCTGTGGAATTTTAAACGAGAGTTATTATGTAAGAGCTCGTTTGATGTGAATACTCTCATTGTATAATTAAATAATCACTCATACGGCATCGTATTAGATTTCAATTTAGCATGATTAAAAGTTAGATTTAATTTTGTAGTTCAGAGAAGTCCCGAAATTCTTGACAAAATAACACTGCTGAAATAAGGATTCAAAAAAAATCTGCAAGAAATATTTTTTAGCTAAGAACTATCCTTGTAGAGCTCATCAATTGGCGCCACTGTACAGTAAGTTCCTGTCACTTACTAGTGGCTAACACAGTGACGTCAACTGGAGGGCGCTGAAGCGGTAGGAGGACTATCGCATTTGCACTCACCAGGATGGCCCAATGTAGAGTCATGACCTGTCACCCGCCAGTACTGCCAACTGGCAGCCTAGCTGCAGACTACAGACCTTTTTTTCGGTTGATAATTGGGTCGTGCTGTTAATAAGTATGGAGTCTGACTGACTGACTGACTGACTGACTGACTGACATAGTAATCTATCAACGCACAGCCCAAACCACTGGACGGATCGGGCTGAAATTTGACATGCAGGTAGATGTTATGACATAGGCATCCGCTAAGAAAGGATTTTACGAAACTTCAGCCATAAGGGGGTAAAACGGGATCCACGCGTACGAAGTCGCGGGCGGCAACTATAGTTTCTTCATATAAATTAGAATCTGGTCCAACTATCGGCCAACTAAAGTCGGTGGTCTACGATAATACCCCTCATTGAAGTAGGTATTATTATGATTTTCAATACAACCGTGATAGGAATTACTGCGCATTTATTCTTTTCTATGTAACACTAACGTGTAACGCCAAAATCAATATTGAATGTCATGGCTCACAGATTTGAGCTGGAATCCAATCCAGCTATCGCACGGCTTGTTGCCCCATAGAAGTAAATCGGATTTCTGCCGTTAGCAAATTAAGCAGGTACGTGCCATTTCATAAAGCAAACTCAATCATCGTCATTTCACAAATTGGCTATCAATAATGGATTGGTCCAATTTCGCCTTAATATAATGAAAAATCACGAGCGTAGGATTCAAGCAACTTTTCGATTATGATTTTTTCAGGATTTTCAATAAGCAACGTCGGTTCAGTTTTAGGTTTTTATATTTTTTGACAAAGAAACTTTTAGTAACATTTGACGTCTAGACAGTTTAATGGTATAAATTATTTAAAAAAAGAAATTTTGATTGTTAATTTTGAATTGTTGTCATGTATTGTAATACATCCGTGGTCTAAGTAGAAAGATCACCGGAGGTCCTGGCTTCGATTTCCAGTGGGAACAAAATTGTCTGCTCGGTTTGGTTGATGTTCTTAGTCTGCCTGGACAGTTACCACCATCTTACCAAGTGTGTCGCCATAACAATAATGTTAACAGCATTGTTTTAGGTCGGCAGTTGGAGATAAGATAGCCAGTTGCTCCGTGGTTGACGATTCCGGGTCCAAAAAGTTATTAAAGATTTCTAAAAACTCTTTTTGTGTGAGAAAACTTTTTGCTGACCAGAGCTTGAAAGTTTGTGAGCTTTGCCACCTGTGTTGTTTTTTGAATTCATACCTCTTAGTTTACCTTATATTTATTAATAAAGTAATCCGGCGAAGGTGAGTCTATATAAATTATGAGACGTGCTCTAGATTTCCCTGGCGAGCCGCGACGCCTAGCAGTGCTCGTGTTCTTTCATATTTCCTCCGTGATTGATGATGAACATTTGGGGCAGGGTTTTGATAAAAAAAAAGTAAGAAACAACAAAGAACTTGTGTTCCATGTATGAACCTAATTCGTAATAGTGGTTGACGTCATACTATTCACAATTGAAAAATACTCATCGCTGTTGCTACGAGTAAATGCGTAAGTAACGTATATCTATTACAATATCTGCCAAAATTTAACGTGATGATGTTGCTAGATGTAAGCTAGCTACAAGTGTTATACCAATAATACTGTTATACAAGAGATCTTGGGAGACCGTGAAAAAATAGGCATTCCAACAGAATTAGTTTTTTTTTAATTATTCCTTTACAGTGTAACTTTATAAGCCGCCATAGGCTTCTGACGTTGCTCATTTGGATTGGCTGGCCATCATGACGTGCACGTTGAAAGCAAACTGAAAGGAAGTAAGATTGATTTTTATTTATTTGTGTAACAAGAACTATTTGTAGACCAATAAAATTTGTATTGTACAACCCAGGCCCAGGAACTCTTACACCCCTTTCAGTAACTAGGTATCTACTTAAAAGATGAATTCCTAAAAATTATACTGCACTACAAAAATATTCCCCGACAACGATCAACACAAAATTCTGAACAACCGTCGAACAAAAACATTGAAAAACCAACCAATTCCATTTCAAAACGTAATTCCCAACAAGTTTAACGTTTACAATTTCAGTTTTACAACACACTACTGCATAATGTGTCCCCGGAATGCAATAGAAAATGTGCTCAACTGCACTTCGCAATGGAATGATCCCGGGCCATAGCGACTGCCGTTCGAATCGCTTTATGGGCCAATAGCAACTGTTAGCAATTGTCTTCGTTTTATTAGTTTCGCTAACGAGTTTGTCCGTTATCTGAACATGCAATTGAGGAAAACGACCGACGTAAAAGATGAATAAGGAAATACTGGGACAAATTAACCTTTTAGTAGGTTTCGCTGAAACTCTTCGGGTTGCTTGAGTGAATTGTTTTTTTACGCAAACTTTTAGATAAGGGTATGGAAATGAAAAACAGTAAGGCTGGGAGCACCATCTTACTTTAAGTTTAACAAACGTCTGTCAAACTCCATACAAAAAACACCGGTTATAGTTATAGTAAGGTGGGTGCAACTCAGCCTTAAAATGGCTTTTTAACAGCAACAAAAACTATGTTAATAATGTAAATGTTTAACGCTATGGAATCTATCACTTGAAACCTCTACCATGTTTATTCGTCAGAGTGTAATAAAATAATTTAATATGGTAAATACAGGGTCAAATATTTTGTGACACTCAAAGTGGCCAAAAAATTTATAACACAACGTTATTCCAATTGTAACAAAGATGTTTTGTGAAGTAATTGGCTAGGGTGTCACGAACTAGACGCTGAACACCGAAAGATTAGACTTTTATGATGATCATTTAATTTGGATATTTTATTTAACACGTACTAGGTATATAGGTATTCAAACGATCTCATACTTTAAATTATCACAAACCAATTATCATCATCAAAGAACAGTTTAGGGAAACAAACAAACAAACTAATGTTTATTTCACATGTCACAACTAATAGACACAAAACGGTGAATTGTTGGCGAATCCATTACGTCCCGAATGGAACTAAATAACGTCCGATAACAATTGCCCGACGCCATTGTCGAAATTTACTGTCAAATCATAATTGCATTTGTGATTTATTAGCGGGCAATTGGATGTGAAATCATAACGAAGATAGGACATAGTAGGCTCGATTAGATCTCGAAGGGTAAAGGGTCTGTGACAAACTGAATTTCACGAGGTTGAAGCCGCAGGCAAAAGCTATATTATTGTTATCTTCATAATTTAATTAAGTGCCTTGTACAGGTCTGTCGAATGACGGCCTAAGTAGAACTGTAAAGGTCGCTGACACAATCGCTGATGTGCGACCAAACTCCTTGGCCACGTGCCTGGCCGGCGAGAAACTTCTTTTTACTTTTTATGTTTTTTATCGACCTTTCAATGAATAATCTCTCGTTGTGTCGGTTAATAAGGTAGGTAATTGAAATAGCCTTTTTAATGTAGAGTGGCGGTTCTAACTTATTATCAAGGCAAGACTGCACCGCAGTTTTTTAGAGGGCGTTAATGTCTTACTTCCTGTAGGCTTTTGATCATTTACCGAGGATTTTATCGATTCTACGAGATAAGCCATTTACAGGTCGTCTAAAATCATGAATAACATTTTATCATGACACGTATCCTAGCCTGGCAGTAGATCTGTAAGTTAAAAGCGAGTTTATCCATTCTTCGCCATGTTACTATCAGTACGAGTATGTGTACAGATTATGGGTACCTAATGGATAGAACTAAGGGATATCATCATCATCATCATCTCAGCCATAGGACGTCCACTGCTGAACATAGGCCTCCCCCGATGCTTTCCATGTTACCCGGTTGGTTGGTAGCGGCCTGCGTCCAGCGCTTTCCTGCTATCTTTATAATGTCGTCGGTCGGTGGACGTCCCACGCTGCGTTTTCCGGTACGCGGCCTCCACTTCAGAACCTTGCTGCCCCATCGGCCGTGAGTTCTGCGTACTATGTGCCCTGCCCATTGCCACTTCAGCTAGCTAATCCGTCGTAATAATGTCAGCGACTTTAGTCCGTTTACGGATCTAACTAAGGAATATAGAAGTTCAAAATTGAAACTCACGTACTTTTGGGTACGATTAAACGAGCTCTCTGTTTGTTTGTTATGTTATGGTGAAACTGCGTTTGCTGTATGCTGCCAATTCAGTAATTAACCGTTGCAACCGGACTCCCTGCGGCAACAAGTAATATGAGGCAATATACGCAAAGCGTGGCTCAAGTCTTGAGAGACGTCTCAAGTCTCCATCTTGTGTTTCAACCTTATGTTCATTGTTTATTACCCCGAGATTATCGAGAAACTTCGTCGTGCCAAAATAATGCCTCTAAAATAAATTTTCTTATGGATAAACCCAAAAACATTTCGTCAGTGAATACAAAGTAATAGTTAACGTATGTTATGATGAGCAAATAAAAGGTATCTGGACGTCAGATAGCTCTCTGTTACTGAGAGTTAGAACATGAATATTATCTTTCAGACCTACATAAAAGACACAATAGAGAAATCATTTGAAATAGTAAGACACGGGTCTTAACGCGACGTTTATTAATGGTTACATTATGTACCTACTCACGGCTTGACGTTTCGGCTACGATGCTGCAGCCGTGGTCACAAGCAGACTGGCGGCTCGCGGCGTCGTCCGTTCGGGCAAGTTCGGAGAAATCATTTACCAACACAAACGACTGTTTGGATTTTTGAGTGACTTCAATGAATACTGATGGAATCAGAACCTTCAACATATTCCATAAATCGTCTAAAAAGGTGTCCCCTTTAGTACGTTTTTTTCCTTTTGCCTTACGCCATACAACATAAAGACTGTTCCCTGCTTCTGTGTCAAACTACGTTGATTAGGATTGCTTTAAAAGCTCCTTTGGGATCTTGTGTTATTAAAACTCGTCATGTTTTGCTTCAGGATCTTAAAAAAATACTTATTCAAGTAAGTAAAAGTTATTTTTTAATACATTGACAAAAGGGCAAGGTACGCGTAGAATAAAAAAGTATGTGATTACGTTCACTCCTTTGAATACTGTTTAAAATTGTAGATATTTTGTGATAATTCCTGTTAGACCTTTTAATTCAAATTTCATGATATGCCTGTCTATTGCTTTCAAACTAGCTATCCACACTCCCATTTCGCCGAACGGCCTCGCGCTCAGGAAGCGATTCCGATAATGGCCGCCACACTCGCGCTCATCTGCATCACAATGCCACCGATCATTTGCGACATTGTCACTTTTACGCGAGGGGAACTAACACGCAAATGCATCTATTTTGACGAATGCACGTTTAATTTAGCCGTTTATTTGTAATTCAGGCTGCACACCAAGCCCGCTGACCACTGACCAGCGGTCATGAGTTGACTTTTGAGAGGTTGTCAAAGGTCATAGAAAGTACAAGTTGTCGACATGACTCTATTGAAATAAATCCGCCTATACGGCAAGCTGTCGGGCTTCCATAAGAGTGTCATCAATGAGTTGTTGAAATCGACTTATTTCAGCGCTTATTAGTTTCGTACCACTGACTAAAGAGTTCCAATATAAATGAGTCCAATAGGTATTAAAATAACGAAAAGGTTTTTTTTTATGTGACAGGAGGCAAACGAGCAGACGCATTCGTGACTTTAAAAAAGAATCTAGCTTTATTTTGTGAAAAATCAAATTACTCATAGTTTTCCATTGTTCGGATGGGGAGATTTAGCTTTTATATTATATATTTTATATGGCAGTATCAATTGTGTATATGTTTTTGTATCAGCGTCATTTTGCAAATGAGCCCAATTGATACCGTTATTAACTATGAATAACCATGACCATGACAATAACTTTATGCTGCTTTTACACTTTGCGGAAATTAGCCGAGTCAAGTAAAAAAAACAGAGGAGTGGGGATGAAAAATGAATGAATTTCATCCCCACTCCTCTGTTTTTTTGACTTGACTTGGCTAATTTCCGCGCAGTGTAAACGCAGCATTACAGTTTTTTCGGTCCTGGCAGAATCGTTGAGCTATCCACGTTGTTACCGCCAAAAGTATCATACATACTCGTATATAATTTTAATTTCAAATTCATCTACTTAAAACGTTATCTTACCACAAGATAAGAGCATCCTATCCTACTTGTGCAGAGTTTAATTTCACACCTTGCACATCCCTTCCTGAAAGTGATCCCAGAAAATGCAAATCCCATCAAAAACAATACTTGTCAAAAAAACCAAGTCTCGCAACTCAGTTGTTCTACGGTAAAAAGTTGTGAGATCCATGTAATACCAAGTCCAGGCCAGGAAATCTTTAACGTTTTACATAAATTATTGACTTGGCCATCGCACTAAATAATTTAATTTACACGTGTTTTCATGCGATGGCCAAGTCAATATATTTATGTAAAACGTTAAAGATTTCCTGGCCTGGACTTGGTATTACATGGATCTCACAACTTTTTACCGTAGAACAACTGAGTTGCGAGACTTGGTTTTTTTGACAAGTATTGTTTTTGATGGGATCTCATTTCTTTTTGTATTTTGTAGACAGCAGTTATGTATCTAGAAAACTGGACCGAAATTGAAAAATTTTACTCGACTTGGCGGTTGCACTACCGTGCCCCCAAATATTTTAGTTTTTCCTTGATTCATACACCAAACACTACTTATATTCCAAATTTGAAGCTTCTAGGTCTGCTAGAAGTGCCTTAGAGTTTTGATGATCGGTGAGTCAGTGAGTCAGTGAGTGACAAAATTAAGTAACTTTGACCCGTTATAATTCTTAAACTACTGGTTCAAATTGAATGAAATTTTAAAATTACCGTGTCTTTACAATGCCTGCATAGCTAATGAAAATTCAGCCTTCTAGTTTTATCCACAACGAAGTTACAGGCGGTCGAAAATGGCCTGAATTGCTTCGAGAAAAGGATGGTACGGCCGTGCCGCTTTTTTGCTCGACTTGGTGGGGGCACTGCCGTGCCCCCAGATTCTGGCAATGCACGGATTATTCATCGCGGGCCCCGAGACGTACTGTTTGCGCGCGCTGATTAACCGGCGGCTAATTAAGTAACGAACTCTCCTCGACTTGCTAAACACTCGCCGACTGGGGGTGCAATTGATAGGAATTAGCGGGTAAGATTGATAGCATTTTAAAGGCGATTTTCCAGTAGAAGGAGATTATGAGAAGGTTGAAGGCTTGACGTCTGCATTTGACCTTAAAATTGAAGCGGCTAATTTAGTAACGAACTTTCCTCCACTTACTAAACACCCTCCGACTGATTGTAGGGCCCAATTGATAGGAATTGGCGGGTGGCTTGATGGCATTATAAAGGAGATTATGCAGTAGAAGGAGATTATGAGAGGGTTGAAGGCTTGATAGACGTCACAACACATTTGTCCTTAAAATTGAAGAGGTTAATAACCTCCTCCTTTTTTGAAGTCGGTTAATGAAGTAACAAACTCTCCTCGACTTGCTAAACACCCGCCGACTTGGGTTGCAATTGATAGGAATTAGCGGGTAAGATTGATAGCGTTTGAATAGAAATTGTGCGACAGAAGATTATGAGATGGTATACTTCTTGAAATTTAAGTGCCTAGGTAGGCTGAGGTAACGAATTCTCCTCGACTAGCTAAACACACGCCGACTAAGTGTAGGGCCTAATTGATAGGAATTAGCGGGTAATATACATAGAGTTTAAATGGCAATTGTGTGGCAGAAGGCGATGAGAAGACATACTTCGGCATTTGCGCTTAAATGAATGTGGTTAGTTAAGTACCGAACTTCAAAAGCATATACTCGTATCCGTATAATGAGGTCAAGTAGTTGTTATTTACTTCAATGAGGGCTATCGTTTTTATACTTAACAGTTGGCACCCCTGGCGATTGACAGGACCTTACTCTAGAGTGGCGCCATCTTGATGAGTGCAAATGCGATAGTCCTCCTACCACTTTAGCGCTCACCAGTTGGTGCCACTGTCTTCGCTACTAGCATGTGACAGGACCTTACTCTACAGTGGCGCTAACTGGTGAGCGCTAAAACGATAGCCCTCATTGATACACAATAATTTAAACAATTACCTTATCAGTTTCCTGCTCCCATCACCTCTACCTACCTGCAACAAAGAAACAATATTTAATCACATAATTTTATTCTAAAACTAGCTGACCCGGCGAACTCTGTTCCGCCTTAAAGGCAATAAATAAGCCATCTCAATTTTTCCTTATTTGCTCACCGTTTAGACCTACCCTGGACTACGACAAACATTTTAAAACCAAAATCAGCTCAATCGGCCCAGCCGTTCTCGAGTTTTAATCAGACTAACGAACAGCAATTCATTTTTATTTATATAGATAACTAACTTAACCTAAATTTTATCCACTTAGACCACACACCAAAAACCAGTCGCGATTCAGAGCAAATTCGTTATCTCGGCCATTCTTGCTAAATTCGACTGTCGATGGTGCTTACATTAGACCAAACTACAACTCAAATACAATTGGAATAATTAGTTGTGTCAACCGGAATATAATACGTGCTTATTAGAAGTATACCTATGGAGGTATACAGGGTGACTTTGTAAACAGTATCCATTTTTTTAAATAAGCTCTATAGAACAAATTAACAATACAACTTTATTATGATTATTTTTGTTCGTGGTAGTTTTCGCAAAAAATATATTGAAAATCTAATTCTAATCTTAAGCGTTAAAGGATAAGGCTTATTTTCGCACATCATTATGTATATTAAGCATTGCAGTCAACCGTAGGTATGTACATATTTTTCTATGAACGAAGAAAATTATTCACGTGAGCTGATTTTGAAACCACGCAGCTTATAAAAATAGTTAAATGAAAAAAAAAATCTTTACGTAAATCGATACCGTTACTGATTCTGAGTCGCTCTTGGATACTGATTGCAAAACACCCTGTATAGATTAAATAGTTAACAATATTGTACAACACACAAAACAAGGAAAAACATACATACTTAAACAAAAAACTTGACGTTGACTATAATATTAACCATAAGAATAAGTAAAGTAATCTATACTTCTATACTAATATTATAAATACGAAAGTAACTTTGTCTGTCCGTCTGTCTGTCTGTCTGTCTGTCTTAGCTTTCACGCCTAAACCACTAAACCGATTTTGATGAAATTTGGTATAGAGATAGTTTGAGTCCCGGTAAAGGACATAGAATAGTTTTTATCCCGATTTTTGAAACAGGGACGTGCGCGATTAAGTTTTTATGTGACAGACAAACATCAACGCGGGCGAAGCCGCGGGCGAAAAGCTAGTAATTATGAATTATTATTATGAGTAGTATTAAATATGTAGGTAGATTACAGCCAGACACTTTAGAGACTTAAGTTAATAGATTCATGAATTGATAATTTTCCACGAATTTTCGGAGGGATTATTAACATTACCTTTCAAATGATTAATAAACCTCACTTAAAACTGATTGGTTGTCGTTCTGTAAACTCTACTGGCAAGAAAGAGATATATTCACAAAGTTGACATTTTAAATAATTAAATCATAATAGACAGTACCAGAAAGCGCAGTGGGACGTCCACCCACAAGGTGGATCGACGACCTCATAAAGGTAGCAGGAAGGCGCTGGATGCAGGTCGCTACCAACCGGGCGATGTGGAAATCATTGGAAGAGGCCTATGTTCAGCAGTGGACGTCCTGTGACTGAAATAATGAAGATGATAAATAGATAGCAAGAAATATTTTCTCTGGCTTAACGCCCGTATTTGCAAACGATGCTTGCTTAAAGTGAAGCAGCAAATCGAACGCACAGCGTTGAATAGAGCTCTGGTTTGGTTCGTGTGTCTATGCCTCTAGACCTCATAGTAATGTTTGTAAATACGGGCGTAAACCTTCATGAGACACTCATTTACAAACTGATCTATTTAATTTACAGTCAACTTTGGTTCACATGGTTAGTTATAATTGGTATGACACTATGACGTGCCTTAATACCAACATTAAGCCCGTTAATAGGCGTGTCAAACAAAATTAATGGGGATAAAGCTGACCGTTGTCCTAGAGCAATCCAATTTATCAACACCCTATATTACATTTATTAACGATATAGGAGCCGTATTCCGAAACGAAACTAAAAACTATACTATTCTTTCACTCGAACCTGTAATTCATTTGGTTACTTTACGTTACTTTACTTGGGTCTATGTTTCACTTTTAATCAAGTTTTGAGGGTAGTTTCAGTTCACTTTTCAGAGCTATCTTGAAGCCTTAGCCTGGGCACAGACCACCGACTTTTAGTTGGCCGTTAGTTGGGTCGGGCTTTTAATCAGTATGGAGATGTATGAAAGTGCGCACATTACACCGATTTGGTATCGGCCAATTCTTACAAATTAAAATAGGGCCCAACTATCGGCCGATTAAAAGGTCTGCGACTAGGCTTAATGGAGCGTCAATAAGTGGAAAATCTTAGTGGAAAATCTTCGTAGTTGTAGCAGTTGAGAATTTAGTTCAGTGACTTCATAACCGCAAGTGACGCTTGGCATCTTATCTTATAATCTTATACTTTTGACGTCTTTAAAGGAAAACAAAAACAATAAGAAAATTTAACATTGGTACACCACATGCTCATAAAATAATATGCATTAGCATGCTTAAAACTAGCGTGCTCGAAGTACTCGAAATAAGCAAGCTCAATATTAGCAATGTTTCGACCCGTGCTACTAAGTAGCAATTGCTCAATAGTGACATGCTTTCGTGCTAGCAATGAGCATGTGTAACTGTACCCTTACAATCACCAGCTATTCCATAATTGGTGCCTGATTAAATGACGCGTATTAATGTCAAAGTTAACCCTTTAATGCGTGCGTCAAACGGAAATAATGGGCATAAATGCTGACCGTTGTCCAAAGACGACCGGTCCAATTTATCAACACCGAACCAACCCGGGAAATTCGCCGTCAAATTAATGTGGCTTAAATAAACTAAAATAAAGCCACCTGTCCCGGTGCACGTGAAAATTCATTTATCAGTAACAATAAAAGGTTTTCCGTGTAATCTCTGCCTACCACATCGTGTGGGGGAATGCACGCGAATTTTACAGAAAGTAGGCCAATTGCGGATAAGCGCGTGTCATGATTGGGTGGATTTTTCATTTTGTTTTCCAAATAATTAGCTGTATATTTACCTGCTAAGCTTCAAATAATGGCTCGACTAATTTACTAAAGAAAAAAGATTCGTTCGTTCATTCGTTTCAGCCAAAAGACGCCCACAGCTGGACAAAGGCCTCCTCCAAGGATTTCCACAAAGACCTGCGCCGCTCGCATCCAGGCACCTCCCGCAACCTCCACCAGATCGTCGGTCCACCTAGTGGGAGGCCTGCCCAAAGAAAAAAAATTGCATAAAACCAACTAGATTTGTATGTACATTGTACAGGTTGGCAAATGCCTCTAAGTTTAAGTCCGTTTAAACCCACGGACCCAACTTGGACTTGAAAAATTCGTCTCAATATTTCGTACTAGCTTTTGCCCGTGAAATTTTGTCTGTCACAGAAAAACGTTATCGCGTCCCTGTATAAAAAACGGGATAAAAACTAGCCTATATCCTTTTTCAGGACAGACTACACCAAATTTCAAAATTAGTTTAGTGGTTTAGGTGTGAAAGCGTAACATACAGTTACTTTCGCATTCAATATTAGTAGGGATTAAAAAGTAATTTTTAAAATTCTCTCGTTTCTTCCTAGTAATGACACTTAGTACCACATAAGTTCCGCAATTCTAGGCTGTAAAAGCCGAATTCGAGCATTAAGATTCCGCTCCAGAATTATTCTGCACAAAACGGCTCACACTCCTGAATTGTGCATTAGCGCGGAGCAGCACCTGCTACCACTTACCAAATAACGAATAACTTAACCGTAACTTCTTGCTAATGCCATGAATATGGATCCGATAACTTAGCGATATTAGGCACTGAATTGGTAATATTAGGCTTATAGGTGTGAATGACAGGCGGATTATGATCTGTATAGTTCGTAACTTTGAGTTGAGGTCTTGGAATTGGATGATTGGCAGCAAGTTAAGGATTATCTAAATGAGTTATATGTAGAGCGTTGTCAGCAGTAACGATTCATGATATACCGGAGATATATACGTGATAATTTTCAATTTATCACATTAACCGTAACATATAGATAAGTATAGGTACTCGTAGGTAGTTTTAGTTTTTACCAAAATCAGCCACGAGGCTTTTGTCGTAAAAAAGGACATCATTTTTTTGGGCCTTTTCTAAAAGTGCCCGCCAACATCTTCGTGCCGCTATTTTTTTTATCCACAACGAGGAGGCTCTTGGCCTGTATCTCACCTGATGGTAAGTGACGATCAGGCCGAAGGTGGAAGCGAGCTTCACCCGGATTCCTCAACCACGGAGGAACTGGCTATCTTACCTCTAACTGCCGGAACACAACAATGCTGTTAACATTGTTGTTATGGCGACAGACTTAGGCAAGATGGTGGTAGCTAGCCAGGCGGACCTTAGAACAAGCCCTACCACCAACCGTTTCTTCTTCGTTTCAGCCGAAATACGTCCACTGCTGGACAAAGCCCTCCCCCAAGGTTTTCCACAAAGACCGGTCCTGCGCCGCCCACATCCTAGCATCTCCCGCGACCTTCACCAGGTCGCGGTCTACCTAGTAGAATTTCTTATAGTTTTTAATTTCATCATTCACATATCAAAAATTCATCCAGTAATATCATTTAAATTACACCAGACGCGAAACGCGATTAGGCACTAAAAATAATTACCTGTTTTTGCCTGACGTTTTGACCCTATTAATTCCACATACAATCCACTTTACTTTTCCTGTTCTATAAAATATAATAACTGAGCTGTTTATGGTATTGATAAACTAACGTGCCATTACATCGCATATTCATTGGTCGCGTCCCATTACTGCGATCGCATTATTGCGGTCAACATGCGTAACTGGTTTTGACCGGTCTGAACTGGCTTAATCCAGGATACATATGATACAGTATAGTGTTATGTTATCATTGTCGATATGTAATAATGTATGCATTAACAAACGTCAAAAATCTGTCGAATTGCATACTAAAACACCGGTTAGTCATGTTTAAAATAAGGTGATGCAACTCAACCATAGAGTTTATTTTTCGGATGATTTGGAAGATAGATTGCAGGAAACATTAGATTATTAAAACTCATCTGGCCAGTGTGGAGAGTATTTGCCAAATCCTCCATAAGCCTCTGCAAAATTAGAGAGGGTTGTGTTCCTGCAGAGACAACAAAAATATAAAATGAATAAGTGGACATCAGGACTTCCCCACCCATCTGGCCAGCGTCAAAAGTCAAAGCTTAGTCCTCTACTGCCCACCGCGAGTTTTTTGGATATAAATCACCGATGAAGCTGAATAAGAGTTTTTGTTCAATTACATTGCTGTAATAAGTAATTTCACATGAACTTATTGGCAAAAGATTCATTATTTAGCTTCTGACAAATATTGGAGAAGTTTGTGCTCTTGCAATCATGCTCAATTAACTAGATTGAGCTGGAAATGAGTTTTAAAAGCATTTTATAATACAATCTTTGAGATTTGCCTTGATATGTCTCATGATTTAGCCTTACCTATTGACCGCCTTGAGGGGTGTAGGCCGATTTGACATTATTTTTCTTCTGGTTTTGAACCTCATTTCACTAAAATTCAAAATATGGGATAGGGATCGTAACCGCATCAACTCGAGACTTCGTTTTCTTAAAGGTTTTAAACCTTTGTTTGTCACCTGTCATCCGCTTTGCAATGGAGGGAAGTCGAACCTTAATTTCTTGTTGTAATTTTTGTGGGAACGAGAGGTGGGAATAGTCCCGATCAACTCGAGACAGACAGTATTCTTTGTATGAAACTCCATACTGCAACGCACACTTATCTCCACCGTCACGTAAACGCCTCGCCTCGCGGATAACAGCGCGCGAAAGGCGATACGATGTTGATCCCTTTCCGAGATAATGACCTCTAAGCTTCAATTTAATAATACAAGTTTGCTTTACCCTTATCGTCCACATGGACAGGTCAATTGCCTCATCACTGAGCTAGCTATCAAACAAATCAAATCGCAATGCCGCATCACGTAATGAGCGCATGCGACTAATCGCAGATCACATCGGCACTCGGCGTGATTAGCCCGTGTGGAGCTGATCCGTATCGCCACAGTGATGCGACACCTTTTAGATACTAGATTTAGCCCGCGTCTTTGCTCGCATGAAATTCAGTTTGACAAAGAAGGACCGATTTATAACCGAATGACCGCGTGTTGAAAATGGAGCAATTACTTAAAACCATATTATCGTTATAAATTATATTAACTTATTATATTCGACTTTTCCTGTAGTTTCACCCGCGTGAATTTTGGTCTGTCACAAAGTCATAATCAATCGCACGTTTTCCTTCCATAAACAGGGATAAAAGTTATCCTATGTTTTACTCTCGGTCTTAAATTATCTCTATTTTCAAGTTTTGATCACAATCGGTTTAGTGGTTTAAGCATGTTAGGGTAATAATCATTCATCTATCTTTACAAACTTACACATTAATAATGTTAGTTGGACAGGATAGTAGGATTATTGTGCACTATAACAAATTGCGCGGAAAAAACTAAACAATTTGAAGCTGCACAACTACCGGTGAAAACTTGTGTAATCTAAAAATGATGGTCGATTTTGTTCACATACTATTGCCTCAGCTTACGCAAAAAAATAATCTGATTAAATGTTTATACACATAATTCTATTTTTGGATCTGTTATATGTAATGAAAGTTTAGGAAAATAAGTAAAGTTTGAATATTTATTCAGTAGTTAGGCTACAGCACAATTATTGATTTGTTATTATTTTTAGGTACCTACCTAAAACATTGTAAAGTTATTTCCTGGCCTCCACGAGACAGGCTGGCGACTCAATATCATACAAAGTGACAATACCTCGGTGCAAATAGCATCTTATTAAACACGCCATCAATATAAAGCACTGTTAACCCACTTAGCACCAGACCCAAGTCAACCAATTTAAAATGTAAATTACACCATCGATTGTTTGCGTCCCCATGACGCAAAAATATTGCACGGCTTAACGAACATGATTAATTAAAACATTAAAATTACGCGATAAATTACCTAGGATATTACGCCAAAATCACCAGCTCTCAAAAGTTCATTAAAATGGGCTTGATCAATGCACCGCTCGATATTTGTCGCGCACTCCAATGACGTTTTTGATGTATGCGATATTGCAGTGCGATAGGATCGGGCGGGCAATAAATAAGGAGAAGTGTAATTATAGTTTTCATGGTGTGTGTGAGGTCACTGTGTCACACGCACAAAGTTAAACAATACACAATCAGATACGCATAGCATATCAAGCTTAATACGCATCATAAGTATAAACTCTAGTAGGAGCGAATAAATAGTACGCATCTACATAGAGTTGACAGATTTTTGTTTTGGTTTTTATGTCGCAATAAAGCACCAGCTTTTAAATCTACCTACCACAAATTGATATTAATCTCCACTAAATTGTGCACTTTGTTTTCAAATTATTGAAAAAAAATTAAGCTATTTTCTATTGTTCAGTGCTTCAAATCATCTAACTGTTAGATGATTTGTTAGATTCTAACAGAACAAAACTGTATGTATGTATTGTTCAAACACATGTTATTAAAAGTATGTCATTTTTACCATCTTAGACAACATTTTGTCAATCTAAAAATAACCAATTTCTCAAATATTTTATTAAATACAAGGGTCGGCGTAATTTACATAACCATCTCGGAACTATCAAAATCCTTCGCTATTAATATCTCTTCAATCTACGAGATATTAGTGGGAGGAATATTAAGACTTATCGGATCTAATATTTGGGTCGAGCGATTCCCAATAGACCCCCGATGGGTCGGGTTAATAACGCCATGATAGTTTTAGGGCCCAGGCTTGTCTTAAAGAAATGTATTATGTGTGGAAAAGCTTGCGAACTGATACTGATAACCGAAATCAACATAAGTATTCACAAACGATGCTTGCTTAAGTGAAGCAGCAAATCAAACGCACAGCGTTGAATAGAGCTCTGTGATTAGTTCGTGTGTCACCCTGTGTGTCCACGCGCACTGTGAGACCTCATGGTAATGTTTGTGAATACGGGCGTTAGTATATAATTTATGAGCAAAACAATACTACATTTTACAAATCCTTTTTAAAATGTTTACTTATTTTTATAACGAAACATCTTTCCATTATCTGTAGTACTTTGTCATTATTATTGTATTTAATTTTCATTAACCAAGTAAAATAGTTAGTGAATAAAAATGGCGTTGGCTTTTAATGCAATTTTCACACGTCTATTCGGGATCCCATTCACCAGTACAGGATATTTGACAGCTCTTGTGCATTAAATGTAATAAAACGTGGCACCTGTCGATTATGCCCGCAAATTGTGTTAAGTCCGGAGTGATGCATTTTTAGTATAAAACATTTTCAGCGAAATAAAAGGACTTTGATACCATTTGGTATAAAGTGCTTAAAATTTGTGAAACGAGATTTGTCACCGTATTAACTGTAACAATGTTTTTATAAAGAGGTGTAAGGGGTTACTAAAATAGAATAAAAATTCTATCCGCCTTACTAATAAAAGTTACACGCGCGTTGAATTCTTGTTTAAAGTGGTGTTTAGTATGAAAATGTCATTTCAAACTACTGTTCAACGCCTGGGTAACTTTATAATATTAGAAGTAGTACAGAAATAGAACATAAGTTTGACTTCATGGTGGCTAACCAAATCTCAAAAGAAGAAGATATTTCTCTGAAGGGATAATATCTTGAATAGATAGTATCGTACCATATCGTATATTATAGACATGGTGTACGAAAGAAATCACACATAGTTAGTACATTATGCTAAAAAGATAAAGAAAAATCTGTAAGTATACTGACAGAGTGGAAACGATTAGTGATCTCACTCACTAAACTACACAAGATATTCAAAAACAAGCTGCATGCTGAGAAGATACGTTGAAAAAAAGATAAATTAAAACTTGACTCTTCTCTTATTCACCTAACTTCTTAATGAGGGCTATCGTTTTAGCGCTCACCAGTTGGCGCCACTGTAGAGTAAGGTCCTGTCACTTGCCAGTAGCGAAGACAGTGGCGCCAGCTGGTGAGCGCGAAAGTGGTAGGAGGACTATCGCATTTGCACTCATCAAGATGGCGCCACTGTAGAGTAAGGTCCTGTCAATCGCCAGGGGTGCCAACTGTTAGGTAAAAAAACGATAGCCCTCATTCACTCGATATCCAATACCAACCTTATTGTTAATCCATTCACCTACGCCGCATTCTACCTCGTGTGCTTCTACGTAATTGCCTTAAAAATCGAGCCTCTAAAAGCTATTTAACTAAAAGCTTTCCCTGGTCACACGTCACGAGCTTTAAGTTCGGCTGAGGTGAGCGAGGTGTCTTGGGGAAATTAACAAATTTGGGTTTTCATGAGTTTGCCTTGGCTCATATTGGGTGTGTGAGGTGGCTTTAGAGTTCGTTTAAAAGTTGAAATGAGAATCCTGATTTTGCCTTTTAAGTATTATAAAATACTCGTATAAATAAACCTTTAATGTCACCAAAATAAAAACAAAACATACATAACACAGATTAAATACTAAATCAAAATAAAAATTATCTTTATTTGTGTAGACTAATAAGATTAGTACTTAAAAATCGTCAAGTTTAATGCTCTTAAGGAGCCTATAATCTCATTCTTTTTTGCCCTACCATGGCCATACCACTAAAAACAAGGTGACAAGGGCATCCGGCTCAGCTAGGCCCGTGCAACGCTGGTTTTGAGCCGGTGCCAGTCTTCTGCAAAATAATAATATAGTTAGTTAGTTAGTTTTGCAGGGCAATCGAATACCGCATTGTGCGCGAAAAATAATAATATAATACACTACAGTTTTTCTGAAACCTAATGCAAGCTGTTAAAGGCGAATAAAAATGAGAAATTTAATTTTTGCTTTATTGATCGTCTCTGCGAGTTGTTCGTCATCATAATTTAATCTCTAATTTACCAGAAGCAAATGGAGGATTTATCCTACACCTCACGCCGGCCAGACGGATTGGGAGGCCTAATATTAACCTCCAAATCATTACTAAAGCAGCCAATTAACCTCAGTACTTCATCTGAATGCATTCAAAAGCACTGGACATAAACCATGACCGATTCCATTTGTCGGCGCGTTCCCGCTCGTATCACGTCCGTTCCGGCCGCACCGAAATAAATGGCTTTTTAGTCGCCAACAAATTTGAGCTGACAGCCACGAGCGGAATATACGGGGCGAGGTTTTAAAGTGGCGCTACTGCAGCGCCATTTGATCAGTGAATGAAGCAGATATAATTATTAGGTGTCTTCGTCAAAAAACCTGTTAACCAGAAAGCTTTCAACCTTCTAACGAGAAATTTTCAAAGTAAAGAAGACTGCAACATCGAAATAAACAATGTCACATCTTAGCAGTCATCTTAAGGGCGATATTGCAATAAAAATCTGTGTGCTTACCATAAGTTTACGTTAGGTGAGCTCGCTAGCAAGTGCGTCAAAAAATCTATGAAGATTTAGTTCTTAAAAGAAGACGTTTAGGGGCGCTATACTATCTGTCATACATTTTTACTGACATTTTTAAACGCAAGCTCATGGTAAAGACACTGATTGTCTACTATACAATATAGCGGGTCCGTCATCATCATCATCATCATCATCATCTCAGCCATAGGACGTCCACTGCTGAACATAGGCATTGCTTTCCATGTTACCCGGTTGGTAGCGGCCTGCGTCCAGCGCTTTTTTGCTACCTTTATGATGTCGTTGGTCCACCTTGTGGGTGGACGTCACACGCTGCATTTTCCGGTACGCGGCCTCCACTCCAGAACCTTGCTGCCTTATCGGCCGTCAGTTCTGCGTACTATGTGCCCTGTCCATTGCCACTTCAGATTGCTAATCCGTCAAATTACTCTATAATTAATCTATAAAAAATCCGGGTCCGTGAGTTATACAAATCCGTGTGTTTCCAAGCGCATGAGCCACCCTCCGGGGCGCCATGCTTTCACGTCGTTTTTTATTATGATATCGTCCATTTGCGACGACACTGTGATATATCAAAAACAGTGGTTTTACAGAAATCGACTTTTAAACTTTTGAATGACCATAACTCTTAAAATAAGGTTAGGATTACCTAATTGTGTATGAAACGTTTAAAGATTAACTATTAATGAATTTAAATATTTATAGTAAGACATAACTTTGCGTCTAAATTGATGAAATTATAGCGATTGAAAAAAAAAGAGACAACTTATCACGTTATTCTAGTAAAAAATAATATTTTGAAGATGGCAAGTTCAGTTGTCACGTTGTAGATGATATAAAAAAATATATTTATATAAGTCATTATTTAGATAAAACGTTGATCTTGAAAAAATTTTTTTTATTTTACTAACATTACAATCAGTAAAAATGAGGTAATTATTGGAACAGGCGAATATTTCGCTTTGCCATGTTAAATTTCACTTATAAAAATATTATCTAAGTAGACAGACAGTTGTATACATACAATATTTAAGTTCACATTAAGTTTTCTTATTCTAAAACCTAATACTTATCAAAATAAACGAAAAACTCTCAAAAGTAAAACCTCGTAAACTACTACAAAAAAACACAGTAAGAGAAACTGTACTAAGTATGTATGTATGCAGAAAAAAAAATTGTAGGTACCTACTAGGTTAGTAAATAGATGTTTTATAATAGACTAGTTATGACAATTTAATCCTAAAACTATCAACGCAAAAATCGCCGTTTCCGGCGCATAAAATGGCAAAAAAGCGACATTTTGGTACCTTTTAGGGTCTTTTAATTGTTTATACTTATTTAAAATTAAATTTATAAAAGATATTTAAATAATGTATTAATAGTGAAAAATAACAACCACTATTATTTTATAAATAATGTAGCCATTTTATTGGCGTAGTTTTTCTGCAATAGTTATACCTATTGCAATATTATTATACAAAACAATGTTGCGCCCGCCAAAGTAAATTTGGGCAAGATGCTATAAAATTCCATCAATTGCTGATGATCTGTAATTATATTAAAACATTAAAATACCTTTTTTTGCAGAAAGCAAAACATAGCCAATACAGCTCAGTAACATTGAATGATTACATAATAATAAATAAATAAATATCTGGGGTCATCCAACGCATTGCTATTCTAGCATACTTCTACTAATAGATAATTTTGTTAGCTATCGTCTTAGATTAAGCTAATCTAAGGCTATTGTATGATAATATAAAATATTTTGCTTGTTGTGTCTGTAAAAACAGACAGTCGTATAAGTATGTTTTATTTGCACTGTATTTCTAGTATTTGAACTATTCTTCAAAACGAATGTATGTTTATCAGTCTATATCTACTCATATTAGTTCCGACGTTATTGTGTAGCTCAAAGAGACCCTTTCACAGCGCTTGCATAGCGCTGTTAGTCATGTTGTCGGATTAGGTTGTGGAATTCCTTCAGGCAGTGCATCGCCACAAATGTCAACCTTTGCTTTTTTTGCATTGCTAGTCCCCATCTGTAATGATATCTGGAGTTTAGTATTACTGTTTAGCGTATACAACGTGACAAGTAGATATACCATTCAATTTCAATAACATGTATTCTGCAATAACAGAACATCAACAAATGACCTACAACATATTTCCAATATAGGAAAAATTTTCATCATCTACAACGTTACTAGTTAAGATGTCCCGATGATACTTCGATTTTCTTACAAGAATAACGTGACATATAAATAATTTATCTTTTACTTTGCTTTTTGTTTTAGAAGAACACTGTGATAAGTATGACGTGCCACATTGTCGAATAAAATAAAAATATTTTAAAAACTTACCTTTGTCATCAATACCGCGGTATCCTCGAGATGTCACGTTTTTCTTAAAAACGAAGAGCACCTCACATCTCAAAGCGCAGGTGGCAACTGAACTGTCACAGTGTCGAAGCCAACTAGATCGCCGAACGAGCCAGCGCTATAACGTAATATTTTGTCTCTTTCTCTCATATTATTGTTGTTTTTGGAGTAACAAATACCCTGTTTTTGGAGATAAAAGAACGCAAGATCGCGGTTCAGAATTTCGGTAAAACAAAAAATCGTATATGTCGAGATGTCACAGTGTCGTCGCAAATGGGCGATATGTTACTTGTAGAATCCATACGACATGTCGGGGTCCATATGTAAATATTGTTTTGGAGAACAGTTGATTTACTTGTATCTCGTTTACGGTTTGTTCAGACAGAGTTGGATATTTTCTGGCAAAATCTATTTGCTGATTGGAAATATGGTTGTAAATAAATACTCGTTTGTCCTAAGCATGGAAAAGTTTGAAAGCAAAAATTTACTTGCTTAATCGTTAACAATTAATTAGGTTGAACTTTATAATCATAAGTAAGTAGTTTTTTAAATTATCATCACATCATTTCAGCCATAGGACGCCCATTGCTGAACATAGGCCTCCCCCAATGCTTTCCATGTTGATCGATTGGTAGCGGCCTGCGTCCAGCGCTTCCCTGCTAATTTTATGATGTCGTCGGTCCACCTTGTGGGTGGACGTCCCACGCTGCGTTTTCCAGTACGCGGTTTTAAATAGGTAAAACAAATAGGTACTGCTGAAATAATACTATTTCGATTTTGGGCTTTTAGATTTATTTCTAGGTTAGAGATGACTAAGTTGCAAAGAAAACCAGTATTTGATTCGACCTTTGTGCACTTTTTTGTGCAATAATGCCATTTTCATTGTACCTTAAACCCATTTACCACTCATTAAGGAAATTATTGGAGGACGCCTGTATTCAACAGTGGACGTCCTATGGCTGAAATGATGACGAAATTTAGTCCCAAAGCTCCAATTTGATGGCCTATCACAAAAATAGTTCTTCATAAAACACTTCACTTCATTCTAAGTTCTCCCTAGCTCGGGTTCCAACATCCGACACCACTTCACCAAACTTGGCACTAGCTTAGTTCCATCCTCCAGGAACTCACGACTCGTGCTCGAGTACTTAGGATGTCGACGGATCATATAGTACTGAACTATTAGCGTATAAATAGTTTAAAAGGTATTTTGTTTTATTTTAAGATGAGATCGATGCGCTTGAATTTAAAGCAAAGAGGAAATTGAATAGAATTTTCCAGAAACAAATTCTGCACTAAAGAATACCAATTAGTAATAATCATGTTTCATTGAAATGAAAAGTTGATTCAATTTTGACCAAGATTTGGCACATAATAACGACTAAAAATACTCTTAGTTAATATTATAGCCGTTAAAGAAGCTCTTTAAATGTCTCTTTAACTTTTGGGCCCTAAAAACACTTAAATGGTAACTTAATAGCCTTACACAAAGGTTATAGATATTGTTTGCTATGTTTTTCTAATTTTTGGTTCTTTTTAATTTCTTAGTGACATTCAAATGACATTCCTCACCCAATTACTCCTCAAATATACATAAAGCATTAACTTTAAGATCTTACAAGAGCTTAACCATCCGTCACCACTGCTTCGAACTATGGCACTGCGAAAATTAGTTCCCTACAGTCTTCCTCAAACTCGGAATTGGAGCACTTATAATCTGCGAGTATTCGAAGGCTGCATCTCGAGACCTCTTGGGGTTAAATAGTGCAAGAAGTAAAATGACATGTTTTCAGCAGGTACTAAAAGCTGACTGAAAAAGTACTTATTGAGCGCAAGAAAGTGTCACAACACTAAATAAAGAAGCATCAGGGATTTTTTTGCTATATTGTAAGCTATTTTCATTTCGGTGTCGATAATTCATGGTAAATAGCGGTTGACAATTTGTGCACGAAATGGGGTTAGTACCTACAAGATTTTTTACTGCAAAATATTTATATTATTATCAAGTGAATGAGACGGAACTTGAGTTACAATTTTTATTTACTTGAGTTGTAATTTAGTATCGGTTACTCAAATATTTTTCCGTCTTCAGTGATTATTAGAGTGTTGAAATTCGAAAAGAAGCAAGTTAAATCAAAAATCAAATCAAAATCAAAAATATTTTATTCAATTTAGACCACTGGTGGCACTTATGAACGTCAAAATATAATAAATAAAGACAAGGTAGCCCTTATGGGGCACTTTACATGTCTCCTTATCTTTGGGCCCTACCAGCGCTTCGAGACAAACATATGGCAAGTGCTGTCGTACATTTTACTTTTGAATCAGTTTAATTTTAAAAGAAGTAGACATTTTTGTGCTTCGGGGAATATCCGATTGAACCAGGTCAGATGCCTGCCTATGGCTTACAAGTACCATCCATAAAAGTAGTAAGTTAATAACAGTGATAAAATTAAATAGCCCTTAATGAATGTTAATATAAAATAATATGACGTTAGTAGAGAGTCTGTTTAAGTGAACTCTCAGAGGTAGCGTGAGGACAATCTAGTAAATGAGCCTCACGGAACTTCACAGCCTTCGGGAGAGCTCGTAATATAAGGAAAAATCAGTTTGTCTGTACACTAAGGAAAAAATTATAGTTAAATTGCTGGCTTTGATAACATTTTAGAAAAAAAAATCGTATTAGGTAGGATAAATAAGTTCATACTAAAAAAATTCAACAGCCATTAGAAATCAAAATGATTTCTAGAAGACCTGTGTTTCGCTCTCAGCAAACTAAAATGATATTATGCCTTGCAAGTTCACGGAAGACGTAATGTGGGCAGGCTTCCCACTAGGTGGTCTGACGATCTGGTTGCGGGAAGCATCAGGTGCGGACAGTGCAAGCATGGTCGTTGTAGAAATCCTTGAGGGAGGCCTTTGTCCAGCAGTGGATGTCATTTGGCTGAAAGGAAAGAACAAACGAAGTTGCACGTATCCAGCAAGATGAAATCTTTGTGAGGCAAGCAAACCCGCAGTATTAACTAGTGCCTCAACAAGCGTTGTCCGAGAAAATAAAAGTGGTGGGCGGAGTGCCCGCCGCGTGATGTATGGCTCCATTTCCAGAGCACCGCTCTCTAATATCCACTATACACGTGTACATTACACACATGTACATGTACATCGTAAGTGTACACTTGTAAGTGGTGATTATGACAGTGTTTTTTAGATTGGAATTCAGCGTAATTTCAGGAGCGTTAAGTAATGTTTGAGCTCAGCACATATTACGCTAACTACTTTTAGCATAGGCGATTGGCGATTTAGCCGCACATCGGACACTAAAAAACGCCAAACGTGGCGACAGAAGTCACAAAATCGCTACTGCATTGATCGCCAATCGCCGATACTAATAGTAACAACAGTAAGACCACCTGTTTCAGACGCAGAGGTCCCGGGTTCAGTTCCCAGTGGGGGCAGATTTTTCTGTTCGGTTTGGTTGGTGATAGGGCTTGTTCTAAGTCCGCCTGGCTAGCTACCACCATCTTATCTAAGTCTGTCGCCATAACAACAATGTTAATAGCATTGTTGTGTTTCGGCAGTTAGAGGTAAGATAGCCAGTTCCTCCGTGGTTGAGGATTCCGGGTGAAGCTCGTTTCCACCATCGGCCTGATCATCACTTACCATCAGGAGAGATACAGGCCAAGAGCTTCCTCATTGTGGATAAAAAAAATATCTAACGCTCATTTTGAGACACTTTTAAAATTATTTTATAGATCTGTGGTACGAGTATAACTATGATGACTATTGTCCAGTTAACAGTAATGTAAGCTGAAGACGCAACAAACAGAGGTTTCTCATTACAAGTACGAGAAATAAAGCTTGGCGTCCTAAAATAGGCCTCAAAAATACTCGTGTTTACATATTTTTTGCTCCACAACTTTGTTTAAGTTGAAATACTATCGCGTGCGAATGAAAGTAGACGGGATGTGGCACATTAATTCGCGTCGGGCTAAGTGCGCGTGCACTCACGGTGAGAGTGCCACACCTGCTAATGCTGTGGTTTTTATCAAGCACTAGTTGACCCGGCGAACTCTGTTCCGCCTTAATGGCAATAAATAAGCAGACTTTTTTTTATTTCGAACGGGATAAAAAGTATCCTATGTCCTTCTCCTGGCTCTAAACTACCTCCTTGACAATTTTCAGCTAAATCGGTTCAGCCGTTCTTGAGTTATAAGTGGTGTAACTAACACGACTTTCTTTTATATAGATTTTAAAGCAGGATACATTCTCAAATACTATGAAAAAACAAGTGTTATGTAACATGTTGGAGAAATATTTGATATTGTTCGGGTTCGTATAGACGATGGTATATGAAGCTAAACACAATATCGTTGCAAATGGAAGCGTTACCATAAAACTCACTGAGAAAAGTAGTTATTGTAAGGTGCTATGAAGTGGGAAGAACTACGTAGAAGAAGGACGTGATAAGTAAATAGAAAGGAAATAAACATGATTGAATATCGCGCACTGAACAAATTAAATGCTGTTTTAATCATTTTCCCTAAATCACAAATTATTAAACAATATCAAATCATGTCTCACAGTTACAACTACACCAACGTCTCCAATTTTTAATATTCGAAGACAGACACGGATTCCCGCTAAAAACCGGTTCGCTCCAATCTAAACCGGTTCCACCCTTTTTGCGGGAACGTTCTGAGCTGCTTTTTACGGTCGTTTGCGACTGAATAAGAAGGTGGAATTGCTTAACGATCTAGAGGATTCCAAATGAGTTACTGGACACTGGGAACTGCCTGGTTGTGGATGCAGTTTCATGAATAAAGAAACGCTTAAAAAAGCCTGTTTTTGTCTGGTGCTTATCATGTTTTTGTATTACAACTAGCACTAAACTTAGCAGAGCTTTTACAGCCAGACTCCATTTTGTTACGAAATAGTATCTATAACGATAGCAAATACTTAAAGGCTAAACACTGGGTTCATCAATGAAGACGCGCCCCATCTTCCGCTAATATTTGAGTGTTATCGGTACACGCTAATTATCCGGGAGTGCACGCTCGCACTATAATAATGACGCTCGGATTGCTCGGATCAATCTTCCCGCACCCACGCTTCCGTCTACCAAAAATTGGTGGGACGCGTCTTCGTGGATGAAACGATCTACCGCAGTGTTTAGCTTAATATGTATTTGTCTGTAGTATAGAGATATAGATATATATATAGATATAAATAGATAGCTAGATCATAATTTCAGCCACAGGATATCCACTGCTAAAGCTATGTTTGTCTTCCCCAATGATTTCAAGATTGGCTGGTTAGTAGTGGTCTAAATCCAGTAATAGATACTAGATATTGGAATATAAAGACCGCATTAAACTTAAGTAAGCATTTACATAGATTAACAATGTTTACATCCTGTAAATGATTGTTAATATACAAAAATTATACAAATGTATGAAATGATTCCGAAATTCACTGTATTCAAAAACATTGTTATGTTAAAAATGGAATGTTTCATAACAGATTTATTAGAATAATAAAATAAACAATAATAATGATTTCGACTGAATATGAACAAAATATAAGGTAAAGATACCAAAAAATACTGGTAAAAGCAGGTGAGACGTCAGATATTATATTGTTATGGAAATCACAATGCAATATACGTTACTTACATGAAAATATACGTAATATCGCGAAGACTTAACGTAAGTGCGCCTATTAACGACCCCCCAAAATTTGTATTCTATTACCGCCCTATTTTTCTTTCTTTCATAAAAAACATAATAACAGGTTCTCGAAAACACGTTACCTAAAATATATCTAGATAATATGTTTATTGACTATCAAAACGATTAAACTTTGTGTTCGTAAATAACCAGTAAACGGAGTTATTTGACATTAAATGGGACGTGCCCGCAACGGACGCACTTTTCATACTGACGCGCTTCCAGCTACTTAAGGTGCACCTTGTTATTAATTAGCGATTTTAACACATTTAAAATAAGTATACCAACATGTTTTTGCATAACAATATTAATTAGTACTTTAGTTTCCTTAATAAACCCTCAATATAGCCCTCTCGCTGTATTTTTGTGGCTTAAATACAATTTTAAATAAGGGCGGTAATAGAAACACTTTTCATAATTTGGTTCCTAATAACGACCCATGGCGTTGTTAGAATTTTGATAAAGTATTTTATTTTAGTGTTTATATGTTTAATTACGCATTTAACCTCCATTTTGTTGTTTTAATCGATTCATAAGAATATTTCACATAAGTAAATCAATTAACGCCATACGTTAATTGTCATAGGTTTGGCATAAAACTGCAATGAACATTAAAGAATATCTCTAATAATGTATGACAATAGATTTTGTAAAAACCTGTTATATTCTAATTAGTACCTATTTGATATAAAATAAAACCTAATAAAAATGATACTTCACTGATCACGTCTTCATTAAAGTAGATATTTTAGCTGGTTACTGTTTTTTTTTACGGTCGGTAATAGAATAAAGTAATATTCATAGTTAATTCTATTACCGCCTCATAACTATAACGCCACCTGCAATGACTTTTATGCCTATATTTTGGATATAACTAACATTTATGACATGACACCAAACCAATCATGCGTTACCACAACTACTATGTAACTTTTTAAGATCTTTTGAATAATAAATAAATAATTTAAAATAATTATACAGACAGTGTCCAATTGTCCATAGTTTAAATTAAAATACACAATTACACACAATTAAAATCAAAAACTAATTAAAAATTATAGTCAAATTAAAAATAAAATATTAAATAAAAATTTTTTTGTTATAAAACTCAAATATTGTTTAAATTATAATGACACCCACTACTCACTAGAACACCGGGTACCGTGTAATCAAGTATAATAGAGGAATTTATTATTCTACTATTTCTTCTTTATTATTTATTTATTTTCGAGAAGGGTGCCTTTTCTCTTTTAATAATAAAAAAATAAGTATAAAAAAAATAACTTGAAAAAAAAAAAACAAATTTAACTAAAACTAAAAGCAAAACAAATTTAACTTGAAAAAATCAAGTGGTTCCCGAGCCTCTGAGCGGGAATCGAACCCGTGCCTCTTGGAATATACCCAATTGAAGAGCAATATTCTTAGCGGTCGGTAATAGAAACAGAAAAAACGTTAATAGAAACACACCTCGTCTATAGGTCGGTAATAGAAACAACTGCTTTTTCAGATTAAATTGCTATTTATTAATTATTGTGTGATTGAAAACTCATTGTTACTACTTGAATTCAAAGATTATTTCATCATTGTTATAAATAAATTAAAGTGTCTTTTCTATCACCACGTCTTATATCTAATTTTGTAACGTTTATCCGAAGTCAGCTTAAACTGGCGGTAATAGGCGCATTTACGTTACACCCTCAAAAACATTTTCCTTCACTTTCATCCCAAAATACAATAACACCAAATACGTAGCAAATCCCAAATAAATCGCTGAAAATGGCTTAAAGCAATAATGATAAATATTTAAAAAATCTTTACGATCAAAGGGAAATTTGTCGTTCAAAAGACTCTAGCTACAAAGGAGAGAGCACAATACATAAGACGTTTAAGTTTCAGAGGTCATATTCGGAATTCCCAGAAGTGGGGACCGCAAACTCAATAGAACAATCTTATAAGCCCGAGACACAAACTAGCAACTACAAAAACAATCTTATAACCAAGATATAGAGCTTAGTTTAGGTTGGGAGGGTGTGTAAGCAAAAGTTATGGGAGTGGCGACATAAAGGCGCAAAGGTTCGGAAATATAAGTGCAGTCGAATGGCACCATAATTGTATTATGCGTTTATGTTCGATGACTCTTTTATAATGCGAACAGCTAGGGACTGGAATTCGTTGCCTGCTGCTGTCTTTCTCGAAAACTATAATCCGGGCCTCTTCAAGGCGAGAGTGAATAGGCACTTACAGGGCAGATATGTACCATCCTAGACTGCATCCCACTTAACATCAGGTGCGATTGTGGTCAAATACCTGCCTTGTTATGCATAAAAAAAAAAAAATGTTCAAATTCTATTGACAAGAAAGCTAAAGAAGAGCAGATAGAGACTATAGAGATCTTGATAATTTAACAATATATTGTTAGAATTAAACATTTAAGTCCAAAAAATAAAAATGAACTCTTTGATGGTCACTATCACAATTTTTGGTGTGTTAATTTATTTTTTAACTGCCTACTTTAATTAATATTGAAATTAAGCTGTCTGTCTAACATAGTAACTTATGCAAAACACACACGCTAAACAAAAAAATAATAACAAAGTTAACTTCTATCTCTACGAATCTTTCACTTTTACCTATGATGCTTACTAGCATTAAACTTATGTAGTTTACATAAGACCTCGCTGTTACAATGTGTAGTGTGACTGATAAGATCTTACGACCGTACTAAAGCGATAAAAAAATATTTTTTTAAAGTAAAGATTATTAGCAATTTGTATTGCACAAATCTGTACCCCCAGTGAAAACGGAGTTAAGTCAAAAATGGTGATTTTTGGGAAATCGCATTTGAAGTTAAAAAAAATCCTGCTTCGTCGCTATTAGAGATAACTTGGTGAAATATTTTTTAGGTGAAAGGTAATGTTAGATATAATTAGGCAGTGTGCCAGTTTGGGAAATATAGCATGTAGTTTTTTCGTAATTAAATAAAAACCCAGTTATATCGCCATGCACGGCAACTTTACATTCGTGTAAAGTGATGTAATGGGACATAAATCATTTTACACCACACTGAATTGACCACCCGCTAACAAGTGTAAAGTGATACATTTTACGCCATTTCTGTTGATATTTTTTTGTTTCTTTAATTTTAGAAAAAGTTGTAAAACAAACATTAGTAATTACACTATGAGGAATCATTATTTCAGGTTATTTAGGGTAAATCGTCCAAAAATTTCTACTTATATCAATATACACCAATTTTGTGATGAGAAAAAAAATGTGTAAACTGATCTAACTAACATAATAGCGATCTAAGTATCCTAATAATTATGTGTAAAGTGATATAAGTGGCGATTGTAAAGGAATAAGGCTAGAATTTTAGAGTGGATTCTAATTATTTACTCTTTAAATGTTTATTCTGATCTGAAATTACTATTTTATTAATTATTACACCATATACCATGAATGATATCGGCCTAAATCACATACATTATCTCCTATTTTAAAGTAAGTATTAGTTGAAGCAATTGGGTAATAAAGACCAGAAACAACAATGGTTTCACATCAACTAATTAGACAGGAGACAGAGAAAAGTTTGTTTTCTACAATTACCTTATTAGGAATCAAACTCTGGACCAGAGATGATGATGTCAAGCTATATTGATTGCTTTTTGGCTACAGAAGGATAATATAAAAGTAAAGTCATAAAATGCATTTGTTTTCAACAAAGAGGCTTTTAAAAAGCCCTTTAACACGTCCTAGTATCACTTGAACCCTACTTTTATTTTGGGACATAAATAGGTCAGTGCTGAGAAGAAGCAGCGCAAGATATTTAGCCACCCTTGTCAGCCTCTTCTTAAATCATAAATAACTTGAAAAAATCGAACTGCCTAAGACGGGAATCTTCTTAAATCAATAGAGACATGATTAACAAGACATGTTATACTTGCGAGCTAAGCAGATAAAGTCCAGCAACACATGCCATTGACATAATTATTTACTTTATACACAGTATCCATTCATAAGGACTTACGTAGTTAGTTTTGCAGGGCAATCGAATATTGCACTTAACCTTTTGATTAGACCATTGTGCGCTATTTGATCTTCCTATTCCAACCGCTCCAGATCCCCCCAGGTAGCAGCAGCCTATCTAGGTCTCTACAGGCCTTCTGCAGCGACCCTGGTGATTGGAGAATTTGAGCCTGTTGATCTGCTACGCTTCTGCACTCCTTGTGCACGTGCTGTGGTTTTTCTTCTGCATCCATGCATCTTCTGCACAGCAGGCTGTCTGTACAGCTATACTGTGTAGGTGTTTGTTTAACATACCTGTTATTACACTTAGGACCTTGCGGATGTTGTCCCTGTTTAGTCTTATGAGTCTTTGACTTTTTTGATATAATATCCACAACTGCATCTTTTGTTTGCCTACATCTTTCACAATCTTTCCATTCTGTGTGGTGTTATTTTTCTATTTTGGAGCGCAGCCAGGTCTTGATCTGTGCTTATGGTATCGGCATTATAATTGTTCCGGACCAAATACCGTCGTGTACGATCCCCTTCTGGCCAGTTCATCTGCTGCGTCGTTGCCCAAGGAGTTACTGTGTCCTTTGATCCACTTCGGGAGTGCAGGGTAACGCCATTTGCATCTGCAATGACTTAGGAGCGCGTCATGGCATTCCAATATAAGTATTATAATGTAGTATATTAAGTTGCTTTGTATTGCTTGCACTATCTGAGATTATTTTTATATTCAGACCTCGGATGTCTATGGTTGCAACCGCCTGTGCTGCTCTGATTGCAATCTGCTTGGAAAATTGTATTGTGTTTATCTAGTGTTGTTGATATTCTTAGTATATTTAGGTAATTCGAGAAGACACCAGCTCCCGTACCTTTTTGGGTTTTGGAGCCGTCAGTGTAATATCCTAACTTCATTGATTCCAGAGCAATCTTGCGTTTCCGCTGTAAGCTGGATATTATATCTTCAGTCGAAGAGTGAACACAGGGAATTCTGCCGATAGGTGCCTCGGTGAGAGGTATTTCTTTTATTAGGGTTTTGTGCAGGATCGTGGAATGTCCTGTCTCCTTGTTTTGCTTCTATATGCCGTTCGTACCTTTAAGTCTTAGAGCGGCTGCTTGCGCTTCCTCCTGAATGATGAGGTCTAAAGATTTGAGATTCAGAAGGTACTCAAGTGATGTCGATGGAGTGGTTCTCATACAACTAGTGGCCGCTATGCTTACTAGGCGTTGCAGGCTTTGGAGTTTTGATCTTGCTGTGGATAGTTGACTGTGTTCTGTGCCACCACACAAGTGATCTATAATAATATGTGTAAGAGGGCCATATAACCGACGTGTAGAGCCAGTGTTATCTTTGGGTTGAGACCACAATATCTACTACCAATGAGTCTCTTGCACTGATTGAATGCTATACAGGCCATTTTTATTTTGTTCTCGACATGACTCGCCCAGTTCAATTTGTTGTCTAAGGTGATGAGTTTTGTTTATAAAGAGTTCTGGTAGTTGGACCTCTTGTAAATTCTATAATGCACTTATTAAGTACTTTTATTGACAACGTTAGGCACTAAGAATTCAATTATATGTTTTACTAGTAGATGTTAACCATTATTTATTAAAACTATTAACTAAAGTTCTTTGATTTATAAACTACGCATTATGTTTTCCTTTAATCTGACAATTGGGCTAAGTTATATCATTTTACACCAAATAATTAACCAAATCATTAGTTGCGATTTTCAAATGTTTTTGATCTAAGTAACTGATAACATTTTACACATGTACGAAACTTTTGTGGTTAATGGTATTAGTCTAATTGAATCATTATACACAAAATAAATAATCATTTGTCTTTTACTTTTTGTGCTATAAATTAAGTTACATTCTTTTTCACCAACCAACAATACATAGTTTTTTTTGTGTATATTAATATGAGTCATCTTATATTGTTAATCACAAATTCAATCTGAACAACTTCAATCGTGTAAAAAGTAGTAACACGAGTCGTACCTCTTGACACAATAAAAAATTGAAAGAAGCCTCCGGTACACTTTGTTAAAAGTAGACATGTATCAATATACACGAAAGAAAACTCAAAATTGGTTCACAAAGCCTTACTTGTATCATTTGGCACAAAATTATTTTCTTTTCTATACGTCGTAGAAACATACCGATTAGATACAAAAATAGCTAATTTTTCAGAGATTCACATTATGTTATAAAGTCAATTTTGATCTAAGTCGAGTTAGATCCCTTTTCACTGGGGGTACAGAAATTACTAATAGTCCCGTTAGGCCCTCGTGAATAAGCTTGTGTTACCAGTGGGCTCACCACAATAGACGAGCGGCGGTGGGATTCGAACCCGCGTTCCTCGGATCTCGAGTCGGCCAGTCCGACCCCTTCACTGTTCGGCTATCGTAGCTATAAAAAAAAATCATCTATGTATATATGTAGTTCGCCAGTCAGCTCACCGTTTCCCACGGCTGTATATCGTATTTAAAGTGCGGCTTAAGTTGCTCTGTCTGTCATTTATGTTGCCAATAACTCCAGAAGAGTCGCGCTATATTGCTATTGTGCATCTGAACCTCAAGACTTTGTAACTGAAGACAAAGTTACTCTTTTGTTTTGGTGAAATGATTACAAAATGTGCCAAAAAGTTAGGTCATCCTAGACTGCATCTCACTTAACACCAGGTGCGATTGCGGTATACCTGCCTTGTCATGCATAAAAAATGGTGTTAAATGGATCTTCATAAGAATAGTAGACGATAATCACTATGTTTAGAACAAGATGTGGTATATTTTCCAAATTCTTCTATAGATAAAATAAGCTTGGCCACTAATGGAACTGGATGAGAGAAGATTGGGTAGTGATGTGGGAATCCAGTTACGAGCAGTCTTAAAACTTTCAATGAATTTCATCAGAAATTTGTGTTGTTAAAATAGAAGCTATCATAACTTCATAAAAAGCTGTAGTATTTTAGCTTTAAGTACAAGTATACGGATGCACATAGTACGATAAATTATAAAAGGCGCTGGATGCAGGCCGCTACAAACCGGGCGATGTGGAAATCATTGGGGGAGGCCTATGTTCAGCAGTGGACATCCTGTGGCTGAGATGATGATAATTCTATGATTTATAACTGTGTGTTTATTCACTAACTTGTTAATTAGCACAATTTGCGTAGTTTAAGCCTGTGTACCTGATGATAGTGTCACAATGAATTTAAATAGTAAAATAATGTATTGTTTGAAAACAAATTGTTATATCTTATTCCAGGAATCAACATAATCCCGCGGGAGTGCGATAGTCTTGTTGTGTCAAACTGAAATCGACACGTTGATGAATAACTTTGATATTTCATTTATCACGTTTTGATATTTCATTAATTATGTGAAATATAAATATTAAATATCAACATTATTTCAGTGGAAATGCTGGCAGTGCTATGTTTTCATTCATATTAAAGGATCAAAATATCGATGAACGAATTTCAAGAATGATAATAAATTATTATGATAATATGGCTGGAAAATCCATTGAAAACTTGTTTTAAATTAAATTAAATTAAAATAAAAGTTTTAAATCTACCAAGATGTAATTAACGTCTGATTATTTTGGTGAAATGGGAATTTAATTTCACGCGTTGCAAAATAAATAAACATGTCAACTTTTGTACTAATACGAGTACGGCTGAAACGAACGAACGAACGAACGAACGAGTATGAGTAGGTATTATAAAATTTAGGTATCTACATAATTATAGTGTAACGAAGTTAATTTTTCTTTTCATGACAGTCAATTTATTGAAAATTTGTAAAATATACCATGATTAAATAATAATGTTCCTTTTTTTCTCAAAAATCTAATTATTATTGGTACTTGAATTAATCTAAATCTTTCAGACTAACAGATAATAATTGTACAAAAGTAATAAGTAGGTACTATGTGATAATATGTGAAAAACAAAAGCCACACGAAGAGAACCGCGTAAAAAAACAAGTTCAGCAATAAAACAAACTGCTCTACTTTTTCACTCTTTCAGAGCCATAACTCTAATATAGCTCTCAGATGTGCTATTAACACCCCAGCGTGTTACATTCCTACAAATTGTAGTATAATAACCCAACTGACACATTTTCGTATGAAATTATCATCATAGTTGACAATACAAGGCTTTGCGACTTCCGAGTTGGAGGCTTTAGTCAGCCAAAAAGCAACCTTATAACAACGTTGTAGAGTCGTGTACGCAGTGCGGTGGGACACAGTCGTTAGTTAGTTCATCATATTATTATCGCCATTGGGGCAATTAGTTTGCGATCTCTGAGTGATATAAACACACAGAACCGGATTTCGCACTTAATCGCGTCATTTCTTTTCTTTTGTGCTGTGATACTTAAAAATATAAACTAAACTCATCTATGTTTGTAAGAATTTAATTTGCCTGTTAATTATGTTTGCTTGAAACAGCTTCTATTTCCTTCTGAATAAGTTCAGTGCAAGTCCAATATCAATTAAACGTTCTCCAGATACACGGAACAGACAACAAACAACAGCAATGTAAGACAATTCAGACATAGGTGGACAGGTGACCTTATAAAGGGAACAGAAAACCGCTGGAAGCAAGCCACTTCCAACCAGTTAATCTAGAAATCATAAGAGGAGGTATGCTTCGTTATTTCAGCCAAATGACGTCCACTGCTGGACAAAAGCCCAAGGGTTTTCATAACGACCTGCTCCTGCTCTGCCCGCATCCAGGTACTTCTCGTGACCTTCACCAAATCATCGGTCCACTTAGTTGGGGCTCTGCTCACACCACGTCTTCCGACCAATGGTCGCCACTCGAGAGTAAGTTTTAGCAACAGACAATCTAACGCGTATTCACAAACGATGCTTGTTTTAAGTGAAGCAGAAAATCGAACGCACAGCGTTGAATAGAGCTCTGTAGTTGGTTCTAGTTTCACCCTGTGCGTCCACACGCACTGTGAGACCTCACAGTAATGTTTGTGAATACGGACGTAACACTGAAATGATGAATGATTGCACGAGAGTTTGGACAGAAAAGTTGAATTATTTCCGCGTAAATCTACAATATAACGAGCCGTGTGTTTCCAAATCTCTTGGCGCAACAACTTGGCTACATAATTATCCCCCGTTTTACTTTCCCCGGATAGTGATTATCGTCTAATCAGGCCTTCTTGTGTCCACGGGACTGATAATACTTACTTACTTTGCTGTTATGGATAGGATTGGTTACGTAATTTGCTATCTTAGTAGCATTATTGATGCTTACAATTTGGATATTTTCTTACTTATCTCACAGTCTCAAAAAGACGGCCGATGGGGCAGCAAGGTTCTGGAACGGAGGCCGCGTATCGGAAAACGCAGCGTGGGACGTCCACCCATAAGGTGGACCGATGACATCATAAATGTAAGCGCTGGACGCAGGCCGCTACCAATTGATCAACATGGAAAGCATTGGCCTATGTTTAGCAGTGGACGTCCTATGGCTGAAATGATGATGATCTCACAGTTTTCGACGGTTGCTTGGATTTGTATTTGTGTAGTGGGTTATGAAGTCGTGTAGTAGTAGGTCTGAGTCCCATAGGGGACAAATATTAGTGTGATGAGCATGAGCACTTACATTCAGAGTGTGAATGGATGGTTACTGAATATGTATAGCATTTCATACGTCTCTCTGAATACCTTTATCCGTTATCCAGTGGCACTAATAAGCCTTATAAAGCTATGTTTATTTAGGGATTATGCTAATTGGTGTACCTAATTGTAATATTAAAATAGATTGCAATAATTAAATACAATAAAGTTGTTTTACCTTTCATACATGTCTTGTTTTCATACGTATACCTAATTTGAAGGAACGAATCTATATAATTATGAGCCTGTCCTTTTATTTTTTCCAAAAATTTATTATTTTCTTTAAGCATAAATTATATAATAATATTTATATTGGTTCTGTTGCCCTACATTAAAATATTTGTTCGTTCGTTCGTTCGTTTCAGCTGAAAATATTTGTATTTCTGCTAAATTATTACTCTTATCTTTTGCTACAACCACTAACTGAGACATTTTCTATCAAAAGCGCTGGATCTGATTCACTATAGACTCCTAGAAGGTTTAACGGCTTAACGTACCCTCTCAAAGGGGAAATGATATTTCCTGTATTTTTATTGTTTCTTGTAACATTTCTTCCAAGAAAATAGCTTTTGTTTCCTTTAGAAGCCATTTTCACTTTACTTGCTAGGCAAAGAACGTAACTGTACTGGGGAATATATCGTAGTATGCTACGCGCTACGTCTTTATCTCCGACTACGAAATATATCGTAGTATGCTACGCGCTATGTCTTTCTCTGCGACTACGAAATATATCGTAATATGCTACGCGCTACGGTTTTGTCGCCGACTATGAACGACGAATTTTGAATCTATCATTTGACTTATTTTATAGTAACCTAAAAATATATTTAAAATAATATTTGTTTTAATTTTTTTTATACGATTAGAAATAAATACCTACCGATATAAATAAGTTTAGACATAAAATCATACAGCTAACAAAGACTCAAGCTTATTATTTCTGCCTGACAGTGACAATGTTGCTAGCCTTCTGGGAACCTTCCCCCAAGACAGCAATCTCAATTAAATATGTTATTTATAAAACTTTTCGTTAAGAATTAGACATCTGAAAATATATTGATGAAATTGATTTGCCAATTTTATCTACTAGCTCATTATATTAACGTCAGTTTAAACAACATTATGATGCCCTGTTTAAATGGAATTTTGCTTATTTAGATCTACTTGTGTGCTTTTAAATTAATTCCAGTGTTTTCTTTGTACCAGAACTAGTAATCCAACTGTATAAACCACACCGTTCGAAAACCGAAAAGAATTATTAAGCATTTAAGTCCGAAGTATAAGGAAATTCCACTTTGACATTATACTCCAGTAATAGCCAATTTTCCGGGGACTTTCATTAGAGTTCACCGTTTAGAAAACTTTTTTTCATTACGACTTCTGGAAGTTTCTCGCGTTTTTTGTTCTTTTTTCCTTTTACGTAGTAAATCTTTGATGACAATGATAACGTTTTTAATTAGACTTGTTCCGATATAATGTATATTTAATGTTTTGTGAACACTTATTGTGTTTGTGAGTTCGAGTGAGATGTTGGGGCATCCATTAAAAATTTCCCGTTGTTTGTTGACTCGGTTTGACGTTTTGCATGAGTTTACGGGGGAATTTTGGGGGAAATATTGCTTTATTATTGTGTTTACGCTGCTGCGGCTTCACTTGATAATTAACTTGATAAGTCAAAGTCATTAAGGAAAGGGAACGAGCTGTATTTAAAAAATACCATGCCCGCGCTAGACTATGGCATTTTGAAATCGACAAAATGATTTAAAATGTAACAAAATATTTAGCACAATATCTATTTTAACTGGTTGCACAATGTATAAGCATTTTTAAATACAAAAGTACTCCAGTATTTTATACATAGTGTTCATACCTACATGGTACCTATAAAATAAATGAAATGCTCATACGAGCTTCGATATGAAATTCAAAATTCATTAATTTACCATCAGAAGTTAAGTGAATAATATAGAATTCAATAAAGTTGATTAAATTAACCTTTTTAAGGCTATTGCGGTATGTGATAAAAGTAGGTAAAGTTACATATTAAAATACAGATTCTGATTAATTAGAACAAACAATAGAAAATTAGAAAATTGCCTATCCAAATATAGACTGCCATTTCAGCCGCGTTGGAAATAACGTTTGCCCACGCAAGCAACCTTTCCTTTAACAGTGGCATTTATTATTATTTTTTTAACAAAGAACTTTGTAGCTTTCTTTATGTCCGAATAATAGGTTTGATAGTAGTAGTTACAAAAAATAATTCTACTGTGAAAAAACTAAGTTAATTAATTGCAAAAATAAGACAAATATTACTGATATAAATGTGAAAGTTTGTGAGAAGTTTGAAGAATTGCAATGAATGCTTTCACGCAAAAACTACTGAGCTGATTTTTTTAAATTTTATATAGAGCTAGATGGAAAGAGGAGAAAAGATAGTTTGAATCCCGATTTTTAAAGGGGTCGCGACCCGATTAGTTCTTTCTGTCACAGACCGATATTATGTTGTAAAATTTTAATTTTAATTTCATAAGAATTACGCATCGTTCAGCTTATTCTGCGTTGTGCATAATATAATAAAATAACTAAATTTTTTGTCACCGTGACATACTAACTACATATTCATTTACCCACATAAAAGATTCTAAATCTAAACGCCTTGAAGCTTACGTCTATACTACTCACTACCTATTTCTCACAATGACTTTACCCGGTCCTTATTCGTTTTAAAACGGCTTATCCATTAACAATCCCGCTCTAAATCCGCATTTAATTCTAAAATTAAATCCAGAAGGGGGCGTTGCCGTCTGCTTGGCAGCGTGTGCCATAAGCGGCACATTAGGGCTTTTGTCTCCGCTCATTCGTCGCAAGTTGTAGCCTGCCGACGACGCGGGCCTGGCTGTGATGTGCCGCGTTTGTTTTGTTTAAGACGCGTTGCCGTGGATGCGATTTGTCGTTGCGACTAAGTCTAGGAGTAAAAGGATGCACAGGTGCTGTGCGCATTAAGCGGTTAATTCTAGAATTAAATACCGATGAAGGGGGCGGTGCCGTCTGCTTGCCAGCGTGTGCCATAAGCGGCACATTAGGGCTTTTTGGCTCATTCGTCGCAAGTTGTAGCCTGCCGACGACGCGGGCCTGGCTATGATGTGCCGCGTTTGTTTTGTTTAAGGCGCGTTAATGTGGATACGATTAGTCGCTGCGACTAAGTCTGGCGGTAAAATTAAGTACAGACTGGCGCAGAAAAAGCGCCTTAGTCCGTAATAGGCGCTATGGCGCTACAAAAACGTAGGGTGGGTGTTGTCGCTATCACTGTCACTGAACGCCTTCAGTGGTAATAATTAGACATGTAACTAGTTTTGAAGTTAAAGAAATGGACACGGATAAATAGGTACTCACTTATTAGTAAAACTTTCGAATTAGGCTATCAACAAATTATTTTATTTATGCATTCAAAAGCTCTTTTTAACACTTAAGGACTCGCTAATGGGTCTAACGGACCCTAGTCCTTCAATTTTTGTGTAATAATTTTTAAGTTTTGATGTTTGCGATGGTGTCGCTTTTAGTACCTTTCTTCGACATTGTAGCACGTCCAATAGCGGTCATACTCGACAAATAGCCCACTGCATGTGAGTGCTACAGACGAAAAAGGTGTTTTTGAATCCGCTGGACCCGGTAAATAGTGTTTTTTTTAATGTTCTATACTAATTTCTCATTAATTGTTAAGTAGTATAAGTAGGCAAATCATAGTACTTTACGAAAATATACAAGGCATTATTTTAAATAATTAAATACAGAAATTTTCAAAAATAACCTTCATTTTACCAAAAAACCTTCAAATTCTTAAATAAGTTGTTATTTTAGAAAAAGTCAATAAATATTATTATTTGGTTTACTAATTGTCTTTGTTTTATATCATATTATCCTTCTAATAAAGTAGTTTTCACTTTTATTAAGTGTTTTTGAAAAATACATAGGATTTTATATACTGGGTCCAGCGCACCCGGTAGCGAGTATGAATGTTACAAATTAAGGCGCGAGTCCTTAAGTGTTAATAGTGGACCATTATTACATCTATATCCATTCGAAGAAGTGACGTTAGAATCTCTCAGTCTTTAGTTTGTAGGATGAAATATCTAAAAGTCGTTTCGACGGCACCGCCCCTCTAGTCCATAGACTATAAATCATTTTACTCTTTTGTTGGCTATGATATACTAAGGGAAGTGTAAATCAAATGACAGGTCTAATTTGCGCGGCGCTTGCAAATCCTTTGTCCCCTGTGTGTTAGCAGTTTATGATTCGTAGTTTGTAAGGCGCTGTTTTTTGACAAAAACGTTTAAATAGTTTTTATCTATAATCTATATATATAAAAGATAGTCGTGTTAGTTACACCACTTATAACTCAAGAACGGCTGAACCGATTTAGCTGAAAATTGTCAGGGAGGTAGTTTAGAGCCAGGAGAAGGACATAGGATACTTTTTATTGCCATTAAGGCTGAACAAAGTTCGCCGGGTCAGCTAGTAGTATATAGAAGCATGTCTGTAGATTGTGGCATTTTTTGACTCAAACTAGTAAAGACTAGAGGTACATATTAAGTACCCACTTACAATTTACTAATGTTCATTTCTGAAAAATTAGTTTCGTTTTCATGAAATTGAAGTTTAATTTTAGTGCAAATCAATCTGACTTTGGAATCTTATAACAGTAATGATATGTTGTAATAATGTTATAGACTTTAGAACTGTTTGTAAAGTAGTTTGTTGGTTAATCTTTTTTTCATTAAAACTGGTTTAATATAACGTAGACATTCATACTATTCTGAGAGTCAATCTGAGTCTTTAAAAATAAATAAATAAAACCGTGAGAGTCCTTAAAAATAAATAAAAATGCGCGCAAATCAAGGAAAATTCTCACCATTTTCCCCACCAATTTATCCTGTATATAGACAATATATTATACAACTTGACCACAACCATAATCTATCCAATCAAGATCGATCTAGCCCGAGGGAATCTTAAACTGCCTTTGTATAATAACTACGAATGATGCCCTTATTAAGTTTCAAGTTTGATATTTGGAAAGCCAATTTCGCTTTAGATTTGTTTTCTGGGAACATCGAAGGTGGATCGAGAATCGATACCTATAAATAAAAATGAATTGATGTTCGTTAGTCTGATTAAAACTCGAGAACGGCTGGGCCGATTGAGCTGATTTTGGTTTTAAAATGTTTGTCGTAGTCCAGGGTCTAAACGGTGAGCAAATACGCGCGCGATATTGTTTTTCTGTGACAGACAAGATTCCACGCGGGCGAAGCCGCGGGCGGAAAGCTAGTTTGGAATAAAGCCTAAAATAGGCCACATTGTTCTAGCGGTGACATGTCTCAGACATGACGCGGCAAGCTTGTCTGGATTTTTTTATGGATAAGTCGTATTTGCGTCCGCATTATTTATGTACTACCAGCTGTACCCGCGACTTCGTAAGCGTGAAAATCGTTTGAATATTTTTTCCCGTTTTTTGCAACATTTTTCATTGATGTTCTGCTTCTATTGGTTGTAGCGTGATGGCACATAGCCTTTCTCGATAAATGGGCTATCTAAGATGAAATATTTTTCAAATCGGACCAGCAGTTCCTGAATTCAAACTCCTCAGCTTCATAATATTAGTAAGTAAGTATTAGTTATATAATATTAGTAAGTTATTTCAGATACTTAATAATATTGAAGATTTTGATTGACAAGTAGGTATAAGCTTTGAATATAATAAGTATAAGTTTAATTATGACAGATAATATTTTATCTGTCATATAAACTGTGAATGTTCATAAGCAGATAAAATTAAAGGCATCTGAAATGAGCTTACTTAAGTTAATTGTAAATAAGGCATTTCGGATCTCCTCATTTAGGGCAGTCCTCCTATTAGGTGGACCGACGATCTGGTAAAGGTCGTGGGAAGAACCTGGATGGGGGCAGCGCAGGACCGTTAATTGTAGAAAACCTTGGGGGAGGCCTTTGTCCAGCAGTGGACGTCATTTGGCTGAAACGAACGAACGAACGAAGACGTTTCAAAGTGATGAAGGTAAGTGAGTAAGGCATTTTCTGATTATTAAACACAAGATGCTTGGTAAGAGAATTATATTTTTAACAACATTATACACAATAAATATTTAACTTTAGAAAACATAAAACCAATTTCGTCAAAAGTATAATCTTGGCGAAAAGGTTTGCTTTCATCTCAAGCAGCGGAATCAACATAACTTCCTCAAACAACGAAACTCAGGGAAATTAGTAATTAAAATATCTTTCGGAAGCGCCTTATCTGGGCTTAGTTCAAAGTGATCAGCCAAGCCACCAATATTAGTTTATTAACTTAACTAGCGGCCGCCCGCGACTTCGTACACGTGGATCCCGTTTTACCCCTTTAGGGGTGGAGTTTCGTAAAATTCTTAGCGGATGCCTAGGTCATAACATCTACCTGCATGCCAAATTTCAGCCCGATCCGTCCAGTGGTTTGGGCTGTGCGTTGATAGATCATGCATTTATTTACTCGACCCAATTTTACGCAGTCATTAAATTTTCAATCGTTATGTGATGTTGTAATACTATAATAACAAGACTGTATATTTTGACGTGGACAATGGACATGTATTAAAAATCTCAAATGATTGTAAATAAATAGTACTATCTATGTAAAAAAATCTGTCCTCTGTGATCCACAAAGGGCTGATTCTGGTGCTCAAATAAAAACAACTTTTTGTATAAGACCAACTACTAAATCCGAAAAATAAACCGCCTCTCTATAAAATTTTGAAATAGCTGATAAACAATAATTTAATGAGTATGGAGAAGTTTTTTTAGTGCCTCCAGTTGCAAAATTGCTACTGAATAACTTCCCCGTTACCTCTTTTTTGACAGAGTAAATACAAATGAGTAGGTCATCTTCATAGAAACGCATCGAGCGCGGTTTGTATGTGAGCGCGCCAATACGTATGCGTCGCGCACGCACACACTGACAAAATTTAGCCTGGATTAGCGGCAGAGTAAATACAAATGAGTAGGTCATCTCCATAGAAACGCATCGAGCGCGGTTGGATGTGAGCGCGCCAATACGTATGCGGCGCGCACGCACACACTGACAAAATTCGGCGCAAAACCCCGCTAATCCACGCCAAATTATTGGCGTGCTCACATCCAACCGCGCTCGATGCGTTTCTATAGAGATGACCTACTCATTTGTATTTACTCTGTTTTTGATGTCGAGTGGTTTGGCTGTTCTTTTCTCACCTGAGCCTCAACTCGGCAGTAGATGGAGGGGAAAGAAAAAAGAAATGGCTTGTGCTAATTAATCTTACAGGTGGTTACTAATTACCGGTTGATTATGAGATAATTTGCGTCGCGTCCTTGTCTCCAATTAAGCATTCGCTATTCTTTTGTTTTCTCGGAGAGTTCAAGGTGAGTTTAGTGTTTATAGAATGTTTGTAGGGGATTTTTAGTTTTTATATTTTATGATTAGTGACTTGAGCACGAATAACTCTTGTACTCGTATAGTAAAACCCCGCGGTGTTACCCGCGGTATAATGTAGCTTATGTATTAATCCAGGGTGTCAGCTAACTCCATACCAAACATTAAAATCGCTTCAGCCATTAAGTGTGATGTATTCCTTATACGACCGTAAATAATAAATTAAATAGATATAACTATAATATTAGTAAATTCATGCATGCGTAATTGCGTATATTCGCAAATCAAAATATGGAATGGGATTAAATATATAACAACAGTTAAAGGACATTGTCAGAAACGGCCTCAGATTCCTGGGCACAGCAGTAAAGTATCAAAATTGATCTCTTACTTTTTGAATACATAAATATTAATTAGATTGTAATGGACACTTGAGGATTAGAAAATGAAATAATAAAAGTCTTTTATATGTATTCCATAATACTATGACGACATCCGGACATTTTAGGGCGTGGCCTGCTCCATATCCTATGAAGTTCCATAATTTGTGTCGATAAAATCTATGTAAAATCAGCACAAGGCAATGCCGTACTTCATTGTTAGGAATCCACGTAATAGTGATGTTGATTGCGGTCATCATAGACAATAAGATACCGATCTTGTAAATAAAATAAATCGTCCAAATTGCTACAGTATGACTAGATTTTAATTAAAAGTTAAAAATATATTGCACGATACTACAAGAAGCTATCTAATCATCGGCATCATTTGTAGTCGGCCGACTAGTGACGACTATTCGGCAAAATATGCCGATTATAATCGGCGCATTACAAAATTAAATATGTGAATGAAATAAAACTCATTATCACCAAGATGATTATGAGGTAGACCAAGGGCGTTTATCTAAACCACTTTTGACTGCAAAAAATCAGTAAAAAGTGGTTTCATCTGATTTAAAATTTTGGCAATCAGTCTAAATTAATATAAAGTTAAAATTACCAGGAAATCATCAAAAATGTGTAAAGTTTATGTAATTTGTCCATTGCCGGAAGATGTAGCGTGGGCAGGTCTCCCATTAGGTGGACCGACGATCTGGTGAAGGTCCGGCGCAGGACCGGTCTTTGTGGAAATCCTTGGGGAAGGCCTTTGTCCAGCAGTGGACGTCTTTCAGCTGAAATGAACGAACGAATTTGTCCATACACTTTTTCGGGGAAAAAATGCATGGAATTGCATACCTATCCTGCGGGGAAGTGGTAGATTATGTGGGGCTCCTCTCATCGGAAGGATAATGAATACCCACATAAATAACCCCTGAGATCGCCTTAGTGTGAAGAACTCTGGGAATCCGGACAAAGCCATCAACTATCACAGTCCGTCCCTAATTCCCTATGGCAGCCCTGCGTATCCGACGGTGGTGGTAGTCCGTGCAATGCAGGCGGGGGTACCCCCACGCCCCCAGCTTGCTGACCATCACCGTGGAGGGTGGAGAGGAATCTGTGGGCCTAGGATGCGTGCCGCGATAAGCGCAATTTTGCCCATACTTTGACGTCGATAAGTAAGAATAATATCACGGTGCGCATCCTAGCCCAGCAGGAGGCGATCATAATGTCACATCCTCTGACCTTTCCGCCGTCGAAAATTATGACATCTACCTTAGGTACTGTTATGTGATTGTAATGTTGCTCTTTATTTTTTTCATATTAAAGAAATCTCATTTCTCAAAAAGTTATATTTATCTCTTTAGAAATCTAGATATTCATATTTCTTTGAGAAATCTAGATATTATTCTGCGGAAAAGTAGGTATTAGAATGATCGGCATTGCCGATTAGTCGGCCGACTAATCGGCAATTTGAAAACCGACTAGTCGGCTAGTCGGTTAGTCGGCAAAGACCATAGTCGGCCCATCACTATTTATAATGTATCGATAGAACCAAAATGATGTCCTCTCAGCTTGGAAAGGGAAAACCCAGGATTGGGGGAGCGCTCCAGGCAATTTTCAGAACATTTCATAGGTGGTAGTAAATAATATTTATTTTATTATTAAAATTGAATATTTTGATATTGATAAAATTGAATATACCTTTCGATTCAAATACCGAATATTTTTCAATCGATAAAAATTATCGAGAATTGTTAATAATATTCAATTAAAAGTTGTTCAATCCCTAGTCATGCATAGACTAAGACGGTAACCATGGAGATAGTTAGTTTGGTAAGTCACGTGTTAAATGTCAAGAGTGGAAAGTAAACATAGGATTCATGTTATTTATTTACGTGCAAAATGTAAGTAAGTAAATCATAAAAGTGGAACGCCGAGCTATTTCCAAAACCCGTCCAATATTATAATACAATTTGGCTGCGACAACTACAATACAGAACATCTCCCAAATCGATGTGCATACAATATTATAATACAATACTAGTAAGTAAGAGGTTATGATAACAATATTGCTATCAATAAGTTTATAGAATTGGTCCGCCAGGAATAATTGTTCTTACATAAAGATTTGTGTCATTTAGAACCTAGAAAGTATTTTTTCGGCACTGTTGATCTAACGGCGAACAATGTATGGAGAAAAAACATTGTCCTTTGACTTTTATTCACTTACCATCTGAAGCTGGTTGTTACTCCTTGAGATCTGTAACAATGTTTTTTACCATAAGAAATTACTCTAAAGCTATTTTTACTTCATTTGAGTTATTGTATTCCATCAATCTAGGACAGTTGATAGAAAAAAGGAACAGTGCTACATTTCAGCATATTTTTTATACAAGACAAGGCAGGTTTGACCACAATCGCACCTGGTGAAAAGTGAGATGCAGTCTAGATACCTAAATAATAAATAAATATCATTGGACATTTTACAATAAGTACGTTTCTAGTCCCAAACTATGCAAAGCTTGTATTATGGGTACTACAACGGATATTATAAACATACTTAATACTGTTTTTGTAAATACATACATATTACACATAGTGACACCCAGACCCATCACAGAAATTAAAATTCATCATTTCAATTTCTGCCCGGCCGGGAATCGAACCCGGGACCTCTCGGCATAGTAGTCCGTTCCGAACCACTACACCAAACGGCCGACTGAAAAATATCAATAAGATAAATTCAAATCATATCAATGAATTGAATCGGGTCTTTTTTTAGTATCTTTAGACCTAAAACTAGCCTCAACTGAACTGACAGACGAAGCCGGTGACAAGTGCTAAACTATTTAGTTTAGCTAAGTAAAGAAACTTCCTTAAAAAGTTAATTTGTCTTTTCCAAGTTGTCGCGCTACAGGTGGTCACTAATTATGAGTGAATTCGCTACTTTTCGCTAATTAATTTTATCTCTACTTTCTTTTGTAAGCAAAGTCTGCCGGGTTTTCTTTTAAAACTGACATCGTCAATGTTGAGACAAATAAAAATAAAAGTCTTTACTCAATGACTACTCAATTATTTGATTAAAATTTTAATGTCTATTTTCCTGTCATAAAATTAAATTAAATTAAATTTAAAACAGAAATAAGTTCATTTTATCATGCAAATTTTTCACCGTCTTTATTTCTACGTTTATTCTAGATTTTTATTGAATTTGTTTCTTAAATGAAAATAGTAAGTACCTATGTGTCTCATACATGATAGGTATCAATATATTTTTATTTTCGTCCGTTCGTTCGTTTCAGCCGAAAGACGTCCACTGCTGGACAAAGGCCTCCCCCAAAGATTTCCACAAAGACCGGTCCTGCGCCGCTCGCATCCAGGCTAGTGGATTTTTATATCAATAACATAATTTTATGTGCCTAATAGGCACATAATTTGTGCCTTGTCTACGAATTTTTAATTTTTTTCAGACATTTTTGTACAACACAACAACTCAATTTTTTCTGGCTCACTTTAGTAGCAACTGGCAATTAGAATAATAATTTAACGGCACAATTTAGGCAGTTTAATGTTTTTCTTATTTAACTCCCAAATCAAAGTGACTCGTAATTCCCAGAATAGGTCAGCACTTAGGCCCGGCTTCCACCAAAGCGGAGCGGATCATAGAAGTTTTTTGAATAACCAATCAGATCCGCTCCGCTTCGGTGGAAATGGATCGAGCGGAGAAGAGCGGAGAAATATCAGGCGCACTTGTTTTTCTATAGTTACGTAGTTGACAGCGGCGGAGGTGCAATAATTAATTATAAACTTTCGCTTTGCATAATTCAATTAATTTAAACGCTTAAATTAATTCAATCGGTTGAAACGTCAGGCAAATACAGGTAATATTTCAATGTAACCTATCCGCGTATCGCGTTAAAACCTGTTTTAAATAGTGTCCGACCGAAAATGGATTTTCAGCCGAAAACGGAAACGAAAACGAAGCTTCGGCTGCAGTCTCATTTTCGGCCGAAAATGAAAACGAAAACGAAAATGACCTTCAACTCTCAAATTTCAATCTGAAATTATGTAAAATCTTTGAAAATGTTTTGACCAAAAACATAATGACGTTTGACAGTTGTTTTTGATAAGGATTGATTAAAGAAAACCGGCATTAAAACACAAAAAATTGAATTATGAATTCTTAGTAGAATATTATTTCCGGTGTATATTGAAATATTGGGAAGTGAAGAAGAAATAAAGGGTGTCCAGTGGGAATTTTTCAACTTCAAAAATGATTCATACAAATAAATTAATTATTTTTTATTATTTATTACTAATGCAAACTGGAGTTTAACAATGCGGATTTATTTTTTTATAGGCAATGTCTTTTAAATGATGCCCGTTTTACTATAGGTACTCTCACAGCCGGACCCTTACATTCGCAACTATGCGAGAGCAAATCGCGCTAATAATTTTCCTGCAACTTCACGGCGGATATTTTCTTACAGAACCTGAATTATTTAAGGATTGTTTGCTGTAAACTTTTGACTTGAGATATCCCCACAAGAAAAAGTCGCATGGTGTGAGATCTGGTGACCGAGGCGGCTAGAAAAAATAGTCCTCAGTGTCTCCATCGAGGTACTCTCCGTGTGTGGTGAGACACCTTCTTGCTGAAATAGTAGTTGGCCAGGATGCAGTTGCAGTTGTGGTATCAGACATTCATCGATCATTCGACAATACATTTCAAATACTTATTGCTCAACTGCGAACGCTCTGTAGGCTCCCGACCAGTGACTCATGGCATATTTCAAATCCGCATTAGACTCTATTTTGAAACAATTAAACTTAATGAAAACTCTTTGGTTTTATTTGTATTCAATTTTGAACTTGGAAAATTTTCGCTGGACACCCTTTACAACGTAACCTCACTTCAAAACTTCAAAAGAGTGTGACAATACCGCGTCCGTTCAAGTCTGATTGGAACCATGAGTGCATCAGATTCACTCCCGAAGATATCGGAACGATAAACGTCCCCATCTTATTCACGTATTTCTGATATTCGGTTTGGCCGAAGCTTCGGCTGGTTTTTGGCCGAAAACGAAAATATGGCCGAATGACCATTTTTTGGCCGAAAATGGCCGAAAACGAAAACGAAAACGAATATTCGGTCGGTCACTAGTTTTAAATTAATTTAAGAGAGGTAGAGTGCGGAAATGTGCGGAGCAGTGCGGTTTTTTTTTTTTATGTGACAGGAGGCAAACGAGCAGACGGATCACCTGATGGTAAGTGAATACCGTCGCCCATAGACACCCGCAGACCCAGGGGCGGTGTTTCATAGATAGCAATAGACTGACAGCTGACAGCCACGCACGCACAGCTTATACATCTACTCTTGTCTCCGCACCGCTTTTCTCTTCTCCGCTCCGTTTTAGTGGAAAACGGGCCTTACCCTGCCAGCGAAAGAAACATTTAAAAATACAGTAATAAATACTTAAGTAAACCATGACAACATCAGACGAAAAACGAAAAAATGCTTTTAAGCTGAAGGCAGGTTCTCGTGTTTTAGAATAAGCTGTTATTTCACTTTGATTATGCTGAGAGAACAATTATGTGAACGCAAATTGGACCGGAATTACACGACTGAAGAAGTGGAAAAACATTAATGCAACTCAAATTTGTGTAATTTAACGACCGGTAGGTATTTCACGTATCAGATAGAAATTAAGGTTCAATTTCTGTTGGGGTATTTTTTAAGTATAAACATAATCATTCCCAAAATCTCAGAAGTTTAAAGAATCTTTTAGGTAATGTAGGTAATTTAATTATGTTTGTTTCGTTAGTAAAAAATTGCAGTGTAATAAATTGCCTGCATAAAACGTAGGTACATAATATTTGAATTACAAAGTAATTAGTTTTGGTTAATTTCAACATGAAACCTCAAAATAATTAATTATTCTTACGTAGAAATCAACGCTAAAACAAGCACAGCAACTTTAGAAAATCAAGTTAAACAGAACAAATCCCAGGCCTATAAAATCAGGCTAACATTCAAACGCCTAACACCAGTAAGGCTAATCCTCTGCCCTGAACGCAGAACAATTACAGGCAAAACTCCACTAATAGGGCCAATTGCCCCTTATCATTGGCGGGCCAAAGTTGGAATCGCATTATGCTGCTAACGAGATGGGGCGCTGCTGTCGGAGTAACGCTGTGCAAGGGATAGCATGAAGCGATTAAAAAAAAATTTCTTTAAGCTAAGAAAAGCTCTAAGATATAATAATAATATAGGCTCTAAGAAGGCTCTAAGACTTTCAGCCCCAAATTAGACTGAGCTTGACAATACACACATACAAGGGTGATAGGGCCAATTGCCCCTTATCATTGGCGGGCCAAAGTTGGAATCCTATTATGCTGCTAACCAGATGGGGCGCTGCTGTCGGAGCAACACTGTGCAAGGGATAGCATGAAGCGATTTAAAAAAAACTTTTCTATAAGCCAAGAAAAGCTTTAAGATATTTTATAGGCTTAAGAAGGCTCATAAAAGGCCCTAAGACTTTCAGCCCCAAATTAAACTGAGCTTGACAATACACACATACAAGGGTGATAGGGCCAATTGCCCCTTATCATTGGCGGGCCAAAGTTGGAATCGCATTATGCTGCTAACGAGATGGGGCGCTGCTGTCGGAGTAACACTGTGCAAAGGATAGCATGAAGCGATCTAAAAAATCATTTATTTGACTTAAAGGCTCTGAGACTTGGCCTTCAGCCCCAAATTAGACTGAGCTTGACCAATGGTAACAAGTAACAATACACACATACAGGGGTGATAGGGCCAATTACCCCTTACGCGCCCCAATATTCTTCCGCTAATGTTTGAGTGTTATCGGTACATGCTAAATTATCCATGAGTGCACACGCACGCTACAATAATAACGCTCAGATTGCTCAGATCAAACTCCCCGCACCCCGCGCATCCCCCGACCAAAAATTGGTGGGGCGCGTCTTCATGGATGAAACGATCTATATTTTCCTACAGAACCAATGTCAAATTTTCATTGGCGCTTATACTTTAACCCAAACGAACCGACGAAAACTGCGCGGTCTACCCAACAATTCTTATTGGGTGGTAATTTGAAGAAATAAAGACGGGAGTAGTAGGAACTTCTTTTCATTGTTTTTGCACCAGTGTGATGAACTCCTTGTTCCGACATCGCTTTATCAATTAGCTGTATTAAGTACTCAGACTTCAAAGAAAAAGTGAGTCTTGAGTCTGTATCATAAAACGATGTGAAACTCTTTTCAATCTCAAGCAAAGGTAGATTTGGTTGCAATTTTCAGACAAATAATTTTCAAATACGAGTAAATACTCACTTTTAGTTACTACAAGAACAGTGTGCTTTCCAAGTCACTCTTCACTCGTTTACGTCGGTTGGGTGTGCTCGCTAGCGACTGCGTAAAAAATCACAATAAATGTATGACATGTGCAGTGTAACGTCATAGATTTTATTGACGTACTGGCTAGCGAGCACATCTAACGTAAACCACGGTAAGCACACTGTTGTAAACTGTAACGAAATAGCAACATACTTAGCTACTTTGACCAAGGTGTATAAGTTAGAGTTTGTGAAGTTAGGGCTTGTAGAGTCAGAAGCTTGGCTCTACGTGAGATTTGATACTTTTTGATAGTCTCGTCCCAGCAACATTTTATTTTATTTGTATTATTTAGCCTTTTTACTCCTACAAAGATCGCCTCCCTCCCTACAAGATCCCAAAAGGAACGAGTGGATCAGAGAAAAGACGAGGATCAGCGACGTGGTGGAAGAGATTGAGAGCCGTAAATGGAGATGGGCAGGGCACATTGCACGGATGAACCAGGATCGCTGGGCCAGAAAGACCCTGGAGTGCAGACCCCGCAACAACACCCGCGGCAGGGGAAGACCGCCTAAACGATGGACAGACGATATCTGGCAGCAGGCTGGAGTGAACTGGATGCGTGTGGCCAGGGACAGAAGTCGGTGGAGGGTTGAAGAGGAGGCCTATGTTCGAAGGCGAACCCAAAGGCTGACATAGATAGATAGATAGACTCCTACAAAGATAATAATAAAACATAACCCTCCTTCTAATTCAGTCGGGTAATTACTATATTTTACACGAACAACAAAGGCATTGTATCTCCCCGCCTCCTATCCCCAACTACTCCAAAAGTCACCAGACCCTTAATGACATACTAACCGACATGTTTGTTGCTTGTAGAACCTGTTATTTGGCCGTCACGTCCGTAAGCCCTTTAACACTCAGCTGATTGGCCGATAACACCGGGAGACGTTATCTACGGGTAGGGCTACCATATGTTTGGGGATGGTCAGGATTGTGAGCACTTGGGGTCGATGCGGATTTTTCGGGTTGATTCGACGCAATTTGACTTATCTTTTTAATCTTATAAGTTTCCAGACCAAAGATTGACCTGTCTGACTAAATATTTATGGCTTTTTGATCCATCAGAATTTTAAGTAGGGCATAAGTACCTGTTTTGTCCATGTTCATTCTTATTTTTCGTGCTCTACATGCCCAAACAACTGCACGCAGAAAGATTTAATGAATGCTGCTGACAACTCCACTCTTGTAGCAGAGTTTTGAGCTGACACTGTGTAGGTTTGGAAGAAGAAGATGTTTTATTCTTTACACCGTTTTTGGGTAGTAAGTAAATCAATCTTGAGTGGCCCAAAAAGGTGCTGTGGCCACAAAAGGGTCCTTACCCTATGTTACTCACTGCGTGAATGGTCCAGTATTGTCAGTTAAATCTCGTACTTAGATCAAAAATATTTATATTAATATAGATGGTAACCCTAACTACAGTTAACCAACATAGCATCCGTACAACTTTGAAACAAGCTCCCTTCTTTGATAACCAAGAAACTCAAGCCAATTTGAACCTTACTAGCTCGTAATAAGCCACTCGCCTAATTTACCAAAGTGCACCCAAGAGGCTGATTCTTGTTGTCACTATTTTTCTGACCCAAAAACTGTAGCGGAGCAATAATGGACTTTATCGCGTTGTAATACCGATTGATTGGCAGTTTGGAGGTAGTACAAAAGTTGGAGGTGGGATGCTTCAGACGATTACGTACTTTTACCAGGCAATTACAGTTACTTTGCGCCGGGGACAATTTTTTTCGTATTCTATCTTATACTTGTGTACAAGATACGGTAGCTAGGGAAACGTAATCCTAAGGTATGTTTACCTAAAGTGAATGTTTTCTTCTCAATACACTCAATTCTTTCTTTTCTTTGTTCAACCGAAGTTTTATTTTAGCCATTATTCAAGATTTCGTACAAATACAGATTTTGTGTACAGAAATACACGAGTCAATTTAGAACTGTACAAAGAAAACACTGGCATAATATTAACAGGATACTTTCAGCAAAAAATAAACACAATATAATGAAAAGTTAGTGGTTTTTTCAAACATAAAATTAGCGTGGCAGGTTAGTACTAACTAAGCGTATTTTTCAAAATTTTTTCATGTTGCGAATTTACTGTGGTAGTTTACAGTCTCAAGTCAAATCGCGGCCTAACTCTATCAAAAACTTCCAAATAACGCGACAGGCAAGTATTTCGTAATACTTGAGCGCCGAAAGTTCTAATAACTTAGTGGGATCAACTCTGATTGCATGCTACGGCCAATTTGAAGTTTGACAACTGTCTAGACAGTTTTTAGCGTCAATTAGCGCCAAACTATCGTAACTACGAGTATGTCGTAGACGTATGTCGATCACGTGTGGGATGTAATTTGAGATTTAGGCTCTAAATCTGGCGTTAATGACGTATTCATTGGTTCAACAACTATCAAAGGTGAGAAGAAAACTACACTTGAACTTCTTAGATCTATTCTGATTGGAGCGTAGGTAATTAATCCAAGAAAATTGTAAGAAAAATCAGTCATAAGCAGGGTATGATGGTGGTTAAATATTACCATTCTTTTTTTTATTTATTTTTTGTCGGGAAATGCTTGACTAAATGTGACCATGGCCCGGTATGATCGAGGTATGCCGTGGCCATAGCAAGGCTTGGCAAAAACAAGCGTAATCTTGTATGAAGAAGTGTAGTGCAATGTGAAATGATAACAATATTGTGTTATGCTTTGACTCAATTGAAGATTTTTAGGTTAAAAGTAATTCCTAAAACCAGTGCACAGAATTATTAATAAGGTAATTTTGATATGAGGCATTGGAAAATATATTTTTTAAACTCCTTTTGATATATGACTAATCTGTGGCTTAAAATACAGCCATTATTTCATCATGACTTTCATTTACAGCTTTAAAAAACCGTAACTTCGTCCAGTAAGTGGTCGACCAGTGTCCAACAAGGAGACATTAAGAGCATCCCTACTCAAACTCGACTTGGACAGCCAACAGCGTTTCAAAATTACTTACCTACAGACTTCCGAATTCAGAAGTCGGACTATTGTAAATTATGAAGCGTTTCTGAGGAACTGGATTTACAGTTTAGTCGGAGTTTCTATTGAAAATATTGGGTAACCGAAAGAATTAAATCCATGGATTCATGCCCTTGATAAGGGTTCCTTATCAGGACTATGGAACCCTAAAAAGTAGGCACACCTTTATCGATAGACATAGGTACTCGTAGAGACTCATATCAAGTTTTATTTTAATTAAGATTTAGTCAATCAAAAAAAATCAAAAATATTTATCCAGTTTAGACCCCAAGTGGCACTTATGAACGTCAAAATGTAGTAAAAAATAAAAAAGAAAAGGTAGCCCTTATGGGGTACTTTACATGTCTCCTTATCTTTTGGGCCCTACCAGAGTCTCAAGTTAAATCTTTGTTTTCGAATGTAACTTACAAATACAAAAATATTATTAAGTCTAGTAGTCTAGTATCAAACAAGATAACTATGAGTTCTTATAGTTCTTATAAAGTTCTTATAAATGATTCTTAGAGATATGTTATTTTATATATGATATATATTTTATATATATGATAGATTCTTTTAATGGAAACAAGTTTCCAAAAAACAAAGCGAGTTTTCCATAAAAATACTTTATTTACGGTACATGTACCTATAATCTACTTAACATTTAGCTCAAACATTGTACATATTGTAATGGCAAAATTTAATGACGAAAGCACTTAGTGATGTACCTACCTTATCACTGACCATGCCTATTACATTTATACAACCGCCCGGGACCAATCCTAGTCCCTCGTTCGTCAACATCTGTCAACTGTCCGGTCCCCCGCCCCCCCTGTCCGGACTAGCCAGTAATTAAAACGACCCTTACTAACCGGGTGAAGCCGGGTATTGTCCGGGACAAAAATATCTGAACTTTAATTAACATCATAAAGATTTTGATAGTTGTTTAATATTCATTAAATTAATTAAGTTACTTGAATTTTCAAGACTAACTTCATTGCTAGTTGCTGTAACAAAAATCAGTTTTGGTTATAACCGTACACTGCTATGTAGTTCGACTTAGTTCATTGTTAGTTTATCAGTTTTACCATACACTGCTATTTAGTTTGACATCAGTGTCATAGTTATTAAAATTTTCTGGCGTTAGGAGCAGTCGCCGGCAAGCGAACAGTCGTGGGTTCGATTCTCACCTTAGGCAGTTCGATTTTTTCAAGTTACGTTTAAAATCAGTCTCATAAACAAAAATAACATATTCCACTGTTCGGGAGTACTGTTCCTGCCGATCGTCTGACTATTTATACTGATCTCAGATCATTTATTAGTCTGGAAACAATTTAATTTATGAGATAAATAGCTTAAATTGACTACAAATTCCAGACCCGACATAACATTAGACAAAATGTTATTTTCTACACCATGTTTTCTATATTAACAATGATTGTAAAAGTTTTAACATGCTCTTAGTTTAGTTTTAAAGTTTTACCACTTTTAACATGCTCGCTAAAGCATATTATTCCCGACTGTACAACCATTTTTGGTCCCGAACGTAAGAACACTATATTTTTACGACCACGAAGGCCGGATGAATTTAGATTTACGAAAGGAAGGCGTTTGGCATGTTTACCTTACAGAAATACAGTTTCAAACTTGAAATATATTTATTTGCGATAACTCATCACCCTTGACACGTAGTCGAGAGAAAATGTTTTTGAGATTATTGCGTCATAAATTAATACCAGCGGATATTAAACCTGTGATCACCTGATACATACCAAACTACGCAATATACGAACGTCAAATAAACGAGGGTAGAATGAATGGATGAGAAAACTCAAGCAACAATGGAACACAATTGAATCGCTCAAACGCACGCGTATTAAGTAAATCCCCCGCAGTTACACACAATCAGAGTTATTCTTACAATATAATGTACATTATAATCCTTATATATTTTATGTTGCAGTCAAAACTCATAATCGGTCAAAACCACTTTTGACCGGAAAAATCAGTAAAATGTGATATTGATCAAAAGCGTTAGTCATAACCACTTTTGAGTGCAAAACATTTTATTTAGCCGACCGAACAAATTAATAATCTATTTATCTTTTACTTGACGAATACCTAGCAACATTACTGTTGTACCTACCTAAGTTAAGTGTGATCATTTTGTATGCACAAATCACAAAAAAAATACACTTTCAAATGGGTTTTTCACACATTTTTATTGATTTCCAAGTAATTTTCACTAATCATGGTACTTGTTTTTGAATTTTAACTGATTCGTAAAATTTTAAATCAGGCGAAACTACTTTTGGCAGATTTTTGGTACATAAAAGTGGTTTTGACTAACACCCTTGGTCAAAACCACTTTTGACTGGAAAAATCAGTTAAATGTGGTTTTAACCTATTATGAGTTTTGACTGTAACATAATACCTTATAATAATGTTATAAACGTTACAGCCCGGTCGTAATTCTCAAATTCCTATAAACGTCAAATAAATGGTGAAGCGCGCAGTTAAGGTTGTAATTAATTTTAAACCGGTTTACGAGGTACCCTAACAAGACATGGGATACCATGAGTGTGTTTACATGTTCGTGTTATTAATTAAGTAGTATTTGTATGGATATGAACATGTGCCGAAATGTGGATTAATTACCCTGTTTCTAAGATATTATATTGATTTTCTTCTGAAAGAGGGCAGTTATTAAATTAATAACATATCAGTATGAGTAACTATCCATGTGACAAGTAATAAACAAGTGTTTACTTTGTCTCTAATATTATAAAGAGGAGTCTCCAAAACTACTGGATCGAAAAATTATTTCACTTTTAGAATCCTTTTATTTTTCTAATTAACCCGTGCGTTTCCGGAGCGGGCTGTTGGTACCTAACTAAAAAGTACAATGAAGATTCAAATCTAATCAAATCATGTATTTTGTGAAAATGGGTTTACATCAGTAGGTGTTACAATTTTTCAAGTAGGTATCTCCATCTTCCACCTTTAGGCATGAAAAATTATTACTGTTATTGTCATTTACATTCATTAACAAAATAGAATTCACATTTATAATAACTAAAGTCAGACAACTCAGATTGAACGAACAAAGCTAAATACTGTGACATATTCTGTAATTTTAGTTACCTACTATTTTGGCATAAAAATGTACATACAAATGGTACCAGTCTACTGCCACTTCAGTTGACTATTCTTTGTAATAAAGCGACATCTTGGAAACGCTTGTAAAAAAAAGAAAAGCACTCAACAAAAAGATTTGTCTTATTCCTCTTCTTTCTCTCTCCAGCCTGCTCCTTGTCATATTTTAATCCATCCATCTCAATTCCGTAACGGGCAGCAATAACAGAAATAACGTAATAGCATTACCGCGAGCTCGCTATTTACCGCTTGTTGTTTGGCCAAGCCACAGTCAAGGAAAATACAGTAGCCTCAATCAAAGCAAAGCGGGACATGGAGAAATCTTCATCATCTCAGCCATAGGACGTCCACTGCTGAACATAGGCCTTCTCCAATGCTTTCCATGTTGCCCGGTTTGTAGCGGTCTGAGTTCAGCGCCTTCCTGCTACCTTTATGATGTCGTCGGTCCCAATAAAAAACCTATAAAAACAACCTGAGGAAGGACCATTACAATGGCATTGTACAGTGATGAAACAGCCATAAAGATTACTCAAGCCCTAGCTTTGTCACCTGTCATCCGTTTTGCACTGGAGAGAAGTCAAACCTTAACTTTCAACTCCTCTTATTATGTTCTTCTGATTATTTTGGTAGCTGGTCCAATGACAGTTTAACCTTCCCTCGGGATAAACTTTACTTTCACTGGTTGGGTGTTTATTGGCGGCCAAGCTGTAGATCCTGACTACACAGGAGATGCAGCGGTGGGAACGAGAGCTGGGAAAAGTCCCGTTACCGTAGCGTGTTCAAAAAATAGCCAACAATGAACCCTCAACATGAACAATAAGTAACCGATGTTACTAACCCTATTTTCCTTATATCCAAGCCGAATGTCTTCGGGAATTGCTCGCGATTAAATTACTCGTGAAATTACATCTAGCAGCGTTGTGAAATTTCCCGGCGATAATATAGTGCGCTGCGTGATGTTTTGCGTTAGATTTAATCAAATACCTGTCTATTTTCTTCAATATTCGATCCGTGAAGATTGATAATGAAGAAGACCAGTATTTTTAATAATTTGTGATGTCGTGTGGCGGCCCGACTACGACTGACCCGCCACCGCGCCGTACTAGTCAGTGTTGCCATAGCGCACACTCTTTATTTGTGTAGTAGTATACCACATAATTTAAAGATTTACTTTATTTTTATCTGGCTACCCAACTAAATAGCTGAACTTTGTAGAAGAACGGAACTGGCTCAAAACCAGGACTTTGCGGATCTTTTTTAACAGACTTCAAAAAAAGCTGGAAGTTCTCAATTTTTTTCGCCGAGAAATGGTTTGCGCATACCCACTGGCCAATGGGGACAGTCAGTGGGTTATAGGTTATGTGGGACTCTCCCTAGGAAGCCGGAGCCCTCTAAAACCCGACGATGTCCTCCGGAGCCATTGAAACGGAGCCGTGAGGAGCCGCTGCATGGACCTAGTGTCACACAGCTTATGCTAAGCCGGATGTCCTCGTCTCCTGCCTACTTTGTTTTTACTTATTCTGTGTTTGATTATGTCTGTGATTGTTTTGTCGACCATAAAGGTCATAGCAGACTTATCAACTAGGAAAGGGATCAACACCGTATCGCCTTCCGCGAGTTGTAATCGCCTTTAGCGCGCTATCAACTGCGAGGCTTTTACAATACGGCGCGGATAAGGCTGGGTTGCACCATCTTACTTTAACTTTGACAAACGTCAAAAACCTGTCAAACTCCATACAAAAAACACCGGTTATCGTTATAGTTACGGTCAAAGTTAGGTGGTGCAACTCAGCCTATAAGTGTGCTTTGTAATATAGTTTCATACAAAGAATACCGACCGCCTCGAGTTGATACGGTTACGATCTCTTTCTGGGTTGATAAATGTGCTACGTATCCTTTAACATTTATTTATTTCAGTTTTCTTCAATTCTCATTATCCTAGCTATTCAGAAGGGCGTGATTCCCTTAGTATCGGTTCGGTAATGTATGCTCTACATCAGACCTTCTTATTACTGCTCCACTCCTCCCTGGTGTATCTTAATTCCTCTCAAAGATAATCTGCTTCTTTTTATCTTAGGTTGTATGTTTAGCCTATTAGGTTTTATGTTATTTTATATTAGGTTAGGTACTCTATACACAAAAGTGGTTGAAATATAGACTTATAATAAATTCTTTAATAATTTTTCGTGTTGTCAATGTGTGTGAAAGTTTATTACAAATAAATATCATGCACATTTCACTTATTTTTACATTGAGTTCATCAAAAACAGTAATAAGTTTTTAACGAAAAATATTATGTGATACATAAAGTCGGGGGCAGACAAGCCGACTTAGACAAAGCCCAACGAAACATTTCATTTTATTTTTAGAAAATCTACCTCAAGTAAAAATTGTTTTGATTTAAAAAGAGACACCGATTTAAGTGTTTTTTTTTGTCAAGAAATATATTAAGCTAATTTATTGAAGAAAAAATATTAGTACTGATTTTATGACTGATAGAGTCTCAGAAGACTTAAAATTGGAACAAAAACGCTTACATAGGCATAATATTTATAGAGACACATTCCTCAATTAAGAATTCTCTATGATTCTATCTCTAGAATAACTCATGACCTAAAAATTAAATTGATTTACGATCTTATGATAAGTTAATTAGGTTCTAGTAGGGGAGACCGGGGTAAAGCCGTATAGCTAAGAATAAATACCCATAGAATAGAAACAAAGAAAACTACGTATTTGTAATTTACGTCTTTATTAAAGGTTCTCATTAGCTAGAAAAATCAACAATGAAATAACACTTAAATTTAACAGAAATATTATTTTTTGAACAAAAACAAAACCTCTAGTATTTCCGGTTTTGACCCGGGGACTGGACAAAACCGTATACATATAATACGACATCCTCAGATGATGAAAATACGGGTTTGAAACGCCCTAATCCTTTAGGGTGTAGAAAGATTGATGTCACCAGATGACCTGAACTTATTTACGCGGTCCTGCATTTAAAAATATCCCATTCCTCCTTTGATAACACTCTTACAGCTTTTTTCATTGTTTCGGCATCCCAGCTTTGTCTATTAGTTGTTCTTTTATAATTCCGCGGCAAATTTGTAAATTCTGTAAACAAAGAATACATTTATTTATTAAACTGATTTTGGATCAAACCCGTATATTGGCCGATTTTACCCCGTACGCTTTTACCCCTATGCACACAGTAAAGACATTTATCAAATACTGCACACACACACACACGATACTTGCCGGTAAAAACATTGCAACAAATTCGTAAATACACACAATTCAATATAAAATAAAGCACACTTACTTGGTCGTTATATTCATTTTACTATTTAGACTCCTATTTTCCAAAAAATTAGATCAAACAACCTAAAAACAAATAAATTTTGATAATGCGTTAACGTTCGTGCCTGCACCAACAAGTGTCTGTTGACAGATTGATCCTATTGGTTGCTAGCTGTGAGTAGTAAATGCGTGGCATATTTTGAAATAATAACGGTGAAATCTATACTTTACGGTTTTACCCCGGTATACGGTTTTGTACAGGTCTCCCCTACACAATTTTTGTCCCTAAAATCATCATCATCATTTCAGCCATAGGACGTCCACTGCTGAACATGGGCCTCCCCCAATGATTTCCACAATGGCCGATTGGTGGCGGCCTGCATCCAGCGCCTTCCCGCTACCTTTGTGAGGTCGTCGGTCCCTAAAATACTGATTTTAAAAAAACTTGGCTACTTTTCCTTGGCTGTGCCTGTACTAAGCTCGCTATAAAATTAATCTGGGCGTTACGACGTTGCACCGACTTTTATCCCCGGCCCTAAATTTTGCTTTATTATTCTTAATAAACTTCATTGCACGGAGGCACTGTGGATTACACAATAATTGCATTTAATTAAGCATTTTTGTAAATTTATGCACCAATAAATATGTAATGAAAAAAGGTGAAACAATTTCTTTCGAAAAAATCTGGCCACTTTAGGACGTCCACTGCTGAACATAATCCTCCAAGGATTTATACAACGCTACAACGACCGGTCCTATGCCGCATGCATATATCCATATCCAGGCACCTCAGGAGACCTTCACCAGATCGTCGGTCCATCTAGTGCAAGGCCTGCCTACACTACGTCTTCCGGCCCGTAGTCGCCACGCGAGAATTTTTTGCCCCAACGGCCATCAGCTCTGCGAGCTATGTGCCCTGCCCACTGCCTTGATTTTAGTAATTCTGCGGGCTACGTCGGTCTCTTTTTGGTTCTCCCGTGGATTTCCTTATTATTTTCTGATCCGATAACACGTCAGAACAGGACTACTTTCATAGCCCTTTGAGTGACCTTCAGCGTTCTTATGAGGCCCTTATTAAGTGTCTATGTCTCAAGATCCTGGCAATATACTCGTACACTGGTCAAATTGTAAATCTTAATCTCATGATATTTGAGTAGGTATAACATATCGATTTAGAAGCCGACCATACCACCCTGGGTCTCAACGTTAAGTAAATTTATTGTAAGAAAACCCCGGGTTAATCACCATCGTAATAAATTCACCTATCGGCACTTAATGTATCCCTCGCGTAGCGTCCGTTTTTCTAGATAACCGAGGATGTTGTAGGTATTTCTTATCATTGGTATCGATTCTGAGTAAAATAACAGAGAGAGAGAGAGAGAGAGTAATATAACTAAGGGAGAAAGCGATAACGTTATAAATCTATCTTGAGAAGATAGAAATGACATTGTTTTACAACAATGTCACTTTATTTTAAACTAAGTCCCTTTGGAACCTATCCATAAAACTTTAATTATAGATTACTTGGAGGGATAACCACCAGTCGGTCGGTTGGTCCAGCTACAAGGTGAACCGCCGACATCATAAAGGTACAGGGAAGCGCTGGACGCAGGCCGCTACCAATGGATCAACATGGAAAGCATTGGGGAAGGCCTATGTTCAGCAGTGGACGTCCTATGGCTGAGATGATGATGATGATGATGACAATTCGTCGACACGAAAGTATTGAAATAAAGCCGCTCACAGTAAAAGTGTGTACAATGTATAGAGTCCTTAAAATGGACACATTAACGAAAACTTAATCATTGAGTTCAGATGTCTGGGACTACCCTCCCAAAAATGTATGATTAAAAAAACTTATTTCATATCCGGGATTTGGGAAATATGTTCAATTCAAAAGTTATCCGAGCTCTATGTTTAATTAATTACCAACTGTCACTCCTACATGTGTTATTATATTATCTACTACTTAGTTACGAATAAATGTCACTTTTATGGACAAAGTTATGGTTTTAGTTTACCAATATGCCTTGGCAATTTTGTGTATAACAGAGACCGTCTGGGTGATCAAAACATTATCTAACTTTGCAATAAGAAAAAGACAACTTTCAATGGCTGGATGAAAAATGTAGGAGATCGTTCTATGCGAGCTCACGTCCAGCTGTGCACTGCTATATTATGAAATGCTAATTTAATAAGATATTATCTTTCGATTTGAGAGATTGCCATAGTCTATTGTGGCGGACTAAATGAAGATATTCATATAAACTGAAGATCTATTATTAGATTTGTAATTTTATCTACATACTGTCTTCCAATTTAAAATGATAGTTGCGTGGAATGAAACACAAACAATTAACTGCTAGTGCATGTGGGATGGTTTTAATTCAAATTATAATATAATGTAACTGAGCAGAATGTTTGTTTTAGATAATGGTTTCAAATTTGTTATTACGAATCGGTTGGCCGATGAAATTACATACAATTATTTACTTGGTAAAGCTTATTTGGTAAATGAAACAGATATACCTACCTACATACACATTACTCATACAGTTAGACATTGACCCCCTGATCAATAAAAAGTTACTCCCTAGTTGAACACTCTTTTAAAGTGAATTTCCATAGTAAACATCAGGTATTTATAATATTCAAGGCATTAAAAATTTCGAATCAGTAATTCGTTCGTTTTGTTTAGACTCCAAAACTACTGGATCGATTTGAAAAAAACTTTAGTTATGTATGTAAGAATCATGAAAGGAAAATGAGTTCTGTATTTAATAATAATAGTATATCTGACACCCGATATCATATTACAACAGAATTACAGCAGATTATCCCAATTATACCTAAAATCGCAATCAAACCTTCATAATTAAAGTGACACATTCATGTCGCTAATAACGTTGGCTCCTAGACTCAACTAATAGCCAATTACTGGGAGCCACAATGCGGCTGATTAGCCAGTCATTGTCTGCCAGGGCCGGATCAGGTAATCAGGCGGTTTAATTAATGCACTACAGAGGCAGGGGCGGACTCAGTGCATGTGTTGAGGATCAAACGCATTGATGACTCCTTAGAGCCAAAGCACACGATGCGTTGCGACGCCGCAGTGCAAAGATTTCGCCGAATCGCACGACGCGGCGCACTGCTCGTGTGCCCGTCACAGATATTTCTATGTAAAGGGATATTTTCTATGTCGCGCGACAGAGAAGCGACTGAGACAAAAGACCGAAACGAGAGTCCGCCACCGTTACTTGACTTTAGGTAATGTATCCGTCAGATCGCGAGCGAGACAGACAGTAGACAGAGACCTAACACTGAAAAAAATGTTTCGTTACGGCTTACACAAAAAAATTGCTTGCAAACTGAGTGTTAACTTATAACAAAACCAGATTTAGCTCATTACAAAATAGTTTGTTTAATTTACACATTTGGTTCCTTATAACCATAGATAGTACCTAGTAACCTCCAGTTTGCAAGTCACTTTTTTGTGTAAGTAGTAGTCAAGCCTTTATTTGCATTAGTTCCATTGTCTAGTTCCATCATAGAACTACTGTGAAGTTTTTTTCGCAGTCTTCCGTCTCTCTCGATCTTGTCTCTATCGTGACGCGAACCGCCACCTTCAGAGAACGCAGCGACACCGCTCCGGCTTCGCACCGCCGCAACGCATCGTGTGCTTTGGCTCTAAGGTCCCTTCACCTTTTAGGCACAGATATTGCCCCAAAACATCTCAATGTAACACGTAACTGCAAACATATAAATTTAAACCGAATCGTTCAGCTCATCAAACAGATCTGTATTGACCTCAGTCTGGGTCTGACATTTGTATCTAGACCGAGCCGAGTCTGCGACGGCCATCTTTGAATTATTTATGGGTTTCATGGATAAAGGAGCTGGGTTGACCTGAGACTGCTGTATGTAAATATGGGCTTGTAGTATTTTAATACGACACCTAACCTGAAGATTGTGTTCTGTACCAGAAGGTATCGATTTTTAAGTTAATTTCAAGAAGGATTAAGAAAATGGCGATAAAAACCAGTCGTAGTTTACCACAAACTTAGACTTTATCTAATTTAAGAACTCAGAAAAATCGATCAAAACAGAGATAGAATCGTTTCAGATTTTTATGAAATACCTATTTGAACATTGCTGAAATCTAATTGATGTTACATATAGTCGTAGGTACTTCTATTAGAAATACGTACTTACTTATTAATTTTACAGTATCAATTTGATCGCTATAGCTTTTCTCATCTAGATGCTGTACTTTGAATCCAAAATCAGTCAATCCTCTTTCTCACGGAAACATCCTGTTTTTTGCTGGTTTTTTTTTTTTTTGAGATCTCATTTAGTAGTTTACTTTCCCACGAACCATTTGAAGTGTTCCGCAAAAAACGATCCGTTCGAATTTGGCATTTCAATTTCAAACACACACTTGTGTGTTCACTTATTCTCATCTAGATATAGTACTTAGTCCAGTCATTATAGTAAGTTCACCTCGGAATTCGAGATACCCAGCTATAAGTCTGTAAATAGTTGTATATTGACACCCTAAAAGTTGTCTCAAAACCTACATATGGTAGGGTGTAAGCCACTATTTTTCAAGGTCAACGGTCACAAAAATCGGTTTTTTGCGCCGAAAACGGTTCACCGTATAAAACATTTTTTTGAACAAAATTTGTAGAGAATTTTGTATTCTACAATATTGATAATAAATACAAATAGCAAAAACCCATGGGAAATAAGATATTTCCAAAAAAGCGCAAAAAACCGATTTTTGTGACCTTTGACCTTAAAATTTAATAGTTGCTTACACCCTACTATATGTAGGTTTTGAGACAACTTTTAGGGTGTCAATATACAACTATTTACAGACTTACAGCTGGGTATCTCGAATTCCGAGATTCTTACCTAATTTAAGCTTAAATGACTGGACTAACTATGAATCGAAAATCAGCGAAAACGTAGACACTACTACCAATCTCCAGCAAAGTAAGCAATAGTACACACTCGTTACTGCGCTATATAAACCCGATGACGTTTTATGTACCCGTTTGCAGCCACCCATGTAGAAGTTATCTGTGTTTTATGATGACCGAGGTTAGTGGAGCCGCTGCTTTATGATTGCCTATCTACTATCTTACAGGTTGTTTCTTGGTACATTTGTTGGAAGGCAGAAAATCTTGTGCTCTGACGTCAGTGACTAGTTACTCTTTTGTTTATTGCCTTGACTTTAAATAGAGTTAGTAGCGACATCTAAGTTTTGGTAAAGAGAATGCATTTTTTTTGCAATTGTGACACTCTTTTTTTTTCTTTGTTTTGGGCATGGATTAGAAAAGTGATCTGATTATTTTCCTGATGGGGAGATGTTGTAAAGTCAACTAAAAGAAATGGACATAAATAAATACCACTCACTGATTAATGACGAATTAATCCCAGAAAGTATAACACCTACAAACTTGAAATTTGGCAGGTAGGTTCCTTATAGGCTGTAGATATCCGCTGAGAGCGGATTTTACGAAACTCCACCCCTAAGGGGGTAAAACGGGGTCTACGCCTACGAAGTCGCGGGCGGCGGCCGCTAGTGTATAAAAAACCTTTCTTCTGGAATGCCTTGAAGAGGCAGCTGCCTTTTCAGTTATCCGTTTAGTGTTTACAACAAAGTTACAAAAGACAGACGCTTTTATCTAAACTTGTGTGGAAGTACATTGCTTTTATGACTTCTCGAGTATTACCAAGCTTGAATACTTAATTAGCTTTGATGGAAAAGATACTGTTCATAAACTTTGTGAAATTAACAACCTACAACAAAAGCAGGGTAGTAAAAAATTTACAATGGAATATCTTTTAGACATACGAGCACAGAACATAGAAAGAAGTCTATGTTCTGTGCATACGAGTATACCTAGTTGTAAAAGGGGCTATTTTACATCTATTATTTACTCGTATAGGCCTGCGACTAAAACAAATCTTTTTAGCCTTTTTATGTTTGTTTCTTTGTGGCGATCTAGAGACCAAACGCTGGGCAGATTTTAGTAAGGTCTTGCTAACATAACCGTTGATCATACTTGACCGTTAACACGCAATTAATTTAAAATAAAATTAGTTATTGCTAATCATACTACGTCGAAGGCACATTAACCTATACATATTCGCTCCAATATCGCTCCTAACACAACTACTTACCTAAGGCCCTTCGCCCACGGCGACTTTTTGTAGCGATTCTGTCGCGCGTTGCATCGATACAGACGCAATGCGATTACTAGCTGTGTGCCCTCGCCCACATAAACGCGCTTCTGTTGCGATGCAAACGCAATACTGCCGCGATGTTTCTCCCTCCGTCTTCTACCCGATATCGTCCGACACGGTCGCGCGTTTGCATCGATAAAGTCGCGCTGCTGTAGCGCGTTAGTAACGCGTTGGCATCGCTTCTGTATTGCGTTGCAAATGCGACTAACGCGCGTTAGTAGCGATGCTGTCGTTTACGAAACGCGCGACAGCATCACTACAAAATGTCGCCGTGGGCGAGTGCCCTAAGATACAGCGCTTTCTTTGATGTTATGTCAGTATTAACTAAACACGCCTAATGAGTAAGTAAAGCTCTGGACACACTGGCCGGCGCTAACGTTTGCTGACACAATATTATTCTATCGCACGGAAGAACGGCACAGTGTGTTTATTGGCTTAGCTTTATGTTAACACCCTTTATTAAGCTACAGTTTTCAAGGCTATAAATAAGCACTCGGCAAAAGTTAGAAATAAACTTGTTAGTGAATAAGATGGAGTACTTAGGTACCTAAGTTATTTTTATTTTTATATGATGATCGTTATAGAAATCCATGAGGGAAGCTACTTGTTCTGATTAAAAAGTAAGTACGAAAGAATTTGATTGAAATAAAATACGAAATGGAGTTTTCAAAATGTGGCGGTTATGTTAAAATCAAAAGCATGTAATTTTCGGCGAGCCTGCTATGTCTCAACAAAACAGGCAACAAAGTCGCGGTTTTTTATGTTTCTCATATTGAACCCAGAATTTCTAAGTACATAGAGTGCAAAAATGCGTTGGCGTCTAATACTTTGTTTTCCTAAGTATCCATAGTCAAAAATTCAATGTCTTCATTTTATTTCAAACGCTGTACTTACACATCGTTTTCCGTATCGTTTAAACTTGATGTTGATTATATTATGTTGAAGATGGTATTGCGCCGCAAATCATGTTTCTTCTAGAACCTAATACAAAAGATGAATCACATCGCAGACAAACAAAAATCTTCCTCCAAGGCCGACTGGGCCATTTGACCGAATGAACACAAATGCCACCAACAATTGCATAGCCCAGCTTCCCATTACACCATATTGTTTCTCCAGAAAAATCTGTCTTCCCCCAGATTTCGTCGGCGTCTAAAAATTGGTTTATTTTGTTCTTCGAACATAATGACTGGAGGAAGAAAATCATGGCAAACGAGGTTTTCCGGGGCTCAAACACCATTCATGCTACCCCCTTTAATTTAGTACACAGTCTTATTACGTTAGGAGTAAGGTTCAGTATAACTTTGGGGGTCGCAAAAGCTTTTTGGCAAGAAGGAATCTTCGCTTGATTTTTGTTACGATCGGAAATTCGTCTTACGCCAGCAATTTGGGCCTGTCATGGGTACGCAAAGGAATATAAGCTCAATTCACACGATGTTACAAAGTTCAGACGGCATATATAGGGTGACACTGTGACATCTTACGTAGTTGAATTAGGTACCATTTTAGAGCAAATTTGTAGCATGATGAGCTGGCGATTGTACAGTAATTAAAAGAGTAATAAATTAAAGAGTACCTACTTATTCATCAGCCTGTACTTATAATCATCAGGCTATTTAGTCCACTGCAGGAGCAACCCTTTCCAATTTAAGGGAGGCAAACGAAATATGGGTTAAAGCTAAGATGTTTTTATAGTATATGTCATTGGGTTAAAGAAGCCTAATGTTCGCACCTTAGTCACCGTTTACGGTATCTTCCTCAAGAGTGGGAGTGATCCACTCTACACTTTTGAAACAACAAGCGTGATTGTACCTTAGTCGCCTTTTAGACATCTTCAGGAAGAGTGGTGTTGGTCCTCAACTTAGCTGGAACCACAATGTGAAATATTTTTTTTAAAGATCGTTAAGCCCTCTCATGGTAAGCTAAATATGCTTGTTACGAGTGGGTCGGTTTATCACAATAGTGATGGACGATGGTGAAGTTCGAACCCGCGTTCTTAGCAACTCGATTCGCCCAATCCGACACTGATGCCCGTATTCACAAACGATGCTTGCTTAAGTGAAGTGTCAAATCGAACGCTCAGCGTTGAATAGAGCTCTGTGATTGGTTTGCGTGACACCCTGTGTGTGACACTATTGGGCTATCATCGCATATTATCATCATTTCAACCATAGTACGTCCACTGCTGAACATAGGCCTCCCCCAATGCTTTCCATGTTGATCGATTGGTAGGGGCCTGCGTCCAGCGCTTCCCTGCTACCTTTATGATGTCGTCGGCCCACCTTGTGGGCTTGACGTCCCACGCTGCGTTTTCCGGTACGCGGCTTCCATTCCAGAACCTTGCTGCCCCTTATTATCGCATATATTTCTTTCTTAATAAGTAAGCAATGGCCACTCGCTCTGATCAAACCCCGCGACACGACATCACAGCATCTGATCCGGCTTGATTGCGATTGCCCCTTCAATTTCACGCGATATTTCCTTTGAGCACAGTTGTGTGGTAGAGAAGCGACACCGGAAATTTTAAACGTCGATATTTAAAAAAAAAAATTCAAACATTTTAGAATCATTCTTTTCAGCTAAATGACGTCCACTGCTGGACAAAGGCCTCCTCCAAGGATTCCCATAACGAATAGATTTTTAGATTCGATTCTTAATATTCAGTTGAAATTGTTACAAATGATCTGTACAATTGTCACTGTGTGTAATCCAGCTACTTAGGCCACGTATACAGCTCTCGAAAATGATTTTTAAATACATAAAATGTAGAAACTAATATACAAACTATTTGTAGATTAATCTTTCGTGTACTCAAAGGACTATCATTGGCTCTCTAATTACTCTGAACTAAAATGTTCTCTCATCCTGGCCCATTAGATTTGAACATATAAAATGGATTTGAAGAAATTAAAGCGCCAGCTTTCGATAAAAAGAAAAATATCGATTTATTTTAGAAAAATGTTCGTATTTAATCGATTTGGTTTGTTCACATCCCTAGTGAAGAGCATGTTTGGAAAGGCGATCGGCTTGGCCCACTACTGGTATTACCTCTCTCGCGAAATTAAAAGATAACAGGAAATATTTGAAAATAAACCAATTTTTTGGGGTTCCATTCCCTAAGGGTGCAACGGGACCTTATGTTTTCGTTCAATTTATGATTTAAAAAAGAAAAGAAGAAAAGGGTTTCCGGTTTTTTTAACGCATAAAATTATAAAAAGTATAAGTATTCATTTACGTGTTCAATATTATACGATGGTACGGAACCCTCCACGTGCGAGTCCCACTCACACTTGGCCATTTTTACACACGCTACACGGTTTTGCACGTGCCAAGGATTTTGTTAAGTGTACAAATACCAGCTTGTCAAATCTTTGGGAGGATTTGTGTTGTGTTTCAGGATGTCAAGGAATAACTCGTTTTTAATATTCGTTGTAACGTTCTAGTTCTGCGAATAACATTTTTATATCTGTATTAAGGCAGATAGTATTTTACTTAAGATGAGAAAGGTTTTGGCTTTGGAAAGAGGCGACTAGGGACTGCACAGCAAACAGAGAACGGGCAGCAGCGCTCTCTGAAAAACATCAATCTTTTAAACTGCGATCTCCAACCCGCCTGCCAAGCGTGGGGATTATGGCAAAACCCTCCGCTATAGTGGAAAAGGCTCATAGTCTAGCTGTGAATTGTAAAGGGCTGTTGATGATGATGAGAAGGATTTTGAAGATATTATACAATCTGGTGTAGGTTACTGGAAGCAAGCACCTGGATACGCAGCGCGGGACCTTTCGTTGTAGAAATCCATTGGGGAGGCCTTTGTCCAGCAGTGGACGACTTTAGGTTGAAACCAAATGTTATTTACCCCTTTACAGTTACTACTACTGACGAATTTCAAATAGGACTGAACTTTAAAAACGCACAGGAAAAAAATATTACTCAAGTAAAGGATGTACACATTTATATTTTGTGTATTTTGTAAGATAAGGAAAAAGAAAATTAATAACAAAAAATCATTTCCAGATGCCAAATATTTTTCTCTCCGTGTTTATTATTTGCGATAGGAAGAACACGTTGTTAGTTAAAGATATTATATTAAACGCAAAATTTCTCTTTCCCAATAATTGCCAACCAGAGACCATTGTACATTTTTTTAAATAAAAAATTATTATGACAGATCGAAATGCACGCAGGCAAAACAACGGGCAAAAGCTAGTATTAATAAAGAGCCATTAAGACAATAACTTTAGGCAGAAAGTACTCCAGTTCTGTTCATTCCAGCATAGGACAGATGAAAAATACTCTTAGTTTTCTCATAAGAAACATTTTGTTTGTCTGTGCATAAATCAGCCCTTCTGGCCCGTTGGTTTCATGTATATCTAAATTGATTTTGGCTCTTTGCTTCCTTACATATTACTATCACTCAGCTTCCTTGTATAAAGATACAAATGATTTGTTTTGTTTGGTAGGTAGTGTTTAGTTTTTAGGATAGTGGACAGTCAGACAAAATTTAAATCCACAACTAAATTAATTTTCATTGGGTAGACGTGGAGGTAGGTAAATTACGTCATGTCAAATATAATACGTAGGTAAACAAATAATTTATAGTAGATAAGTATAAAGCCCAACAATATACTGGTTGTGTTATAAGTAATTGTCATAATTAAATGCCTGGTATCCTTCCGTTTGGCCAAATTACTTTTCGTCAAATTTCACTTCGCAAACAACTTATCGCCAAAGTTTCATTTCCCAAATGAACTTTTAGCAAATTTACTTTTCGCAACTAATTCATTTGGTCAAATGATCATTTGGAAAAATTTAACTTGGCAAATGTTTGTACAGCAAATGTTTTATTTTGCCAAATATTATATCCCAAATAATTTATTTGGTCAAATTGACACTTCACATGCTTACCCACCGTTACCCACAAATCAAAGCATAAGGCAGATGATCAATGATCATGGTTTTCACAAGAATTTTATGTAAAACAAAGAGATTGCAGAAAATAGTATGGATGCAGAAAGTAGGTATTGCCAGGCCTGTTCATCTCCGCGAGTTTACATCGAAAACAAAACACGCACGATGGCCCACCTGCAGGATACTATTCGACAAGGCCTCACATACGAGCGAACATTGACTCACGCACGCGTATTCTTGTGTATGATGGAAGAAAATAAAGAAAATGGTGTACTAAATACTGTGCAGTAATTAACTGCCTAAATAATAATAAAAACACAGAATGTACTTTTTTAAGTTGCCTCAAGACACTGAGAGGTAAATAAGTAGTTAATATTATTCATAATAATTCATGCTAAATCATGTATTTCCTCCGCCATTTTCCGCAGTTTGGCACCTCACGTCACATCATTTTACCGAAGTCAGCCCTATAGCTTCGGCGCAGTGCCGATCACTGACGTTTGTCAACAAAATGGTGCTTGACTCTTGAGACAAGCTAAATTACACCATATTGTTAATGACATTGAGCATACATTTTTTTAAATACCTTCGCGAAGTAAAACTTCTGTACGTAGTACTTATTATTATTTTGTGGTATTGCAGAAAATAGTAGGTTAGGTTAAGTTAGAACAGTGACCCTTAACGCGCGAAGGCGAGCGAAGCGTGCCGCGGCAGCGGCCGCCGAGCGCTAGAATCACCTCTATTGTTAATTAATCATTTGGTTTCGATAAAAATAATGAAAATAAATATGAAAATTAATTTAGAACAAATTTTATATTAACTACGCACTAAACAAAATAATAACCACAAGCTAATTTGTATTCTATTCTATGCACCAATCAAATTATTTTGTAAATAGTTTATCGTGAAATACTTTTGCCAAATGAAACATTTGGCAAAACATACTTTGCCAAACAACAATTTGCTAAACAATAATATGCCAAAAACGACATTTGCGAATTAAAAGTTTGCAATAAGTTGTTTTGCCAAATGAGAATTTGCCAAATGAAAATTTGCGAAACGTTGTTTGCGATGTGATAATTTGGGAAACGTTTTTTGGCCAAACATTAGTAATCCTGCCTGGTATCCTTCCGTTTGGCCAAATTACTTTTCGTCAAATTTCACTTCGCAAACAACTTATCGCCAAAGTTTCATTTCCCAAATGAACTTTTAGCAAATTTACTTTTCGCAACATTTGGTCAAATTATCATTTTTCGAATCACCTTTCGTAAAAAAATGACTTGAAAAATCGTTGCTTTTAACGGCTTGTATTACAAGAATAAAAAATATCCTTGAAAGGTTAGAGTGAGTCTCGTTTAACTCGTTAGTAAAAGTTTTCAAGCGATTAGCAAACGTGAAACTTTGACGGTGAACGCTCGAAGATCGACACTTCAAGCCCACGATACATTAGTACCTAGACAAGTATAACTACCTTTACAAGTTACATTATTCAAGTTACAATGCTTAACTCAGCTACTAAGGTTACTTTCTTAAATAAAGATAAACAGTTCCGCGCATAAATGTTCAAAACAATAAAATTATGAACAGAGTTTAATATCCAAATAACAAATTAAAATCCATGCTGGAAATGCCGCAAGCACAAGTTATAGATCTAGTAGCGCTTTTAACTCAGTCAGTGCCAGAGGTATGGGAGAGGCACGGGAGGGGTGACATTGACATATCACGTGACAGAGCATAAAAATCTGAAGTTTCATTGACGTTTGACGTCTCACAGACTCCCTTCCGTGCCGCTCATGGTAGCAGTATGGACCTGAGGTATGGAACTCAGGCGCTTAGCGCCCGCGGCATTGTCAGCATAGATTTTCATAATATACATGGATTATATTCAATTCTGTTCATAATTTTATGGGTCTGCACATTTATGCTCGTAACGTTATATTATCATTTATTAAGAAACTACTCCTTTTAAAATAAGCTGTCAGCAATTAGCCAGTTCAGTTCGATTTGAATTAGTTGGACAGACATGGGCCCACACAAGCAATATAACCCTTACCTCACAGAGTAATATAAGTAGAACATCCTATTTTTAAAACAACATATCATCACCATCATCATCATGATTTTAGCAATAGGACGTCCACTGCTAAACATAGGCCTCCCCCAATGATTTTTATGTTGACCGGTTGGTGACGGCCTGCGTCCAGCGCCTTCCTGCTACCTTTATGATGTCGTCGGTCTACCTTATGGGTGAACGTCCTACGCTGCGCTTTCCGATACACCTCCACTCCAGAACCTTGTTGTCCCTTATAACAACATATTACTATATAAACAGTAAATAAAACCTTTTTACACATCAAAACAGTGTTGTTCAAGCACGCTTAGTTGCCAATGCCAGTCACAATGGCCGAAATTTCCCTGGCAGGCCGTAACTGGCGGACAATGCCGCCAATCTGTACCGCGCCCTTGTTCGATAAAACTGGGACCCCGCGTTTAAGGACAATGTTGTACAGTCGGCCAAGTATAATTCCTAACCTACTAATATTTGAAGAATATAATAATATGAAAATCCCCCTCCTGAACATGAGCTCCCCTGGCTTACCTGGAAGTCTTTAAATAGACTTCGGACGCAGGTTGGCCGTAGACGGGACAATCTGGTCAGGTGGGGATTCTTGGATGGCTCAAACATGGAGCGGTTTTGTTCCCAGTCGATGAAGCGCTATGTAGTGCCCTGAGTGCCCGAGCAACTGCATGCAGGAGGATTTAATGAATGCTGCCGTTCTCTGTTTGATGCATAGTCCCTAAGTCGCCTCTTACGACACCCGCGTGATGAGAAAGGATTGGTGACAAAATGTATTCTACTCTACCGTCACCACACAGCTATGTGATGTGATGTACCAGATCAAAAATAAATAAAAACTTTTGCCCCCTTTTTTTCGTGTTTAAATAATGTCCAATGAGGGCTATCGTTTTAGCGCTCACCAGTTTGCGCCACTGTAGAGTAAGGTCCTGTCACTTGCTAGTAGCGAAGACAGTGGCACCAACTGGTGAGTGCTAAAGTTGTAGGAGGACTATCAAGGCAAGCAAGGCATTTGCACTCATCAAGATGGCGCCACTGTAGAGTAAGGTCCTGTCAATCGCCAGGGGTGCCAACTATCTATATATATAAAAGAAAGTCGTGTTAGTTACACCACTTATAACTCAAGAACGGCTGAACCGATTTAGCTGAAAATTGTCAGGGAGGTAGTTTAGAACCAGGAGAAGGACATAGGAAACTTTTTATCCCGTTCGAAATAAAAAAAAAAGTCTGCTTATTTATTGCCATTAAGGCGGAATAAAATTCGCCGGGTCAGCTAGTTAAGTATAAAAACGATAGCCCTCATTGTCCAAGCTGTCAATCATGTTACCTACTTCACGAGGCCGAGTGTCCATCACGCGTGGCACGGAGCAAGCGGGCTGGCCGGCCGCCAGTTTTACATAATAAAGCCCGCTGCCGGCCCGGTTGCATTTTAAACCTCATAAACCAATGTCTCATCTAATATGAGATATTGCACAGTAAAATTTTAGAAGATAACTTTGGAAAAGTTTCAGTGTATGAAGGTTTACTATCGAAAAACTGATAATGCAAAAGAGTATCGACAATGTACTTATTTTTATAACCGCCTCTGTGGTCTAGTGGTAAGACCACCTGCTTCAGACGCAGAGGTCCCGGGTTCGATTCCCAGTGGGGGCAGGTTTGTCTGTTCAGTTTGGTTGATGGTAGGGCTTGTTCTAAGTCCGCCTGGCTAGCTACCACCATCTTAAGTCTGTCGCCATAACAACAATGTTACCAGCATTGTTGTGTTCCGGCAGTTAGAGGTAAGATAGCCAGTTCCTCCGTGGTTGAGGATTCCGGGTGAAGCTCGCTTCCACCGGCCTGATCGTCACTTACCATCAGGTGAGATACAGACCAAGAGCTTCCTCGTTGTGGATAAAAAAATAGATTATTAAGCTAATATTAAGCTGCAAGGCTTAGGCATATAACTGTAGTTTTCGAGCATAATTAGAACCTCTATAATTGATTATCTCTATGTACCTGTGAAGTACTATTTTTCCATTGAGGCGACATAGTAACAATAGTAACCCTCGTTGGATCCCAGAAAATGTATCTTTAATTTCTTTATTTTATAAATGACGTAAGTAATGGGAAACTAAACTGTTCTTTTTACTGATAATGAGTAAGACAACTCGCCGTTTTAAACTTTTTCTGCGAGGCTGCAACTCAACACTGTGTTTCAAGCGTTCTCTTGAGTTGTGTTCTTTTAGGGTTCCGTGCCCTGAGTGTACTAACGGAACCTAATAACAGAAGTTTATCTATCTACCCGTTTGTCTATGTATTAGTGAGCTTGATCTCATGAATCACACTATGGAGTATTTTGAAACTTAAGAATTGATTGACCGTTTTCACAGAATGTTTATAAGTACTGAGTATCGTACCGTGTGATGTCCATCCACAAGGTGGACAGACAACCAACCGGTCATTCTGGAAATTATTGGAAAAAGCCTATATTTTCAGCAATGGACGTCTGGTGGCTGAAACGATAATGCATATCAATCTAGCCTTTTTAACAACAAAATACAAACTGTAATGCAAGAAATGTGTTTTTATACAACTTAAAAATGTATTGAATAAACATAATATAGAGTACAGTTTTGTAAGTGTTATGTATTTAGGATACATACGGAGCCCTTCGAGTGTGAGTCGAATTCACTCTTGGCCGTTTTTCTATCTTTAGAAGGAAACCAGACCAGACAAGCTCTTTGTGATATTTTATTGTTTAGCCAGAAGAATTGTTCCTACATTAAGTTTGTTTCCGGCACTCAACATCCACTTTACCCTTGTATCTCGGGAGATTTCGCTTCCTGATACTCCTCACATTTGTTACAGTTTTAAGGTTCGGTTCTAGTTTAGTAAAAGTAGTATTTTTCTAAAGCTTCGGCCAAACCAACAATAGAACGCAACGGCGATGGCGATCACTGCGCGTGCATAGATCGCCGTGACTATGACAGGACGCGTTGATGTGAACTCATCGCTACAAATTTATATACGACATTTGATTGCTATCGCCATCGCGCACGCAGGTTGCTTGGTTTGGCCGAACCATCAATCCCCAAGCGGTCGCATATTATGTCCGCGTAACAATTGGTTATTATCTAATGTGTCTCGATTCGCGGGGTTTGAAGGGTTAATAAATTAGTTGCATTATGAGGTAATTTTTTTTTTAATTACTCATCATCATCATCATTTCAGCCATGGGACGTCCACTGCTGAACATAGGCCTCCCCCAATGCTTTCCATGTTGATCGATTGGTAGCGGCCTGCGACCAGCGCTTCCTTGCTACCTTTACGAAGTCGTCGGTCCACTTTGTGGGTCGACGTCACACGCGTTTAAATTACTTTTTTTTTATTTACCCCTCGTGGTAAGGTAAGCTAAATAAATCTTATGTTAAGAGTGGGTTCACCACAGCAGTCTAGCAGCGAAGGGGTTGGAACCAGCGTTCCTCGAATCTCAAGTCGGCCAGTCCGACAACATGAAGGTGCCCTATGCCCTTGTTATTTTAAGTGACCCCTATGGTAACTAACACATATCAGGAATTTTGTTTTCATAGGGGTTACTTAAATATTAGGGATTGATGGTGAAAAAGGGCATTAGCCTATCGTCCCCTCGAATTGATTGTGAACTATTGGCCCTACGGTCCCCATGCTGGCCAGACGGGTTGGGGAGGCCTGAAGTCCGCCAATAAATTAATTTTAATATCGTCCTACATAGCAATTACTTAACCACAAATTAGGTACACTTTGGCGATTTGCCCCCAGCGGGACTCGAATTCCAAACCACAATTGGCATTGTACTCAGATACGCGAATAACCTAGCCAGGAGGCGGTCAGGCTAACTTTAATCGTTGATATAATATTAACTATTATTATTATTTGTCAATATTCAGCTTACTAATACTAAACGATAAACGAATGTAAAATTAAATAAATATGATTTGCTAAATGTTTGTTAGTTGAAACTTTAAAATTTTAAAGAAAAAGAAGTCGTGGGTTCGATTCCCGCCTCAATTTTTTCAAGTTATTTATAATTTTCAATTTTTAAACTTTCGAGGCAGAATTTTGTTTTAAATCAAAATTACATGCAGTGATCCCAATACTTAAATAAATACCTAGAATTGTTTATTTGAAATCAAAGATCAATAAGTCAACGTTAGTTTCTGGTAGGGCTTATATTTATAAGACCTAACATAACATAGCAAGTAACATGTGATAGCCTCATAATAAATAATTTTATGTACGAGACTGCAGAAAAAATACTAATATAGAACACTAATTTATTCTTCCAGGACAGATCCGAGTGGTGACTTCATTAATTAATAATTAACTGTGAGCCTTATCTATCAGATAAAAGAACCAATCTAGCCCTGCTCGATGAACGGTTGATTAAACTCCTCTACTGGCTTACTGCAGTTTTCTCAATGTACGCAAATGGTTCTAGAAAAGTCTCTAGTAGTCTTACGCCCGTATTCACAAACGATGCTTGCCTAAGTGAAGCAGCAAATCGAACGCACAGCGTCGAATAGAGCTCTGTGATTGGTTCGTGTGACACACTGCACTGCGCACTGCGAGACCTCAGTAATGTTTGTGAATGTGCGTTAGACGAGGAAAAGTGTTTTCTTATTCATTTTCAGTATGAGTACTGGTTATAAATAGAGACGCCATTTTATAAAGAAAAATGTTTTGCGCTTGGAAAGGGCGTCATTTGTTTATTAGTTCTCGAATGGTCATCATTCATTTGTTTTTTCTAATTTTTATTCCACAAATTAAGCAATGTGATTCAAAATTAAGGAAAACAAAAGAATGTTAGGTTTATCTTCAGGTGCTCTAGAGATGGTTCATAATAATAACAAAATGATATTACGTACCTACTTGCTAGCATTTACTTATTAGCTACTTTCTAACAAAATATTTTCTAGCAAATCCGCGTTCAGAAGCTAGCAATAATACCTTATTATTATTCTGTGATAATACTTAGCCACACTATAAGATATTAAACAATCAAATAAAAACAAAAGTGTACTCGTTGTTGCTAAATAAATAAAAATAAAACGATTTTGTTTTCTGAAACAATTTTAGGAATAATAATGTGGTCGCTCTTGTGATTGGTTAGATATTAGTTTCGGGACTATTCCCACCTCTCGTTCCCACCGCTGCAACTCCTGTGTAGCCAGGATCTACATAAAAACCCAACCAATGAAGGTCAAGTTTGTCCCGGGGGAAAGTGTGTGTGTCATTGGACCCGCAACGAAATTAATCAGAAGAACATAGGAGGAATTCTAAGTTAAAGAGAAAGAAGAAAAAGTTAGATATCCAAAGTCTGACTAAACACAATAAGAAATTATTCTACCTTATACACAATATATTATTCAAAGTGAAAGTCAAAATAGTGCTTACAAATCGTCAAATACATATTTTGCTCTTAAGGAGCCTCTACATGTCTCATAATCTTTTTACTCTACCAACGCTTCGAGACCAACATTTGGCAAGTGCTGAGAAGAAGCGCCGCAACAAACTCAGTCACCACTGTCTGCCGATAACCAAAGTCTGACTAAACACAATAGGAAACCATTTTACCTTATGTACATCAAATAGAATCTATAGACATATCATTTACTATAATAATACAGTTACAACTAAATCCTCGATCCCTTAACCTAGATTCTGAAAGCCACAATGGCTCCAATCAAGGCACTAACTAACTCGATAGCTAATTTACCGCAGCATTAATAAGCCAATAGGATATAGAAAGGGACAAAAGATATTTTATCCATTGGCTTTTAACCTCGATTTATTTGAGACTAGCTTTTAAATAAAAAACCGGGGAAGTGCGAGTCGGACTCGCGCAAGAAGGGTTCCTTAGAAATTTGTAGGTATGTGAAGAGTTTCAAACTCAAACTCAAAAAATTTTATTTGCCATTAAATAAACAGGTACAGATAGAAAAAGTTCATTAGCCTACTCAGCCAATTACATATTGCATGCAAATATCATGAAGCAATTTCAATTAACACAAATTATGAATAGATTTTATATCAATAATTAATATGAGAAGTAAGTATTTTGTTCTAGAAATTAAGGTTTTCGAGAAAGTAAACGACAAAATATTATACTCGTTAGTTGTATGGGAGCCCCACTTAGATTATTTTATTTTATTCTGTTGTTTGTATTTATTGTAATAGCGGCAATAGAAGTACATAATCGGTGTAAAAACCTTCTAGTTATCGCGGTTCATGAGATTCAGCCTGGTGAAAACGGAGCTTTAGGCTGAGATGCACCACCTTATTTAACCGTGACTATAATCATAACCGGTGTTTTTATACAGTGTGAGTCACGTTAAAGTGTACATATGAAAATAGATGAAACTAGACCTATTTTTATCGACAAAAAAGAGGTAAAAAATTTTTTGAGATTTTTTTTTAATTTTTTATAGAATTTTTTTTCTTCCAATTACTTATTGTAAAGAAAACGTAATAACTTTTAAACTAAGCGGTATATCCTGATAAAATAAAAACAGTAATAATGCTAAATAACAGGCGATACTAAAAAAATACATAAAATACACAAAAAATGCCAACAAATAATAAAAAATGATAATTTTTGAAAAAAATCTGCTTTAAAATTCGTGTTTTTTTGGTTATTTGATAAATTTCTCCAAAAAATGCCCCTATAACAGGTGGTTTTTATTACTTTGTATTATTCTCTATCGTATTATCTTTGTAAAACCAAAAATCGCATGTCTCTATACCTATCACAACATTTGCTATGATCGTTTGAACAAAGGCCTGCCACAACATTATTCTCCGCTACAGTTAGAGACAATTTTAATTTTAACTAAAATGCTTATTTTACTTCGAAATCTTTTGTTTTTATTTGAAATCTAACTTGTCTTTATCAAAATAACAAATCTAGAGCCATTTTCAATTTCGTTGTTAACGAAGCGTTGAATGGCGCGCCCGGAGAGGCTTAGTTCAAACGATCATTGCAAACGTTGTGATAGGGATAGAGACATGCGATTTTTGGTTTTACGAAGGTAATACGATAGATAATAATACAAAGTAATAAAAACCACCGGTTATAGGGGCATTTTTTGGAGAAATTTATCAAATAACCAAAAAAACACGAATTTAAAAGCAGATTTTTTTCAAAAAGTATCATTTTTTATTATTTGTTGGCCTTTTTTTATGTATTTTATGTATTTTTTTAGTATTGCCTGTTATTTTGCATTATTACTGTTTTTATTTTATCAGGATATACAGCTTAGTTTAAAAGTTATTACGTTTTCTTTACAATTAATTGGAAGAAAAAAAATTCTATAAAAAATTAAAAAAAAATCTAAAAAAAATTTTGACCTCTTTTTTGTCGATAAAAATAGGTGTAGTTTTATCTATTTTCATATGTACACTTTAACGTGACTCACACTGTATACAGGGTGTTTCTTGTAAGGTGTCAAGCCGAAGGCAGGTGATAGGTGAGGACTAGACCTATCGATTTCACCCCCATGTATGTTTTACGATTTTCAACCGACTTCAAAAAAGGAGGAGGTTCTCAATTCGACCCGTATGTTTTTTTTTTTTTTTTCTATGTTTGTTACGCGATAACTCCGCCAATTATGAACCGATTTGAACAAATCCTTTTTCGGCGTATAGGTAATACCTCAAGGGTGGTCCCATTTAAATTTAATAATAGAAAAAACAACCCCCAAGGGTGGAAAATTGGGGATGAACTTTTTTATACGCAATATCTCCGCCGATTATAAATCAATTTGAACGATTATTTTTTTGTTGAATAGGTATTATCAAAAGGGTGGTTTCATGCGAATTTGAAGAAAATATTTCACCCCCAAGGGTGGAAAATTGGGGATGAACTTTTTTATACGCAATATTTTTACATTTTAGTTTTTTTTGTGTTCACGCATTTGAAGTCGGTTTTATTTTTTAAAAAAGTTAATTTTTCATAGTTTAGAAGTTATCGTTAATTTTGTGATTTTTTCAAATTGTATGACCTAGTAGGCTTTAAATTTTTTTATCTTTTTTTTGGGTCGACTTTTCTCAGATTTCTTTTTTTTGACAGATTCCCTATTAATTGCAGATTTTTGAAAAAAATAATCAACTTCCTATCTTTGATGCAAGATACAAAATTTTTGCTAGAAACATAAAAAATATGCTTTTAGCGGAACATTCTAATTCTTTTTTTTTTAACTTTTAAGTTGAAAATTTTAGAATGTTCCGCTAATAGCATATTTTTTATGTATCTAGCAAAAATTTTGTATCTTGCATCAAAGATAGGAAGTTGATTATTTTTTTCAAAAATCTGCAATTAATAGGGAATCTGTCAAAAAAAAGAAATCTGAGAAAAGTCGACCCAAAAAAAAGATAAAAAAATTTAAAGCCTACTGGGTCATACAATTTGAAAAAATCACAAAATTGACGATAACTTCTAAACTATGAAAAATCGTAGAACATACATGGGGGTGAAATCGATAGGTCTAGTCCTCACCTATCACCTGCCTTCGGCTTGACACCTTACAAGAAACACCCTGTATAGAGTTTGACAGACTTTTGACGTTTGTTAAATTTAAAGTAAGATGGTGCAATCCAGCCTTAGTAATAAGGTCCCGTTTTTACCCTTTGAGTACGGAACCCTAAAAAAGCGATCCGGTCGCGGATTCAATGGCCAAGTTGATTAAAGAATTCTCTAGAAGCCTTTCCAAAGGGCACCGGACTGAGGGGGAAGATAGGAAGTCTTAAGGCGCTTATAGTTTAAGATTTCTTAGATACAGACCAGCGAAAAGCTTAAAGAAAAGGCTAGGTGAAAGTTATTTGAAAAGTTCAGAAGTAGAAACGAATTTCATTCATTTTAAACAGTATGAATCAATTTAGGTACCAAAAATACCAAAATAAGTTAGGAAATAGAGTTTAAAATTGAATAACACTTACATGACAGCTTCGAAGTCAGTCCTTCAGAGCACATTTTGAACAAATTAATATTGTAATTTCCCCAAAACAAAACACACCAATGCTGCACTCACGTTTTGTTCTAAAGTATAATAATGTATTTGTCGAACTGTAACACTGAAAACACTTAATTTTACATTCAGTTTTTAGATTTTTTTTTCTCGAAGGCACGACATTAATTTGACACAGACGATGTCAACGCGAAGGAATAGACAACACTGTCAATAACCCACACCACGCCAAATTCAAATTTCGAACGGTGCACCTTTGAGCGTTCAAAATTCAAAATGGCGTTTCTTTTTATGTGATAGATTCTTAGATAGAGTGAAATGAGTCAAGTAAACAACTCATTTTATTAAAAGTAATGTATGTATCGATTCTATTATAATTTATGTATAATTTGGGGTATTGATTACTTATTTAAATGTATTTATAATTGAATAAGTTGTTAAATCTATTTATAATTGACTAAGTTATTAGAAAAAAAAATCCCTTTATTTTCTATTTAGAATAGAAAACTTTTTATTTGCAAGAAAGGTATACAAGCAGGTAGGACATAGATTAAAACAGAGAGAAATAAACAAGTGGACAATTAACTGCTTGTGCCCCTCTGACAAAAAGGCACCCGCTCAGCGTACATCAAGACCGCCAGGGCTTGTCTTGAAACTGATTTTCAGCGGGGGCCCTCTGTTGTCACGGCGTACCCCTGCTGACGGAGATGCAAGAGGAGAAAGGAGTCCACAAGTCCGGCAGCAGGGAGAACGCAGCAGGGAGGCGCAATAGAAAAAGAGAAAAAGAGAAAAACAAACAAACAAAAAGAAAGAAACAAAAAAGCACCATAAAAATTAAATAATAAAAATAAATTCATTTTACATTAATAAATTATGAATTACAATAATAATAAATTACAATTATAATAAATTACAATAAATTTAGATTTTAATTATTAATTACATAATTAAAACACATTTAATAATTTTAGATTTTTCTTAGAAATAATTTGTCTCCAACAACGTTAAAATAATATTTTAGCACTGAAATTATGACTAAAGTGTAAGTACTTACTTAAGTTTCAGTTCTTAAGGCGTTTCTCAGGGCACAGTAACGTGACGCCGTAGGGAAAACCTTGCTAGGAGGCGAGCAACGTGATGCGTGTAAATATATAATACCTACGTAACGTTCTTGGAATTTTACCATTGAGTGAGAATATTGGAGAATATTCCAAACCTCAATTGCTTACCAACCACGTATTTTGGAGAACTGCATTTTGTAACTGAATATTGGGAATCCTCGGTTGCTTCCTAGGAAAGTACGGCTAGATGTAAAATTATTACGCTATTTTGATATAGGTACCATAACTTTAGGAGTTAATAAATACTAATAGCGTATAAACCATAATAATAGGGTACAAAAACTTTTATTAACTTTGACCTCTTGTGGTTGTCGTAAGAGGCTACTATGGAAGAAATTTGCGACATGCCTTCAGGTGATCCGTCTGCTCGTTTGCCTCCTATCACATACAAATGCGCACAGCGAACATCAGGCAACAATATATTAATGCAAGAATATGCAATAGGTGCCGTGTGGGGACGGCCGTAAAGAATACAATTCCCCACCGCCAACAGGAGGCGTGTCGTAAGAGGCGACAAAATCCTGTAGCACGAGATGGGCAGCAGCGTTTGCGTGCGAAATTTATAAAAAACTGCGCTCGCCAACCCGCCTGCCAAGCGTGGCGAGTATCGGCAATGATCCCCCCAATGAGGAACACAACAGCGACCAGGCCCCCAGTCTCCGGTAGCCCCGCAGTTCCTGGCTACGGTAGCGGTCAGGGTAGCAGCGGGGCGGGGGGTGCTAAGAATCTCCGGAGGCGGACTGGCTACCCACACCAACGACGACTGGCCCTGGTAACGCATAATATACGCACATTGAGGACTGACGAAAGGATCACAGAGTTGGAAGACGAACTGAGTAGGTTGCGATGGAGTATAATGGGACTATCGGAAGTCCGACGAGAGGGCGAGGACACGATCATCCTAAAATCCGGCAACCTACTCTACTACCGGGAGGGCGAACAACTGTCCCAAGGTGGTGTCGGGTTTCTCGTCCACAAGTCCCTCATTAACAACATCATCACCATCGGAAGTGTGTCGAGCAGGGTTGCTTACCTGATACTCAGAGTATCCAAAAGATACTTGCTGAAGGTAATTCAGGTATACGCACCGACCTCTACACACCCAGATGAGGAAGTAGAGGCTATGTATGAGGACATAAGTAGGGCCATACATACTACTAAAACCTACTTCAGTATAAAGGTGTGTTATATCTCCGAAACTGTTCACCGCTGCATTGGAAGACGCTTTCAAACTCCTGGAATGGAAAGGATTCGGCATAAACATTAATGGCGAGTACATCCATATGATGATGATGATATGCAATATTATAAATGCGAAAGTTTGTGTGGATGTCTGGATGTTTGTTACTCTTTCACGCAAAAACTACTGAACGGATTTAAACTAATGAAACTTTACAGTATTATTGTTTATAACCCAGAATAACATATAGGCTATAATTTATGACGATCTGTGACAAACTAAATTTCACGCGGGTGAAAAGCTAGTACTATAATAATTTCAAATGCAACACATTGATACTCCGATCAAAATCAGGTTTCACTGTATTTTTAATACCACAAAACTTGCAAACACTTCAGCTACCAACTAGTGAATCTCCGATATTTTAGCGCAAATCAAAATGTCCCATGATATTGGATTTCCAATTAATAGTTCAATCAGGTCAAGTCGGCCACTCGGCTAAATCATGTCATCGACATAGCCAGCGCTCCTCTAAATGCAAAATCCGACGGCGATTTGGGGAACTAACACCTGTGGACCTTATTCCGTTAGCAGAGGAGTCGGTTTAGATTGGCAAAGCAGTGCTAGCGCCACCGCTGTGGGATTTTTAATCGAGGCAGTAGTTAGGGTTCGGGGTGAAAATGAAAAGGTATTTTAGATACTAGGCTAGACTGTTTTGGCTTTCATTTTGAACTCCTCCTGTTCATCTGATTAATTTCGTTGCTCAATGATAGTTAACTTTCCCTTGGGACAAACTTGATCTTCTAAAGTTGAGTTTTTATTTGCGGTCAAACTGCAGATTCTGGTTAATATAGGAGTTGCAGCGGTAGGAACGAGAGGTGGGAATAGTCCAGTAGACTGTTGTGGATGGTATTGAGTAATGAATGAAAGCAAAAAGTTGTGTTAATTAAATAAATATCGCAATTATTTTTCTATTTTTAGTGTACCTACTTTTTGGAGTGAGTTTAATTTTTAAAGTCGGTTTTTTAAACGCAGTTTAATGTTTATGTAATTATTTTTTCTCTAAAAAAGAGGCAAAGGCACAGCCTGCGGCAAAATTATACGGAACAAGCCTCATTTCTACCGGTCACACTTGCCCGCTCCCAACTGAGGATTCCAATTGGGATTGTCGTATTTTTCCGGACGGTTATGTAAACGAACCGTAATTACCACACGTGTCCGGATAAACGGATGTTCCGGATTATTTGAGGTCCACCCGTTGATGAGAGTAATGATTCAGGGTTTAAACGGACGGCTTTTTTGTTCGTTCGAGAGTGCTCGCAGAGTAAATACAAATGAGTAGGTCATCTTCATAGAAACGCACCGAGCGCGGTTTGTATGTGAGCATGCCAATATACGTATGCGGCGCGCACGCACACACTGACAAAATTCGGTGCAACCACCGCTAATCCCCGCTAAATTTTGTCAGTGTGTGCGTGCGCGCCGCATACGTGTTGGCGCGCTCACATACAAACCGCGCCCGTGCGTTTCTATGAAGATGACCTACTCATTTTTATTTACTCTGGTGCTAGGTTTAGTGAGTCCGGCGACATTAATGTTTTAAAATCCGATTCATAATATTATGGTTATTCTGGTATTATTGTATACCATTGAAACATACAGTGTTGCGACTTACTGTTTTGTTAAGTTTACTTCAGTTTCAACTTTCTCGCAGGTTTACATTATTATCATCATCATGAACATCATCATGGTCTTAGGCTCCATTGCTGGAACACGGCTCTTTCTAGTTTACTAGAGATTTAACTCTGGAGGATTTGATAGCGTTAAACCCAATAAGGCCCAATTCGACCAAACTTCTAGCCGAGAATAACTCCTGGTATAACGGGCACATTGACAGTTTCAGTATGGGAAATACATATTATTATATGTCAAAATGTCGAATAACTGACGATTTATTCTCAGATTAATATTTACTCTTGTTTGGTCGAATCTATCCTGAGTAAATTATGCGGGCAAAGCCATGTGCAAAAGCCAGTTGTACTGATATTGAAACAGCCTACCCCACAACAGTACATAAAATAATGTGTATTTAGTGCTTAATTTCATATACATTGAACGCGAACCGCGAACGCCGCAGCGTATAGGTGACGTTCTAGCAAAAACCACAGCACCCATTAAATACCGTTGCGTAGCTTTTATGAGAAATTCCGCGTATTAAGGCATTTCAAATATTATACTAATCTATACTTAATATAATAAAGCTGAAGAGTTTGTTTGTTAATTGTTTACCTGAACGCGCTAATCTCAGGAACTACTCCGATTTAAAAAAGTATTTTGGTGTTGGATAGCCCATTTATCGAGGAAGGCTTTAGGCTACATAACATCACCCTATGACCCTACCAATAGAAGCGGAGAAGTAAATAAAAATGTTCCAAAAACGGGAAATATTAGAAATGCGTAGTTTTCGAATCAGAAATGAGGAGATCCGTAAACGAACTAAAGTCACTGACATAGCCTGACAAAGTGGCAATGACAGGGCACCATAGTACGCAGAACTGACGGTCGATGGCCCAGCAAGGTTCTGGAGTGGAAGTCGCGTACCGGAAAACGCAGCATGGGATGTGGACGATATCGTAAAGGTAGCAGGATGGCGCTGGATGCAGGCTGCTACCAAGCCTATGTTCAGCAGTGGACGTCCTATGGCTAAAATGATGATGATTATGATTAAAAAAATTCACGCGTACATAATCGCGGGCACCGCTAGTGAGATTATAAACTAGCTTGTTGAAAAGGCACTAATCCGATAAATTTTCCGATATATCGTTGCAACTATAAGGCCGCTTTCACATTAGGGCATGAGAAGCGCGACAGCAGCGTTTTTATAATGTGAAGGCAGGCATCCGCTGTCATAATAAAATTATCGGCAGCGCTTCTGTTGCGCGTTTGTCGCGCTGCTAAGTCACCTAAATGTGAAAACGCTCTAATGCCGCACATAGCAACTAATAATATAAGCAGTATAAAAGCACCAAGGTAACCTCAAAACCCACAAGATAGAAACAAAAAATACTAAAAACATGAGACTACATTATTATCTCGAAAATATAATTTCCAAATAGACTGTACTGTTACACATACTCAGACAGTCTTACGCATTTTTTGTTTCTGATTAAATTACTTATTCACCTTCTTACATGTGGGGATTCGTTGGAAATATTAAAGCGAATACTTCAGTGTTTGCGAAAGCTTCTAACGGCGTAATTAAGTTTGACGACGCAAATTTGCCTTTAGGAACGTTTACACTAAACGACTTTTGCAATGGGGAAATCAGGAAGAGCATCTAAATTGTAATTTTCCGACGCTTGAAGTCAAAGTATAGCATTCAGATTAATTGCAAATTATCACCTACTACTACATACTCGTACATCAATGCCCCATGGGACAGCGTTTAGCATTGTAGTTCTAGCAACTCACGAGGGCGAGTGAGATTTACCTTGTGTGTGTACTATCGGGGACTCTTCCGCCTGACCACTTTGTAGAAATTTTAGCGTAAGCGCATCGCTCCGGTCACGTGCTCACCCCGTCTCTAATTGGTTACGCATTTTACTATATTTTTACTACGACCAATAAGAGACAATCAGGGCTTAGGTTGCAATACGAAATACCATTGTGCACTTTATTGTCATACGGTTAAGGTTTAAAACGAAATGTTTCTTTTTCTTCAATCTTTCTAAGTTTTAGGCCGAGTTGCACCACCTAACTTTGACCGTAACTATAACGGTAACCGGTGCTTTTTGTATGAAGTTTGACAGATTTTTGACGTTTGTTAAAGTTAAAGTAAGATAGTGCAACTCAGCCTTAGAATTTTAATAATAGAATTTGGTTACAAACAAATAGATATGTATTTTTTTAATATTATGTTTTTATACGAGGTCTGTCTGCTTTTTGCTTTGGCGAACTGTCGACATATTCTCTCCTTTGTTTTTTTGTGAAGTTTTGTGATCAATAACCGATTGATTTTGTTTTGTGTTGACCCGTGCTAGTAATTGGACAGTTTGATTGCCTTTTTATTGACCTCCGCGCGATTACTGAACCATGCCTCTCAAAATAATTCTTAATTCTTATATTTACTTACAAACTTATCTATACATTGTTAACTGTTTAAGTATTATTTAGTTTGAAGTTTAATTGTTATTGATTTAAGACCTTGTGTAAAGACACTTAATGTGCAATAAAAAATTGAATTTGAAATAAAACTAACTTAATATTATAATATTTACGATAACCAATTACCTGGATCATTGCTACCTAGTGCAATATTTGTATTAAATTGTAATAACGTAGATGAGTGTTTCTTTAAAACGGAAAACAAAAGTTGCTAATGTATTAAAAATAAATAGAAACCTATTATAGGTTTTTAATTACATTCAAGGATTTAAGAAAGTTATTATGTAGCCAGATCTTACAATACCTAATTGTTTTTAAGCCACAAATATTCCTATATTAATATTAACTCTTTACTAATTAATTCAATAACATATTGTTTATAAATTATAAGTTCCGAATAAATTAAATACCTAATAAATAAGTAAAATTCGAGAGTAACTGTATGATTTTGTATTTCTCGCCTTAACTAGCTAAACTAATATCATGAGATTTACACTCTTAATATCAACAATAATTATAGAAAGGGGGGGCTACTTTTTTATCGGGAAATTGCACAGTTACCTCGGAATGTGCGATACCAATTTTGTGACCCGAGCGGGCAATCGCTAGTTCAAATTTTACACCAAGCCCCATATAATATTTTGTAGCGATTCTTTATTGGGTTTCAAATTGACTAAAATGCGACGTTGCCAAACGAGCGCTACGGATGCGGGTAATAAGCAATACTCAATCCTAAACGCTTTACATAGAGCTTGGTTTGCAAGGGTAAACATCTACAGTGGTGCGCCGACGCTGCTTAGACCCGAAACATGAATGAACGGGGGCGTAGCATAATCGAGCGTGTGTGTGCAAACAATTTAGGCCCTTAAGGTGTCAAGGCGTCCGAGTCCCCGATAGTACGTGCACATGCAGATAACGATAGTGTAATGTCCATCAAAACTTTGGAAAAACGAACAGTAGCGATCCATCACACATGTAAAGCTCACTCGCCTTCGTGAATTGCAACAACTATATTATGTGTTTAGTCGATCATATGTTTTAAAAAAACTTAATGAGCAATAGAAGCGATGTGATCTTTAAAAACTATGTTTAAATTAAGTACTGTAGAAATGCAAGTAAATAAAATATTGTCTATGTCCAAATTCTGTTTAAAATGACTATTAACATTTACTAATAATTATGATTAATGCAATGCATAGATGAAATCAATAAATATGTTCAATTTATTTATCATAATAGCTATCTATGAGTATTCTAATTATTCAAATTCTTCATCAAGGCAACCTCTCACTCCCATATTTACACAATGTTTTAAGTACCTAAGAAAGATTCCACATTTTTAAAGCGCTACGCTAACTCTTCGGGTGTAAGCTATCTTTTTTCATAACGCGCTACAAAATCGCCAGCTATAAATCCGCCTTGCTTTACAAAACAAAATTTGCGGCGGTACAGTTTGTGTTTTTGGTTATTATTTTTAATCGAGTTACGTTTTGCGGTTAAGCGAATTGTTCCGAGTTACTCAGCCTTGATTGTGTAAGTGAATAAAGGGATAATATGTAATTATACGGAGTTTCTTAATGACGTAGAGTTAATGTAGACCTGGGTTGTGACAATATTCAACTGTATACATATGAGTATATTTTGTCTTGTAAGGATTTGCCACGCTAAATGCGTTCTGCGGTCAGCGGACACGTTAATTTGAACGCAGTCCGGATCATGTATAACCAACTATGTCGGTCTCTATCCTCGTAACCGTCGTCGTCCGTAAACGAACTAAAGTCGCTGACATAGTCCGACGGATTAGCAAGCTGAAGTGGCAATGGGCAGGGCACATAGTACGCAGAACTGACGGCCGATGGGGCAGCAAGGTTCTGGAGTGGAGGCCGCGTACCGGAAAATGCAGCGTGAGACGTCTACCCACAAGGTGGAACGACGACATCATAAAGGTAGCAGGAAAGCGCTGGACGCAGGCCGCTACCAACCGGGTAACATGGAAAGTATTGGGGGAGGCCTATGTTCGTTCAGCAGTGGACGTCCTATGGCTGAGATGATGATGATAATGATGATGATCCTCATAACGCCTAGATACCTTTTAAAAGGTATAAAGCTTGGTAGTGATTCGGGCTCAAGGCGTTATGCAGTTTCATCAACTTTTAAAAGGTATCCAATTTCAAAGCGTTTAAATGTCACGCCGAAGTAATAACTAATACACAGTTTGTGAATGGCCAGTTGATGTCTTTGGTTTAAATACAGACCTGTAGTACTTATTCAGTGACCTGTAGTATTATTTGTAATAATACAGGTCAGTGTGATCACTGTAATAACATTAGCAGAACACAGAAAACACTTTTCAAGCTTACGAACCTCTGTAAATCTAAAAAAAGGCATCTTGAGGCAATATAGCATGGGCGTTACGAGGCTAACATTTGGTATCGATGCGATCTGACCGTGCGGGCGGACCAACGAGCAGAGATCGCAAACCGCAGCGCTGACAGATTGCCTTGTCACGACCGCTGACCAATTGCTCTGACCGACAATGTTGCGGGCTGCGTTCATTTTGACCTGACCGCAGACCGCAGAACGCATGCAGTGTGGCAAATCCTGGAGACTCACAAATATTTTAATAAAACTTTATAACGACCAAAGTAATTCTTACATTACGAAGTTGAAGCAAATTTTACTCGAATCGCAAACAACCGGAGAAGTTGATATTCCAACTCATTTATGAAATACTCAACAAATAGGGACTCGTAAGTATAATGTTTTTTTGCATCTTACATTTTCGACTGTTTAAAAAAGATGTACAACAAAAGCGGTTATTTCTTAAAACTTTGCTTAAAACTACTTATGGCTCAAAAACTACAAATTTATATTTATAAAAACGAAAGGTCACTGATTGACTGACTGACTCACTCACTCATCACGAAATCTCAGAAACTACAAGTGCTAGGAGTCTCAAATTTTGCATGGTTCCTTTTAGAACGTAGGTGCTCACTAAGACTGGAATTTGCAAAATTCCACCCCTAAGGAGGTAAAACGGGATCCACGCGTGCGAAGTCACGGGAGGGCCGCAAGCTCTGTATTAAAATTATGTACCTACTTCGTAAGTAGGTAATGTGTGCGAAATGAAAATATTTATTATAGTAAAGAATTATATTTGTTAAAGTAAATAATTAAATATCAACATCATTAAAAATAAACATTCTCATTGATATCAGATACAAATAATAATTGAAGCAAAAACAATACCTGATTTTCCATTTCAACGAAAAACCTTATAAATCACACCCACCACGTTGATATTTGCAGAATGTAAGGTAATTTGAATTAAAATTTAATCACTGTTCGTTCGTTAATGATTAATATGGAAAGAGTAGGTTCGGTTCAATACAGATATTCCCAAAAAAAAAACTAATATAATACAGAATTTCTAAAAACAAGTGGCAGCGGGCGGGGCACATAGCTCGCAGCGCTGATGGCCGCTGGGGCAGGAAAGTTCTCGAGTGGTGACCAAGTGGACCGACGACCTGGCGAAGGTCGCGGGAGCTGAATGCGGGCGGCGCTGAATCGGTCGTTGTAAAAATCCTTTGTCCAGCTGTGGATGTCATTTGGCAGAAAAGAACGAACGAATATGATAACACTTATTATTATGTAGGAAATGAACCAGTTGTAGGAAATGAATAGTGACTAAGAAATACTAGTAAGTCTTTGTTCTTGGTAGTTGTAGGTACTTGGAAGTTTGTAGTGTGGGCAGGCCTCCCACTAGGTGGACCGAGGATCTAGTGAAGGTCGCGGGAGGCACCTGGATGCGAGCGGCGCAGGACCGGTCTTTATGGAAATCCTTAGGTGAGGCCTTTGTCTAGCAGTGGACGTCTTTCGGCTGAAGCGAACGAACGAACTTGGAAGTCTTTGTCCAACAATGGACGTCTTTCAATGCAATGTGAATATTTGCCACAATTAAGTATTATAAGTAAAATCATTTACATGCGAACTTACTGACATTCTAGTCTACTATGCTATCTATACGAAGGCATTCCAATTACCTCTACTTTTTAAGTTGATAGGTACCAGGACCCTTTTCAATCGGGGTATTCAGGGGGTAGGAGTGTCAAAAGTTTAAACTCATCTGATCCCATGTCTAATGGGATATATTGACGTGGATTGCCTTGAGAAGGTATTATAAGGTTTATGGGATTACCGTGATGGGTTACCTTGCAAGGGTGGATGCGAAAGGGCGTTAAGTGACGTATGTATTTGCTACATAGTTAGTTATCAGTTGAAATTAATAACACAATTTGAAAGTTGACACCATTAGCCCTTAATGTCAAGGCATAAGAAGTCCTATCAAATCAAATCAATTTTGACCAGTATTTTGGCACTTACGAAAGTCAAAAATAATTTGAAAAATGGTTCCTTCTAAGATTATGTCCAAAACAATTGCCTTGTTTGAGATTTTCAACCGACTTCAAAAAAGGAGGAGGTTCTCAATTCGACCCGTATGTTTTTTTTTTTTTTTTTTTTTTTTTCTATGTTTGTTACGCGATAACTCCGCCAATTATGAACCGATTTGAACAAATCTTTTTTCGGCGTATAGGTAATACCTCAAGGGTGGTCCCATTTAAATTTAATAATAGAAAAAACAACCCCCAAGGGTGGAAAATTGGGGATGAACTTTTTTATACGCAATATCTCCGCCGATTATAAACAAATTTGAACGATTATTTTTTTGTTGAATAGGTATTATCAAAAGGGTGGTTTCATGCGAATTTGAAGAAAATATTTCACCCCCAAGGGTGGAAAATTGGGGATGAACTTTTTTATACGCAATATCTCCGCCGATTATGAACCAATTTTTTTTGGTCTCAGTGTACTGCCTACCTTCAGTGGTAACATCAAGGTAATAATTAGTTAACTAAAAAGCAAGAAATAAGTAAAATTTTATAAAAAAAAATAAAACCGACTCCAAAAAACCTACACTAAAACGTAGAAAAATAATTACTAATTACCTACTTATTTATTAGGACGAATTATTAATATTTATGTAGGTATACCATGATTGATACTTTTGGAGTCGGTGCAGGCAAACTTTACATGTTTCATAATCTTGGCACCGACTCCAGAAGTATCAATCATGGTATACCTACATAAATATTAATAATTCGTCCTAATAAATAAGTAGGTAATTAGTAATTATTTTTCTACGTTTTAGTGTAGGTTTTTTGGAGTCGGTTTTATTTTTTTTTATAAAATTTTATTAATTATTAGCACATTTTTTAACAGACCGCCTTTTAAAACGACCTACTTTTACCGTTTACCGTTAACCATTTTTAATTTTTTGGGTTATAATTAATTAACATACGCTCACACTCAATCTGTTCCCGAACTGTTTATACTAGTAAAAAGTTTTGTGTTTTACGCACGTCTTACGCGTGTTATGTACCTACTTCGGTTGGCACTAATGTTAAGAAAAAGTTAAAAGTCACTTTTGAAAATACGGGTGGCATCTGTTGTTGATTTAGAAAGCAAAACTAAATCACTTAGTAATTATGAAACTACATAAGTTGATAATAATATACATTTACATTCCAACACTAAACCACTTGACAACACCGATCGATTCCCGCCACCGCTCGCTACCGAATTGGAAACCGACGCGACACTCCGCAAGTCCTTTAACCAGTGACCGGCATCAAAAGAGCCACCGCATTAGTCTCGTGAGCAATTAAGTTTTAATCCCCCGGGCTCCGGGATCGATCCCGGATTAATTACTACTGTTGCTGCGATCCGATTGTCAGTGAGAGTGGATCGCGATGATAGCTGGCATTGAGTTTGAGTCATCGAGTTTGTGAAATGAAACTGTAATGTCCCGGTGTGAACTGTGTAACAGGGGCATCCCAACTCTTCCCGTTCATTTGTTTCAGCCCAATGACGTCCACTGCTGGACTAAGATCACCCCCAAGGATTTCTATAACGATCGGCCCTGCGCTACCGCATTCAAGTTCTTCCCGCGATCCACCAAATCGTCGGTCTACCTAGTGGGGGCCTGACCACACTAAGTCTTCCGGCCTGTGGTCGCCACTCTAGAACTTTCTTTCCAGCAACCATGTGCTCTACGAGTTACTCTTCCCGTTCGTTTCAGCCAAATGACGTCCACTGCTGGACAAAGGCCTCCCCCAAGGTTTTCCACAATGAACGGTCCTGCGCTGCCCGCATCCAGGCTCTTCCCGCGACCTTTACCAGATCGTCGGTCCACCTAGTACTCTTCCCACAAAAATAAAATAAAATCGCACAAATATTCGAGCACCATGCCTATACCCAAAATATCTGGCTATCAAACTAAAATACAATTTAATATTTTCCTCCTGACGCGCTGTCCAGTGTGATTTAACCTCTACGTATTTTTGGTGCCACAGTGTGTACCTTGAAGTGCTATCTTCCATACTTACGATGGCTATTAATTAAACCGAATTTTATGTAAAAAAAAAACTACTTAGTATAATACGAAAGAGTAACACTTAGACTTACGAAACAAGAAATAAGAGTGTTGAGCTTTTTATATTCATAATATTTTTTCATTTATTTGTCGATATAACCTCCCCTTCTTTTTAAAACTCTTGAAAGAAATTGGTCTGAGTTACATCTCTAGTCATATATTGTGTCATATACGTGTACGAGTACATAAACAGACGTTAGCTAATCAGAAAATAATTTATCACAAAACCACTCATAACACAACTACATAAGAACGTCGAACTTGATCTGCTGTACATTATGTAAATAAGTTGTCTATTGAATCAGTGTTCGCGTGGATGATAAATGCTTCTTGGTTAAAGGCTTCGTTATTTATGCCTTTTAGGTGCCAAAAGGCAGGTTGAAAGAGCTCGCTGAAAGGAACCAGTTGAAAATGTTGTACGTACTCTTTTCGTTGAGGGAATAAACACAAAGTGTAAGAAACTGGCTGAGATTTTAATGAAGAAATAAGTATGAACATTATTTTTGTCTTCAATGATTTAGCAGAAAAATAGATGCTATAGCGATTAGAAGACTGAAATACGAGAGCTCGTATGTCCAATATATTATTTTACAAAATCCAGAAAGCTCAACCAGTTTATTTATTTCAAACTTATATGCACATAAATCACAGCACATAAAGCGAACTTAATGCCATTCGGCTATCCGTCTTTCTGTTACCTGAAATACCTACTATTCTTGAACCAATATTGACGATTCTTGGCATAGAGATAGATTGAACCTGGGGAAATATCAAGGTTGCTTTTCATCATGAAAATATAATAGAAGAAGCTGAAATAGAGTTAAAATATGGGAAATCGATCATTTCTCTGGTTACTAATGAAAAAACTGCTATTAAAAATGTTCTCAAACGGTATAATAAAGTATTTTAGTGATAGGCCATTTTTGAATGGATAGGTACGTCTGCAATATCGCTCACGGTTTTACAGGAGAAGCCGCGTGCAAAGCTAGTGTCAAATAAAGCACATTAAACGGGCAAATTCCCCATCCCCGTGCGGTAATCAGTGCTCAGACAGCCGAAAGTATCGGCCCACATCTTCAGAAGCCGAACAAGTTGCAACTTGAATATTTCAAGACGGGGCTTAAGGACCAAATTTAACAGCCAGACCATTTGTTTAACCCTCGCTGTACGAGGTGGGGTGTGACACACCCCAGTCCTTTAAAAATAGCCACAATTTTAAAAATTTGCAAGTGCTGAATTTGAAATTCTCAGTAGCTGGAATTATGACACTGCTGCTTCGATCAGCGTTGCAAAATCAGTCCAGCGGTGACTACCAACTGAGTTACATGCCTTCAAAGTGCGTGTGGGTGTCACACACCCCACCTGGTACGGGACGTTGTTAAAAAGTTTTAAAAAAAATCTAACAGTTTTGGTGTAATTTATATATTTTTAGCTTTGTCAATTGAATAAAATTCAATACAAATATTATTTTTCGTGATTTTTACGGTATCTGAAATTTTCAAGCACTTTTAGTCAAATGAGATGACTTTTAGTGCGAATCTGGAAGTTTAGTACTGAGATCCGAAGATGTATGTGAACATACACTTATGGGCTACAATTTATACTTGGTGATACAATTTATGGGCTACTGAAATGGAATAAAATATTTTATAAATAAATTAAATTGTTACGCTCCCATTTTATGCATTGAACATACTCATTTTCTTTCATCAGTTGTGGTAAATTGAAAACCGATGATCAAAACAAATTTATACCCTTCCAGTTTTTAATTGACTTTTAAATTATAAGTAAATACTTGTACTTTGTTAAATAAAAACGGTTGTCATAATTAAAGGCACTAATTAAAAATTATACATAGGAAACTGATTCCTAAATTACAAGAACAACGGAAATTGTGTCTTTTTGTTTTTTTATGATAAAAATGTTATAATACATATTTTCAGCTCAGAGCATTTCTTAAACCTAATTAGCATACGTAAATAATCAATATTAAATATTAAATTCCACCTAAAAAAATGTTGAATGAAAATTTTATCACTTTGTATATTGGGGTGTGTCATACCCCACCTAGTACGGGACGTAACTTTTAGTCACCTCGTACACGGAGGGTTAATAAATAAAACCAAAAAAAAACAACTTCGTTATTATGCTTAGTAATAAAACTGAAGCTAATCCAGATTTGTCCTGAAAGTGTTTTTAGTTACATTAGCCACTGCTTGAACTGACATCAACGACGTTAATTTATTTAACAATTAGTCTGTTCGTACACAGTAAGATAGTCAAGAAATAGAAAGTACTTGTTATAATCCCGATAAAGAGATCTCTTCCAGTCAAGAATATAAAGAGGTTTGTAGGACAAACAACTGATTTATGAAGTTAGATTTTTTTAGAAATACAATAACTAGCTGATTCTGCATAATATTTCGTAGTAAGAAGAGATCAAATGAAACCATATTTTTCTTCGGTTGACGGAAAAGTGACGTTTTATTCTTTTGTTTTAAATTACTTTTTTCTGTCCTTGACATGCTGCCACCACAGGCAATATTAATACAGAACTACAAAACCTTATCCAGTAAAATCTAGGTCTCTGGTAATAATAAGTTTAATCAATTGAAATAAATTTAAGTTTGTTAATCCATGAAAAAAGGTACCAGACACCCAGGTTTCACACATACCTACTAATCCTAAGTGGGTAATTGAAACAAACAATAGGAAATTATTTAAACGAATACAAACCAAGTCCCACATAGGTACATAGTAACTATTGGTAAGTACACCCTTGACTCTAAATTAATACAAACAATATACATACATATTAACTTAAAATAATATTGAAACTTAGTAGGTAATAAACTTAAATAATTAATCAATTCCATTTATAGGTAGTGGACAAATGTTGTTGAACGCGCGTTTGATGACTCCCCCTGAAGTGTGGATCTCCGCAACCCTCGTGACTCCGTCCTTCCCCTTGCAGCAGTTAACGATGCGTCCTAGTTTCCATTGGTTCGGGGGCAGCCGGTCATCCTTCACGAGTACGATGGTGCCATCACGTAGACTGATGCCCTTTGAGCTCCTCCACTTGGTACGGGTCTGCAGAAGTCCAATATAGTCCCTCGACCAACGCTGCCAAAAGCTTTGGTACAGCTGTTGCAACTGCTGATAGTGTGTCAATCTGCTCATTGGCACGTCTGTATAATTATAGTCAGGTATCGAAATGGGTGTTCTGCCTATCAAGAAGTGGGCTGGCGTCAAACAAAATATTTCATCATTAGCTGAATTATTAGGCAACGGACACAAGGGCCGAGAATTAAGAATGGATTCTACTTGAGTGAGAACGGTTGCGAACTCCTCAAAAGTCAACAAAGAATTACCTAATACTCGTTTCAGATGGTATTTACAAGACTTTACAGCCCCCTCATGCAACCCCCCCATATGCGGGGTGTAACCAGGCAGATATTTCCAGATAATCCCCTCACTAGCGCATGAGGTTGTAAACTCATCCAAGCTATCCCTTAGAAAATTATACAATTCCTTAAGCTCATTGTTAGCTCCATGAAATGTTGTGCCATTATCACTCAACATTTCTTTTGGTTTTCCCCTACGGGATATGAATCGTTTAAAAGCCGCGAGAAAGTTATTGGTTTCCAAGCTAGATACCAGCTCTATGTGAACAGCCTTGGTTGTTAAGCACACAAATACAGCGACATAGCATTTACTTGCCTTGAATCCTCGTCCTCTCCTGTCCCTAATATGAAATGGGCCCGCGTAATCAACGCTTGTCAATACAAAGGGAAGTGCAGGGTTAACTCGCGATGGGGGTAGGTTACCCATAATCGGTGTAGTTACCTTAGGCTTAGCTCTGAAACACGTCACACATTTATGTACTATTTTATTTACTAGTTGCTTGCCGTGCACAGGCCAATATTGCTCACGTATGGATGACAATAATAATTGCGGGCCTGCATGCAACAATCGCTTATGAAAGTCAACAACTATCAACTCTGTAAGTGGGTGGCGACGTGGTAGTATTATGGGGTGTTTCTTATCGTAGTTGTAGTTAGACTGGCCTAAACGACCCCCCACACGCATAACCCCCTCGTCAATAAAGGGATTCAAAGACAATAAGTTCGATGACCTCGGTAATTGTTTATTTTTACTAAGTAAATTATATTCGGTACCATACGACTGAATCTGTGCAAATTGTATTAATTTGATTAAAGCATCGTTCAACTCTAGGGCTGACAATGAAGTAGTTAATTTGTTTTTTGGATCTCTACAATTGTGAATAAATCTTAACACAAATGCAAAGCAACGATTTAACTTCTTGAGGTTCGACCAACGTTCAAACAACCTGTTATCAATTGTATCACTAGAATTGGTAGAAACGTTACAATTGGTTGTGTTTAAAGTCTCATCATAAGAATAGGGTTGTAATAGAATGTTCTCTGGAATCGTAGGCTGGGACAACCATGCGGGGCCCTGCCACCAAAGGGAACACGCTGGCAGTTTATCTGCCTCTACCCCCCTCGACAGCAGGTCCGCAGGGTTGTCACTCGAGCAAACCCAGTACCAATCCTTCGTATTGGTTAATTTATTTATTTCAGTTACTCTATGTTTGATGAAGGTTGACAATTTGTCCGATTTGGAATTTATCCAAGCCAACGCCACCCTGGAATCTGACCACAAGAATATGTTAGGTATTTCTTGTTTTAGGGCATCATTAACCTTGTTGTATAATATGGCTAACAATAAACAAGCACGTAATTCTAATTTCGGTATTGTTTCGTTTCGCGCAACCCGCGACTTCGCGCAAAGCAATCGTACAACCACGTTACCATGCCTATCAAGAGAACGTACATAGATAGCCGCGCCATAAGCGGTCAATGAACTGTCACAGAATCCGTGCAGCTCCGCCTTAATGTAATCACTGATAAGGACAAGTCGCGGAATAACTATTGAGTTTACATAATTTAATTTGTTATAAAATGATTCCCATTCATAACAAAACTCGTGAGGTAGGTTTTCGTCCCAGTTAATTTTAATTTTCCATAAACGTTGTATGAAACATTTCGCAATTATTATTAAGGGTCCTAACAGACCCAAAGGGTCGAAAATGGCAGAGGCTATAGATAAAACCTTCCTTTTGGTTAAGTCGGTTGGTACTGGTTCTACTTGTAACTTATACCGTATGCTATCGTCATCATTTGACCACGCGAGTCCTAATACTTTATGTGTACCTGACCCTAGCGAAGTTAATTCGTTATTATCGGTAGATGCATGAGTAGAGTTTCTAATATGGTCCACTACAGTTTCTGAGTTGGACTTCCATTTTCTTAGGTGAAAGTTTGCGCCTTTCAAAATGTTATCTATTTGAACGGCTGTTTTGGCTAATTCAAGGTCGTCGTCCTGACCATGAATCAAATCATCCATATAAAAGTCTGAAATTATGACAGAAGAAGCTATTGGAAATGACTCTTTGTTCTCGTCTGCGAGTTGTTTCAAACATCGAGTAGCCAAGTATGGCGCACATTTCAAGCCAAAACTAAGCGTAGTTAATTGGTATGTCAGAAGTGGCTTGTTTGGGTTATCACGCCAAAATACACATTGTAAGTGCTGTTGTGTTGGGTCAATAAATATGTTCCTATACATTTTTTTTATATCTGCACTAATAACATATTTGTGTTTTCGAAATCGTATCAAAATATTATCCAAACTATCTTGGTCCATTGTACCCTTGTGTTGTATGTCATTCAAAGACTTTCCACTACTGGTTTTACAGGATGCATCAATAACTACTCGCAAAGGTGTTGTTGTTTTTTGAGGGTTCAAGACTGCGTGGTGAGGTAAGTAATTACAAGGCTCAGAGGTTGTTTTCTCAATCATATGCCCTGCATTTATAAAATCGTCCATGAACTCTACATATTTATCTTTAAACTCTGGATTTTTCTCAAATTTAGATTCTAGTGATCGAAATCGTTTGTATGCAATTGGTAGAGATGACCCGAGACTTGTGACAGGCTCCTGAAGGGGCATTTTGACAGTGAAATTACCATCAGCTGTTCTTGTGTGTGTCGCAAAGACATCTTCACAATATGTGGTATCATCATTTGGAGATTTCATTATCTGGTCACAGTCTCTCAAAAAATTATTTGAATTAAGAGTGAAATTGCATCTTACTTGTAAGGGTTTGTTTACTACAGAAACGCAGCCTGAAACCACCCAACCTAATCGAGTTCTTTGTAAAATTGGTAAACCGTCTCCGAGACAGTGTTGGCCAATGCATAGTAGTTGGTAGAATAGTTCAGCACCGATGATGATATCGATTTCACCCCCTTTATAGAATGAGGCGTCTGCAAGATTAATTCGTTTAGGTATATTTAGACCCTGCGCACTTGGTAAGTACGAAGGCAAACTACAAATGTTAGGTACAATAAAGCAAGACAAATTGGTAGAGAATGTATTGTCCATTGAGTTTACTTTTAGGTTGCACAATTGGTTAATTTTGGTTACATTTTCATTAAACCCAATGACCTCCATATCTAATTTTTGTGCCTTTAAATTTAATTTATTAAATGCACTTTGGGTAATATAATTTGACTGTGAACCTGAGTCCAACAAGGCTCGCATTGTATGTAATTGGTTATTGATATCTACTACAGTTATTTGCGCAGTAGAAAGCAAAATCGCTTTGTGTTGAATTGGTAATTTGTTATCAACCGTGCCTAAAGTGGTGTTGGTTATTTGTTGGTTTGTAAATAAGTTTACTGATTGAGATTCAGCATTGGTACGAATAGGTTCTGGGTTATACATAGTTGATAACTGTGGCTGTGGTAACGTACTCGGTTGTGGAGTGTCATTTTGAGTAATATGTAATAAAGTGTGGTGCTTTCGTTTACAGGTTCGACAGTTCGAAGATTTGCAATTTGGTAAGATATGGTTTGAACCTAAGCAGTTAAGACAAAGGCCTAATTTCTTAATCAATTGGATGCGTGACGGTACTTTCAGAGCCAAGAACTTTGAGCATTGGTTGATGTAGTGACTCTCTTTGCAATTAGGACATTGATTACGACGGGTATTGGTATTGTTGTTAGGTGGTACCTTACTCTGAGAGCCAGGAGAGGACGTGGCCAGCATGACCTTCCGCGCCGAGGTGGAAGGCTGTTCACTGGAACCCGTACCTGCCTGGTCCAGTGTCTCTTGAAGGTCAGCTTGAGCTCGCAAAAACGACTTAAATTCCTGTAACGTAGGTAAATCACGTGAAACACTTTTTTCCTCCCATTTACGTTGCATGTGCGCTTCAAGCTTAGCAGACAAGAGAAAAATTACTAATAGATCCCAACCATCAGTACAAATGTTGAGTGATTTTAGCGTTCGCATGTGCTTAGATATGTTGTCAGCTAAATCTCTTAAAGAATTGGCATTAGTGGGAACATTGCTAATGTTAATAAGAGCTCTTAGATGGTTATATACTAACACCTTTGGATTATTGTAGCGCTCACACAAAAGCTGCCAAGCTATAGCATAGCTCTCCTCGGAATACTCCAATGAGCTCACAACCTCCAGCGCACTACCCTTCAAGCAACCACGCAGGTATTTAAACTTCTGAATGGATTTCAAACTTGTCTTGTTAACAAGCGCATCAAAGGTGTCTCTGAATTCAATCCATTGCGTGATATTGCCTGAAAAGCTTGGCAAGGAAATATCAGGATATTTAATTGCATTTGAATCTGGAAAAATTTGAGAAGCATTATTGTCCTGGTTTGAATTGGATGAAGCATTATTGGGTTTATTTTGGTTTAGGTAATTCTTTGCCCTAGCCACTGACTCGTAGTAGGAGTTCTCAAAACATTCCCTCTCCTCTAACTCTTTATCTATATCTGTACTGAGAGTCTCAATTCTGTCCTGGATTTTTTCGAATTTTGAAAATACTGTTCTAACCTTGTCAGTCCGTAGCTCGAGATCTATGATCTGTTCAGCTGAAATTGCCTGGGGGTCCAATTTGGCTAGGTACTTTCTGAACAACGTTAATTTGCCCTTTTCAGACCCCCTTTTCTTTATCAGATCTCTTAACAAATCATGCTCCATGACTGTGGAAGCGCTGTCAGAGTCTGACGCCATGATTTAATTGAAAACAATACTATGAACCAGGTAAAATTGTAATAAGTAGGTTACGATAACACACCCAAGTAAAAAAATAACACCAGCCACTTACTTGAAGACAATTACCACTCGAATACCTTTATGACTTTCCTTCTATTTGGTTTTCCAATACAGCAAACGTTGGTTTAGCAGAATGTTCGTAGAAGTTGTGAATTCAACAACCGTTGGTACGCCGCGCGTGTCCTCCGCTCTCCTTGATTGGTATTTTCCGAGAATCTTCGGATTTTCGAGCTGGACGCTGGACTACACGGCCAAATAAGACTCCATCATGAGAAAATGCGTCTTCTTAAGGGTCACCAAATGATTCTGCATAATATTTCGTAGTAAGAAGAGATCAAATGAAACCATATTTTTCTTCGGTTGACGGAAAAGTGACGTTTTATTCTTTTGTTTTAAATTACTTTTTTCTGTCCTTGACACTAGCATAATGTGTGGATGAACATTCTGAAAATTTCCTGTGAGATTGTTACCCGTGCCATGAAAGATAGTTAATAACTACGGTGAACAGCTATAAGCTCAATACCAGCTCAAAATCTATTTAAATGTTTTTATGTGAAATTGTAAACAAAAAACAAAAGCTTTTTTTATTTAAAAAATCTTAGTTAAGCCGGTTTCCCTGTGCTGTGACTTTGACACGGTTGAGTTACCCTCAACTTCCTTGATACAATTTAACGCATATAATCTTGCAAGTTGATGTTGTGTGATGTTCCGTTAACTCGAGTGGGTTTAAGGTCTTCGGAGTCGTTTGAATCTTCCAAGATTTACAAGTATCTATGGGGGTGGGGATACTGATTGATGGTGCTTGGGCGTGCATGGGATGGGAAGGATTTCCATGTTAAGTTTTTATGCATTCTGATCAAAAAGCATAGAATTCCTCCTACTCATACATTAGTGACACGTTAATGGCTCTATACGACTGGGTCGTATAGGACATTATTGATTTCATGGTTCGAATTTCTAGCTGTCAAGTTAGCAAATTATATCTAAAATAGTAAGACATGGGTCTTAACGCGACGTTTATTAATGAGTTACATTATGTACTCACGGCTTGACGTTTCGGCTGCTACGCTGCAGCCGTGGTCACAAGCAGACTGGCGGCTCGCGGCGCGCGAAAGTTTAAAATCTTAAATTATACTCGAATCTATCTACTAAAGGTCACTGAGTCGTTACAAAATCTAAGAAATAATAACACCTATTTGAAATTTAGCAGGTAGGGTATAGACATCCGCTAAGAACGGATTACCTACCTATGAAACTCCACCCCTAAGGGGGTTTAAGGGAATTCACACGTACGAAGTCGCCGGCGGTTACTTCTAAATTTCAATTTAAACCTGAGTTGGAATTGTGTAAAGCAATCGTAATCATTTCACAGTTCATAATGTACGATAAAGTCATTAACTGACTGACAAAGCGTTTGACAGAATAATCGTACGGTCTGTCAAATGATAACGATTGCCTTACACAATTCCACCTCTGAATGGTCTATTCTACATAAGGTGTCAAAGCAATAGAACAAACTAATCACGTATTTTAATTAAAACTACAGCACCAAATCAAACTCAAGACAGGCCATAAATCGTCCCAAGTTGAGCGTTTAAACAACTAAGCATACGCGATACGGCAGTATATCCCAACTTCAGACAGCGGCATGACATGTATCCGAAGTTTTCATGCCAGCACGCCCGGCATTTACCCACCAACATGTTTTAAGGGTAAAAAGTTGGGGAATCACCCGCTTTTTGTTTGAAGCACCCGAATTTTGGAGTATTCCGTATATGCGGAACGGGTCAGGCTTCTTATGGGATTAATTCGTTTGAATATGGCGATGGAATGTCACGGATTTAAAATTTTGGGAATTAGTTCGCGTTTTGAAATAGATGAAAGGCGACGTTAATTAGGTTTTTCGTGAAAGGAAATATACTTGTAATTTAACCTACTTTGGTAAGAAAATTCGTGCTTATTAAACGAACCTGGGAGTTTTTCTCGGTCTGCGGTTGTTACGAACTAAGTAGAAAACAATAATTAATATTTCATTATGTTTTGCACTAAAGAAAATTGTTTGCAGTTTATTATAAAGTGAGTTTGCCTTTAAGTCGTCCTTTTTAATTACCAAAGTACCTACTTCCATTCAGTTGAAGTAGGCAGTTAGCTACTAGGTGTTTCTAAGAATTTCATTCACGTCAAAGTAAACACATAAAATTAATTGAAAAATTCATACTTAGTTTACTGAAGAATATTCCAATAATCAACTACCAAATTAAAGGTAAATTAAAATGTGCCAAAATTGTTTTTTAAATGTAAAGTACGAAAAGTTAATATTAAAATTGAATGATTAATACACTGAAATTCAAAATGAGGATGACATCCATACAGACGGTTCCCGAGAAACAGAATGTAAATGATAATCCGTGGAAATTCACTGTAATGTTTTATAATGGTCTATTATATTTCGCCAAATCATTAAATTTATTTGATGATAAAACATTTCATTCCCGCGTTTGGTTAAAATTATCACGATCTGGGCAAAGGTTCGCGAATTATTGTATACTAGCTTTCCGCCCGCGGCTTCGCCCGCGTGGAATTTTGTCTGTCACAGAAAAACTTTATCGCGCACATCCCTGTTTCAAAAACCGGGATAAAAACTATCCTATGTTCTTTCCCGGGACTCAAACTATCTCTATGCCAAATTTCATCAAAATCGGTTGCGAGGTTTAAGCGGGAAAGCGTAACAGACAGACAGACAGACAGACAGACAGACAGAGTTACTTTCGCATTTATAATATTAGTTGGGATTCCAACACTAAACCACTTGACAACACCGATCGATTCCCGCCACCGCTCGCTACCGAATTGGAAACCGACGCGACACTCCGCAAGTCCTTTAACCAGTGACCGGCATCAAAAGAGCCACCGCATTAGTCTCGTGAGCAATTAAGTTTTAATCCCCCGGGCTCCGGGATCGATCCCGGATTAATTACTACTGTTGCTGCGATCCGATTGTCAGTGAGAGTGGATCGCGATGATAGCTGGCATTGAGTTTGAGTCATCGAGTTTGTGAAATGAAACTGTAATGTCCCGGTGTGAACTGTGTAACAGGGGCATCCCAACTCTTCCCGTTCATTTGTTTCAGCCCAATGACGTCCACTGCTGGACTAAGATCACCCCCAAGGATTTCTATAACGATCGGCCCTGCGCTACCGCATTCAAGTTCTTCCCGCGATCCACCAAATCGTCGGTCTACCTAGTGGGGGCCTGACCACACTAAGTCTTCCGGCCTGTGGTCGCCACTCTAGAACTTTCTTTCCAGCAACCATGTGCTCTACGAGTTACTCTTCCCGTTCGTTTCAGCCAAATGACGTCCACTGCTGGACAAAGGCCTCCCCCAAGGTTTTCCACAATGAACGGTCCTGCGCTGCCCGCATCCAGGCTCTTCCCGCGACCTTTACCAGATCGTCGGTCCACCTAGTACTCTTCCCACAAAAATAAAATAAAATCGCACAAATATTCGAGCACCATGCCTATACCCAAAATATCTGGCTATCAAACTAAAATACAATTTAATATTTTCCTCCTGACGCGCTGTCCAGTGTGATTTAACCTCTACGTATTTTTGGTGCCACAGTGTGTACCTTGAAGTGCTATCTTCCATACTTACGATGGCTATTAATTAAACCGAATTTTATGTAAAAAAAAAACTACTTAGTATAATACGAAAGAGTAACACTTAGACTTACGAAACAAGAAATAAGAGTGTTGAGCTTTTTATATTCATAATATTTTTTCATTTATTTGTCGATATAACCTCCCCTTCTTTTTAAAACTCTTGAAAGAAATTGGTCTGAGTTACATCTCTAGTCATATATTGTGTCATATACGTGTACGAGTACATAAACAGACGTTAGCTAATCAGAAAATAATTTATCACAAAACCACTCATAACACAACTACATAAGAACGTCGAACTTGATCTGCTGTACATTATGTAAATAAGTTGTCTATTGAATCAGTGTTCGCGTGGATGATAAATGCTTCTTGGTTAAAGGCTTCGTTATTTATGCCTTTTAGGTGCCAAAAGGCAGGTTGAAAGAGCTCGCTGAAAGGAACCAGTTGAAAATGTTGTACGTACTCTTTTCGTTGAGGGAATAAACACAAAGTGTAAGAAACTGGCTGAGATTTTAATGAAGAAATAAGTATGAACATTATTTTTGTCTTCAATGATTTAGCAGACAAATAGATGCTATAGCGATTAGAAGACTGAAATACGAGAGCTCGTATGTCCAATATATTATTTTACAAAATCCAGAAAGCTCAACCAGTTTATTTATTTCAAACTTATATGCACATAAATCACAGCACATAAAGCGAACTTAATGCCATTCGGCTATCCGTCTTTCTGTTACCTGAAATACCTACTATTCTTGAACCAATATTGACGATTCTTTGCATAGAGATAGATTGAACCTGGGGAAATATCAAGGTTGCTTTTCATCATGAAAATATAATAGAAGAAGCTGAAATAGAGTTAAAATATGGGAAATCGATCATTTCTCTGGTTACTAATGAAAAAACTGCTATTAAAAATGTTCTCAAACGGTATAATAAAGTATTTTAGTGATAGGCCATTTTTGAATGGATAGGTACGTCTGCAATATCGCTCACGGTTTTACAGGAGAAGCCGCGTGCAAAGCTAGTGTCAAATAAAGCACATTAAACGGGCAAATTCCCCATCCCCGTGCGGTAATCAGTGCTCAGACAGCCGAAAGTATCGGCCCACATCTTCAGAAGCCGAACAAGTTGCAACTTGAATATTTCAAGACGGGGCTTAAGGACCAAATTTAACAGCCAGACCATTTGTTTAACCCTCGCTGTACGAGGTGGGGTGTGACACACCCCAGTCCTTTAAAAATAGCCACAATTTTAAAAATTTGCAAGTGCTGAATTTGAAATTCTCAGTAGCTGGAATTATGACACTGCTGCTTCGATCAGCGTTGCAAAATCAGTCCAGCGGTGACTACCAACTGAGTTACATGCCTTCAAAGTGCGTGTGGGTGTCACACACCCCACCTGGTACGGGACGTTGTTAAAAAGTTTTAAAAAAAATCTAACAGTTTTGGTGTAATTTATATATTTTTAGCTTTGTCAATTGAATAAAATTCAATACAAATATTATTTTTCGTGATTTTTACGGTATCTGAAATTTTCAAGCACTTTTAGTCAAATGAGATGACTTTTAGTGCGAATCTGGAAGTTTAGTACTGAGATCCGAAGATGTATGTGAACATACACTTATGGGCTACAATTTATACTTGGTGATACAATTTATGGGCTACTGAAATGGAATAAAATATTTTATAAATAAATTAAATTGTTACGCTCCCATTTTATGCATTGAACATACTCATTTTCTTTCATCAGTTGTGGTAAATTGAAAACCGATGATCAAAACAAATTTATACCCTTCCAGTTTTTAATTGACTTTTAAATTATAAGTAAATACTTGTACTTTGTTAAATAAAAACGGTTGTCATAATTAAAGGCACTAATTAAAAATTATACATAGGAAACTGATTCCTAAATTACAAGAACAACGGAAATTGTGTCTTTTTGTTTTTTTATGATAAAAATGTTATAATACATATTTTCAGCTCAGAGCATTTCTTAAACCTAATTAGCATACGTAAATAATCAATATTAAATATTAAATTCCACCTAAAAAAATGTTGAATGAAAATTTTATCACTTTGTATATTGGGGTGTGTCATACCCCACCTAGTACGGGACGTAACTTTTAGTCACCTCGTACACGGAGGGTTAATAAATAAAACCAAAAAAAAACAACTTCGTTATTATGCTTAGTAATAAAACTGAAGCTAATCCAGATTTGTCCTGAAAGTGTTTTTAGTTACATTAGCCACTGCTTGAACTGACATCAACGACGTTAATTTATTTAACAATTAGTCTGTTCGTACACAGTAAGATAGTCAAGAAATAGAAAGTACTTGTTATAATCCCGATAAAGAGATCTCTTCCAGTCAAGAATATAAAGAGGTTTGTAGGACAAACAACTGATTTATGAAGTTAGATTTTTTTAGAAATACAATAACTAGCATAATGTGTGGATGAACATTCTGAAAATTTCCTGTGAGATTGTTACCCGTGCCATGAAAGATAGTTAATAACTACGGTGAACAGCTATAAGCTCAATACCAGCTCAAAATCTATTTAAATGTTTTTATGTGAAATTGTAAACAAAAAACAAAAGCTTTTTTTATTTAAAAAATCTTAGTTAAGCCGGTTTCCCTGTGCTGTGACTTTGACACGGTTGAGTTACCCTCAACTTCCTTGATACAATTTAACGCATATAATCTTGCAAGTTGATGTTGTGTGATGTTCCGTTAACTCGAGTGGGTTTAAGGTCTTCGGAGTCGTTTGAATCTTCCAAGATTTACAAGTATCTATGGGGGTGGGGATACTGATTGATGGTGCTTGGGCGTGCATGGGATGGGAAGGATTTCCATGTTAAGTTTTTATGCATTCTGATCAAAAAGCATAGAATTCCTCCTACTCATACATTAGTGACACGTTAATGGCTCTATACGACTGGGTCGTATAGGACATTATTGATTTCATGGTTCGAATTTCTAGCTGTCAAGTTAGCAAATTATATCTAAAATAGTAAGACATGGGTCTTAACGCGACGTTTATTAATGAGTTACATTATGTACTCACGGCTTGACGTTTCGGCTGCTACGCTGCAGCCGTGGTCACAAGCAGACTGGCGGCTCGCGGCGCGCGAAAGTTTAAAATCTTAAATTATACTCGAATCTATCTACTAAAGGTCACTGAGTCGTTACAAAATCTAAGAAATAATAACACCTATTTGAAATTTAGCAGGTAGGGTATAGACATCCGCTAAGAACGGATTACCTACCTATGAAACTCCACCCCTAAGGGGGTTTAAGGGAATTCACACGTACGAAGTCGCCGGCGGTTACTTCTAAATTTCAATTTAAACCTGAGTTGGAATTGTGTAAAGCAATCGTAATCATTTCACAGTTCATAATGTACGATAAAGTCATTAACTGACTGACAAAGCGTTTGACAGAATAATCGTACGGTCTGTCAAATGATAACGATTGCCTTACACAATTCCACCTCTGAATGGTCTATTCTACATAAGGTGTCAAAGCAATAGAACAAACTAATCACGTATTTTAATTAAAACTACAGCACCAAATCAAACTCAAGACAGGCCATAAATCGTCCCAAGTTGAGCGTTTAAACAACTAAGCATACGCGATACGGCAGTATATCCCAACTTCAGACAGCGGCATGACATGTATCCGAAGTTTTCATGCCAGCACGCCCGGCATTTACCCACCAACATGTTTTAAGGGTAAAAAGTTGGGGAATCACCCGCTTTTTGTTTGAAGCACCCGAATTTTGGAGTATTCCGTCTATGCGGAACGGGTCAGGCTTCTTATGGGATTAATTCGTTTGAATATGGCGATGGAATGTCACGGATTTAAAATTTTGGGAATTAGTTCGCGTTTTGAAATAGATGAAAGGCGACGTTAATTAGGTTTTTCGTGAAAGGAAATATACTTGTAATTTAACCTACTTTGGTAAGAAAATTCGTGCTTATTAAACGAACCTGGGAGTTTTTCTCGGTCTGCGGTTGTTACGAACTAAGTAGAAAACAATAATTAATATTTCATTATGTTTTGCACTAAAGAAAATTGTTTGCAGTTTATTATAAAGTGAGTTTGCCTTTAAGTCGTCCTTTTTAATTACCAAAGTACCTACTTCCATTCAGTTGAAGTAGGCAGTTAGCTACTAGGTGTTTCTAAGAATTTCATTCACGTCAAAGTAAACACATAAAATTAATTGAAAAATTCATACTTAGTTTACTGAAGAATATTCCAATAATCAACTACCAAATTAAAGGTAAATTAAAATGTGCCAAAATTGTTTTTTAAATGTAAAGTACGAAAAGTTAATATTAAAATTGAATGATTAATACACTGAAATTCAAAATGAGGATGACATCCATACAGACGGTTCCCGAGAAACAGAATGTAAATGATAATCCGTGGAAATTCACTGTAATGTTTTATAATGGTCTATTATATTTCGCCAAATCATTAAATTTATTTGATGATAAAACATTTCATTCCCGCGTTTGGTTAAAATTATCACGATCTGGGCAAAGGTTCGCGAATTATTGTATACTAGCTTTCCGCCCGCGGCTTCGCCCGCGTGGAATTTTGTCTGTCACAGAAAAACTTTATCGCGCACATCCCTGTTTCAAAAACCGGGATAAAAACTATCCTATGTTCTTTCCCGGGACTCAAACTATCTCTATGCCAAATTTCATCAAAATCGGTTGCGAGGTTTAAGCGGGAAAGCGTAACAGACAGACAGACAGACAGACAGACAGACAGACAGACAGAGTTACTTTCGCATTTATAATATTAGTTGGGATTGGGATTGTAGTCTTTATGTCTAAATTAATAAGGGCATTGTTGGAGTTACGAGTCTCAGCTGGGGCCCGCGAAATGGTTAAGAAATTCCTTTGCATTTTGGTGATCGTCTTAACAAAAATAAATAATGGTCATTTTTCTATGGCGATGCTACCCAAATATGGGCAACGCTTTGACTTTTCAGAGGTAACAAGTATCATACTAAAACAACAGCTGTGGGTGCAGGTGCAGGTTTGAACCCCGCAGGGGGCAAATATGAATAAGAATACCAGCATTTTATAGTCGACTAGCGGCCGCTCGCGACTTCGTACGCGTGGATCCCGTTTTACCCCCTAGGGGGTGGAGTTTCGTAAAATCCTTTCTTAGCGGATGCCTACGTCGTAACATCTACCTGCATGCACAGGATCGGCCGTTGTGAAAATCCTTGGGTGGACATCATTTGGCTGAAACGAACGAACGAACATGAGTATTTTTAAGTATACTTAGACATTGTAGTCCAGTAACCAATGTGTAATGCTCCGATTCGTTTGGGGCTAGATGTGATTTTAAAAATAGAAGATTCCGACTACATTCTAGTAATAAAACATACCGTGGTGTTATGAATTTTTAATATCCGTTCTACGCTGCGAAAACCAGCTGCAAAATTGAGTCTTACTAATATCAAAACAGTCTCTAAACTTTATTAAAATTAACGTTAAAGTCGACCAATATTTTTCACACTTGACCTGCTTCCATAAAAAGTCACATCATCGGGTGTTGACGTTTTCCGCAAAGCTATGTGCGTACTACGAGCCTAGAAAAACACTGAGTAAATGTAGGCAGACTTGCTACTGTAACATTGATAGAGATTTATTGCGATTTATTTATCAACCGTTTTTAAAGCAATTCTTACATGTAGAATTCTATCGCATTTTGACGATATCAAGCGTCTAACTCTCAATTTGGGTAGTCTTTGCGATATCCAAAGCATGTGTTGAACTACACCGTGCTGTAATACGTTTTAGCAATTGTCTAAGGCTGGGTTGCACCATCTTACTTAAACTGTGACAAACGTCAAAAATCTGTCAAACACCATACAAAAAGCACCGGTTATCGTTATAGTTACGGACAAAGTTAGGTGGTGCAACTCAGCCTAAGTAAAGTATCGAAGTATTTAAAAGTTTAGCGAGTGTATCGATGTGCATTTATTTTTGCAACTAGAGATATGGAAATAATGTATTGTACACACATTTTGGTGACTCCATGTACCAAAATCATGTATCGATATGCATTTTGGCTACTTTAATCGATATTCATCATCATCATCATCATTTCAGCCATAGGACGTCCACTGCTGAACATAGGCCTCCCCCAATACTTTCCACGTTTATCGATTGGTAGCGGCCTGCGTCCAGCGCTTCCTTGCTACCTTCTGGAAGCCGCGTACCGGAAAACGCAGCGTGGGACGTCCACCTTCAAGGTGGACCGACGACATCGTAAAGGTAGCATCGATATTGCGACTAGCATTTTCAGTTAAGAATCTTCTTCGGTAGCTGTAATGAACTTCCAAAAATCCACAGAGCCAGTAATCGTCCCTGCTAAAAGTAGCTTGTCTGTATAGCCTTGAGTGCCGGTCAGATTAGGTTTGTGTCCTCCACATCGGAAGGTTTTCCTCCTGCACCGGACTACTGAATAGGAAATAATGCGACGTGGCATATTGCCTTTCGTTGATGTTGGTTTTTAATGAGGAAATACGTTTAAAAATGCATTAAATGTAACATGAAGTGATGCTTCTCTTATTAGAAATACAATGATCCTCTAAAACACAGACTGTATTCTGTAACACTACCTATTTCATACTAAATTATTACATTATGAATTTTCAGATTGCTTTCTTTCGTTGTTTCGTTTCAGCCAAATGACGTCCACTGCTGGACAAAGGCCTCCCCCAAGGTTTTCCACAATGAACGGTCCTGCGCTGCCCGCATCCAAGTTTTTTACAAGTCATAAAAACTTGACAACAGGGAATGACTATTTGACCTTTTAACTGTTTAGATTCATTTTTGCAACAATGTATTATAACGTTTTTATCCTTTAAGTTTAGGTATGTAACATAGGCAAGAGCTAGAGTTTACTTACTTCTGCATAAATGACATTGATTTTTATTTAAAAACGGTAGAGCTAAAAGAGTTTTCAGTTCTTTTTCAATATTTGGGAACATCAAATCGCCACATTCTTCCTACATCCACAGCTTACGTTTGAGGTCGGCGCAAATTTTAAACAAATATTTTGTGAGCTCTCCTACCTGTGGGGGAATCCATTTTCTTATAATTCTCTTAGCGGCCCAAGTTTTTAGAAGAAAAACAAGAGATTATGGTCGTAAGAGATATTGTGCAAGATATACGTTCCACCGTTTTTATTATGCAGGTGGTTTATGAAGAATGAAGCAAGACTTGGGAAGCAATTTCGAATTTGTTTGACCTTGTTTTTATCAAATCTATGTGACAAATTGACTTAATATTAAATTTTATCTATTAAATTTGACATTGTTATTATTATTGTGACATTAATTTAATTTGAATCACGAAAAATTGATTCTGTTGCATGCCGATATGGTATGATGTAGCTGAACAATATATTTTTATGTGACCTGTATGTACCTACATTATGCAATAAATGGTATGGATTTTGATTTTGAATTGAAATTGATCTATAAGATTTTAAACTTTCGTGTTCCATTTCAACTAAAATAGAGAAACACGGGTCTGAACGCGACATTTTTAAATAAGTTACATATCGTCATCATCATCATAATCATTTTCAGCCATCGGACGTCCACTGCTGAATATGGGCCTCCACAATGGTTCACAATGGTCGGTTGGTGGCGGCCTGCATCCAGCGCCTTCCCTATGCCTACATATCGTCAGTGGAAAGGAAAAAATGCTAAAGCGCAACTTTGGCCTATATATTTTTTCCTTTTCGCTGACGATAAATGTATTCACGGCTTGACGGGTTGCTATGCAGCAGCCGTGGTCACAAGCAAGCATTCAAAAGTCACGTTTACAAGTCATGTAAGTTACTTGAGCAAAAGTAAAAAGTAGGGCACTGCGTAAACACTCATTAAATGTTTTGCAAAACAGTAGGTATTCACATATTATTGACTCTACTAACGTTTCACGTATAATATTACCAAAGTGACTACTACTTAATAACAAAATTAATATGTATGTCAGGAAAATAAAACGTCTTTATCTCAAGCAAATATCGTTAGCTTTGACATTAAACGCGTTAGATGTTCCCAACTAACTGTTTATTTAATTATGGACAAGTCTTGGTTCATATTCAAGGGTTTTGTTAATAGACTAAACACAACAGCCAGCCTAAATATTATTAGAAACTATTATAAGTAAGTGTAAAAAAACAATCAGAGTTCACTTCTTTAAATAGCGATAATGCCCAACGAGTCACACTGTAACCGGTAACACTATAATTCGTTGGGAAAAAAATCCAGTAGGTATTTTTTGTTTTTTATGTGACAGAAGGCAAATGAGCAGACGGATCACCTGATGGTATGTCACGCTGACTAGATTTTTACTGCTTACTATGCTTTGTAATATTATAATATTAAAATAAATCGTTTATAATATTAAAATAAAAAAAATCGAGGACCGACAACCTGATAAAAGTAGCAGGAAGGCGCTGGATGCCGGCCGCTACCACCGTGCGATGTGGAAGTCATTGGGGGAGGCCTATGTTCAGCAGTGGACGTCCTATGGCTGAAATGATGATATTAAAAAAGACGTCAAAAGAAGTTAAAATTAATGTGGTTTATGTGGTGAATACCTTTTAAACTGCGATCTCCAACCCGCCTGCCAAGCGTGGGGATTATGGCAAAACCCTCCACTATATTGGAGGAGGCTCATAGTCCAGCAGTGGACTGTAAAGGGCTGTTGATGATGATGTGGTGAATGGGTTTGTGGTTCTTTCATGGCTGTGGCCAAGAGTTGGTGCTGTCAAGACGCTGGTAACAAAGTTGTAGAATGGACAATTGGTTTAGACGCACTTCAAAGGCTTTACTTTAAGCTGTATTTGGTAACGTCAAAATTTCACTACATAATTTACGTTAAATCTAAGAAATTCAAGCACTTTCAGTTGCCAACTGATCCCTGAAAATGACTCTTAAAACCTACTACTACCTACCTACGTACTCTCTTCCAATTTTTTAATTATAAAAGTTTCAAGTATCAACTGTTGGTGGACTTAAAATCTTTAAAAAGGAAAGCGTTTAAAATTCCGTCTAAAAAGTATTTTTTTTGGAAACACGGTCAAAGCAATTGGCAGATATGAATATTCTATAAATAAAGTGTCAAAAGCTATAAATATTTAACACCTTAAATTATTAATTCACAATCTTTGACCAAAATTGTATTATACGAAACATTTTATGGGTAAAATTGGTTAAAAAAATTGGTAAGATTAGTTACTTATTACTACGACTATAAGGAGAAAAGCCGAAAATGAATGAGCACCGTTGATTGGTATCCAGCGGGATCAATCGAGTTCTTGGAAGGAACCAGACATATTGCTTTAGTAATAGGCCACAAAGATAGAAAGAAGAAAAGAAGTTCAAAGTTCATCGAAGGTTCGTCCTTTAGTGGAAAATTACTGGAAGGCATTCAGATGTGAGTGAAATAGCAATTGTTGTATTTCTTGCAATTCGAATTGATAAGTAGATAGCGGAAAACTTCTGTAGATTTCCATTGAAGTAATATTACTGTACGTAGAACATAATGTAGGTAATATTGCAATTTAGATTTCTAGTAACGTGGCACACAGGGACAAGTCTAGTAAAACAGGCATTTTTCAATCAACTTTCATCATCAATATCATCATGTTATACCTACTAAAAACGCTGCAGAAGCATCATCATCATCATTTCAGCCCAGGACGTCCACTGCAGGACATAGGGTTCCCCCAATGACTTCCACATCGCACAGTTGGTAGCGGCCTGCATCCAGCGCCTTCCCGCTACCTTTATGGTGTCGTCAGTCCACCTTGTAGGTGGACGTCTCACGCTGCGTTTTCCGGTTACGTGGCCTCCATTCCAGAACCTTGCTGCCCAATTGGCCATCAGTTCTGCAGAAGCATGACTTCCCTAAATTACTCTATCATCTATAAAAAATATTTCAAGGTCCAAAAGAGTGATTTTTTTATGTCTCTTTTCTTCTAAACCTGGACATTATGACATTACTAATACACTACATACACGCTTTAAAATATTATGCATAAACACGAAACATATTCGAAAGGAAATTGTGCTCGTATAATTTTTATGGGCCCCAAAGTATGTACGTGCCTTGTCCATGTCATCTTCGATGGATGATGCGGTGTTTTATTGCTGTACTTACCGAATGATATGAATTTAGACATTAAAACGAATACTAATGTTATAATACCATCTATGTGTATTCAGAAGGGTTACTAGTCGTTTACGAAACGCTTTGTAAGCTCCATTGATCATTTAAAATACGAGTATGACGTTTAGCACAAAATAACACCTGCCACGAAACAGTGACGTAGGTAGGTACGATTTACTTTGTGAAAAAAAATGTAGACCGTATGAACGTATTGATAAATCCAGTATTTAACGCGAAATCAATGGCTATACTGATATTAATTAACCTTTGGATACTTAGGCTGAGTTGCACCACCTAACTCTAACGGTAACTCTAACGGTAACTATAACGATAACCGGTGCGTTTTGTATGGAGTTTGACAGATTTTTGACGTTTGTCAAAGTTAAAGAAAGATATTGCAACCCAGCCAGCCTTACTATGTAATACAGTCAGCTTCAAATACTTCCTCACACCCAAAAAAGTCAAAATGTTTGCAACACGAGGTTGTGTTGTCAATTTTTGGCCATTTTAGGTGTCACCAGTAACTAACTATTTGACGCTGACTTTTCCAGAGTTTTTACGATCTGTCTATTATTGTTTGTTTACCCATGCTTAATTGCCAATAATAATTTGGATGTGAAATTATTTTCTCATGTAAGTAAATGATGTGTACATTTTAACGAGCATAAATATTATTTATCCCCTTTAATTAAACTCATTAATGGAACGGATTTCAATGCTTTTCAGCAGTGAACGTCCTTTTGGTGAAATGGTTGTTTACGAAATAATTTTATTAATGGCAACAAAATTTAACAGGCCGCTACCAACCGGGCAGCATGGAAAGCATTGGGGGAGGCTTATGTTCAGCAGTGGACGTCCTATGGTTGAGATGATGATGATGATGAACAAAATTTAAAATCTTACGATACGGAACTCTTCGTGAGTGATCCCGACTCGCACTTGACCGTTATTTTTCAAATACCCATCAGCATAAGTAGAACACTCAAAACGTATATCCCTCGTTGAACCTCCGTAATGCAGGACCATTCCATCACGCTTTAACTGTGTATGGAATATTCACAAAGCACTGCAATTGCAATCCTTTATGATTGGTTCAATGAACGGTAATACCACAACACAGTGGGTTGTGGTACAGTAGCACTTTTGTGCACAGTGTTGGACAGAAATAGACTATTTTCTTTTTCTTTCTTCTTTTTAATGGGTATTGTCATATGAGTGATATAATATTACCTAATTTAATTATCCATTCCAAGATAATATCATATTGAATTTTAATCCTTTTTCGTTCGTTCGTTTCAGCTAAATGACGTCCACTGCTGGACAAGAGCCTCCCTCAAGGATTTGCACAACGACCGGTCCTGCGCCGCCCTCATCCAGGCATCTCTCGCAACCTTCACCAGATCGTCGGTCCACCTAGTGGGAGCCTGCCCACACTACGTCTCTAAGTTATCGATGTTGAATTAATCAATTCTAGGTTTGTAAGTTCTATTCACACGTAACTCCACATAAACGGGCTAATTACTAATTTAGATTATGAAGTGTTAATAATACAGAAGAGCGATGAAAGTATAAGTAAGTACGGACGTTATATTAAGTACCTACTGGACGCAGGCCGCTACCAACCGGGCAACATGGAAGGCCTATGTTCTGCAGTGGACGTCCTATGGCTGAGATGATGATGATGATGATGATGATAAAAGTATTAGGAAACTTCTGCTTTATACTGCTACAAGTAATCAAAACACTCACCTGTTCTATACAGTCCACCAGCGCTACGGTTTCCAGGGTTCCTCGAGATGTAGTTATTGTTCAAGAAATTGTTGAATCACCAGCTAAAATTAAGTAGGAGACCAAAGCTAAGCGCACCTTACAAACACACACTCCACAATATTAGTTCAAAATACGTTAGGTCTATTATATCGCGACATGGAAACTTTTACGGTAAAATTTTCCAAAAAAATAAAATAATAATATAATAGCGGAGACTCCGGTGACACGGCGACGTCCGGAGTGAACAACGATGAATCGTAAACTAATGAAGAACTCCGTGAATGCCAGCAAGATAAATTAGAAAATAAGTGGGTAGTTTCAAAAAGAAAAAAATATGAACACTATCTGAATAAACTGATACCCCTAATAAAAGTTATACGCCTCTTGCACTCTAATATAAAGTGAAGTTTTATAATATGGAAAAGTCATTTTGAACAACCGTTCAAAGCTTGTGTAACTTTTTATTAGTAAGGGAAGATGGTACCAGTTTAAATAAATTACTACCCGATATTAATATCTATTTCGTTGTTTAAGTTAGGAATTTCTTACTATTAAGAACTGAGTTCCCTTACTTATTTTAATCAGTTTTACATCAATATACATAGGCCACCACCACCTTCGGCCGGGAACAGCTGTGTGCTCCTACCTGTTCCCGTCGCCACCCGTCCTGGGGGGCCTATAGGGCCCGCCATGTAGGCGGACAATCGCCGGGAGGGACTGTGGTAGAGAAGGCTTTGTCCGGAATCTCACAGTTCCTTCATACTTAAGGCGAATGACGGAGCACCGGGGTCTTTTTAGTGGGTATGCCTTTGTCCTTCTGACTTGGTGAGCCCCACATAACCTACCCTGTCTCCGCAGGGTAGGTATGCAATTCAATGCATTTTTTCCCCGAAAAAAATACAATTTAATCTACCTACATTATCTTCTTTGTATAAAAATCAAGTCTTCTGCACTCTTCCACGTTGCGCTAATACAATGTTCAGAAATGATACGAGTATAATGCTCACTGAGTAAAATAAACACGTTTGAAGAATTCCTCTTTGTTTATTGGATCTTGTTTTATATGAGTGCTCACGGCTTAAAAGGACAATGTTTTCTTTTCCCAAATGATCAGTGTACCGTTATGCCTTTTAGATAATCAGGTTGATAGGTGTCTTATTTAGAATGTAAATACTAGACTTTCGTCAGAAGAGAGAGAGGGAGTTCAACTCTCGAAATTATTGAATTTGAATTTGAATTGGTCTATCATTATCATAATCTCAGCCATAGGACGTCCACTGCTGAACATAGGCTTCCCCCAATGCTTTCCATGTTGCCGGGTTGGTAGCGGTCTGCTTCCAGCGCTAGGCATTGTATTACTGATTATACGTCAGCTTGTATAAAAGTTACGTTTTGATATTTTTTCTCCATTTTATGAGTTGTAGCAACTAAAACACAACCGTAAGTCTACTCGTATGTCTAATACGTCATGTCATGTCATGGCATAAGCATACAATGATTTATTGGTCTGTTGGAGCTCATTACCAGACCAATTTAGGATTAATCTAGGACTTTGTTTCTCAAACTTAAAATGGTAAACTTCACAGGGCTAAAAAGATTTATTATGTTCAGACAAAATTAATAGGTTTCACGGCACATAAGGTTTACTTTAAGGTGAAATATGTCTATTTATAAAGAAGTTAAACTTAAGATTTTAACCAACAATAAGTTTCAAAGTAATACGTAACAATTTTGTTTGTTTTAATAATAATATTATGATGATACGCAGCGTGGGACTTCCACCCACAAGGTGGACCGACGACCTGATAAAGGTAGCAGGAAGGTGCTGGATGCAGGCCGCTACCAACCGTGCGATGTGGAAGTCGTTGGGGGAAGCCTATGTTCAGCAGTGGACGTCCTGTGGCTGAAATGATGATGATTATGATGATGATTTAATATTGCTTTTTTATTTGTTCTATTGTGTGTGGAACAAAATGGTCGTTGCGTTGATATACTAAAACAGAAATAGGTGAAGCTTTATTTCTTTACTTTAAAAGATTTCGAAATAGATTGAGAAGCTGAGGATTTGGGAAACATCTAATTTGCAATTCTAAGGGATCGTTATATTCGCTGTTGTTGGCTTTGTTTAGTGGCTGAGATTTTAGCCGAAATAAGAAAGTGTATTTTAAACTCAATTTATTTATAAATCAGTTCTAAAAGTGAGTACAACAACGACAAGTTGTTTAGGTAACTCTTGACTTTGAAATAATTCTAAATTGTATCTAAGACATTTCTTTTGAAAGATTTTTAGAATACTTAGGTCAGTTTTTTTAACCGTATTATACATAGGTACATAACGGAGGATATTTTGGAGATAATCTTGTTTATAATATACCTACCACCCTCCTTACAACAGCAAATGAATTTAAGTGTTTACAAGATTTTGTTATGAGTATAAACCGTCAAATACTGGCAAAGTGGGATTTTATGAAATTTCACAAGCAATGCCCTCTTGAAGATTCTTCTTGGCAGTTCATAATCTGACATAAAAGCTAAGTAAAACAAACTCTTTCTTTAAATACGTTTATTATCGCCTTTAAGAACGTGACACCCAATGACAATCTTATATTACATATAATTTATATAATGCAATACGAACTAATAAACACATGTATCACAGAACAATTTGATAGTGCTTGAAATTGACCATTTTTGTTTAGAAGTGTGGACGAACACTAAAATTAAAGATAGGACACAGAAATACGATTAAAGGTCAATAGGGAGACAATATTGTAAACATAATTCAGAATCATTATATTTATTTATTTTAGAATATTTTCACCCTATATGTGGGGGTTCTTTACAGTTTGAGAATCTCAGGTGTGCTCTATTTCAGCAATCGTATGAATGCGTTCTCTCTCTCTCAGTTTAATGGCAAAGAGACATTATAACCACAAAACTCCGATATAATCTAAGACAATGAACTCCAAATAAAAGGTAGTTTATTTTCTACTTCCAAAATACTCGTAATACAATACCAGTTATTTTTACAAAAAGAATTCTTATTAACAATATTCACAGCCTAATGATCTCAAAAGTAAATACATCTTCGTTTGACTAATATTTGTGTCCGAAAATAAGACGTAGACTATTAATACAGAGAGTTTGTTACGGAATAGAAAGAAATTCTGTACAGAGTTACAATATAGGGTGTTAGCAATAATTTGAACACATTTTTCAGATAATTCATGAAAACTATTTTGCGTATTTAATGAAAAAATAACTGTCATGTTGATAATTGCAAGTTAATAGCAAATCAAGATAGATTTTTCCATATCTCGGAAAATGAAAACCTTTGATTTTACTGTCACTTGCACACTGAGGATTCCGTATCATCTGCTTTTTCAATTTCTCGGAAATTAATAAGCCAAGTCGAAAAGAGAAAAGATAAAAAACGGTCAACAAAGTTGAAGCTTTATAGGTTCCTTTATTTATTTTGGGGCACGGAACCCGAGAAAGTAAAGCGTATTTTTCATCTGTCAGTCTATTTGAAATATGAAATTTTCTTTTATTTTTTTCTTTTAGGTGTTTAGTTTTCAAACTCCAAATATTTTTCCAACACACCAAAAGTTCCATCATGTAAGATATCTTCTCTTCAATTCCGAAAGTACTCAACATAAATAGGCTTAGTGATTGTATCATTAGTTTCGTCCGACATAAGTAATATTTCAATTACTTTTTACAAAATAGCTTTTTCTTATTTCTTCTCCCGTTTATAAAAGTAAATATTATTATTATCTATAGTTTATCTCCCTATTACCAAAAAAAAATTATTTTAGGTGATAGATTTTAGTTACAATTTAGATGTTCGACTAACTAGCTTGCATAACTTTATATACAATATACACATAAGTATAGTAAATCTTAGAATTTGGCACGACAGAAGTGACTTAAGAAAATACAGTCTATGCATTTCAAATTATAGTTATACTCATAATTTCATATAGATAAATATTTTCAGAAGCTAAAAGTAATGAAGACTCAATTTTTTTCATTGACAGTAGTAAAAAGTCTATCAGTATTTTCTTCACTATTTCAGGCTATGCCACTTCTCAAAATATTAAGATGATACAAAAAAAACTAGGTACGACAACAAATAAAAAGATTCGCTGACCGTCTGTAATATCAATTTACATACAGCTGACCAATTTTCTTCCACAAAACTTATAAAATCAACTCACACAGCAGAAAAAGATGGACAACAATCGTTCATATCATAATAATAGTAGTGACTTAATGCGTATAAAGTATCCTTTGTAGTTGGTTCGATAAAGCCAATATCAATGGCGAACTATCACCATGTAACGTCACTTCATCAGGAACATCACATGGTATCTTATGGAGACGCAATAAGAGCTAGATTTCAACAAAAATGTGCCTGATGTACTGTCTGTACAACGCAACCCTTCCATATACCCTATTAACGCTCGACCAAATGGGGTCATATACAGGGTGAATGAGAAAGGGGAGCAACCTTTGAAAGTACGATAGTACAGCAATAAAATAATTTTCAGTAGTGATCAATTTGCACTCACGAGGCAAAATAAATACTTGAATATTTACCACAATTTCAGGAATTACGTTTTATTTCCTACTGTTTCTATTTTTGACCTCAATCTCCATGAAAAGTGGTCAAATCTTGACACACTTTATTCAGAAAATATGCATTCAATTTATTAAAGGCAGTCGAATTGTAAAGATTGCAGAAAGATAGAGATTTAGAAAGAGTGATTTTGTTGCAGTCAGTATAATGGGCATAGAAGCAGATCACTCGTATGTGTTGAAACGTAGGAATACATATTATGACACCCGGATTTATTAGCGTCACAATGACATGTAAACTCTGTGACTAGTTCGATTTCAAGTGAACCAATCACAAGTTTCTATCCGCGAGTATGAATTCATACTTAAATTTGATTTCATAGTACAGGCCTATGACTTTGAACACCCTGTATTCGCCAACCTTATATCAATTACGTATACATAATATCTATGCTTATTCGGAAAAATCAGTGGACCATTGATATTGTGTCTTTTCCCGAACAAGTCGTTGGTTTATTTTATGGAGGACCCACGGAATATCAAACAGTTGATGATTCCTGAAAGTAAGAGTGGTTTCCGTCAGAGCGAACATGTGTAAAAAATTACAATTTAGTTTGTTACTTCTTCACGTCTAAACGGCTGGAGCGATTTGATATAGAGTTAGCTGACACCCTGGATTAACACATAGGCTACGTTTTACCGCGAGTGACACCGCGGGGCACAGGTAGTAAAATATAATTGTCATTACTATTACTTGTCAAAAATTACATTATTATTTTACAAGCTCAATATATTGATGTTACCACAACTTGTTCCTTTCATAGTTACTGAAGTCAATTATAATATTTAGTAGTAGAAAGTCAAGAGCTTATTCAAACTTAAGTTCTCAAGATAAACATTAAGGCTGAGTTGCACCACATAACTTTGACCGTAACTATAACGATAACCAGTGTTTTTGTATGGAGTTTGACAGAATAGGACGTTTGTTAAAGTAAAAGTAACATGGTGCAATCCACCTTTAGTTAAGTTTTCTCTTGGTATGTTGGTAGAGAATGCTAGCAGCAAGAAAAAATATTTTTTAATGTAGAAAAATAATGTTTTCAGTTTCAGTATTATCATTTGAAACGCATAGACTGTTCTAATAGGTGAGTTATGCTATAAGAGGTTTAACACTAGCACGATGAAACGTATATTGAATCCAACTGAATGACAATATACAAATGAGATCGCTATGCTAAATGGAAGTGATACAAAAATATACTTTACAAAGGTTTGTCATAGGACTCCAAGCAGCTCTCTTGAAATGATGATATTGATTCATATTAATTTATATTTTATATCAAATATTTTACTTTTCACAGTTATTAAATAGTTATTATAACAACAATATTTTGGAACAGATACTAACTTAAATAGCGTTACAACCACTAATATGAACAAATATGAGTGTTATTTGTTGAAAGAATCATTTTTTTATTATACCAGTTAATCGATTTTGCAGATATTCATTACATGAAACTGTTCATAGAGAAATTAATAAATGGAGGTTTTATTTCATGAAAAAAGTACAGACGAACGCACATTAAGGTTAACATTGTGACATCTCATGTATAGCTGTTAACAAAGCTATTTTGCAATAATTGAATATGCTGACGACTGTACTTAATTTTCAAAGTCTAAATTCCCAAATATTATCAATATCATCACAGAAATTATATCAATAATATGAAAATGCCGCGATCCTGTCAATTTCGTTGCATAAACTAAAAAACTTAAATTATTAATAATAATTATTATGTAACATGAATTTTATTAACAACGATTTAATTACCTGTTTAGACTTTATATACGTTGTTTTTATGATATATGGGGATTATTAATATATTTTTTAATTTGAGCACGTAACTAAAAGTTATTATTCGCTTATTTTTACTTCAATATGTCTTTTAAGGCTAATGCATATACAATTGATTTTATTTTATCTATTAGTAATCCCCATAATTTTGCTTTAGCTCCCACTCAACATTGTAAATATAATTACAAATTTTCGTGACATAAAACATCGAAATTCAGTGCTTGCTATTTATTATAATAATTCTGTCATTAATTATTATTATTATTATTAATTGATCACCCTTGCTTGCTATGATTATAATTTTCACATTGCACCGCCAAAAATAATAAATAGTATTATGAAGTGAAAATTATTGAATATTATGAATAGCAACGACGAAGTCATAGGAAAAATATGGTTTTCAAATTAAATCTTCTTCTCTAAATCCAGGGACTGTGGTAAATTGCCAATAATAGTAGACTAGAAAATATGTACCCAACTTTCGTACAAAGTCTTCATAATTTTCAACAGGTTTCTCAAAGAGTCTGAGACACGTGAAATTTCGAAAGAAATAACAATATACTTTTAGTACGTCAATATTTCTTTTGTTCGACCATAAATATACAACACAAAGCTCTCGCTGCCTCTGGAGACGGTGTGACGTGCACAAAGCGACTGCTTTCTTTGAACATAAACAATATAAACAAGTGCATATCGGAGGCCAATGCCACCGACAGGATAGGATTCAGTTTCCAACTAAAATAAAACTCGTAAAACTCATTTATTTTTGCAAATAGGCTTTTAAAAATCTGGGGGCACGGCAGTGCCCCCACCAAGTCGAGCAAAAAAGCGGCACGGCCGTACCATCCTTTTCTCGAAGCAATTCAGGCCATTTTCGACCGCCTGTAACTTCGTTGTGGATAAAACTAGAAGGCTGAAATTTCATTAGCAATGCAGGCATTGTAAAGACACGGTATATTTCAAATTTCATTCAATTTGAACCAGTAGTTTAAGAATTATAACGGGTCAAAGTTTCTTAATTTTGTCACTCACTGACTGACTGACTCACCGATCATCAAAATTCTAAGGCACTTCTAGCAGACCTAGAAGCTTCAAATTTGGAATATAAGTAGTGTTTGGTGTATGAATCAAGGAAAAACTAAAATATTTGGGGGCACGGTAGTGCCACCGCCAAGTCGAGTAAAATTTTTCAATTTCGGTCCAGTTTTCTAGATACATAACTGCTGTCTACAAAATACAAAAAGAAATGAGATCCCATCAAAAACAATACTTGTCAAAAAAACCAAGTCTCGCAACTCAGTTGTTCTACGGTAAAAAGTTGTGAGATCCATGTAATACCAAGTCCAGGCCAGGAAATCTTTAACGTTTTATATAAATTATTGACTTGGCCATCGCACTAAATAATTTAATTTACACGTGTTTTCATGCGATGGCCAAGTCAATATATTTATGTAAAACGTTAAAGATTTCCTGGCCTGGACTTGGTATTACATGGATCTCACAACTTTTTAAAAACTCATTAAAACTCATTTATTTCTGTAAATAGGCTTAAAAAAAGCACTTTTACACGTCCCAGTATTAACCCTACCACTGCTTCAGGACAATAAATGGGCCAGTGCTGAGAAGAAGCAGCGCAAGAAACTCAGTCACCATTGTCAGCCTCTTTTTCAAAGGTTTACATGCTTTAAAATGTACAAAGTTATAAATATTTATGCGAGCTAGGCAGTAACGTATCCCAAACATTTTTATCTTTTAAATAATCATCGACTTTATAGTAGCCCTTTTTCATTAAGGTACTTTTAATATGTGCTTTGAATTTATGAATGGGTAGTTCTACAACAGTTTGTGGTAATTTATTAAAGAATTTAATACATTTTCCCATAAATGAATTACCAATCTTATGCAATCTGAAATTTGGAACGGCAAGTTTATTTTTGTTTCTTGTATTAAAGTTATGCAAATCGCTCTTTTTCGTGAATTGCTCTATATTTTTGCGGACATATAAAAGGTTTTCATAAATGAACTGTGAAGCTACTGTCAGTATGTTTATTTCCTTAAAAAAATCTTTCAAGGAAAATCGGGGTCCAAGGTTATAAATGGCCCGCACTGCTCTCTTCTGCAGAACAAACACAGTTTCAATGTCCGCGGCTGAGCCCCACAACAATATGCCGTATGACATTATACTATGAAAATAGCTAAAATATACTAGCCTTGCCGTTTCAATGTCAGTTAATTGCCTTATCTTTCTCACTGCAAAAGCAGCCGAACTGAGCCTTTTTGACAAAGTTTCAATATGAGGACCCCATTGAAGTTTAGCATCTAAAGTGATTCCCAGGAATGTTGTGGAATTTATGCTATTTAATGGTTCATTCTTCACCATTAATTGCGTGGAAACCTGCCTCACATTAGGTAAGTTAAATTTAATGCACTTAGTTTTGTTTGCATTTAACAATAAGTTGTTAACAGTGAACCAATGTATTTACCGTAGAACAACTGAGTTGCGAGACTTGGTTTTTTTGAGAAGTATTGTTTTTGATGGGATCACTTTTACACGTCCCAGTATTAACCCTACCACTGCTTCGGGACAATAAATGGGCCAGTGGTATGTATACATTATTGCAAGAATCAACACAGCCCGCACCAGTCAGTTTGCGTTCTTTGCTCATGCCCGCACTGTTAGATCACATGGATACAAAATGATTTAGAGATTAACAATGTTGTTTATACATGATGTGCGCTGCGTTCACTTTTCCCTGATCGCAGACCGCAGAATGCATCCATGTGGCAAATTCTACAATCACCAAGTTCTAAGTTATGTAAACTTTATACATATTATAGCGATGTGATAAGTGGAGAGAATATCATCATAATCAGTAGGGAATTTATTTAGCTTCCACTGGCAGAGCACCAAGCCGCCTTATTGAAGAACGTATCGCAATGACAGTCCGGCCGCCGTACTACAAGACGGTGCTGTTTTTTATAACGGCGCTGTTTTTTAAATTGGCTAGCTGTAATGTAAAACGGCGGATTATACAATCCGTCTGCGACATTTACATCATCAAAGCTACATTTTGTAAAAATATAAACAGCACAAAATAACTGTTAATTCTCAGACCATTGAAATAAACTTCGAAATTTCCTAAATCAGTTTGTAAAGAAAACTCTAGAGACCTAAAGCTTACTCTAATAATATAAGCAACTTCTGAACACAAATATTTAATCTGTACTCAGCTGGTCGCCATGTTTCAAATGTAATGATATTGAAACTTATTGTAAGGGTGCGCTTATATTTGTGGATTGACCTTTATATTGTTTTTTGATAGATTCATATTCATCATTTCAGCTACAGGACGTACACTGCTGAACATAGTCCTCCTCCAATGATTTCCATATTGCCCGGTTGGTAGCGGTCTGCATTCAGCGACTTCTGCTACTTTTTGAGGTCGTCGGTCTAAATTTTAATAGATTATTAAGGGAGGCCTTTGTCCAGCAGTGTACGTCATTTGGCTGAAACGAAGGAACGAACTAGGTGACTTGTTAGGCTAACTGGAGGGGTCCAGGTACAAATATTACTTGATTTAGGAGTACGTTCACCACAATACTGTTATAATTTGCACCGCCTTTCTTTCTCGGCTTGACCTGTGGTTGACTGGTAGAAAATGCCAACCGGCATTAAGTCCGGCACTGTACAGTGATTATATGCAAAAAGTTTAAATAAATAAATAATCCAGCAATTGACGTGATCTAACTACCAACTGAGCTACTTTCTGAAAAAAAAAAACGTAAATATTTAATGTGAAGTAGACGCGCCCTAACGAAAACGAATATAATTCAGTAGCGAAGTTCTCTTTGCTGAAATTTGTAAACTCATTATGTGTATTATGGCTCCAAAAGACACAAAAGTCTTGGAACTCGTAATACGTGGATTGAGTAATGTTCTAACTTGCTATGTCAATACTAACTTTGTATGTAAATATACAGACGTGCTCGCGAACTTGTAGTGAGGAACACCACGTCATACTTTAAATTCAAATTCGAATTATTATTGTAAATTTAAACCCTTTTCAGAACCTATTACACATCCCAAAAGCTCTATCTATCACCACTTTTAGACAAGTTATTAATACAGGCTGGTCTGAGAAGGAGAGTGGAATCTAAATACATATAATAACACAAAAGTGACTGACTGACTGACAACATAGTGATCTATCAACGCACAGCCCAAACCACTGCACTGGACGGATCGGGCTGAAATTTGGCATGCAGGTAGATGTTATGACGTAGGCATCCGCTAAGAAAGGATTTTACGAAACTCCACCCCCAAGGGGGTAAAACGGGATCTACGTGTACGAAGTCGCGGGTGGCCACTAGTTATAGAAATAAAATACTAGCGACCGCCCGCGACTTCGTACGCGTGGACCCCGTTTTACCCCCTTAGGGGTTGAATTTTGCAAAATCCCGTCTTTGTTAGCACCTAAGTTCTAAAAGGAACCCCCATGCAAAATTTGATATTCCTAGCACTTGTAGTTTCTGAGATTTCGTGATGAGTGAGTGAGGCAGTCAGTCAATCAGTGACCTTTCGCTTCTATATTAGAAATGTGCGTGCTGCGTGGTTAAAATTTAGGGGTAGGAACTAGTTCATTTTATGTACAACATACGCCCCCGACATAACAGCTATGAAAGTGTTATTACATTTTATTATTTCATCTCCGAAGGTCGTTATTTTTCACGTAATAAAACGGCAGCTGTAAAGCATCGAAAATAGAATTTGATCGTAAAATTGATATCTTCATGTTAATGGATTCCCCTGACATAGTGCCGAGGCTGTGCACTCTGACGCGCGTGTAACAATATCTTATTTGTTTCATTCGATAGGGGGACATACGTGAATAGTATTAGTGATGGACCTGTGAAATATCGATAGAAATAAAACCTTAACCAGGTTGATTGGTAACCGATTGAACTGAGACAAAAGATAAGTTCTAAACAAGAAAAAATCTTTGATATTTTTGTGGACAGTTTTTTTTTATCCACAACGAGGAAGCTCTTTAAAGCCTGGTTTAGACACTCACGATAACCGCGCATTTTCTGGGCAGATCAAACCATAACCGTATAGTTACAGAAACCAGGCTTCGCCAAACGTCAAGGGTCCGCGCTATGTTTCACAATGTGCTGTACCATCGCTGTACAACACCACTCAGCGATATAGCGCTTTGTACGTAGCTAGGAACTCATTCTGTTTAGCAATGCCTTAAAGCAAATTGCCTGCGAACCCTTGTCAATATGATTGGGCTTTATCGTCAATTTGCGCTGAGTGCGTAATAGCATTAATAGCATTAATGGATGTACAGTTACATACTCGCTTAGTAATTCGTAGAAAGATTTTTACTCGACGTTACGATGAAACACATTTAGTAAAAATTTGTGTGTGTTAACAGAAAAACTAAGTGTAGAGAGCTTTTGTTTAAATGATCTTTTATATCCGTATTGTTAAGTAACACCAAATTCACAAGATACATTATGGGTTTTCAAGTAATTATTAATAGAGCTATAAGTTTCCTCATATTTAAATTTTCGTCTATCGTAGCAACATTATCGATACCAAAACCATCGACAACGTGCACTGATTACCCTACTTCTGGCTCGAACGAGCCTGGTAATAAATCAACCTTCATCTTTTGTTTACCTTCCAGAGTTTCTGTAAAGACAAAATTTTATACGGAAAATGTACGATGAAACTTAGGCACGAATACGAATGTTATATTTTTGTTACCGTTTCGCGTCGCGCGGAATATTTTTCTTGGCATTTTACATTATGTAGAGCACTTAGTTATTAACATAATCAGTTTATTTGGATTGACGAGCTTTATTTAACAGTCTGTTTGAGTTTTGGCGTACCTAATGGAATGCTAAATTAATTTAAGAGGAGATCTCTGGCTGTAGGATAAAGGGTAAAAAAACTGGAAGTTGAAAATAGAATTTATTAGGAAAAAAATTCGTTTCCCTAGACCTCATCCTTGTTAATATAGTATTGTTTAAATAAGAATAATGACTTGTAAATAGGTTCTTGCCATTACTGGAATATTAAAAAGCAACGTCAATAGAAGTCAGCAATTCTGCGAACCTCCTTAAATTACAAAGAGAAATAATGTTGAGATCTCTGACATGGACGAGAAGACAATCTTTACAAGAGTCGGGGAATATTGCTTAGGGGGTTATAGAACTGTAAAAGGAGTTAAGGGAAATCCAACGGTGGATTAGTGGGGATAATAAACTTAACCATGGTGAGCTAGCATCAAGGGTGACAATTATTACCTAACTATGCTCTACTTTCATCGGCTGTACCGATTAGACTTCACTCAAGGCACTGTATTTAGAAAATATATGTACTGACGACAAGCACGCCGCTATTACCATAACTGACTCCGTGATGGTTGGACACGAACCTGCAACAAAGAATTTTTTTTAGTTTATTTACTCAAGACTTTGAGCGTAAAGTATGATACCTACAGTATCGTATTACCATGAGAAAAATCGTATAAGCTCATGCAAAAAAGTATGAAATACGAGCAGAGCGAATACCTATACCAGTTTATCCACCAACCAAAATGTTCGTTCACGGATCCTCTTGGTGGATTCACTTTAATTTGAGAGAAAACAAGTTTCACCTCCTCATCATCATCATCATTTCAGCCACAGGACGTCCACTGCCTCCCCCAATGATTTCCACATCGCCCGGTTGGTCCATCCAGGCACCTTCCTGCTATCTTTATGAGTCGGTTCACCCTCTATTTCACCCTTACAACTAGGCTTTTGCTTACCAGAAACCGGAAAATTTAAGGTCGGGATAGCACGATGCTAACGGCCTTCAGTTATGTTTATGGCTCCCTTTAGAGTGCCTTCTTGATGCTGTGATACCTCAATCTGCTTCGAGGCCTGGTCAGGATTCCTAATCCTCATCCTCTCTATTGAATAAACCAATGTGTTAACAAAAACAAAATAAAAAGCAACAAAAATCATAAATTACGCACCCCACCGACTACAGGCTTTTTGTCGGCCAATAGTTTAGTCGGATAATCAATATGAACATGACCGTTTCGTCATAACAAATTGGAAACTGTCCAAACCATCTGCCGACTAAACTGTAGTCTGCGAGGAATCTGAAGATAATTTGTCACTCACCAGAAGCAGTGAACATAGACAGATGGGGTGATCTAGCCACCACCAGGCTAGCGTTGGTGGACCTTATATAGGGGGGCCATGTTGGCTGCATGGCGTCGCATCGGATCGCCACGGAGCCCCTGGTGGTGTTCACTCTGAGGCGGAGGTACCGCCAGGTGCTCCGGAGACCCCACTCATCCGGCGCTGACACGCGGGTGTAGTTAATCGACCATGGCTCCACCTGTGGGAACGCTAGGGTTTGAGTATTGATATTCTTAACGCACTCATTTGTGCGAAGTTACATTTTACATCTATATCACAAATGTGTATAGTAGGTACTTCACGCTCACTATTATTTGTGGATATATTTAGACACACATTGCTGTTAATGTACTTAATAAATTATTAATTAATCTGTCGCTTCGTCTCATAGCAGAATCTCTTTTCATCGTACATTAGGGAGATCTGTAAAATTTGGCCTCTAGTTGCTTAAGGTAAATTAAAAAGGGTCGAGCTCATAATAATGATTATATCCTACTTTTATGTCACTGATGATTAATAAAATTACGACTGTATGTGGCGAAAACCACGCCATAATACAATCTAATCCTCACTTCACACACAAACGTAGCTACTAACTCAAGATGCATAAATAACCCTCATAAAATGTCCCTGGACCCCTCACCACATGAATAATATAACGATCACCAACACTTCCTTATTCTAAATCACACACAGAGCATTTTTCCGCTGGCCAAGGCCTGCATATCAAGATGGGGACAAACATTTCGTTAGAAGTTCAAATTTCATCTACAAGTATTTCGATGTGAACCCTGTTAAGCATTCACCAATGTTTGTGTAGTCCCACAAATGTTTGTCAAAGCGATGCGTGAAAAGGAATATTTTCATTTACAGCCGCTTTACGGCGTGTGACTTTTGTATTCGTATGTAAACTGTAACAACTTGGCTCTTTTTTTTTTGCTACTGATGTATTTACGCACTGAGGGTGGAGTATCTAACTATTTCAGCAACAGAAAAATGGGTTCAAATGTCAACCCTAACTTGTGACTGCTTCTATTTGTTCGCTTAGCTACTATAGCACACTTGTGGATGCAGTGACACACCCATTATAATTATGATTATCATTATCATCATTTCATCATGTCCACTGCTAAAAATAAACCTCCTCCAATGATTTCCAGATCAGCCTGGTTGGTAGCGTAAAAGTAAGAACTTTTATGAAGTCATATATCCACCTTTTAGGTGGACGTCCTATACTCTTTTTGCCGGTGTATAGCCTATACAGTTGCATATCTATATTAGTAGGGAAAGCCATAGAAAATTCTCACCTTCTCTTGCTTCCCATCGATGTACCACACGATGTTCGCAGGCGGCATGGCCGGGACTGTGGTACAGTTCATAATAACGTCTTCACCAAACTGTACGCTGCTCGGCACGCCTGATATGACTGGATCTTCTTTGAGGATCACTGTTTCGAAAAAACTAACATTGTAGAAGCACAAAATGTTTAACAAAAAAGGATCTTTAACTCTAATAATCTAAGAAATCTAGGCTATGAAAACAACTAAGCTGATTATGAAGTAAACTTCACTATTGTTTCTCTAGCCTTGCTCAGCTCGACCTTGGTGGAAAAAATAACAAGAAAAAACACAAGGCAAGAAATGTATTCATAAATTGAGAGCAAAGCACGCCTGCTAGAAATAGACGAACGGCGCGTTAGATATCAGAAGATTATGATTCAAACAACAACTGTCCACCTATCACAACTACATTACATAGCACCGTCCTTAGCTTGACTGTCATTGTACGCCGCTTATAAACCAGTTCCTTAAAAATAAATAGTCAAAACCAATATTTCTCAAAATCAAGATCAAAAGGACCATCAACTCACCAGCCACAGTCAGATTCTTCGTCTGCTTCACGACAGCGAACCTCGGGCCCTCCGTGGAGACCTCGCAGGTGAAGGATATCCTCGTGTTGTACGTCTTCGGCAGGACCACGGTGATGGCGCAGCTGTGCAGGTTGCAGGAGCCCTTGGTTACCTCGCCCAGGGTCGTGTTAAAGGTACGGGTCGGGGGCTATGGGAAAAAAAATTGGGTTAATAAGTATACCTGAGTAACTTAAAATATAAACCACTGTTAAGAGAGTTTGCTGGCTTAATAAGAGTACTCGTTTATTTAAATGGACTGCCAAGGAGTCTACTCCTTCTACAAATCTAACTAGAGGGAAGAAAAAAGTTCACAAACATACTATGGGTCGCATAAGAAGGCTCAAGGTCACCCAAAGGGTAATGGAGCGTGCTATGTTCGGAGTTTCCCTGCGTGATCGAATCAGAAATGAGAAAATCCACAGGAAAACCAAAGTGGCTGACATAGCCCCCAAAATTGCCAAACTTAGTGGCAGTAGCCGGGGCACGTAGCTCGGAGAGCTGATGACCGCTGGGGCAGAAAAGTTCTCGAGTGGTGATGTGGAGTAGGCAGGCCTTCCACTAGGTAGACCAACGATCTGGTGAAGGTATCGCAAAGCACAGGACCGGATCCTTGGGGAAGCTTTTGTCCAGTAGTAGACGTCTTTTGGCTGCAATGGGATAGAATAATGAACCATTCACCGTCTGCTCAGGCGTGAACCGGAATATCTCATGGTTCCCGCGGTACCACTTGACGGAGTGCAGCGCGGGGTCGTCTCTCTCGCTCACGTAGTGGCAGACGAGGCGCGCCTCCTTCTGAGGATCGCCGTATCGAGGAACGTCCAGTGACGTAATGTTGTGGGCTGTTGCTATCACTGTGGACAAAGGGATGGTTTTAGGAGACTATAGTTTTATCCTGCGATTTAGACTGCGAGGAAATGGTGCCCTAATTAATGCGCATATGCTATTCAGTGTGCTCACCATGAGTTTACGTTAGGTGTGCTCGTTAGCGAGTGCGTAAAAAAATGTACGAAGTAAAACCTTCGTTCTTGAAAGTAAGTAGTTCTAAAAGCGCTGTACAATCTGCCATATTATTATACATTTTTAATGTCATTTTTACGCAATAACTAGCGAGCACACCTAATGAAAACTCATGGTAAGCACACAAATGTGTCGTTGTATAGTATGTAACTAATAAGAATAAAACTAAAGTATTAGTTTATCCTATTCTCACGGTATCTACCTCACCACTATAACTTATCAGTTTAGTCTCAGTTACAGAACATTTACTGTTTAATTCACCAGAGAATTTGGCCTAAACATCCTGTGCTTGCCAAACGTATTGGAGAAGCCTGATATGCTCGCATATTTCTACCTCCTCATTTCTCCCATAGACGAGCTCTTATGACATCCACAGGGAGAATGGTCCTTTTTCTACTCTGCCGGAACCACACGGCTAGCAATATTTTTCTGACTTACTATTTATAATTTAAAATTTCCCCACTGTTCCAAACCAATTCGATTCAACCCAAACTCGGTGTTTGGCAACTTTTTAATCAGAACTTCGCGCAAAAACGAACTAGTTTATAGTTGCCATTAATATGCAGTTACGGATTGCATATTGTTACCGTTAGCAACTGTTGTGACGGGCGAAATGTTGCACAACAATTTGCGAACTCGCGGTAATTTATATTTGGGAAGTGGGCAAAAACAGGTGAGCATAATACTGTATTGTTTGCTCGTTTTTGTAAAATCCACAGGGATTGTTTTTACTGCGTGTTCTATGGTTTTGAACCCCGCCGCTTGCTGTGGTGAGCTCAATCGTAACAAAATCATATTTATATATTTTTCACAACGAATTTTAAAATGATGAAATTACTTTGAGGCAAATTGACAATAACCCGTTTGTTTCAAAAGTACAATGTAAAGTTTAACAAGAAAGTAATGAAACTGTTTAATATAAAATAATTACTTACATTATTACTCAAAGTTAATGAAATACGTATACCCCCTACGCAAAATTCACAAGGACATATTTCAATGTTATGAAAACAAAAATACTTACATTTAAACCTACATTAAACTAATTAAAAACAGCATCTTTTCCTCTGAAATCGAGCAAAAGGCTCCGCTATACAAAAATAAAATGAAAAGAATAATTGCACGAAGTAAAGTCAAAAAATTCCTTTCATCGCTACTCAAATACGTTTTAAACGTAGCGTCACACAAGGAGCTAACTTTTGTCCGTCGTTTTTCACTTTAATATACTGTTATAGATTAAAGTTTGAACTTCTAAAAGGGAATTTCTTTTTACAGCCAAAGCGGTTTACGAGCATTTTGTCCGAAGTAACACAGTTGAATAAGGTAACAGTAAGTTTTTTCTATGTATTTACGTCACGTCATAATAATGTCAATGTCACCCTCCTCGTGCCGCTCCCGTATCTCAGGCACTGACTGAGTTAAGCACTAGACCCATTAAATTTATTAATTTTATATTTATTTCAGAAAATAGTGGTAGCGTTATGTCCTTTTAGTATCTGCGTTTATTCTTGAATCAAAATTCATTTTGTGTAAAGTCAAATAATGTGAATCACATAATACAGAGTGATGCTTAGTATGCTTAGTAGTAGTTCGCTTACTATGGGCCTCATAAGAAGGCTCAAGGTCACCCAAAGAGCGATGGAGCGTGCTATGCTCGGAGTTTCCCTGCGTGATCGAATCAGAAATGAGGAGATCCGTAGGAGAACCAGAGTGACTGACATAGCCCGCAGAATCGCTAAAATCAAGTGGCAGTGGGCGGGGCACATAGCTCGAAGAGCTGATGGCCTCTGGGGAAGGAAAGTTCTTGAGTGGCGACCACGAGCTGGAAGACGTAGCGTGGGCAGGCCTCCTACTAGGTGGACCGACGATCTGGTAAAGGTCTCGGGAAGAGCCTGGATGCGGGCAGCGCAGGACCGTTCATTGTGGAAAACCTTGGGGGAGGCCTTTGTCCAGCAGTGGACGTCATTTGACTGAAACGAACGAACGAACGAACGATGCTTAGTGTTAATTTGTAGGTACGAAGACTCATAAAACTTAAACACTAATAAAATTTTGTAATAAGTTTTAGTTATAACAAAAGCTTTTAGTTGCTAAAAAGTAGAAGTACATTACATGTTCCTAGATGGTTCAAGTATTTCTTAAGTCTTTTGCAACTGCATTGTAAAAGAAGAGGACTTACTGCTTTACAACACTGTTGTAATACTACCTTACGTTACGTGCCAATACGGTTTTTAATAGGACATGCTGTGGAAATTCACTTTATCACGCCCTTCCGCACTTTAGCGCCTATTTTATGGTATTAAAATTTTGATTATGAGCCGTAAAGAGCGCCTTTGATAGGGCGTTTTCATGAAGGTAATTTGAAACTTTTTTTCTATAATGATTGAGTAATTGATTTTGATTTTGACCAATTTGATAAAGGACACGGTGTAGATGTGTCTCGGAAACAATTCAATACTATGGCTGGGTTGCTATCACCATCTTACTTTAACTTTGACAAACGTCAAAATCTGTCAAACTCCATACAAAAAGCGCCGGTTATCGTCATAGTTACCGATAAAGTTAGATGGTGCAATTCAGCCTAAGATTTGTAGCATTCGCGTTTTTTTAAAATTAGGTATATTTTTCTACAAAATGATATTAATTGTGTAAAAATTTTTTCACCTTAAGTATGTGCCCTAGCAGTCATTGTAAGTGATGAATTTTCCCCTTCATTGTCTTATTAAGATACCTAGTTATCTGGACAGGGTTACGTTCTAGCCTTATTTACTTATTTACAGTCAAAAGTATCTATCTAATCTTTGTTACAGCACAAACGAACCAAATTTAAGCACGTGGGTGTTACCTAAGTTCAAATCTGCTTAAGTTTCAGCCTTCCACTTCCATCAGCGACAAAGTACAGTCCCTCACACCGGAGCCAAACCTTGCTTTCTTAAGCCGTTGTAATAAGTACTAGTTTGGAACAAATTTTCAGAATACATGTACCATAACTGACAGTAATTCATAGTGCCAACACAAGCATCGCCAGCGCCGGGATCGTCTAAGAACAACAGTGGCTCCGAACTTAGTTTTAGTTTTAGCTGCGATGCGGCTTCGTTTTGGCGAAGATTACTGTAATGCTTTCGAACAAGAACTATTTAACACGCGTAGTGGATTTATAAAGTGTATTTCAGTTAATGATTTTAAGCTTTCGCGTTTCATTAGAGCCCGCAGACCAAAATCTACAGGTTTTTTGTCAGCCGATTTTTGGTCGGGCTGTTAATCGCTATGAACATGTATGACAGTACATTACCGATTCCTCATACAAATTAGAAGCTAACCAACTTACCGGATGATAAAAAGTCTATCTGCGGGGACACTTATAGTAATTTAAAACTAATGAACCGATAGGCGTTGGTCCGATTGATTAAAACGAGCATGTGATATGACGTATTTTAGCAAATAATCGATACAGTAAAAATAAAACTCTCAAGGAGAAAAAGGAACTTGAGTATGGATGCCGCCGTCGCCCCTTGTAAATATTCGCAGCGATATAAGTTTTAAACTGAGTGCAATAATCATTATCATCATCTCAGTCATATGACGTCCACTGCTGAACATTGGCCTCCCCCAATGCTTTCCATGTTGAGTGCAATACAGGGTGTTTGGTAAATGGGTATATGAGTCGACACTAGCCCATGTTAACATGGTTATGTAAATGGTATGGTGAAGTCAGAAAATTGATATCTTCATTTTAATTATTTTATTTTTTATACAAATCGGATTTTATAAAATTTATTTTGTATGAAAATTAAAAAAATTAAAATGATGATATCAAATTTCTGACTTCACCATACCATTTATATGCCCATGTTAACATGGGCTAGTTTCGGCTCATATACCCATTTACCTAACACCCTGTATAGCCACAATAATTTTAACATAATGTTTTCTATATTTCGAACGAACGAACGAATGTTTTCTATATTTTTATGTTTATTCTACCAGTTTCCTCCTACGGCTTTTCCCGCGTGGTTATCTATTTATTTATCGCACATTTCCTGGAAACAACTTCCCCTCAAGTTATTTTTAAGGTTCTTACTTCTCCGAAATTCAATCCATCTCTATGCCAAAATTCGTCACACATTCGTCGTTATGAAATATGGAGAGACATGAAAACTTTGGGGCTTTGAGAATGCTTTATCAATTATAAATAACTTGAAAAAATCGAACTGCCTAAGGCGGTAATTGAGAGACAAAGACACTGGATGAACCCGTCGAAATTTTCAAGTGTAATACGCTGTACGGCCAGCGTTTTCAAATTAGTTTGGTAATTTGGTTGGTCTGCAACCCACTAATATTTCTTGAAACCTTCCTAATTCAAGGCGTTTGCTCTAATAATATAGCTTGATCTTTGTCAAATACTATCTGCAAAGTAAACCTGCCCCATCCTTCGGGTTATATGGAACACTCAGCCCCTCTTTTATTTTTATTCCAACCCCCCATACGAGCAGTGATAAAAGCAGAAACTTTGCAACGAGTAAAAAAGTTAAGCTTTACGATCCAACGGGCGAGGAAGGGTTAATAAAAATAGTGTGTAGAAAAGTGTCTTTTTGAATAGCATGAATTTCTACAGAATCCCAACTAATCCCAACTAATATTATAAATGCGAAAGTAACTCTGTCTGTCTGTCTGTCTGTTACGCTTTCCCGCTTAAACCTCGCAACCGATTTTGATGAAATTTGGCATAGAGATAGTTTGAGTCCCGGGAAAGAACATAGGATAGTTTTTATCCCGGTTTTTGAAACAGGGACGCGCGCGATAAAGTTTTTCTGTGACAGACAAAATTCCACGCGGGCGAAGCCGCGGGCGGAAAGCTATTCTCCATAAAAGAAGGAAAATATATCGCCGTGCCTTTTAGGGTGATTACGGTATCAGAAAGTTCTCATATGCCAAGAAAATTCAAGTTAAATAAAATTACGAGGCCTTGCTTCTGAACAAATATTGAAAGAGAGGCTAACAAAAGTGACTGAGCTTTTTGGTCTTGAGCTGCTTGGTCTCGGCAATAACCCTTGTTATTGTTCGAAAGCAGTGATAGGGTGTTTATGGGACGTGAATTATAACTGATTTGCACGTCATGCTTGCTACAATGAATTTCAAGTTAAGATTTCACAGATACGGTCATGAACTCAGTAACCCAGTTATTATTAGGAAGCAGTCAGGAAGCGCGGACAGGATAGGCTTTTAAAAGCCTTATAAGACCAAAAAAGACAAAAAAATCCAACCGCCTAAGGCGGGAATCGAACCCATGTTTAGGCAGTTTGATTTTTTAAGTTAGGTATTTATAATTTTCAAATTAGTTTGAGATGCAACTCTTAACGCTAAAAATTAAATATCTAGGTTATCACAAACAATTATTAACCCTTAAACATGGTGCATCTTAAACTAAACCCACAGCTCTTAAATGCAACGATTCATTTCGTCGCTCCCACGCTACATAAACATCAACATCCAATTTATTTATGTTTATTTACGCTACAGAGCGAGGTTCCTCTCAACCCAGGAACTTTGCATCAAGTGGGCAAACTCACGGCTTTACATTAAAAGTATGAAATAAATATTTTAAAAGGAAAGCACTGGTTTGTGGTCTGGATTTTGTTTACTATCGCAAGTATAAATCAAAATCAAAATCAAAATCAAAATCAAAAAATATTTATTCAGTTTAGACCACAAGTGGCACTTATGAACGTCAATAGAAAATAATAAAAAAAGAAAAGGTAGCCCTTATGGGGCACTTTACATGTCTCCTTATCTTTTGGGCCCTACCAGCGCTTCGAGACAAACATATGGCAAGTGCTGAGAAGAAACGCCGGAACAAACTCAGTCACCACTTATTGCCAGGAATTATCTAACGGTAAGAATAGTCAAATTTAAGTACATCAAATATGTGCAGACTGAACTGACCACGCATCCTTGTCATCAATATAGTCTCGAACCTTGTAGTACCCTTTGGACATAAGGGTATTTTTTATATGTATCTTAAATTTGTTTATTGGCAATTCGACAAGGTTGTGTGGTATTTTGTTAAATATGGTAATACATTTCCCCAAGAATGAATTACCTATCTTATGCAACCTGAATGATGGAACAGCAAGTTTATTCTTATGTCTCGTGTTAAATGAGTGGACGTCACTTTTCTTAGTAAATAAATGTATATGTTTACGGACATACATAATGTTATCAAATATGTATTGCGAAGCCACAGTCAATATATTGATTTCTTTAAAAACTTCTCTAAGCGAGTCACGTGGTTTAAGACCGTATATTGCCCGAACAGCTCTTTTCTGTAAAATGAAAATTGATTCTATGTCTGCTGCTGAGCCCCACAGTAAAAGACCATAAGACATAATACTATGAAAATAACTAAAATATACAAGCCTTGCTGTTTCAACATCAGTCAAGTTTCTGATCTTTCTCACCGCAAAGGCAGCTGAACTAAGTCTTCCCGCCAAGGCAGCAATATGGGGGCCCCATTGTAATTTACAGTCTAGGGTAATACCTAGAAAGACAGTAGAGTTTATCAGTTCAATGCGTTCATTATTTACTGTAATATTAGTATTAACTTGTTTGACATTAGGCATAGTGAATTTTAAACATTTAGTTTTTTTTGCGTTTAATAGCAAATTATTAGTTGTAAACCAGTCTAATACTTTGGAAAGAGCATTATTCACGTCGTCAAATATTTCCTGACGCCTGTCAGTTTTAAAAATTAAAGAAGTGTCATCAGCAAATAATACTATCTCACAAAGGTCCTTTGAATAAAAAGGTAGATCATTTATATAAATCAGAAAGAGCAATGGTCCCAGTATTGAGCCTTGGGGCACTCCCATTTTTAGGGGGGCGCCCGAAGAGTTAGTTCCGTGAATATTTACTTTTTGTAATCTGTCTGAGAGGTAAGAGTGTAATAGGCTTAAGGCCTTGCCTGATACGCCATAATGTTCTAGCTTAAATAACAGAGTTTGATGATCAACACAGTCAAACGCCTTCGATAAGTCACAAAATACACCAATAGCATCCTTTTTCTCCTGCCAAGCATCGAAAATGTGTTTGATAAGAGCAACCCCTGCATCGGTCGTACTTTTCCCTTTTGTGAACCCATATTGTTTTTCATGAAACAGTTTATTTAAGTTAAAATGAGACAGTAGTTGATTGAAAATATTTTTTTCAAATATTTTACTGAGCGCAGGTAGTATCGATATAGGTCTAAAGTTGGATGGGTCACTTTTGTCTCCTGCTTTAAATAATGGTATGATTTTACTATGTTTCATCAGGGTAGGGAACTGACCTTCGTTAATACATTCATTAAAGATATGAGCTAAATGGGGAGCTATAAGAGGAATGATGGGTTTTATTATGTCTGTTGATATGCCCCATATATCCTCTGTCTTTTTTATATTTAGTTCTTTGAAAGTTTTTATAATAACTATGGGGTCTATTTGTCTAAATTTTAATGGGCTATTGCAAACATCAACACAACCCTCGAGAAGAGACATTGCCTGATATGAACATGAATTAAGATTGCTTGTTGTTATGATTGGTACATTTGAGAAGTAACCTTCGAATGCGTTTGCTACCTTATCATTGCATTTAATATACTTATTATCAATTTTTAATGCGAATGTGTCATCCCGAGATATAATTCTACAAGTTTCTTTATTAATACAATTCCAAGTAGCTTTAATTTTGTTGCCAGAGTTTTTAATTTTGTCACGTATGTAAATAGATTTTGCCATGGTACAAACTTGTTTAAAAACTTTTGAGTATTTTTTTACATATTCTATAAAGTCCGGGTCGCTACTATAGGCTTTTCTACCATATAATTCAAACATTTTTTTCCTACTAATATAAATACCTACTGTAGCCCAGTCACTGAATTTAGTTTTATTGTTTTTAATAATAATTGTTTTCTTAGGAAAAGTTTTATTGAACTCATTTTTAATTAATTCAAATAATTGCTCATATAAAATATTTATACTACAGTTAAAATAATGCAAAAGTGGGACCTTATTTGATATTTGAGATTTAAATTTGTCTTTCTGGGATGCAGTGACTGGTCTATATTCTATTTCCTTGCTCGATGGCACAAAATGGTGTTGAAATGACACTATTTGACCGCAATGATCAGAATTAACAAAATTTATTATTGATTTCTCTAGCACTAAGCAGTTACAGAATATATTGTCTAAGCAAGTAGCTGATGTTGGAGTCACCCTAGTTGGTTCAGAGAAAAGATTTAACAAGTTAAAAGATTTGAATAAATTTAAAAACCGTATTGAAAGAGAGGAATCTTCTATTATATTAATATTAAAGTCTCCACATACAACTACTTTCTTTGAACTGTTACACACTCTTCTAAGTACCTCTTCCATTGTGGTTTCAAATAATTCATAGTTACTAGATGGGGGTCTATATACACATACAATAACATAGTCGTCCAGTTCTGCACATGACAGCTCAATAGTTCGCTCAACAGAGAGAGATACAATATCTTTACGCTCTTTACATTTTAATTTATCATTGATTAATATTAGTGACCCTCCACGAATAGCTAACTCTCTAGTGAATGAACTAATAAGCTTATAATTATTAATGCTCAGCATTAGTTCATATTGCCTGAGCCAATGTTCCGTTAAACATAAGACATGAATATTCAATTCTTGGATAAATAACTCAATTTCCAAGTCTTTGCCGGAGAAGCCTTGTACATTTTGATGCACTAAATTAAGACCGTTAAATTTCTTTGTACCCGAATTTTGTATGCCAGAGTTATCCTCTATTGTCTTACGATGTAATTTAAATTATGATTTGGAACAGATTCCAAGGGTCGAACATCCATGTTCTGCTCAATAAAAGCAGTTTGGCTAGCCAAATTAATGGCTAAATATTTAATAAAATATGATAGCGAATTCGCTATTCGTCTTTTACAATATTTATTTAGATAATTATATTTATCTATTGTCAATAAACATTTATTTTTTAAATAATTGTTAATGTCAATTACATGGAATTTGCATTGATTATATGTCAGTGTATTCAATGTCAAATTCAATTTATATCTTAAATTATTTTCCTCCTGTGGCAAGCTTCTACTGTAGGGGAATGTGAACAAAATTATTTTATCTACATTAAGTAAACATAAGCTATCAAAAATATTTAGTAGGTCTTTTTTGCCTACATTGCCCCTATTTCCTATTAAAATTACTAATGTGGAATTTATTGAGAACGAATAATTTGTTATTTTTCTCATAATTTGTAAATAGGAAGCACCCGGTAAACAATGGTTGATTACACTTTGTCCCAAGTAACTATTAATAAGTTGGCCCATATTTTTGCCTAACTCATCACTGAACATTACTATGTTGGTTTTTTCAATATTTTTAGTTGGGGAGCCGCTGGTAAATGTGTGTGATATCCTAGGACAGTAGTCTTTGTTTAGGGTGTTTAGAGTAGGTGGTGACTCACAACCAGACTGAAAACTATCTGTACAAGATTCATCCAATAGGATAGAATTTTGACAGTTGCAATTAGATATAAATTTTTTCAAAGCCTGGAAATGTTCATCACACTCTTTTTTTGTACATTGATACCGTTCAGACATTGTGTTCAAAGATTTCTTAAGATTACATAATTTATATTCTAGGTTTTCGACATCATGTTCATATTTCAGTACACTATTCTCTAACATTGTGGAACATATGTCAAGCTCATTCTTTAGACGCTGTCTCTCATTTATAGTTTACTTTGTTGTATAAGCATTTTTGTTTTTTAATCAACTTATTTGTTTTTTTAATATAATTACTAATTTTTACATACTTTTTAAATTTATTTTTACTGCATCTGACAATCTTACCACATACAGGAGTATTGTTTAAAGTATTATCACAAGTTAGGTCTATGGTAATTAATTGTTTGTCAGATGCAGTTTGGGTCAGGCTGGGCGCACTACCGACTAACTCGTCAAACATGATTTGGGTTTTGGTGGCTGTGCAGGCTTCTCTTTCAGCTTCCATTAATTCGATATGGCTGTGAGCATCATAAAGGTCTTGTTTCATGATGGTCATACGTCTGAGGTTGTGTACGTACTCTTCATTGCACTCACCAAACCCGTCAATGATTAATTGTAGCCTATTCCGTTCCTCTACAATTGTCTCATAGTTGGTGTGCAGCTCAGCCATCTCTTTCTTTAAATGCTTGTTTTTATCCCACACATCCATCAGCTCCCTCTCATTGTCCTCTCTTTCCCTATTTAATTGCTCAATCAAGTCTTTGGCTGCCTTCAAATCTCTCAAAGCCAGTTGGAGTTGGGACTCCTCCCGGCGAGCAAAGGCTTTACGTGTAAGCATTGTTTCTTTTGGTAAATAATAAAGTATTAAAATGTAAATGCCAAAGGATCAATTGATCAATAATTGGAGGTTGACAAAAATGTAGGTAAATATAACCTCTTACGCGGGTGACAGTATAAGGTCACAATAATAGTATTTCGTTTCTAAAATATGCACTACTGTTGTAAATATAAAACAAATAGGTACCTGTTTCGAAAGATAGAACAATGTTAACAAAATCCAACGTAATATTTTCGTAATTGCACTGTCAAATCGGTTCTAAGTATTTGCACAATTTGCACCATAAACACAATGCAATACACAGATTTAAACGTTATTTCACTTATAAATACATAAAACAGTAACAGTGATGAGTTTAGAGACCTTTTATGATATTAAATTAAATAAAAATCAGTAAATAAATTGGGACAAGTTCAAATCAGCTGTTAGCGGTAGTGTTGCCACAGGAAAAAAAATCGATATGCCAATGGCAAGGTTTAAAGATTCTTTAACTTTCAAGAGATGAAGGAGACTGAATACTCGTAATATTTCTCTCTCTTCCGACTACTGCAACTCCTGCATACTTATTTATTTTTTATTTATTTACACTTTTGCACATACAACTGTACAGTGGCGGACTTAATGCCAGGTGGCATTATCTGCCAGTCAACCAGTCAAGTAGAGAGACTAAGGCGGTGCAATAAATATGACGTTTAATTAATATACTTACATAGCATTAGATAAAATAAATGTCCGTGTTGTACCCACTCCTCTGAAAGTTGGAGACACTACACTCGAAGTTGTTGTCAATTATGTATACCTGGGACAAGCAGTCCAGTTAGGTAGGTCCAACTTCGAGAAAGAGGTTAATCGTCGAATCCAACTCGGCTGGGCAGCGTTCGGGAAGCTTCGCGAAATTCTCACGTCCGAAATACCGCAGTGTCTCAAGTCAAAAGTATTTGACCAGTGTGTGTTGCCAGTGATGGTGTATGGCTCTGAGACGTGGTCGCTTACTATGGGCCTCATAAGAAGGCTCAAGGTCACCCAAAGAGCGATGGAGCGTGCTATGCTCGGAGTTTCCCTGCGTGATCGAATCAGAAATGAGGAGATCCGTAGGAGAACCAGAGTGACTGACATAGCCCGCAGAATCGCTAAAATCAAACACGGGGGCACGCGGGGCACATAGCTCGTAGAGCTGATGGCCGCTGGGGCAGGAAAGTTCTTGAGTGGCGACCACGAGCTGGAAGACGTAGCGTGGGCAGGCCTCCCACTAGGTGGACCGACGATCTGGTGAAAGTCGCGGGAAGTACCTGGATGCAAGCGGCGCAGGACCGGTCTTTGTGGAAATCCTTGGGGGAGGCCTTTGTCCAGCAGTGGACGTCTTTCGGCTGAAACGAACGAACGAACGAACGAGATAAAATAAATAACATAAGAATACATATTAATATAATAGACATACACCTAGATACATAAACATAATAATAATAATATTGGCGTATACTTAGCCAAGATATACATACAGCCATTAATAAAACCCAGTCAAAGAATCTTCGGATATTAATTCAGTCAAAGAACTTGAATTGAAACCCGCAACGATTTCATAAAAGAAAAAAAATAAAATGTATCAATAGAAGTATAGACTTACATTTATAGGAAAACTAACAGGCGGGCAATAAATAAACAAGACATGTTTGCCTTCGGAATATCAAAAACACAAGCAAGCCACGAAGAAAGACAACATTATAGGTACCATTAGGATTTTAATTTGTAATTACTTTTTTTTTATTTATTGTAATAGCTTAACAAAACAAATTATTCAATTTTTAGCGTTAAGAGTCGCATCTCAAACTAATTTGAAACGCCGTACAGCGTACTTATTACACTTGAAATTTTCGACGGGTTCATCCAGTGTCTAAGTAACTCAGTTGGAAGAGCAGTCGCACACAGGTGAAATTTACGTAATTTGTGGCCAAAATTAAAAAAAGCAAAGTTACTCCGATTCTAAATTAGTAACCTAATATAGGAACAAGACATATGGCGCCATCTATAAATGATATTTAAAAAGTTTAACACTTTTTATCCAGATACCCACAACATTTGATTTAAACAGTTTTTCTTGTTGAGTAATTTATTATAATTTTAGCTCTTGTTTAACAACAACGTTTAACTTTTATTTAGTTGATATTTGGTATAAAACATATGGATTCTATACTTCCAGGTTAGTTTATTATTTCTGTATTACTAAACAGTCTACATTACTTACTATGTTATAGATATATAGGTTTGAATAGAAGTCTATATTTTAACAGTTTATTTTTTTAAACAGTGAAAAAGTTCATGATCAAGCGCGATCAACCCGTTTCTTTTACATATTTCGAAAGAACATATCTATGGCTTTCATATGACACCAAAATTAGCTGCGTCAAACTGCGTCACCTAAACAAAATATTGCAAAACTGTCAATTTTTATGAATTTTAAAAATACTCTTAATATGTTTTCAGGCACTTCCCAGAATAGCATTCCATTAGTATTCCCTATCCTTAAGATGTAATAAAACTTTTAAAAGAACCAAAAATAACTTCTGCATCGTAATTGTATTTTTTTTAATTTATCAAATTTTTAACAAATTATTACTAAATACATCAATGAAAACATTTGTTAGTTTTTCTTTTTAAATCACCTTTAAACTATTATTTTAGACAGACTACAGCAATATATAGGCATAAACACACTTAACGGAATTTTGGCCAACTTTTGAACAAATTTCACCTGTGTGAGTCGCCCGGCAAGCGGAAGGTCGTGGCTTCATTTCCCGCCTTAGGCAGTTCGATTTTTTCAAGTTATTTATAATTCAAATACCTAATAAATAATAATTTCAAAATAGCATAATAAGTAAACCTGTGTGCACAATAAGTTAAAAAACAAAATGATCCCACATGATATTTTTTAAAAGTATGATGTGAGAAAATATCGAACACTGAGATACGAAAGAAACCTACCAAACTTACTACCAAACCGTCTTAGATTACCTTAGCTTATAAGCTCCACAAATCATTGGCTTCAATCAGACTTCTTTTCTAGTCCCTTCAATTTCCCTCCCGGACTTTAAATAGAATCAGAGGTTCCGTACCATCTTTTGGAATCTTATTTTCTGTCCACAGAAAAAAGTTCAGCTGCATTAGTGTCGGGGTCGGACTGGCCGAATCAAGTTCCAAGGAACTCGGGTTCAAACCCCGCCGCTGTATTATTGTGTGAAACCCTCTCGTTAGACAAGTATAAATTAGCTTAACTCAAGGGGTTATCTGGACTATTAGTTACTTGTATTAACACATACTGATTATTCTTTAAAAACTGTTGGAAAAATTGTGTATATTAATTCTGAAAACTTGAAAAAATCGAACTGCCTAAGGCGCGAAGAGCTGCAGTCACCCGGCAAGCGAAAGATCGTGGGTTCGTTTCACAATCGCTTTCCAGGTGGCTATCCTCAGCTATTTGAGTTACAGAGACTAATGCCCGTTTTCACTATCAATCCCTAATTTTTAAGTGACCCCTATGAAAACAAAATTACTGTTATGTGTTACCATAGGGGTCACTTAAAAATTAAGGATTGATGGTGAAAACGGGCATAAATCTATGAATCAAGGGAATTTTACATTGTAAGCTAAAATCTTTTTATCTTACAGTCTATTTCTCTTAACTATAAAACATAACTTAGTAAAAATATAACAAAGTATTTTATTGCATTTTGCAGGTTTCCCTTTTGTTGTGCCGACCTTGTTTACTTGCGTAGTTCTTACCTACATTTATAATTCTGGGTCACCGTGAATCTATGTATGTTTGAGATCAAACACATTATTGAATCGACTTACAAGTCGAATAATAAAACGTCACTCTTATAAACGAATTGTTATTTTCTAGGATCAAAGACTTTTCATAAAACTTCTTTATACCATAACATGTGACAAATCAGGTTTGACTTGGCAGACAGACGTAAGACCCGGTTTCTACCAAAGCGAAGCGGAGCGGAGAAGAGCGAAGAAATGTTTTGAGCAACCAATCAGATGTCATCCAGGTGAAATGAAATTGACAGAATGAAATCTGATTTTTTATTCAAAACACTAGCTGTGCCCGTGACTTTGTACGTTCGTACGTAAATTTTTACTCTGCACCTATTACTCGTAGCGTGATGGTATATAGCCTATAGCCTTCCTCAATAAATGGGCTATCTAACACTGAAAGAATTTTTCAAATCGGACCGGTAGTTCCTGAGATTAACGCGTTCAAGTAAACAAACAAACAAACTCTTCAGCTTTATAATATTAGTATAGATTTCTCCGCTCCGCTCTGTCTTGGTGAAAACCGGGCCTAAGTCTCAGTTTGTCCGTCTCAATTATTGAGAACGAATCACTAAAGTTTTTTTAGAATTTTTGTTTTGTTTTGAATTGTTTTAAGAAATAAGGAACCCTAAAAGCAATGTCTAGTCTTCGAAATCCCTGGACTCATTGTCCGGAAAATAATCAAGAGGTTTTAAATCACAAGTCGATGTCGCCCTTTTGTGGACTGTTGAAACGCAATAAATAATTCCGAAACCCTTTTCCTGTGAATTGTATGGGATAGATCCCTTTTCACTTTGAATTTTTGAGGTAATTTATTAGATTCGACCATTAAACATTGAAGGTTTTGCAAAGTGGTTGTATTATGTCGAGTGGTAATCTTTATTTAACTAATAAGTATCCTTGTAAATAAAAGATGTAAGCTGAATATTTTGTGGACATTTTTAAGGAGGCCTATGTTCAGCAGTGGACGTCCTATGGCTGAAATGATAATGATGATGACCCAATAGTATTTAGACCACCTAAAATAATCTACTTATCTATATTTAGAAAAGCAAAAGGTCACTGATTGACTGACTGACTGACTGACTGACTCACTCACTCATCACGAAATCTCAGAAATGTGCTAGGAAAGTGCTAGGAGTCTCAAATTTTGAGTAAAATTAATTAAGAACGGATTTTACGAAACTCCACTCCTAAGGTGGTAAAACGGGATCCACGCGTACGAAGTCGCGGGCGGCCGCTAGTATAGGTATAAATAAAGGTTCGAATATTATATTTAACTGGTTTACCTAGGAATATTTAGTTATTAGGGCATCACAAATAGCTGGTAGGATTTATATTCAACTAGTTACTAATTAGGTACTGCTCATGTTATAGTTAGTCCCCGAGGGAAACATATTTTCATGTAAGTATATCTCAGTTCCCGACACATTTTGAGACAAATCATAACGTATACAGAACCACGGTAAAAGGATGTTCGACATGTAAACAAGATTAATTATGAAACTGCCTCAGGAGGGTCTCGATTCCACGATCTTCGCTTACTGTAACACTTATTCAAAATCATTATTACGCTACTAACTTTTCAAATTTTTGATTAAACCTTGATGTCACAACGTAATGTTGCTGATAGAAGTTTGAATACCAGCTTCATTGGAGAAGGCTTTGGTTGCAGCAGTGAATCTATTGGCTAGTGATGAATGAATGATGAATAGTTACAACCATCTTCGGGCAGTTACGAGGTAAGATAGCCAGTGCCTTTGTGGTTGAGGATTCCTTCGGCCTGATCAACACTTTTTATCAAGTGAGATTAGCATCTCATCCAAGAGCTTCCTCGTTGTGGATAAAGACAAGTCCGTTTCAGCCAAATGACGTCCACTACGGGACTATTCCCACCTCTCTTTCCCACCACTGCAACTCCTGTGTAGCCAGGATCTACAGCTTGACCGTCAATAAAAACTCAACCAGTGAAGGTCAAATGACGTCCACTGCTAGACAAAGACATCCCCTAAGGATTTCCATAACAACCGGATGCAGGACCGACCTATTTCCCGCGACCTTCACCAGCTCGCCGGTCCAAATCTATCTATCTATATAAATAAACATGAATTGATGTTCGTTAGTCTGATTAAAACTCGAGAACGGCTGGGCCGATTGAGCTGATTTTGGTTTTAAAATGTTTGTCGTAGTCCAGGGTAGGTCTAAACGGTGAGCAAATACGCGCGCGATATTGTTTTTCTGTGACAGACAAAATTTCACGCGGGCGAAGCCGCGGGCGGAAAGCTAGTAAAAAATGTAAATACCTACATAAACTTTGTTTTCTTTCAGTCAACTGAAGCCTAAATCATGATTCTTTTAGACCTGACATTCTTAGGTTTTCTGCTAGTTACTGTACTTAGTTATCGCCATTGTAATACTGTTTGTACAAGATCAAACGTTCGCATTTACATTACGTGAAATAAGTCAAAGAATACTCCGAAACATTTCTTTTTGTTTCGCCTTGACGTATTTTTTATTTCCATAATTTTCTCGCTTATTGTATAAAACGTGGAATAGCGAATGCGGTTGATTTAGGACGGAGTTAGTTATGGCATACACGCTTTTGCTAGGGGCTTCGCTTGTATGGAATTTGGTATGTCATTACGAACAAAAAATCCTATTTAAGAGTAGGCGCACACCGTTGATTTTTCGTCAGCCGATAGTTTAGTCGGGCAGTTGATCAGTATGGGCATGTATGGGAGTGCGCACACTACGCCGATTCGATGTGGCCGATTCTTCATATAATTTAAAATCGGGCACAACTATCGGCCAACTAAAAATCAACGGTGTGCGCCTACTCTTAATGTGCATAACAACAATGTTTACAGTATTGCGTTTCGGCTGTTGGAGGTAAGGTAGCCAATTCCTCCGAGGTTAAGGAAGCTCGCTTCCATCCTCGGCCTGATCATAACTTTCCATCAGGTGAGTTGCAGGCCAAGAGCTTCTTTGTTGTGGATCAAAAAATGCAAAAACTGAGCTATGATCGACTGACTTTATTTCAGGTTCTTGCTAAGTAAAAATAATAACGTCATGATCGTTAGTACAACCGACGACGGTAGCAGAAAAATGTAATGTTGAAGAACAGGATTGTCGTCCACAAGCCCCTTAGAAAAGGGTAATGAGGAGAATTATTCAAAGTCCAATTGAATTAACGTTATAAATACAAAACAAACTTTTCACCCAACTAACAAATAAATTCAGATCTCATAACAACTTAGAATGCATTAAAAAAGTTTCGCCGCAAAAACTGAAGGCATGCGCCGTGCATTCCAGACACAAGATTTGGAATCCAGAACATGGGCTCCAGATTCCAAGTTCTGGAACTTGTGGAATTAATTTTCCAGATGCATGTTTGCCTTTAACCGGCGCGCGAGTTTTACAAGGTTCTTTATTAAGACTTGCTTGTTCTGAATGGGATGTGACATTTCCGAACAAGTTATAACTAGTTTTAACTAGTGCAGTACTCGTACGTGACATAGTTCCGAAGTTCTGAGTTGCAATGGAATGGAATCTTTATTCCATTTTGTGGAATTCGTAACGGCGTGAAGTTTGCAATTGTGTTCATTTAAATTTTTATGCCTTCATTTGGCCTCATTTTTTAAACATATAAGTAGTCTCGTGTGTGCCAAAAGCAACCACTAGTTATGCTTAAAATGATGCTAGTATGTAGTTTTATGTTTTGGTGCAGATGTGAATCTTTTTAAACAATGTAAGTATGTATTAACTCACCCATGGTAAATATTTTTTTAACTTCGAATTAATGTAGGTACGTAAAATACAAAGTGAAAGAGAATATGCCTGTGTCAATAAAGTAACAATGTTTCAGTGTAATAATGTCTTGGTATACCTCATTATCCTTCTCTTACTTATTACAACATATTAATTTGAATTTTCCATTTCATTTTTCTAGACAATAATCATCTTAGCCCACCTACGCTCTGAGCTCTCTCAAATATCTTTTTAAGTAACATTATGTCAACGAAAATAATTATATAGAGGGGCCTGAAATAAAATAAAGTAGCTTAATATAATCGAGAAACCGTAATAACTAAAAAGAGGGTATTTCAGAGCGACTGAAAAGGACCTTTGAGGGTGAGTAGAGTTGTAAACAATATCGATAGAAAGATATGTTTTTTTTGTATGGTGCATCAAAATCATACAAAAAAGAGCATCAAGACAATTACAAGCTTATGACAAAATCGTCATAGTGTGCATTAACAAAAGGGGCTTTTATTAGAACGAAGGAAAACTTAACAACAAAAAACAAACTTAAATATTAGATCCAAGATTTTGCCAGTTGGATTCCTAGATAGGACACAATATAGTATAAGATTGTTATATTTATTACGATGCGACAAGAGAGGTCTTAATACATATTTGAAAGGGCATCGTTATGTTGAAAGTTGTACACTTTTATATTTACGAGTATAGGTACTGACATCCCTTAGTGTACGTTCCCAGTTTTTAAAACATTTTATACTTAATTCTTGGTTTACTAAGTTCCGTTGGAGATAATAGGGCAGTTTTCGTTTCAATAGTCGATAGTAAACTGGTCGAGAATGTCTTATGGCATTAAGTTCGCCTTATGTATACCCAAAGTAGCAAAAAAGTTCGCAATACATCTTTGTTACATTGGAATAATTTTGTTTACAACTTTTTGCCCACTTTGCGTTTCACGGACTATTTGACGCTGAATTTTACTAATATTATACTTAAATGCGAAAGTTTGTGTGGATGTTTGTTACTCTTTCACGCAAAAACTACTAAATGGATTTTGATGAAACTTTACAGTATTATTGTTTATAACCCAAAATAACAGATAGGCATTATGACGATCTGTGAAAAACTAAATTTCACGCGGGTGAAGCGGCTATATGTGAAACAAAAGATCAATCAATCTATACTATCTATACTTCTATACTAATTTTATAAATGCGAAAGTAACTCTGTCTGTCTGTCTTGCTTTCACGCCTAAACCGCTGAACAGATTTTGATGAAATTTAGCATAGAGATAGTTTGACTCCCGGGAAATGACATAGGATAGTTTTTATCCCAGTTTTTGAAACAGGGACGCGCGCTATAAAGTTTTACTGTGACAGACAAAATTCCACGCGGGCGAAGCACGGGCGGAAAGCTAGTGAAAGATAAAAAAGAATTATTGAGCTTTATCTATCACAAATTAAGCTCAAATCAATACAATTCGTAACGATGAGAGCGGTAGTCGAGTTTGCCCCGTCATCTGACGTCGCCCCATTTATTGTGCCAAATAAGCCTTAATAGAATGAGAGAAATATTCCATTGATAAAGAGATTTGGTAGACAAAATATTAATGCTATAAGATCGTCGTACAATTATTTTTATTTATTTCTGAATGGAAGGTAGACTTTTAGGGCGAAATGTCTATGAACTCCATCCTGTGGAACACATCACGTATGAAAGTATTATGGGATAATAAGGGGTAAATTCTGTACTAATGGATTACAATAAAAATGCAAGTTTATAGCCATAGATAAAAGTTAAAGTGGATACTTAACAACTTACCAGACATCGCTAAGGGTAATTTATGTAGTTTGACCATTTTCTCTACGGTTCATTCGTTCGTTTGTTTCAGCCGAAAGACGTCCACTGCTGGACAAAGGCCTCCCCCAAGGATTTCCACAAAGACCGGTCCTGCGCCGCTCGCATCCAGGCACCTCACGCGACCCTCACCAGATCGTCGGTCCACCTAGTGGGAGGCCTGCCCACGCTACGTCTTCCGGCTCGTGGTCGCCACTCAAGAACTTTCCTGACCATTTTCTCTACGGACCGACCAAGAAATCAGCTGGCTGTAGCTGGATATCACGACAGTATTGTGTTAACCAATATGAGCAGAGAAGCTATAGCGTTCTTTCGGGAATATACATTATAATTACTGATAAACGTCCTCATCAACCTTGATGAAGTAGTACAAAAAATAATCTTGGCATACTATTTTGCGCAACGTGGTTTATCTTTAGCACGCACAAGCTTTCAAACTATGCTCTACATCCAAACTGCGCAGATTCCGGGTCCTTTATCAAACGGCGACACCTAGCGACTGTAACCTGAAGTTTTCAACGGAGTGTGAACCGTGAATCCGGTAACTAAACGACCGTTCTACACCGTTAAAGCCCAAGCAACGATAACAGATGTAACGGGATATGGTTCAGTAGGAAAAAACGTGTACTAAAGTGGTAATCTTTGATTCATCATTTCAGCCACAGGACGTCCACTGCTGAACATAGGCCTACCCCAATGACTTCCACATCGCACGGTTGGTAGCGACCTGCATCCAGCGCCTTCCTGCTACCTTTATCAGGTCGTCGGTCCACCTTGTGGGTGGACGTCCCACGCTGCGTTTTCCGGTACGCGGCTTCCATTCCAGAACCTTGCTGCCCCATCGGCCGTCAGTTCTGCGTACTATGTGCCCTGCCCACTGCCACTTCAGCTTGCTAATCCGTCGTGGCCTCTCACTATAGGCCTTATACAAAAGCTCAAACTTGCACAGCGTGCTATGGAGAGGGCTATGCTCGGTGTTTCTTTACGAGATCGAATCAGAAATGAGGAGATCCGTAAACGAACTAAAGTCACTGACATCTTTAATTAAATAAGCATTATTATTTTTCGAGGGCAAAGTCACACAGATTCCAGAATCACGTTACTTATGATAACATAATAATATGTGAACAGCAGTAACCTTATGGATATGTCGCAGCCAACTAACCGTTCAATTAACAGCCTAGCCTCTTTATCAAACAGCGTTTAACTAGTATAGCGGCCTGAATTAAATTCAGCCGTAGCGTTTAATAACATTTAATAAACTGGCTGACTCTAATTTCGATACAACTCAAACCAAATTAATTGTTCGAGGGAGTTTACAATATAAAACACAATATGAAAACACATAGTTGTTTTGAAAAACAATTAGGCTGACTTGCACCACCTAACTTTAACCGTAACTATAATGAAACCGGTGCTTTTTGTATGGAGTTGGATAGATTTTTGACGTTTGTTGAATCTAAAGTACGATAGAGCAACCCAGACTTAAGCTACTGACTGTACCTCCACTGTAACGGAAACGTTACGCCAACGCAACGATACGATAACGGTAATCACGACACGGTAAATTACGCCCGATCCTTATTAATGGTGCAAAAAGGAGTAGCCGGATTGCTAATTTGATGACTAAGCACTGCGTCTATTGGACTAACGTTTTCCTGTGTTTTTTGTAGCGAGATGGAAATGTTTTCATCAATATGATATCGTTTTGGTACTGGTTAGTTGTATCACAGAATAATAATAAGTACTACGTACAGAAGGTTTACTTCGCGAAGGTATTTAAAAAATGTATGCTCAATGACATTAACAATATGGTGTAATTTAGCTTGTCTCAAGAGTCAAGCATCATTTTGCTGACAAACGTCAGTGATCGGTACTGCGCCGAAGCCATAGGGCTGACTTCGGTAAAATGATGTATGACGTGAGGTGCCAAACTGCAGAAAATGGCGGAGGAAATATTAACCACTTAATTTACCTCTCAGTGTCTTCAGGCAACTTAAAAAAGTACATTCTGTCATTTTATTATTATTTAGGCAGTTAAATACTGCACAGTATTTAGTACACCATTTTCTTTATTTTTTTCCATCATACACAAGAATACGCGTGTGTGAGTAAATGCTCGCTCGTATGTGAGGCCTTGTCAAATAGTAATCCTGTAGGGTGCCATCTTGCTTGTTTTGTTTTCGATGTAAACTCGCGGAGATGAACAGGCCTGGTTGTATCTTAGAGCTAGGTATGTTCCCACAGATCACAGAAACTAAAGGGAGATGTGAAAAGGGGGCGTGGCCGGTGTCGCAGCAATATGCCCAAAAACAGAACGCATTGCTCGTGATAGCAATGATGACAGCAGCGACGTCATAATGTAAACAGTTTACATTGCTTGTGTAGTACTAAAGATTATTCGAACGTGGAGTACTGATACCGCTGTGGATAATGAGCACATATTTTGATTACTTTGTGAGCGTGAATTTCTAATGCGACGCTGAGTTTCGAACTCAGCGCATTTTTTGGCATCTCTCTATATCCCTACGACGGTTTGTTAAGTCTGACGATTTATAAGAAGAAGAAGTGTTTACAGTATTTTTATAAATGATTACCGAGTTTGAAAATGAGTTTTTCAAATAAATAGTTTATGGTATCATTGCAGACTACAGGCTTTTAGTCGGCCGATAGTTGGGCCCGATTCTAAATTGTATGAAGAATTGGCCGATCAAATGTGCTCAGTTTGATACGTCCATACTGATTAACAGCCTGAAATACCAAACTTTGCTTAGTATATTATATGATAGGACTTAGACCATCTTATGTTTACCAAAAACTAATAATATGTTTTATCTTTTTTTTTCTTGAATTTATACTATCATGTCTTGAAGTTCCCGTACTTTCTATAGTTATATCACTAGTTGGTAAGATGTTAATCAAAGCCGAATAGGGTCAAATAAATAAATCCTTTTACCCACCGATCGGTTGACCGATTAACTCTTTTGACGTTTCCTTATAAAGACCTTATCTTTTATTTACCTTGTTTATTTACTCGGACCTGCCTATACAAAAGTTGAAAGAAACCTGAGTATTATGTTCTTCAATATTTTATTTTATATTTCGAAATAAATATGACCAAGAATATATTATTTACGTATTTTAAGGTTTGTGAGGGATCAACATCAGATTAACAAAACCTTTATGATAAGGTTATTTAAACATGTTATTTTTGCTACTTTTTAACAAATAATAAAATCTGTGTTTGGTTAAAACATTAAACTTCAATCAAATAACCAAATAGGCTTCTTATTTATAGAACCGACGAATTAAGAGCACTTGACAGGACAGGTAAGCAAATTATTTATTATTTAGGAAGAAAAAAAGTTTAAAAAATTATTTGAGCCAGCAATTCGTAGAATTTTTGCTTAATTTCTCTTGACCGAAAAAGCCTTAAGCGGTAAATTCACATCATATTTCTTAGAATTCAATGTTGTTTTACTCCGGAATATTCACGACTTTTCGGGTTTTTAAACATTATTTTTTATCATGTGTAAAGAAAATTGGGTCATGTACAGAAACATGAATTAATCTGAAATACTGTTGCAAAAACAATTATTTTACCGACTTGTTACTTACTGAAATGAGCTCAGCGCTGTAAGTTCCTGTTAGCTCCGAAATCAAAGTTAAAAGTAAAATTGGTTTCCGCGAAAAAATTTTAATTTATATCGAACACAAAATACCAATTCTATTTATTTACATTTGACCGATTTTTTGCGAAGCCTCGACTTTACAATACAACTAATAGCTATGCCTACGTAAAAATATATTTTATTGGTAATCCATGTCCAAACAGTTGGTTGGCTGGTCAATTTGTATTTATATCTTGCTAAGTATACCTACTATTTTCACCTAGACTCACGTGTAATTTGGTTATGTGTAACAACTGAAAGTCTAATTTATAAAGAAAATTTTTAATTTACAGTATTTTTGAACCTTAAATGACCACAAATGGGGTCTCTACCCTGTAATATTTTTATTCCTATACGATATCCCTCATTAATAAAAAAAATTGACTGAGCAGTCTACGCTTTGTGTTCAGAGCTAATTGATTAATCAAGGAGTATAAATCCTGATCTATGATAGTACAAGCGTAAAGTACTAGAATATGCCTTTTTCTCCGATCTTTTTACTGGACAGGTTGCGGTTCCAGTTGTTGCAACCGCGATAGAAAAAGATCGGTTGGTAAAAGGAACATACTCGTAGTATGATCCGTAGGAACATCGGATGTAGTTACGAGGTTCCGTAACGTTCTTACGAAACCTGTGTAAAGAATGGAACCTTATCATGGGTACAAAGGAACCAGCTACCCCTTTTATGTGGTATTATGCAAGAGGTAGAGCGGTGCATACTTTGCGTTGCATATTAAATTGCGGAAAATTGGTTGTAAAAGAGATAATGCGAACATGATCTGATGGAAGCCGAAGATGTGCTCTAAAATTAAAAGTTGGGTATCAGTTTCATTTCGAGGTAGACGAGGTAAGTACCTAAAATAATTATATCACAGATATTTATCAATTCAGCTGATTGTCATGCCTAAGAACTACCAATAAGAATTTGAAACTCACGTTCTTCTACTCAATCTTAAATGAAATGCACGTCCTATTGCTTATATTACTTAATTTTAACACTATGTTTTGGTGAAAAAAGTATACTATCCTCTGTGGTTACGGATTCCGGGTGAAAATCGTTTTCACCTTCGACATTATCATCAATTTCTATCAAATGAGATGTAAATAAAGAGCTTTCTCGTTTGTAATTAAAAAAAACTCACAATTTGCGTTAAATGTTGTTTCTGCAATTAACAATGCTATTAGTACAACTAAATGCATAATTCATATTGCTTTACGTTAATTAACCAATCCACATTATTGTAATTAGCGTCGCATGGTTGTTAGCTTTAGAATGACAGCTGTCAATCCTTCATTTAGATGTCAAAACAGAATCATGCGCGCACCCTTTACGGTGAATGGACACTATTATTTAAAAATAATCAATGAAAGGTGACAACAGTGCTTTAGTGCATTAATTTCGCCTTATGTACGTGTACAAGTTTATTTAGCATTAAAGTTTTAAATAAATAAACAGTCCAACAATAGAGGTGTCGGACTGGCCGACTCGAGATCAGAGGAACGCTAGTTTAGACCCCGCCGCAATGGGACTATTAATAATAAATAATAAATCCTTTATTCAACCAAGATTAAAACTAAGTATTGTTGAATTATTGTGGTCAACCCACTCGTCACACAAGTATTTATGGGTGTCAAATTTACCACGAGGGGTTAACGAAACTATTAGTAATTTGTGCAACACGAATTACTTTTTTTATTTAAAAAAAAAAACCGGACGCTTATGAGTGTGTAAGTTATTCTGTGGTAGGTATAATTTAACTGACCTAGGTTATTTATTATATCGCAACGTAAACAAGTCTTATCCAGACGACTCTGTTATTGTTATAGAGGTTGCGGGTTCGATCCTTGCACTGTCTTATCAAAAAAATTATGCATTTGTTTTGGTGTGAATGTGTAAGTAATTAATCAACAGTAGTCTAAACAAAAAAGAAATAAACATAATTATTTATCACCATTTTCAGAAACTGTTACACAAACAAGCGAAAACTGTACTACTACTATTTATCTATCCTACTTACCTACATTATTGTTCTATTATTTATAATATTACAAAGCTGAAGAGTTTGTTTGTTTGGTTAAACGCGCTTATCTCTGGAACTACTGGTCCAATGAACAATTATTTTTGTGTTGGATAGCCCATTTATCGAAGGCTTTAGGCTATATAACATCACTCTACAGCCAATAGAATCGGAGCAGTAAGAAAAATGTTGCAAAAACGGGAAATATTATTCCAACTATTTTCACGCGTACGAAGTCGCGGTAACAACTAGTTGTAGACATTTTAAAGTTGTCAGTTTTGAATGATTTTGGATACTGGAGAAACTTTTCATCCCGTCGCCTACAGCCGGGGGCCGTTTCATACGAACAAATACAAATTCAAATAGGCTTTTGCTTGAAAGTGTATAAAAGGGACATTGTACAATAGCCGGCTTTTGTACGCAGAACCAACCGACCAGCATTATAAACTTGTTTATGTGCTATATTGTTAATAACTAAATATCCAACAAAATGACAACGTAACAAATAAGCAAAGCAGGTATTTTTTTACCATAGATTGTCGATAAATAAACACACGATAAATATTCAAACAGGTGAAAAGTTATCTACTATTTTACTCCCCAAGCTTTCTCAAAAGGGTTTTTTAAGACATTTTTACTGACTAAATTAAAATTTTATTTATCGCGAAAGTGTAAAAAAACAAACTAAGGTACACCGTTTTTGCTCTCGCTCTCATTAAATGGTATTTTTTTGGGATAGAACGAGACGACATGACCGGCAATGGGCAGTTAACACTGTTGCCGATAGTACATTATATTTGTTGACAAACTGGATTAATTTTACACTTCGGCTTCACACGGTTGCATTGGAATTTTTCGGTTTTTCTTTTCTTTAATATACATATTTTATACATTTAAACCTTTCTCTTGAATCACTCTATCTATTAATTAAAAAGCCGCATCAAAATCCGTTGCGTAAAAGATAAGTATACATAGGGACAGACACATGAAACCGACTTTGGTTTATTAAATGTAGTGATCGTGATAGTGAAGCTGCGATAGCAAAATGTACTTTTCTCACTGAACAAACCATAAATTCTCACATAAATGTACACTGTTGTGTAGAACATAGTTAAAAGTACACAATTATAATTAAACCGACTTTGTTTTATAAAATGTAGATCGTGATAGTGAAGCTGCGATACCAAAATGTACTTTTCTTACTGAACAAACGATAAATTCTCACATAAATGTACACTGGAAAACATAACTAAAAGTACGCAATATAATTACACGGCCAGCAATGTAGCCATACTGCACGAGGGTCAGTCCTTTATAATAGCTGTAATAATTTATGGTGTGAGGGGCGTAAGTTATTGTCGTTTGATAACGCGAAATATGGCGTTGGAAACTGTATGTAGTAAAAAAGGATTAAAGAAAACTTTGATGATTTAGAATAACTACGTACTTGTATTTTTGAAATCAATACAACGCCTAATTCCTAGTCTAAAAGACTAGTGCCCGTTTTCACCATCAATTCCTAATTTTATGTGACCCCTATGTAAACAAAAATCCTGTTATGTGTTACCATAGGGGTCACTTAAAAAATAGGGATTGATGGTAAAAACGGGCATTAGGCAGCGACTTATTGACTTCAGATGTCAGAATTGTATTGATTTAAAATAAGCTACAAGGCATTATTAGTTACCTAAGCGTACCGTAGTAAAACTAGCTTTTACAGACGGAAGAAAATATAAATAGAGAAACACCGGGTCTCAACGCGACATTGAATGGAAAGAAATTGATTCAGATACCTTTATGTACTAGTTCTGTCCTCTATTCTTTAGATCTGGTCAAATTGTGAAGCAAGATGCCATCTGTCATTTGTTTTATAATTATTTTCACAATTAATAGATAATACGTTTGATTGGCAAGATACATTTTCAAGTAAGTATTACAAGAAAATTTTGAAGCTCTTAAAACTGAAACTGAACTTCAAAGTATAGGAATTCCAAAGATGTCAAAAAAATCCTCAGATAAAAAGTATGAATAATTGTTCTCATAAATAAAAGACGGTTTTTCGGCATCCGATTACACCTAATCCCAAGGCTCTTGCAAGCCAGTGGTTCGGCGAAAAATTATTAGTCATGCAATAAAAAGACAACGCGTTTACCCAAGTTTTAGGGAGGAATTGGGGCAAAACAACAAACGATCTGAAAATTTCGGGGCCCATCTGCTGAAGCAGCCGATTATTGGATTGGGCAGTAATCGCGGGTATAAAAAGAACAATAATTGGGGAGGGAGTGACCTCACCGTGGCCCACTTGTTAATCAATTGACGGGTTTTTTCCTCGTTCTTTGTCACTCCTGCTGTGTTCCAGTTCATTTACTCAAGTTTCTGTTGGTATACAGAAGGGAATTCGCTTGGAGTTTTTGACAAAAATTATTGGCAATTTTGTTAAATTGTTTACGCCTAAAGGCTTTTCCTAGTAACATCGTCAGCGTAAATGTACTTCAAGTTATTGCGGTGAACTCACTCACCAATTAAACTTGTTTACCTAATTTAGCTTACCACGAGAGGTTCACGGGATGATTGGTAGTTCGTATTTACAAATTGCTAATATTCTTTAAAAAAAACTTTTACTTATTGAATAAGACACCAAAACCATGATAGACCGAAATCTACGCAAGCAAAACCACGGTTAAAGGCTGGTTAACAAAGGTTGTCTATCTAGTGACCTCTGCACTATAAACTATTATTAAAGCCAGGTGATTACACCACAAGAAGTCAAGCAACGTTGCACAACACCTGACATTCCTCCAACATGTTTAAACATTTGTCCTTTGTCAATGAGGTTCTAATGCCCGTTTTCACCATCAATTCCTAATTTGTAAGTGACCCCTATGAAAACAAAATGCCTGCTATGTGTTGCCATAGGGGTCACTTAAAAATTAGGGATTGATGGTGAAAACGGGCATAAGAATCCTAATTAGATCCGTCAATTAAGAAACCTTAAACCGTAAGTTGACTTCCAGGAAATTTTCTTCTAATCCAATAAGCAATTTTTTGAAAGTTGTATGTATTAATTTTATTCGCTGTTGTAATTAATGTTTAATTATGTATTACGTAATTGTTGCCATATTAAGTAATCCGTGCCCTATATTTTGAGAAAAATTAAAATTAGTTACCATTTTAATTAAAACAATTTCTACCATGAAAAGAAAAACAGACACACTAGTTGGCAATGGCAGTGCAATGTACATATTGACGTATAAAACTAACAATAAGATGAAAGCAAAAAGTTATTCTCTTTCAATAGTGCAAAGTTTTGTTTCCTTCGAAAGTTAAGGAAATTGTTTTGTTTTAGTTTCGTGATTTCGCCGGTATTGTGTCGAAGTGAGTCCCAGTTTCTTTTACATAAAAATATCTTCTTCGTTCGCTATTGTTCTATAATTCAATAGCAATAAATATTATATGTAGTTTATGGGACTCGAAAGTTTGTGAAGATATGGAAGTTGGTTACTTCTGCACTGAACGGATTTTGATGAAACTTTTAATTAAAACGTAACAGCAAATTACCCAGTTCGTTAGGCTACTTTTATCTAAATCCACATGGAATTACCCGAAGATTAAATATAGTAGAGTCCATTTATCTGGAAAATATAACGACCTTAATACTAGAAAATCTTATGCGATTCTAATTTGAGAACAACATGGTAGGTATCTTCATCTAATTATAATTATCTTTAAGTACTAGTTTAAGATTGGGGAAGGCCTTTGTCCAGCAGTGGACGTCTTTCGGCTGAAACGAACGAATGAACTAGTTTAAGCATTTGGGGAGGCCTATGTTCAGCAGTGGACGTCCTATGGCTAATGATGATGATGATGATGACTAGTTTGAGGCTAATTCGTCTTTGAAGTATGCATATGGCTTATAATGATAAACCCTACCAGAGGCGTAGCTGCCGTATCAGCCGTATAAATGATACAGGGCCCCCGCGTTATGCCCCTGGCCGGATGACCCATTAGACAGAGTAAGCTTGTCTAGGGGCCCTAGGTTTTTTAGAACTGAGGTTAAAGAGGGTCCCGTCCAATACCAATTTCAAATTGCCTTTTTAAAGATATCATTTCTGAGATAAAAGGGACCCCAACAAATTTTGATACGGGACCCAAAGACACTCTACGGCACTGAAACCTACACAATACAAAGTCAAGCAGCGTCTTCACAAGCTCAGTAGATAACAAATAAATTTGTCTAACTATTGCTCTGGTCTAAAGCCAACCTGCTGAAAATTGGCGTCGTGGCATGACTCTATCATAATGAATAAAATGGAAGGGAATAGAATTGCACAACTATTGCATTTAAATGTTTGGGTTAATAGACAATTATTATTTGTGTATGCTAAATAAAAGGATACTATTCTAAACTACCTATCTAAAACGCTCTCTAGCAAGATGAAACAACGAGGTCGGTGGTTGGTAGCAGTTAGCAGAAAACAACCGTTGATCTGAGGATCTATGATCAGCAATTGAAAGATGCTTCAAAAGGATGGTGATATTAGGCGCTCTGAAAACCTGAAAATCTATTTAGCTAATTTTCATTACTATTCCAAATAATTTATGTTTATATTTTCAATCTAAAATTAGCATGGAATAAACGTATCCTTTATTACGTAGTTAGTTGTTATGTGGTGCATTAAATGCAATCAATAAATAAAGATAATTTGGATGTGACGAATTTTCTATTGTGCATCAATTCTAAATTAAACAATTAACCGAAGATATAAAATAAATTAAAGAAAAAGATTATTTATTTTCAATTATTCCATAAAACTCCTTTTCATTCTCCCACTGTGTTATAAAATTCTAACCCGATTTTTTTCTACTAATCACACGATTTCTCCATAATTCAAAACGTACTAACTAATGCTTTCATAGTTATAATACAATTTAGTTTAACGCAATATAATTTCGTAGTCATCTCTATAAGTACTCTTGCTACAAAACAGCTAGTAGCACTACCATTGACGTATCACCAGATTGAATGGCCGAAATTGTTCAAAAATTATTTTAGAAAACCGTAGTATCAAAACTTCGTAGCACTGCTACAATCCTTAGCGCCATAAAATGCACTTTTTTGCAAGATTCTAAAATTTCACATAATCTAAAATTAAAAAGACTCACCAACAAAAAGTCCGAACACGAGTAGCACGGTCATTTTGCCGCAACTAAGTATTAGTCACACAATCACTTATCATTGCACAGCACACTGCACACACATCAAAAGTTTCGAGTTGCGCGGGCGAGTGCGGTCGGAGCGTTTCGACCAACCGATCGGCGCAGCAGCCTCCAGCCGACTGCGGTAGCACAGCTTCAGAATCCCCTCCCCTCCCCCCACATCCTTATCTCGATCCCGTAATTAGATAAATGTCATTTCTGTTGTCTGACTTTTTTTTCTTCGCGAATTCCTCGTGTAATAGACTCGTAGCAGTTTGAGATGCTCATTTGCGTAAGTGTGTGTACGCAAACATGTGTGCGGCGTATTGTTCGTGCTTTATGGCATTTTCTCTGCGATGTTTGCCACCCTATTTAGATTTTTATGGGGAGGAAATATGGGCGCGCGAGAATTGCATAATTTTACGTTTCAGTGCCGAATGTGTATGTAAAGTGGTGAGTAAATTATCTTGTAAGCATTGTCTGGGAATGTTTTAATAAAACGGTTTATACTAAATAGGAAATAATTTTCTTTTTAAGGCGTGGGTAACTGAAAAACATCGGAATAAGCAATCTTATATGTTAGATAAGTGCCTATTGATAGCATTTCCGCAATTTTCATAAACAATATCTTGATTAAGAATCTTCTTACAAAGGAATGTATACTTTAGATCGCAGAAATTACGATGTGAAAAATTATTTAAACGAATAAAAAGAGAAGTAAGTATGGAAATTAGTAAATTTTATGTATGAATGTAAAGTATAGAAAAACAGACCCTCAAAATCAAAGTCTGTCTATGCAAATATTAATTTCTAAGCTCTGGAATGAATATTGAAAAATCAATCTTTGTTTTTTATCACGTAAAATTTTTTGACTCTTAAATACTACGCAAAGTAAACACTTTCATATTTTCTCAAGAGTTTCAATTAGTGTAAGCTATGAAATTAATTTCATATCGTCGTTTTTGCGCAACAGTTTCTTACAGAAGAAACGCAAAGCTTTCTTCAAAGAGCTTTTATAAAGTACAATTTAATATTTGCTTAGATTAATAAAACCTAGATGGATAGTCTTCATACAAACGCTTCGTCAAGAGTGAGGCAAAAATCTTATGTCATTAGTGTCAATTTTGTTGGGGAGTGTAGACAGTGAAGGCGATTTTCCCGAAAGTAGGGAAATTTTTAATACGTTTTTAATTATTTTATAACTAACAAAAACAAAACGCATCATGTACTTACTTATTTATTGAATTCAAAGTACCTACATAATTACAATAAGATAAATCGACTGAAAAGTCTCGATTTCATAAAAAAGGAAGTGTATTTGTACGGCGAACAATTGGGAAATAAAGGAGAACAACCATTTTGGGCCCAAGTTTGTACAGAGTTGTACATTGGTAGGTTTTTGATATTATATTACGCATACATTAGGGAGTATTTTACGGTAAAAATGATAATTTTAACTGATGTCGTAAGTCGTATACAATAATAAAAACGAATTAATGATTTAATCTAAGATAACGTAAAATGGTACGTTAAAAGTCAATCGATTAAAGACTCAATACACTATAGTGTCCCACCAAACTCATTGACAGGGGGGCGCCACCATCGTTCAACTATATAGTTTCTAACATGGCAAAAATCGGAACCAGCGATCCGGTATTGACGGTGGCGCCCCCTGTCAATGTCACGGGTGGGACAATTCAGTGTATTTGATCTTTAAGAAGGTTTGTACTGACAGATGACAAAACTAAAATGATTGAATGAATTATTGAATGAAAATAATTCGTTTTGTCATCTGTCAATGCAGCAATGTCACTTGCGAATCACAGATGAGACCACAGATTATAGAGTATGTCTAAAGGATCTAAAGGATGAGACTGTTGCGAATGCTTGTTGAATTGAATTAAAACGAATTAAAAGAAGAAGAAGAAATAAAACTATCGATTAATAACATTTTATGCTATTTCTAACGGATTCTGCTTGCGATTTGGGTAACTGACGACTGGATTTTGTATAAAAGTAACATTTTTTCTAGTTTTTTCTAATTTAGTTTTCTCGAGAATGACATTAGTTAGCAACCTCAAATAAACACAATAATAAACTAGTTTATGAAGGCATAAAAACGACATAAAATTTGTAGCTGTACAAATAACTTAGTACTGGGCCCAACGCTTCATAGAAAGTGGTTGTTCTCCTTTCTTGTTACTGGTATCATTCCCGTATTTAATTTTTGAAAGCCAAATTCAAGCAAAATACGCGTCGAATCGTAGTACTTACTTATGAAATGTAACACTGGTCACTTTCTTTAGTTTTTCTGATGTATTTAGACACCCTTTCACAGCACAAACCGTCTTAATTAATTAAAAGTCGTCGGACGTGTTTACCAATTTTTCACTTTGACAGTTCATGTGACGTTTACGAGTAAGCCATTCTGGCTTACTAAAATCTGCCTCACCTTTCGTGCACTGACTATCTATCTAGGTTTTATTAATCTAAGAATATTTGTATTATTTTTCTTATATGTATATTCATCATCATCATTTCAGCTATAGGACGTCCACTGCTGAACATAGGCCTCCCCCAATGACTTCCATATCGCACGGTTGGTAGCGGCCTGCATCCAGCGCCTTCCTGCTACCTTTATCAGGTCGTCGGTTCACCTTGTGGTTGGACGTCCAACGCCGCGTTTTCCGGTACGCGGCCTCCATTCCAGAACCTTGCTGCCCCATCGGCGTCAATTCTGCTTTATATTATCATAGCTGTATTATTCTGGGATGAAAAAAATACCTAAAACTTGACTTTCATGAAATTGGGTGTCACGCACGACCCCAAGTGGTCTAAGACTTATTACATATTCTGTTACAGTTTTCTTTTTTACAAGATTTCTTTGTGGTCCTTAAAACAAAACGTAGAGGTACATGTACTCGAAGGTTAAAAAAACTGTAGCAGAAAGCTGTTACTGTCACATAAATCAGATAGGTACCTATTGTTTAATTGTGAAAAATAAATCTAACGTTATCAGTATCGTTAAAGTCAATATAGTCAATGAGCTGCTGTTAGGGTGACATTGACGTAAGTAATGTCAATGTCAGCCTAGACAAGTCAGAATAGACGAACGCGCGCGGGCATTTAAGCTAAGTATGAATTGTATTGAAAATGAGGCAATACAACTGTGGAAGTTAAGTATCCAGTATTTTATTTATGAGAATAGATCTACCAGCCTCTAATAGTAAGTAAATGTACTCGTAGGAATCAAAAAACTGAAGTTAAAAGCTGTTACTGACACACAAACCAGATACCTCTTCAATATTTTTATTTAAAACGAACATTACATAATTTTCTGAAATATGCTTCTTCGAATCAAACATACTAAATCACAAACGTGCGGCAACCCTGACCACTGTTGTCCCAATCGATGAAACTTCAACTCAAACCAAAAGTTATGCGTAACCGAATGTATGTTCACAAATGTCCTCATAACACACCCTAACTGTTTTTTTATGATAATCCCGGCGGGAACCGGGATAATTCTTCATTTATCGCGCCAAATCGGGAATTGTCCGGGGAAAGCTTGTAAATCATAGTATTATGTCCACAATTCCTTTTATTACGATCCTCGTGTAGTTTTATTGTGGCTATTTCGAGTTTTCTTACTTTTTAGCCAAGTGAAGTTGTAGGTACAATACAGAGGTATAAAATGGTCGGTAGAGTCGTTTAAACAGTTTTTTTTTCTTAATTCCATAACGATACTAATTCGATGTATTCTAGGTTGCTAACACTATTGATGTAATTCAATTCAATTCTTTATTGCTATGAGATGACTTAACTTTGCGAGTTTGATTCCTAGTTGAAAAATATATTTTTTATGCAAGACGAGGCAAGTATTTGACCGCAATTGCACCTGGTGTTAAGTGAGATGCAGTCTTGGAGGTTACTTATCTGCCCTGTAAGTGCCTATTCACTCTCGCCTTTAAGATCCGGGAGTGTTCAAGAAAGACAGCAGCTTATAATTATAAGGAAAATCATTAATATCTACACAGTAAGTTCCGTACAATGAAAATTAGTATCATATCCACTATTATGAATGAATTTATTTATATTCTTCTAAACCATTTTTTTTTTAATCTATTGTGTGGGTTGTAACGATTGAAGTCGCAATCTGAGGATTCTGACTTCAGTTGAGTCTTAATGAACCAAAAACGGCTGATATCAACTCCTCAGAAAATTAACAAACGCCCATATTCACAAACGATGCTTGCTTAAGGGAAGCAGCATATCGAACGCAAAGCGTTAAATAGAGAGAGCTCTGTGATTGGTTCGTGTGTCACCCTGTGTCCACGCGCACTGTGAGACCTCATAGTAATGTTTGTGTATGCGGGCGAAAGACTTCTGCATCTATTTCCATTGTGGACGACGTAAATATGAGCTTGTTTGTTCTTGTTTTAGTACACCTATTACGTGATAGTCTGCTGCCGTTACTGTATGGGGAAGAACGTTTTTAAACCTCCCAGACAAAGGGGTAGGAATTTCATGTGCGTTCAATGGAGGCACTTTATTAGGAGCAAATAAGGTTTATATTTTGGGGAAGTTTTGAAGAATCTGTACTAATATTGTGAATGTGGAAGGAAGTCTGTCTGACTTATTCCCTTTTTTGAAATTATATCACTGATACGCCGTCGTTTCAGCCACATGAAGCCCACTGCTGGACAAAGGCCTCCCCCAAGGATTTCCATAACGACCGGTCCAGCGCTGCCCGCATCCAGGCACCTCCCGTGATCTTCACCAGATCGTCGGTCCACCTAGTGTGGACACTGATACGATTTAGATGAAATTTATTGTAGATAGATTATCAGATATTTCATTGTGAGATTTTTAACCGACTTCAAAAAAGGAGTAGGTTCTCATTTCGTATGTTTTTTTTTTGGAAGATGAGGACATGTTTAATGTGACTGAAAGAAATTCATGAAGGCGAAGTCAAGGGAAAAAGCTAGTGAAAATTATTTAACATATTCGTGCTGAATCAGATATTTTCTTTTTCTGTAAAGGGGGCAGAGAAGTTATTGCGAAGATATAATCTTATCTAAACTCTATCTAAAATGAGAAATGAAAAATTGAACATAAAGTTGTTGTGTATCTTGTATTCGTATTATTTATTCATTATTATGTTTATATTAAAGCCTCCCTAGTCTCTGGCTCTGGAGGCCTGGATTCAATTGCCAGATGGGAAACTTCAATTAGAAAACTATTTTTTCCCAGAAAATCTCATTTGCAGTTTTCAATCCGCCTTTTTGTTCGAAATGTAGTGGTTTCATACTTCAGATGGATGATACTCGTCCATCATGTTATCTAGATGACTTTACCTGCTCTTATAGTCTGCCACAAGGTGGACCGATGACCTGATAAAGGTAGCAGGAAGGCGCTGGATGCGGGCCGCTACCAACTGTGCGATGTGCAAGTCATTGGGGGAGGCCTATGTTCAGCAGTGGACGTCCTGTGGCTGAAATGATGATGATAGTCTGCCACCATGGTGTTCACACTCATTAATAGTTGTTACAATGAATACTAGGCAAAGAAAAATGTAGTATTTTCTTGTCTTATTCTTTTTATCATATTTTAATTCCTGTATTCTGATCAGAGGAATTGCAGTTTCCCGCAACAGTTACAAACAAAACGTCTGTTCGACATTTCGGGGATCGGCGAAACGATAATTTTTCTCTTTATAGGGTTCCGTACATAAAAGTAGTTTATTAATAACTAGCTTTCCGCCCGCGGCTTCGCCCGCGTGGAATTTTGTCTGTCACAGAAAAACTTTATCGCGCGCGTCCCTGTTTCAAAAACCGGGATAAAAACTATCCTATGTTCTTTCCCGGGACTCAAACTATCTCTATGCCAAATTTCATCAAAATCGGTTGCGAGGTTTAAGCGGGAAAGCGTAACAGACAGACAGACAGACAGACAGACAGACAGACAGAGTTACTTTCGCATTTATAATATTATAGTTGGGATTATACCTCTGCTTTCCGGCGGGATGTATCTTAAGAAAAATATTGCATAAACAGGTTCACAAAATAATAAGTGATCATTGGTAGGGATTCCCCTCAACCTTTCTGATCAGCATGGAGAGTGTAGGTCAATTCGTCCATTTTCGTTTCAGCCAAATGACGTCCACTGCTGGACAAAGGCCTCCCCCAAGGTTTTCCACAATGAACGGTCCTGCGCTGCCCACATCCAGGCTCTTCCCGCGAACTTTACCAGATCGTCGGTCCACCTAGTAGGAGGCCTGCCCACGCTACGTCTTCCAGTCAATTTACTTTTGTTAAATTAAACCGTGTTCCTGCAGAGGAGACTATGACCTGATAATAATGATGGTGATTTAGGTATGGAACCCTTCATTTATGTTCGATCGACTCACACTTGACCGATTTTTTTTCGCTGCCCCGAGGCGCTCTGTTTACACACCGAATGGATTCGTTTTCGGTCACGAATTCGTTTCGGAGCATCCAATTCATCAAGTCTAGCGCCGCCGAGCGATACGCGAGTAAAAAACGTAGGTTCAAACGATACGTGGCCTATGCTCTGAAATTTTCGGAAGCTTTCCCCGTAATCCAACCGGTTTCTTCTGAGACTTTTTGTTTTGAGGAATGTAAGTTTTAAAAGGCCATTGGAGCAGAAAAGTTCTCGAGAAGATGTCCACCTACAATTACCTGATATGTGAAAAAGTGCATTTTGCATTATCCAAGCAAACATATAATATACATAAAATGATACAAAATGAATAATAATCTTTGTAATAAACATCAATTTCCAACCCAGACTGGCCAGCTGGCTGGCCAGACGGCCAGCGTAGAGAATGTAAAATCTTCCATTTGTAACTCGCAAATTGGAGTGTTCCTGTAGTAGAGACTAAATGAACTGAGTCATATTATCAGACATATACTTAGGCAGAGTTGCACCACCTAACTTTGACCGTAACTATAACGATGACCGGTGCTTTTTGTATGGAGTTTGACAGATTTTTGACGTTTATCAAAGTATACGCAGAACTGACGGCCGGTGGGGCTGCAAGGTTACGGAGTGAAGGCCACGTACCGGAAAGCGCAGCGTAGGACCACAAGGTGGACCAACGACCTCATAAAGGTAGCAGGAAGGAGCTGGATGCAGGCCGCTAGTAGCGGCCCGCTACCAACTGGCCATTGTAGAAATCATTAGGGGAGGCCTATGATCAGCAGTGGACGTCCTATGACTAAAATGATGATGTTGATGATATTATCGCAAATTCAAATACTGTTTCCATCACAATATCCCAACAAAAATGATCATTACAAAGCGCATAGCTAAGTGTAAAGCCTGTGTAATTGCGGCATATCGGTCGGCCATAATTAATGGGTTAGATAGGCACTAGCGGGAGCGAAATTTGAAATATGGCCGCCGACGTGGATGTGCTAATGGAAAAGGATGTGATGTTCAACTCTACAAGGCTTTAACAAATTGTCCATTACATAATATATGTACAGTGAGATCACAAGGTGTGCTGAATCGTTACGCTATTCTTTAAATTGTCCATTATACAGGGTGTTAGGTAAATGGGTATATGAGCCGACACTAGCCCATGTTAACATGGTCATATAAATGGTATGGTGAAGTCAGAAAATTGATATCTTCATTTTAACTATTTTAATTTTCATACAAATCGGACTTTATAAAATTTATTTTGTATGAAAATAAAAAATAAAAAATGATGATATCAAATTTCTGACTTCACCATACCATTTATATGCCCATGTTAACATGGGCTGTGTCGGCTCATATACCCATTTACCTAACACCCTGTATAGGTATAGTGAGATAACAAGGTGTGCTGAATCGTTACGCTATTTAAATGTGAAAGTTCCTAGCCGACTCCTCACAGCGGCAGCTGACGACGAGTCATCATGACATTACTGGTTTCTGTGTAGGTATTTAACTATGACATAGCATAGGTACCTTGCAAGCACACGTCATCTTCATTGAAAAATATGTGACTTTTAATCATCATTAATCACATCAAAAGTATTTAATTACACCTATATTCTTCTTTTTGCGGCAACAAAAGCATGTCTTCATTCTGCCACAATTTCACGTACAGTAGACAGTAGACCAGTCATTTTTGTAGCAATTTCATCCCTATTTAAACTACCTAAGAGGCCCAATATTTATTTTGTGCCGTCCGCACTTTGATTAGGAGACAACGCGACAATCGCCGAACGTTTGACCGACGCAATCAGCCGCCGAACTCTGCGAAAGGGACTAACGAATGCGGCTTAAAATTCCCTTTGAGCCGGCTCCAGAAGCGAATTATCGTAAACAAAAACGAGTAAAGGCTCAACTACAGTGCAGCACACGCGAACGAATAGTCCAGCTTTTTTTTCGCTTTATTTCTAAATGGTGGCTTCTGATTCTCTAACCACCTAAATATAGAGACGAATTTTACAATGGAATAATAAAGATCGACCTTTTTTCCGTCCCTCTTTATTTAAACCATTAACTGTTGCAAATTACAGCATTTTTTTTAGCACGTAATACCTAATATAAATCAGAAAATAATTATTTTTTCTTCTTGCATTTCTTGTCATTAACGTAATAGCTTTATTCTTTTTAGGGAATGATTATACTCCCGTATTCACAAACATTACTATGAGGTTTCACAGTGCGCGTAGACGCACAGGGAGACACACGAACCAATCACAGAGCTCTATTCAAAGCTGTGCGTTCGATTTGCTGCTTCACTTGCAAACATCGTTTGTGAATACGGGCGTTAATTTTGTAAAGAATGTCATTAACAATTGCTCCATACCAAACGTACCCAAATCTTCAGCAGACATCTTTCAGAATCATCTCTCTCTTACGTCTCACTTCTTATCAAATTATCTTTTTGATAAGGTTACATCACAGTTAAGTTCTACAAAAGGCCTCGTAGACGCCGCTGTGTAGCGTCACCCTTACTCGCCCCCTTTAAGTGTTATTGCGGTAATTTTTCCGCGACATAAGAGATAAACTTGTGTTCCCTTAATGGGCCTTTGTCTTTTGTCATGTTGATGCGACACTCGCGCCGTTATATCAGGTGTTATGGAGTGGTAAGGTGACCGTCTGGGTTTATCTACGAAATATGGAGGATATTTTTATCTGATCCACTTTTTTGCGAAGAACAGGAAGGTTTTTCTAGCTTGGTCAAAACCAAAACATGTTTATGAGAAGGTAAACAGCTATGTTTTGATTTTGCAGCTTTTTGTGTACTATTCTACCTTCAGCAATGATTAAAAATACTTTATTTTACACCAAAATTATCAATGTGATTTTTTTATCTCCATCATGAATCAATGAGAGAAGATCAGATCTGTCTCTATTCAAGGAATTTAGGCGTGAACCTATAACAGATAAAGTTAATCTAGCGTTCGATATTTGTAGAGATTGAATTCCAAGAATGATTATAATAATTAATTAGTCTGAGGGTAATGGATATTCAGAGCTTTCACCACTATCCTGGTTTGCCCTTCATTATCATTTAGGTAACAGAATCCATTTGGAAGGACGTACCAATGTCAAAACTAAACACTGGCATCTTATCTCGTTATATTAAAGGCTATTTTGTAACAAAAATGTATCGTCTGATGTGCTGTTACCATTCTGATTTTTATCGCATTTACTTTCTTCATGGTAATATTCAAGGATGTATGGGTCTTTTCATACAAAGCTCAGTAATAATTAAATGCCCTCGCTACCTTCTCTATCATCACCATCATGATTTCAGTCCACTGCTAAACATAAGCCTACCCTAATGATTTTAAAATTGACCGGTTGGAAGTTGGAACTGGCCTGCATCCAGCACCTTCCATCCTTTCAACCAAGTGGACAGACAACAGATTAATGTAGAAGGAGGACTTCAAAATTACAAACTCCTCCCATGCTGTTGCGGGTCTAATGACAGTTTAACTTTCCCCGGGACAAACTTGACCTTCACTGGTTGGGTTTTTTTTGGCGGTCAAGCTGTAGATCCTGGCTACACAGGAGTTGCAGCGGTGGGAACGAGAGGTGGGAATATTCCCGTAGACTAAGGCCGTTTTCTTGACTTGTCGGCGCGGCAGCGGCACGACATCAACACGCTCGGCATACGCGGTACCAAAAGCATACCGAGCGCCTATACTTTGCCTTTAATCTTTTCTTTGAATAGCCCAACTATCCCTTGTGTTAAGGAAAAAAACTAGATTGAAAAGTATCCTCATTTGTAGAAATGGCATGAGAAAAAGTAATCGCAGGTGGCACTTTTCTAAAAATGCACAAAAACTTAAAAATCTTGAAAACGGTGATATTTTTACTGAGGTCAAAATTGGACGTTAGGGAGACCATGGCGAGGCCTATCGATGGTTACAGGGTTATCCATTGTTTTTGTGACACCCTGTATTTCAGTGGAGCGTTTCTGATTGGCGCGGCTCAGACTCAATACGCGTGTCAAGTCAGAAAACGCCCTAAGGTTACTCAAAGACCGTGAATGGTAGGTACCTCATCCATCATTTCATACATCAGCCACAGCATAGTTCGCTCGGGTGTAGTTGCAGCTTACGTCAGCTTGTTTTTGTTGCAATATAGCGTCAAACGTCGCGTCGGTGGACGTGCAATATGCGACTGACATGGGCTTGTGAAATACGGCGCGGAATGTCCCACTGCTGGGCGAGGACTTAAGCTGAGTCTATGAGAGACGTTTTTATAGTTTTGTATCGTCATTGACAGTCAAAACCTTACCGATGTTTGAATGAAATACTTTCAATATAAAGAAAAAGTCATACTGAAATTACGATCTTTTAAAAAAATATTATTAGTAATTTGTTATTACCTACTTACACAAAATATTCGTACGCATCGCCGTCGTCGGTCACGGACGTCTGCCTACGAGGAAATCAAAAGTTATTTCAGTCAATCCACACTAACCAAAAGTTACAAATAGCCCTTTAAGATAATTAAATTGAGCTTAGCTATCTTACCACCTGTTACTACGCTTACGTAAGTTAGGCTTAGACCACATAAGCTCCTTAGCAGAAACGTCTACCAATCCTGCTTTGTGAATTTAATTGGATTCAGGGTTACATTATATCGCCGGGTTGCTATCAATCTTATTCCAAATCCGTCCATCAACTGTCAAATTTCAATGTTTTTGGTTCTACGGTTTTCGATGTTTTTACATTTTCATATTGTTTTTAGGACTGTAGCATAAAACAAATATTTGATCGAAAACAGATTGAAAGACAGTTGAGGGACGGATTTGGTTTGGGATTGCTTAATACAAGTACTTGGAACTAAGCTTAATACTTTACTTAAGACAATTCCACGGAAAAATTAAACCTCATCACTATCATCATCATCATTTCAGCCATAGGACATCCACTGCTGAACATAGACCTTCACCAATGATTTCCACAATGGCCGGTTGGTGGCGGCCTGCATCCAGCGCCTTCTCACTACCTTTATGTGGTCGTCGGTCCACCTTGTGGGTGGACGTCCTACGCTGCGCTTTCCGGTATGTGGCCTCCACTCCTACCATCGGCCGTCAGTTCTGCGTACTATATGCCCTGCCCATTGCCAAAATTAAACCTATTTGCTATTAATTAATGTTTTATTTATGGGACAGGAGGCAAACGAACAGACGGATCACCTGACGGTAAAATTACCGCCATCCATTAGGTCCGGGGGTGTTACAGGTGCGTTGCCGGCCTTTAAGATGTAAATACGCTTTCTTCTTGAAAGATTGTAAAATTGACAAATTGATCGTATTATTTTGGTATAAGTTTCAAATGGGAAATTATTTTATTCAGTGCAAAGTACATTCGGCTGAAATTACTCGTATCATCAAGACATGTGTTATTCTATTAACCATTAATTAAATTTAGACTGTGTATCCCAAACTTTAGAGCTCAACAATAAACACTAAGATTTATTTATTTATTTGAACACCAACAAGGTTACATTGAGGCTTCCTTCACAAATGTAACTATAAAAAATGACACTTGTTAAATGCAAACTTAATTATAGGGGCATTTCTACGGGGACGACCGATCGACCTACTGGGGCGAAAAAAGTACCTTTAAAATTGAAGTACGGACTTGAAAAAAATCACACGTATTTATAGGACTCTTGACTTGATGGAGAGCATATTTAGAAGACCGCCAGGTTTTACATCTCGCCTTGAAAAAATCTGAAAGTTCAAAAACGGGCGAAATTTGGCCTAAAATGGAGTGTCCGGTTTCCAGAATATACTCGTTTTTGCTTCATAACTTTTGAAATAATAACTTCCCCATTATGAAACCCACATTCACAGAACAAGGGATGTTAATAAAGCTATATAAATGAGTTTCTTTATTGCAAGTCCTTGAGTTTTAATACAGTAACACATTTAAATTTTGTCCGACGTGTGTGCCTCAATTCCGTGATTTTTACTTTTGTGCTCCTATATCACTAACAACGCACAATACGAACACCCACGCTTGATTCCCATAAACTAGCAGTTGCACTCGAGTGGTCGAGTAGTATAAAAGAGGGATCGGTCGCTTTGAGGAGCATTTTTCAGAGGTTTGAAATCACTCAGAATGTTTGGTCACTGGTCATTTCTCAAACCGGTGTGCGACATTAATAATGTTCATGAAGTATTTAATGAGATTACTGCTGAATTAATTAAGTATTTAACTGATATCTGCCATTACGTTTGGTAGAAATCGTTGTAATTTATAATATTTTCGAGTAATTTGATGAAATGTGATTTTTCCTCAATTCCGTGGATCTCAATTCCGCGGAATATGGGGCATCGAATTGAGAAAACACGTACACCGAATTGATATTAAATGAAAATAGATACTTTTATTGTGCTATAAATTGTTTGTGTAACTTAAAATAATAATGAAATCAATAGAGCATAATAAAAGGGTGAACTACCAATCATTGGAACGTACCAGTCATTGGACAGAAGACAATAAAACTATTTTTTTGAGGTTTCATTAAAAAAAATACACTGCTATTGCTATCTTATTAAAATAATTCTTTCAGGTTCTTCCCTCGACCTTCACCAGATCGTCGGTCTACCTAATGGGGGCCTGCTCACTGGTCCGTGGTTTCCACTCGACAACTTTTCAGTCCCAACAGACATTATCTGTACGAGCTATGAGCCCCGCCCACTGCTACTTGATTTATGCAATTTTACGGGCTATGCCGGTCACTTTGGTTCTCTTGCCGATATTCACATTTCTGATTCTTATTAGGCTCATAGTAAGCGACCAAGTTTCACATCCATACACCAATCACTGGCAACACACACTGGTAGAAGACTTTTGTCTTAAGACGCTGCGGTATTTCAGACGTAATAGCGAAGCTTCCCGATCGATGCTTAGCTGAGTTGAATTCAGCGATAGACCTCTTTCTCAAAGTTGGACCTATCTGGACTCTTGTCCCAGGTATAACGGGACTATTCCCACCTCTCGTTCCCACCACTGCAACTCCTGTGTAGCCAGGATCTACAGCTTGACCGCCACAAAAACCCAACCAATGAAGGTCAAGTTTGTTGTCCCAGGTATACACAATTGTCAACAACTTCGAGTGTAGTCTCCAACCTTCAGAGGAGTGGGTGCAACACGGACATTTGACATGATTTTTGTCTTGTCCATGTTCATTTTGAGAACCACTTGTTGAAAGGCTCTACGGAGGCCATGACTCCGATATCATCCCCGATATCGCGACTCCTTGGTCTTCTGTATAATCTGCCGTAGCGTACCTGTGTGTGTACCATAATACTAAAGCCTTTTCGGAAACAAGCTTGTTCGGGAGACTGGAAGTCGTCTAATCTGCGAGCGAGATGATTCGTAAGGACTCTCGAAAACAGCTTGTAAACACGCCTCATAAGTGAGATGAGTCTATAATGCTATCACCACATTTCTGTGCCATGCCGGAGGCGTTTTTTCTTCGAGAATGACAGAATTGAACTGCTTCTGTAGAGCCTTTAGTACCGGCGAAGCTCAGCTATAATGCCGTAACACCTGGTGCCTTGTTGTATTTCAGCTATTTGAGTGCCATTTTAATCGTGTACAAACTGACGTCCGATATAATATCTTCGGTATAGTGTCAGGTCAATCTAGCTCTTGGGTTTTGCAATATTTGTTTTATGTTTAAGGTTAAGAATAAATAAACAAAGAGACCCTGTGTTATGTATTTATTTGTTTTATTTAAATAAAATTAAAATAATATATAAAAATTAAGAATTTATTATACCTAGTTCCTTATTAAAAAATTAAACATATTGATTAGGATTTTTGTTTTATTCCATTGGTATTTCAGACACATAAACCTAAAATGAACAATCTAACTAATAGACCAGCAATCAGATATCAAAACGTTTTAAGTATTTATTATATTGATTATTGAAATACATTAGGTATTTCTTCATAATGTCATCAATTCTAAGTTTGCGGAGCGATTTTTATATTTGGAGATTCATTTCTCAATTCGGTGCTCTCTCAATTCGATGCTTAACATTTCTCATAAACCACTTCACAATATTTAGTGACAATGCTATTTTTACATTCAGAATGGAGTAACATTAATTTTTTTGTATTGAAACTACTTAAAAAACTAAATATAAATTTTAGCACCGAATTGAGAAAAAATACACCGTACAGTAGAAATGCCCATAGGTGAAAAAATCATGCGTTAGAGACTAAAGCAACAGCAATGGGGATGTTGCCTGGGTCAAAAAGCAAGAGTTTTAATTAGTCCGTCAGTTAACTTATCAAAAAATACTCTACACGTATTTTTCACTTTTTCAAACTAATGAAAATTTAAAGAGATAAAGCGCCCCAAAGTTCATAAGAAGAGGCCCGTGACGTCAACGCTTGCTTAAAAATGCCGCACGTTGTGACGTCGTGCGCAACTTCAACGCACCATAACTATGTAATTATTTGTTAGATTGACAAATAAAAATATACGTGTCCAATATTTTTTGATATTAAACATTACGGACTAAAAAAAATTTTTTAGGCAACTAGCCTAGAAGTCCCTATGCTTGTTCAAATCGGTGAGATTTGTCCAAGCATGTGGACTTGTATTTACGTAAACTAAGGAAAAAAATATCAACATTAACATTATTGGACCTAGACAGGGCATTGTATTGATTAAACATTCTATTTAAAGGGGAAAACAGACCTAGATTTGAAAATTATAAATAACTTGAAAAAATCGTGGGTTCAATTCCCGCCTTAGGCAGTTCAATTTTTTCAAGTTATTTATAATTTTCAAATTAGTTTGAGATGCGACTCCAAACGCTAAAAATTTAATAACTAGACCTAGATTTGATTTGGAGCTGCTGGTCGCAAACAAGTTGTATCGGGATATCCTAGGCAACTTATAGGGAACGTTTAGATTAACTTTTGAGACCAGGTTAGGGCAGTCAAAAGCACCGTTGACCAATTTGTATAAAAACGAATTATCAAGCAGCAGATTAAAGCAACTTTTACAGTACATACCTAGTTCACAGGATTATAATTTAGGTATAGACTTTCCATTAAATTTTGGGCCTTATCCAGTTGTATTAAAGTCCCTATCACAGCATTCTAATGCAGCTAACTGTACTAGTTTCTGTGTACCTGAGCCGTTCTAGATTTGGACCCAAGGAATTCAAATAGGCAAAACTTCAACAGTTCAAGATTAAGGATCTCAACAGGTTGTTTGTGTAACCACTTTCAATATTGTCGAGCACATTAGACTATTTCTTATCACTCTTTACAACTTATTGTTACATTGATTTATAATTATTGGCACTACTGTTTTAAAAACAATGAAGATTTGTAAATAAAAGTTCTTATTTGTGTTTTTTCTTTTATGATAGAGTCAGTATGATTTATGCTTTAAATATAAATAGAGTTTCTTTATACTTTCAAGAACTCTACACACCAAGTCCACTGACAGCCTGACGGCTTGGTATCGAGGGCTTTATTTCAAAAGAATCATGTCGACGATTTGTACCTACTTCTATGACTTTTTAACTTGTCGAAAGTCTACGACTCATGTGGCCGGGTCGGCTTGTGTACTCAATACTTTTTCAATACTCAATACTCAATTCTTTATTGCGTTTCACAGTGTACATTAGGTCTTAAATATTAAATTGGACCATGAACCCTGTCGGGCACAACAACAATGGAGAGGAGGAATTAAATAATAATAATTATTATTGTATTAAACTAAATTCTTAAATATAATTAATTAACTCACATGAAAATTATTTGATGATGTAAAGCTACAAAACTAGAAAAATGTAAATAAAGTGATACTAAAACAGCGGAGCTTTATACATTCTTCACTTGACGGCAACGTGCGCTGTTACAGTCCTAACTGTCCACAACGAGACGAAAGTATACGCTATAGGGATTGCAAATAAAAGGGTGGTCAAGTGTGAGTGGGACTAGCGTAGTGGGGGTTCCGTCCCTCTTTTTTTTTCTATTTATTTCCACCGTCTTTGCGTGTTAATATCTTTTGTGTGTTAACTTTATTTTCTATGAATACGATATACTTACTGATCTATGCAGTTAAATAAGATTTTTTTTTTATATTCCTCAAATGCTGATGTAAGTTTTTGATATAAAATATTTCTTTTCCTTTTTAAAATGTATGCTTCTCAATAAATTGATTTGCTAAAACCTTGTTATACAGTGTGAGTCACGTTAAAGTGTACATATGAAAATAGATGAAACTAGACCTATTTTTATCGACAAAAAAGAGGTCAAAAAATTTTTGCGATTTTTTTTTAATTTTTTATAGAATTTTTTTTCTTCCAATTACTTATTGTAAAGAAAACGTAAAAACTTTTAAACTAACCGGTATATCCTGATAAAATAAAAACAGTAATAATGCTAAATAACAGGCAATACTTAAAAAATACATAAAATACACAAAAAAGGCCAACAAATAATAAAAAATGATACTTTTTGAAAAAAATCTGCTTTTAAATTCGTGTTTTTTTGGTTATTTGATAAATTTCTCCAAAAAACGCCCCTATAACAGGTGGTTTTTATTACTTTGTATTATTTTCTATTGTATTATCTTTGTAAAACCGAAAATCGCATGTCTCTATCCCTATCACAACATTTGCTATGATCGTTTGAACAAAGGCCTGCCACAACATTATTCTCCGCTACAGGTAGAGACAATTTTAATTTTAACTAAAATGCTTATTTTACTTCGAAATCTTTTGTTTTTATTTGAAATCTAACTTGTCTTTATAAAAATTACAAATCTAGAGCCATTTTCAGTTTCGTTGTTAACGAAGCGTTGAATGGCGCGCCCGGAGAGGCTTAGTTCAAACGATCATTGCAAACGTTGTGATAGGGATAGAGACATGTAATTTTTGGTTTTACGAAGGTAATACGATAGAGAATAATACAAAGTAATAAAAACTACCGGTTATAGGGGCATTTTTTGGAGAAATTTATCAAATAACCAAAAAAACACGAATTTAAAAGCAGATTTTTTTCAAAAAGTATCATTTTTTATTATTTGTTGGCCTTTTTTGTGTATTTTATGTATTTTTTTAGTATCGCCTGTTATTTAGCATTATTACTGTTTTTATTTTATCAGGATATACCGCTTAGTTTAAAAGTTATTACGTTTTCTTTACAATAAGTAATTGGAAGAAAAAAAATTCTATAAAAAATTAAAAAAAAATCGCAAAAATTTTTTGACCTCTTTTTTGTCGATAAAAATAGGTCTAGTTTCATCTATTTTCATATGTACACTTTAACGTGACTCACACTGTATACACGTCCGCTAAATAAAAATTTTATGTGACTATCGTCTAGAGTAGTGACATAGCTTTTCAACATAAAATCAACTAGCCGAGGAGTCAATCAGAAAATATGCAGTAAAAGCAAAAAAGAAGATTCCAAAAGAAATCGAAGAAAAAAAAATCTCTACAAAAAATACAGTCATGACTTTAATTTATTTCATAAAATATTTATTTCTTTGTGGAGTACGGAATCCAAAAAAACCGGACGACGAATCGGTGCGTACAAAACCGCTCCAGTAGGTTTCGGAACGTGCAAACAAAATAACAAAATGGACGCAATACCTACGGAATCCTGTAACAGCACAATGGTTTAGAAAAAAGCGACGCGGATTTAACTGATGCGTGGAATTTTAATATTTGTTGGAAGTTTTAAATAGAAAGTGTAGTCATTCTATGAAAGAATTTCTTTTGATTTTTGACCCTTATATTAATGAGAATCTGACATTGTTCAAAGAATATCTTGTTTTATCTTAATTAACTAAGCGTGCATTGCTCCTACTCATTATAGAAAGGTAAACGTAGATTTTTTTCCGAGTGAACACAACAAAAAGTTTGCATAAACGTTTTAAATTGAATCTAGTAGTACATAGTACAGTCGACAGTCCATCACTAAGGCTGGGTTGCACCATCTTTCTTTGACTTTAAAAAACGTCAAAAATCTGTCAAACTCCATACAAAAAACATCGGCTATCGTTATAGTTACGGTTTAAGTTAGGTGGTGCAACTCAGCCTAAAAAAATACTTTGCAGAATCGCTCCTATTGAGAAAGAAAGAAAGAAACATTTATTATGATGAAAATCACTTAGTTAATTAAAGACAGAGAAGGTATACGGAAATCAAGACAGAAATAGCACATAAATATTAGAAGGCAATAAAAAAACAGCTGCAATAAACACCATAGAGTTTAGCTCAGTGTGCTTTGTCTATACCTAGTTTTCGAGGCAGTACCTCAACTGTCCGTACCCCACAAGTAATTTCCGTCTGTCTGCAGTTAAATAATGTGCTGCTGGAGATGAGCCTGATCATCTATTCAGGACTGAGGCTTAGACTTTGGGGAAGCAGCTCGGCTTTATTTAGTGACCATTAATATGACTTGTTTCGTTTCGTTTCAGCCAAATGACGTCCACTGCTGGACAAAGGCCTCCCCCAAGGTTTTCCACAATGAACGGTCCTGCGCTGCCCGCCTCCAGGCTCAATATCAAAAGACTACCTGAAGTTTATTAGTGCGGAATTAAGTCGAAACAGGGTGTCTGAAACCTGGGACAATACTGACATCTTCTCCATATTCATTATTCATACAGTTTTTTTTTTCAGAAATTTTGTTGTGCAAGTCCAAAAGGACACGATATAGCTTCAGTCCACTTGATTAAACAATAGAATAACTTTTACCTTTCATAATAAGCTCTTAAATTATTCTCTTCTGGACATTATCAAGAATGTCTCATAGCCTGCTCTGCACTAGCGGCCGTGTAAAGCTTAGAAACCTATGCCGCGGTCGTACTAAGATAGGTGCCACCTTTATCCATATTTATTGGCATATTTCTTATCCTATTTACGCTATGTTAGTATCGGCTACTAAGTATCACTTGATTTTGTTTGGTACTCTTTAGTTCTCATAGTCAGAAACGGCCTAACTTATTCTGACTAAGTTCGGCGACTTACAAATTTTTCACTCATCACTCAAACAATCCGTACTAGATTCGTATGGTAGAGTAATTCTGATTAATTTCGTTACGGGTCCAATGACAGTTTAACTTTCCCCCGGGACAAACTTGACCTTCATTGGTTGGGTTTTTAAGGCGGTCAAGCTGTAGATCCTGGCTACACAGGAGTTGCAGTGGTGCGAACGAGAGGTGGGAATAGTCCCGTTAATTACGCTTAAGAACTTGGTGTTGAACTTTAAGTCAGTCAATTAACTAAAGATTATGCCTGTACCACACTATGCAATTAAAAGATAATATTCTACTATAGTAATGAAAGTCATAACTCAAATCTACAATACTCACAGTTTTCCGGTTCGTTTTCCCAAAAGGACTCCATATACTGCAAAAAGTCAGCTCGTCTTTCTTCCGCGAAGGCATTGTTCACAGAGCTCGCGTTGCGTTACCATTATACAGTTTTTTCACGGCTATTGTTTCTGTAACAGAATAACGCGGGTTCATGCAATCGGACTGTCAAAAACATTGTTGTGTGGCACAAAATGGAGGACGGAGCGGTTTGTAAAAAAACATACTTACACTCGAATTGAGATCCTCCTTTTTTTGAAGTCGGTCAAAAATTGCGAGCGGAGAGGACTTAAAAGTAGTTTGTCTGTGAGCATTATGTTAATAGAATAGGCAAGATCTTGAAGTAGGCCACAAGTGGCACACCTACAGCTTCGCATTAAATTCAGCTTAAGTACCAATTTTGCATTAAAAATAATAATAAATGAATGTAGGTATGAAATTTCAAATCGAGTCGTAATTTTTTCAAACAACAAACTTCTTAAGAAATATTTTTAAGGGAACTCACCTGAAACATGTTGGTCCTGAAGACAGTCTTAAAAACTTGGGGATTGGCTGAATGACCTTGTCTTGAACTGAAAAGTAAGCTTTTCACAAGTCAGTTAGTTGTCTATTACAGAATAAATAGGCGTCAGGCGTCTTGGAAGCTGCCCTCGACTATAGTCTGGTCTGCGAGCACGTAGAATTTTGTCCAATGACCCCAAGCACTGCGGGCGCCCGTCGCACAGTCGCGACAGCAATATAATTACGCGCGAGCGATAAGGATGGGTAGTTTGGGGTCATTGGACAAAATTCTACGTGCTCACAGACCGGGCTTTAGACAGGCATAAATTCATAAACATATAAAAAACATACAGACTTATAGACATAGATGACTTGCTAACAATTGCTGATTCTTTCAACTTGGCCCACAACTACATTATTGACGCGGCGCTGCCGAGGCGCTCACTACGCCTAGACACAATTTTTCGTTTATCCGATTGTCAAAAACAGAAAATAGTTGCTTTTTTTCCGTACCAAACACCGGTCGGACATACTCCTTTTTTAGTTTTACCGGTATGGTACCGGTCCAGCCGTTTTGATGTAGAAAAGGAAAACCTTTTTAAAGGGACGGACATTGGACATGCATCCATTTTTTAACAAAAAGTGCAGTTCACTTGGCTTGTCAGTTTTTGTGTAAGCCGAATGCCAAAATGGTTTTGTAGGTACTTTGGTAAAAATCCAATAAAAGGATTACTACCATTACTACTATTATGTATCAAAACATTTTCGTTGTATTTCTACTACTATCAAACACATGAACATTCGAAAGGTAACGCGACATTAAGTAAGCAATGTGCATTTTCTGTACTTGTAAAAAAAGGTGCTGATTAGGCTATGACTCTCCTAATTAACTAAATAATCATATTGTTGTTAGATTCAATCAAAATTCAAATTGTTATTTTAAATAAATCTTACTAGAGCGAAATTTATTAACGTGCTTAAAAACAATTAAAATTGGAGTACCAACAATCAACATACGTCCAATCTATCTCTTCTGGTTCCATATGCTGAGGTTAGGTTTCAGTTCAGCAGTATGCTGACGGTACCTCTTTGTTTTAAATCAGAAAGAAGGTAGGTATTTCTCGTACTCAAATACTTACCAAAACTTTTTAAGACTAACTTTAGTTGTGGGAAAAAGTTTTTTTTTTTATTTCCTATACAAAACATTATTGCACAAGCACTAGAATCAGCAATTGTATAAGCAGATCGAAAACTATTTATATTTACTTATTATACACAAACTTTTTGGAAGAACCCATCTCATCATGCAGCATCTAAAAACATGGAGTCAACGTACGTGTCTGAAAAAAATAAACAGAATGAATAAAAACATTGGGCCTTATTGAAGGAGTAATGGCCCGATAGATGTAACAAAGGGCCTCGTAACAGGCTATTACTTAAGTAATATCGGAGCCTCTCAATAACAGAAGAATGAAAAAGTAGAGACAAACGGTGGATATGGGATAGTTTAGAATGGACTCCATTGTCTGGCAATAAGAACTAGTTTGTAATCTTTTATAAAATGAACAATAGTTCATTCTGTTGAATATAATTTAGCAATGTAATAAACAAGTACAAGTAATAACATATTTGATTGCTAAATAAATAAAAAACTGTGTCATCGATCTCAACATTATTTCAATGAAAGTTTATTACCGACGCTGAAATCAGTAAGGCTTTTATTAATCACCGGATTTATTTACCCATATTTTCCGCTTTTGCCTACAAGTGATTGATAAATTGGGTGCGCACTAAGTGACGTCACGCCATCTGTCACGTGGCCTAACCGAAATTGGTAGTCGCAACTCATTTGATATATTAAGTATTTTTTTTAATATTTATTGAACGCAACAAACAGTGCCTTTAATCGTACATTGTATTATTTCATGACGCTTTTCCAGTTCCAAGCACTGGAAAAACTCATGATTACTCTACTAAAGTACTAACTACGAGAGGTCTTTGCCCATGAGGAAGACTTGGACCCTAAAGTAAGGAGAGTCTCCTTAGTGATTTGGCAAGGCCCAGCAGTGGGACAGCCCAGATGCGGTCAAAGCGTTTACTCCTTCAACCAGCATTGTGCTAAAATAAAAACACCACACGCTGTCCAACCAATCTTCTCAGCACTGGCCCATTTATTGTCCCGAAGCAGTGGTAGGGTTACGTCCCAGATGTGTAAAAGTGCTTTTTAAAAGCCTATTTGCAAAAATAAATAAGTTTTATGAGTTTTTTTATGAGCTAGTCCAGTCCAGTCCGCCGCTAATACAAGTGATTGATAGTTGGGCGCGGGCGCAGTGACGTCACGCCGTCTGTCACCCGTCACGTGACCTTGCCGCCATTGTGCCCCACCTGATATATTATGGCGACTGAAGTTTTCGGCCATTGTACTCGTTTTGACGTTATTGTGGCCAAGAATGGAAGTTATAATAAGTTTTCAGGATTTACTCCGTGGAAAATAGGAAGTTGTGAAAACATTTTCTCTAAAAAGGACCGAATTTACTGGCAACGTTGAGTGCGGATGAAATCCGAATTTTCAGAATGGAAAAAAAATCATTTTTAGTACCTACCACAAAATCTGTTTTATTAAGCCTGAATTTATTTATGAAAGCTAAAAACTAGTTGTTTCTGAAAATCCCCGCATTTGAAAAACACAGTGAATTGTTAAAAATATTCAATTTGAACATATATTTTTTACAGCAATTACACGAAGAGGTGTGCGATAGTTTAAATATTTCAATATTTCATCCATTTGCTAAATATGAGCTATAAAAATACAACTTGCTCTTTTTGATTTCCTGGAACTCTAGGGTATTAATAAGACCACTTCAAAGAACGGAATGGCATTACATTTTTTGTTAAATTCAACAATTTTTTAGACTTATTTTTTCATACAAAATTATTTAAAAACTTAATTTTTCATAATTCATAATTTACATACACTTATCAATAAAAAGTCTGCACAAAAAGACTAGGTGACAATTAAAAAAAAAAACTAGATTGATGATACTATAATCTAAATCAACTAGGTAGGTATCTTCTAAATCTAGTATCCACAATATCTTCAAAAATATGCTTTTAGAAACACATATTCCTAAGACTCATTAACTAGTTTTTATTTATAGAATATACCCCTAAAATTTCCGGAAAACAAAAGGAGCACGTTGCTTAGTATTTTGAAGATCCATCTGGGTGAAACATACCTACGTTTAAAAATACAAATATCATACCTAAAACCACGGAACGACTAGACTCCAGCCGTTAATTTCTCGTAAAATATAAATCAAAGTTCCAAGTCAAACAGCCAAGAGCGAAGAGCTTTTCGCATAATTTAGCGGCAACTCGAAGCTTAAAAGCACTAACCGAGGTTGCGTGACGGTGCAAAACGGACGATAACTCGCCAATAAGAACAATACATCTTGACTGAATTTAGTTTTGAAAGTTGTTTGTTTCCACTTTGTAACTGTGTATAGTTCCAAAATATATTTTCATTTTTACTTCGTTGTAAAATTGCGTTATTTAAACCTGTTTGCTCAGCGCGGCTCAGGATAATTAAAACAGCATGACACGATAACATGGTTCATTATTTAACTTCGATATTGAATACATTACGCGTACGTAACATTTTCATGAACCGTTTAGTTCAATCACAACAAGAATCCTTATAAAACCCGTAATTAGTCACTATAAATTGAATCTTAATTATTTGTCTTTAATTGCAAAAGCTGTGTATATTTATAGTCATAATGAAACCAAATTTTTTCTCATGTTAAATCTTTTTACACCCTTTTTGCTTCTAACCGCGCAAGGAGAAAAAACTAAAGTTTTCTTTAACACTCATTTAGCCTAGCAGTTTAATTCAGGCCAAGAAAATGTTTTTCATTACACTGGAGTAAAACTCGGTTTCTAAGTGGGAAATGTCGGTGAAAACAATTTGCATGTGATTGCTGTAAACATTTTTTTTTGACACAGGAGGCAAACGAGCAGACGGATCACCTGATGGTAAATGATTACCTCCGCCCATAGACGCGTTACAGGTGCGTTGCTGGCCTTTAAGATTTATGTAGGCTCTCTTCTTGAAAGATTGTAAGTCGTATTGGTCCGGAAATACCGCAGACGACAGGCAATTCCACAGTTTGGTTGACAACAACAAACATAACTATTACAAGTCCTATTTAAAGGTCATTTATCTAACCATATAATTTATCTACTACAACAGACATCCAGTTCGCAAGTCAGCTTTTGGAAAAGCAGTACTACTAAAAGAAGTGCTAATAAGCACCATTTTTTGTGGTTGAAGTTCGTTACTGGTATCTCTCAACACAAAGATAGTGTTTAACGAAGCCGCACTTGAATTTTCTATTAAAACTCTAAAGGTGACTCTTCTGCAAAGGTGTCTCTTCAGCAAAGGTGACTCTTCTGCAAAGGTGACTCTTCTGCAAAGGTGTCTCTTCAGCAAAGGTGACTCTTCTGCAAAGGTGACTCTTCTGCAAAGGTACGTGTCTCTTCTGTAAAGTTGACTCTTCTGTAAAGGTGTTTCTTCTGTAAAGGTGTCTCTTCTGTAAAGGTGTCTCTTCTGTAAAGGTGTCTCTTCTGTAAAAGTGACTCTTCTGTAAAGGTGACTCTTAGTCTTACTTAGTATACATTTTCGTCGCAAAATTAAATATTTTACATAAGATACCACGTTACGCCAGTGTTTACCACGATTTTCCATCGTTCCTACCTTCATGTTTACTGACTGTATCGATTATAATAATAAAATTCACGTCACATAGTCATGATATTCTCTGAGGCTCTATAATATTAATAAGCTTGCCTTCATACAAAATCTATGGTACATTGAGCAACAGAGCACGTGCAGTGGAGATAATCTTTTGGCTTAAAGTACCTATTAGAATAATAGTGTGTAGAAAAATACCGTTTTCATCTTTCTGACTGTTCCTAAGTTTGATGTATGAAAGATTTGCATGGTAAAAATGTGTCAATATTAGAGTAGAGTCAGTACTGATATCTAGAAATGTTACCATTTTCTAACCTACCTATTAGCTGAACCAGGAAACTTTCTTAGAAATATTGTAGGTAGGATTCTAATGATAAAGAACTTTTCAAATCGGTCACTGGACTGATTGTGACGGACCGATGAATAAAATAGGCTTTAAAACTAGGTACTGAGTTTAAGGCTTATTCAATACAAACAATCAAATTTAATCTTTCCTCTTTATAATAAAATATTAGTTAATAATGATGAAACTGTCTACGTCTTGTTTTTTTTAAGGATATTAGTAATTGCACAAATTACTAATACTCCCGTTAGTCCCTCGTACTAAGCTATGGTTGTGTCATGTGTGGGCTCACCACAATAGTCAAGCGGCGCCGGGATTCGAACCCGCGCTAACCAGATCACGAGTCGGCCAGTCCGACCCCTATCGTGGCTTCTTTATTTATTTGTACGATTACATGTATATAAATTATTATGAGAGTTGTTATTCTGATGTCAGAGGCACTAAATAATTAGAAGTTGTGAAAGACTTTTATAATTGTAAACATATTTTTAATTACAACTGTATTTAAACCTGTAATGAGTTGCGGAGTGTAATTATAAATTGTTGGCTACAAATAAACGCGTGGTACAGTTTGTAATTTAATCAAGTCGAGTTAGTAGACTGAACGCGTTTACAGTATGTTTAGTTGATGTAATTTACTTAATAACATACACGTACATAAAAAAATGGTGAACTAAAGTAATTAAAGTTAGTACGAAACCAGCCGGCTGTCAAAATACTTGTCCATTTACCGTATAAAATCTAAAAACAATAGACAAGTACAAATCATCATCATCATCATAATTTCAGCCACAGGACGTCCACAGCTGAACATGGGCCTCCCCCAATGACTTCCACATCGCACGGTTGGTAGGTAGCGGCCTGCATGCAGCACCTTCCTGCTACCTTTATCAGGTCGTCGGTCCACCTTGTGGGTGGACCTGCTGCGTTTACAAGTATAATGCTAAGATACAATAATATAAAAGTAAGAATCGGACAAGCCATTTTGGAGGCCGTTTTCTTACAAACATTATGACACGAGATATTTTTATTAGAGATATAAAAAATATAAACGCTATGGAAAAAATATTACAATAAACACGTATGTGTAATTGTAACAGACCTTCCAAAAACGCGTTTGTTACATTTGATCAATACCTTTAGGAGTTTTCATTTGATGTAACACTTTACGTGGAAATATATTTATTTGTGTATTCACTCACATGGATAATTCAGTGCTCACCAGAGCGTATCGCTTCCAATGCTCTTTGAAATAATTATTACGGCTTATTTTCGAAATCAATTTCTAAGAAAAATGAGGACTGGTGGTTGTAATATCAAGTACATGAAAGACGCTAAAATCCACGTCATATTTAATACTATGAAATTAGCGCATGGAAAATGACTTTATTTAATTAAAACACGATTGTTTGTAAAAATTATCATTTTAAGGAACCTATCACATTAATATTTATCAGTTTCAAAAGTAATCTTACTAAAAACCTTAAAAATACCTAGGTATAATTCAACAGTACCAAGTGGAGCGGACTAGATAAAACCATAAGGCTGAGTTGCACCACTTACTTAACTTTAACTTTTGTATGGACTTTGACAGATTTTTGACGTTTGTTAAAGTTAAAAGAAGACGGTGGAACCCAGCCTAAGCCGCGACACCGCCTTGGAATCGTATCACACCACGTTCATAAGTTTGTCCGACACTTTTTTGTGTACCAAGAAGTCCAAGCTCTTTCATCCGGTGCTGGACTCTTGAAGATTGAAGCGATTGAAGAAGACTCTTTTTCTGTTCCCATTAACCACACTGACACAATCCACAGGTGGCAAATGGAACCAACTAAGTACAACAACACACACCAGTGGCCGGAGATCAAGTCGCGACCGCCGCCGGAAATGAAGCCAACTAAGACAATCCCCACATTATATTGGTTAGGGTGGCCATGGGTCTGGACAAAGTAACGTTAATTAATTTATAGTACACACAAATTGAGAAGCTCCTCCTTTTTAAAGTCGGTTAAAAAGAACTTATTGAAGCTAAATTGACAGGTTTACCGATGTAATTGTCTACTAGACTAGACTAGCAAACGACTGGTCGTAAGTGCTGCTCCTCGACGGAGCAGTAAGTTTTTTCATATGAAAAATTAATTTTTCATATGAAAAAAAAATTAAGTTGTTATTAAAGAATAAAAAATAAAATAATTTAACAAAAAATGTTCCAAATTGTGCTTTGGTGTGCGGTTTACGTTACATAATATTAAAACCATTTAAGTAATTTAACGTTTGATGAATCAACACTGGTTCACAGCCTAAAAATACTTGAATATTTCAAAGATTTAACTATGAAAGATCATCTGCAAATTAAATGAATAGTAATTAATACCCAAATTTTTTGCATCGGTGATTTTAATACATTAATCTAATAAAATATTTATAGACAATAAACTCCAGACAATTTAAACCGTTTGTCCGGACAACAACGCAGAGCCTGGCCACCCTAATTAGTTATATACAGTGCACGATACGGCCGCACGTCTTGAATCACAATGTCAACTGATTGCAGCTGTCTCGGTAACTAATGTACAAATTGAGAATTTCAATGGTTAGGTGCTGGGGAATACGGTTGAGCGTGTTAATTTTGGAAAACGGAGCTTAGTTTTGGTGGTAAAAAAAAGCATTCATTGTCATGTCAGCTGTTTACCTTAGTCCATAGCTGGACAAAGGCTGAGACTGACTGATCATTGGCTCTTTTCCGACCACCATACTTCTCTGTTGATGGCTATTATGGTGGTCAGTTGTTTAACTTGCTAAAATGGACTGGTAGTGCGGTGAACTGAGAGCCGATGTGAATCAAAAACTTTTAAAAGCTGAACGCTGCACTTTCGAATGCCATGTTTATGGTTATGTTCCTGCTATCTAGATGTAACTAACATGGTCATTTGAAGAATCATTTCTAACCACTAAAGCAGAGTGAACAGAGTGTAGTGTAGTTTTCTTTTAGGTACGGACAATAAATAGGTACTCGTAATCTCTTTAGCTACTTACAATTTATAACATACCCAAAAAAGCAGCTTATTTATTCACATTTATTTCATTCTACTCATAAGATACCAAGACAACCGCGTACAGTGGGAGTTAAAAAGAAACTTCAACAATAGAATACACGTGTTGGCCAAAGTCAACTGACCTCAAGGTCACAATGGCGACCCAGACCAGCTTACGCTACTTAAACATAAATGAATTCAGTAATAAATCAATAAAGATACTTACAAAAGCTTCTAAAAGTTCGCGACTTGGACTGATAAGAACTGAATTTGTAAGGGGAACTTTGGACGAGATATGATGTTTGGAACGAGGCGTTTATTGTTTAAGGTAGATATGGAAATGTAAGAAGCATTCTCACAATGTGTTGCAATAATTGTTTATTACTCTCATTTACGGGTATCGCTAAGTATCTTTACATAGTTTAAAACAAAGTCACTTTTCAGGTAAGTATCGGTTAGTATCATTACATAGTAAGTATAAAACAACGCCACTCCTGCTGTCTGTGCGCTTAGATCTTTTAAACTATGCAACGGATTTTAATGCAGTTTTCAACAATACATAGAGTGTAATATTTTTAAACTTTTGTGTTGCATTTTTATGCGACCATGACTCGTGCAACCGAGTTGATTCGTCGGGAGGGTAAATATCTGTTTACCTTTATAAAAGTGTTTTAGAGCGTGATTCAAGAAGGTTTGTATTTATAATACGTCATAGAATCAAGAAGAACAAATTTATAAAGCAAAGGCGTATCGCTAGTACGACTATGTAAACTTTACATTGTAAAAGATTTTGGATATCTACGACTATCAACTTTGTATGTATGTAATGTAACCTTGAAGTGAAATAACTCAAGTCCCATAGAGAAAAAGGAAAGTAATTTTCTACCAATCTTAATCCAAATCCAAAATTCAATAATAACAAAATATTGAGCACAATCTTAGCAAATCTTAAGCATCCGAGATATCGACCCGCCTCATTACCATTCAAGGCATATCCCGAGCTGTTATCTCCAGCGACATTTGCATTGATATCACAATAATGGATGGCGCACAGTAGGTTCATTGCTAATCTTATGAACTAGTCACTGAGGGATAAATGAAGCGTTATGTTACGAAACATTTAGAGTATGCGCACACCGTTGATTTTTAGTTGGCCGCTAGTTGTGCCCGATTTTAAATTTGTATGAAGAATTGGCCAAATCGAATCGGCGTAGTGTGCGCATTCCCATACATGCCCATACTGATCAACTGCCCGACTAAACTATCGGCCGACGAAAAATCAACGGTGTGCGCCTACTCTTAAACAATAAGAACTACATGGAACAACATCGCAAGCATACTCGCTGACGGGGAACTACGGGACTATTCCCACCCATCATTCCCACCGCTGCAACTCCTGAGTAGCCAGGATCTACAGCTTGACCACCACTAAAACCCCAACCAGAGAAGTTTGTCCCGGGGGAAAGTTAGCTACCATTGGACCCGCGACGAAATTAATCAGAAGAACATATGAGGTGTTCGAAGTTTACGACGACGAGTAAGGCAAGCAAAGCTTTCGAATGACGTCCACTGCTGGACAAAGGCCTTTCCTCAACGATCGGTCCTGCGGTGCCCGAATCCAGGTACTTACTGAGACCTTCACCAGATCACACGGTGCGCCATGATCCATGATGATGATGAGGTTACATTTGTTTCCATCATAAAAGAAAGAAAGTAAGAAAATAATTTTATTTTGACAACAACAGATTCAGGCAACAAAGACATACATAAAAAAAATATTACTAAGTTGCCAAAAAAGGTCACCCACTCAGTAATATCTTGACAGTGTGACTGCCAAGACACTGATTTTCAGTGGGTGCCTTTTTGCAGCGCTATTTAACAAAAACAGAAAAAAGAGTAAAAAAATAATAATAAAAACCATAAATTAAGCATTCAATAAAAAAGGAATGTTTTAGTAAGCTTCATAAGAACGCTACTGCGCTACTAATATACTATGTTGATACGCAATGGCTAGGCCAAGGTGACTTACGTAATCAATTTCCCGCCAAATATATGGGACAGAGGTCAGTGTAGTGCAGATACCACTTTGCATTATGAATAATTAAATTAATTGAGGGTAGATATTGATACAGCAGCCAGTGGTGATATTCGGGAAAACAGATAAGGTAGGTATAATGTAGTCATGAGATATGATTTGAGATAAGGTTTGACATAATACGTTTTTTTTTTCAAGAGTATTTTAGTGCAGGGGTCTCCAAACTACGGCCCGTGGGCCAAATCCGGCCCGCCACTGCCATTAATCCGGCCCGCGACAGCTTAAGACTAAGCCTATGTTTGCATAGGTGGGCAGAAAAATTAAAATTGTTATGGCCCTTCCAACATACCGAAAAAAATACTATGGCCCCACGGCTTCAAAACTCATAAAGCTCATTTATTTTTGCAAATAGGCTTTTAAAAAGCACTTTTACACGTCCCAATATTAACCCTACCACTGCTTCGGGACAATAAATGGGCCAGTGCTGAGAAGAAGCAGCGCAAGAAACTCAGTCACTATTGTCAGCCTCCTTTTCAAAGTTTGGAGACCCCTGTTATAGTGCATACCTTACTAATATTCCCTATAATCTAGTTACGAGTAATAATAAAGTTACGAAAGAGCTTAAAGTTGCTTAATATATTTTCTTAAAAAAATTACCTACTAAAAATAATAAAGTAACTATAGCCTGACCAGGAACTTAAAAACCCTGGCATAGAGGCGCGTCAATTGCATTTGATAGTGCAACACTGAGTACAGTCGTACCTGTGTTAAATTAATAGGCTAACTTTATGTATCAGGATTCAGGATTAGGGGCTAACGAAAAAATATTATTATAGGTAACCTGGTTTAAATAAATTAAATGAAACCATCAATCGAGTTAGTAGGATTTATTTTATTATTCATCAATAATCAAATTCAGAACTTGAATGTTCAACTGCAATGTCTGCTCATGAACGCTTCAAACTCGGTACTTCTTTCCCAATTCCATAAAATTCAACACTTAGAAAGTGACAAAAACTTTAAAATAGGTATTTGAAACAAACCACAGCTAATTTTCATAGTGGACTGTACTATACGATAAACATGTCAGTCAATTTGACAACCTTTGTCGGAAACATTATTCAATGAAAATATTGTCCGAACCCTTAGTATTTCTCTTCGACAAATATTTTAACACATTGTGAACCACTTTTCTTTCAAGACTATAAAAAGATTTTAGCATTTTAATTCACAAAATCAATTGCGCACATTTAAAATAAAGTTTGTTTACACTTTGACAGCAATAGACTGACATGCAAGGTGACATGTCAATGAAGTTTTCAGTTACTGTTGCCATTAAAAGAAATTAGTACATTAGTTTTCCGCAACATGGCGAGGGTTTTTATGTTCCTGGTCAGGCTATACTTTTGTTTATACCACACTACTTAAGTCACTCTACATCTTTTTCTATTTCAAGCCTAATCCATCTTGGACTTAGTGTCTGAGAAAATTATCTTTATTTACGGTCAGATGGGCACGCGAGTGTATAAATAAGGATTCAGTTTGTAATTAAACTTGAACTAAAACAAAATGGAGAAACAAGGACCTCAACGCGACATTTTATATTTATTGAAATCTTAAATTGAACGAAACCAATGTTTAACCAATATTAAGTTTTTAACCAATGCACGTTATTTTGCAAAGAACAGGATTTTTTGGTGCCATCTACCATACCGTCTCTTGATACTATGATCGAAACATTGGTTCTATGTTTCTCTATCCCTTTGTTTAGGATAGGTAAAACGTGTCAGACAGACGAACAAAGTTACTATCGCATTTAAGAAATCCAAAACAATATTTTTTTCAATTTTACCACGAAAATACTTCCACAAAATTCTCATAACCAAACAACATTGCGTCATCTTCACTTGCAATTTATGTAATGTCTCTTACCACACAAAAAACATCCTGCGATTGTACGTAAGGCTACGACAGTGTAATTTTGAATAATACATGTTCACCGACCACGCTGAAATGGCCTCTAACCTAGCGAAAAATCGGTAGAGTTTGGGACAAATATATTTTTCAGAGGGGTCTGAAAGAATTGGACCACCGAATGCCCTGCAGCGACGTGTGGCAGCAAAGAAGATATATGGAAAAGTAAAGTTTGCTCGGAAACTTTCATGTTATTTATTTTCGTTGTGAAGTATTGTTTTCTGGATCATAAACTGGTCTGCGACGCTGATGTGTGAATAGTAAATCTATTGAGACTGCGGTCAAGAGAATGTTTATGAGAAAGTTCAGCACTTTATTTCTCGTGGCTTTAAAGTGGAATGATAGACTTTTTTCTTTTATTGGACCCTGCCACCGAAGATATTGTAAAACGTGTACAGTTTTTAGCTAGTTTGATACAAACATGTATGAAAATATCCCTTATCTTTCGATTGTTATGTAGCTTATTTGTCGGCCGTTTGGTGTAGTGGTTCAGAACGGACTATGCCGAGAGGTCCCGGGTTCGATTCCCGGTCGGGCAGAAATTGAAATGATGAATTTTAATTTCTGTGACGGGTCTGGTCTTTTCTATAATATGTATGTATTTACAAAAAAAAGTATTTAAGTATGTTTATATCCGTTGTCTAGTACCCATAGTACAAGCTTTGCTTAGTTTGGGACTAGCGGCGCAGTGTAAAATGTCCAAGGATATTTATTAAGGATATATTTTTATTATTAACTTACTTTTTTAGAGTAAATATCCAGACCAATTTAAAGAAATGTTAACGGCTGCAAAATCTGTCTCTATCGTGCAGATATCGAATCCGCAACCACATCATTTATCTTATGAGACACGAATGCATTACTAACACTAGTCGTACAAACACCAACTGCAGTCGTCTAGAAAAACGCATTTAAACAACCTTTAGAGCCCAATTTAACTCGCTCCTACAACTCTCAAACCAATTCCAGAACGGAATGAACAACTTTCTAAAAAAGGTGGATAAGTGTGAGTGAGTGCTGGGAGAATTCCGTATCAGCGGCATTTAGGAGACCAGAATTCGATGTTCTGGCTTACCATGAGTTTACATTAGATGTGCTCGCTAGCGACTGCATAAAAAATTACATTAAATGTAAGGCATACTGTACGCACCTCTTTTAAGCGATTTTGTGAAAAATATTATTGGCAGGTAGCTAATTGCTTATAAGATATGCCCCCTAATTGATATTTATTGTCCGTGGTGCATATCTTTTCTTAAAGGTTATTAAACCTTTGTCACCTGTCATCCGCTTTACAATGGAGGGAAGTCGAACCTTAATTTCGAACTCCTCCTATGTTCTTCTGATTAATTTCGTTGCGGGTCCAATGACAGTTTAACTTTCTCCCGGGACAAACTTGACCTTCATTGGTTGGGTTTTTATGGCGGTCAAGCTGTAGATCCTGGCTACACAGAAGTTGCAGTGGAGGGAACGAGATGTGGGATGTTTTTACAGCGCCCCTAGCGGCTACTTTCAAGAACTAAAATCTTCTTAGATTTCTTTGACGGACTCGCTAGCGAACACACCTAACGTAAACTCATGGTAAGCACGGAATACCATAGCTAATGCGTATTATCGTTGCGGTCTATCCAAATTTCACACGGTCCGTTGATTCTGATCTGATATTATTCAGTTTTCATTTACAAACAAGTCTGTTTCGATTAAATAAATTACCGAGTATAAACATCAATATTTGTTAAACAATTTACAATTATTTATTGAAAAACATTCAGTAGCGAATTCATCGATGATATGGCGGAATGATAATGATATACTTATTGTTGAATCTATTGCACAAAAATATGCAGCTCAAAACTAAGCAGAGCTATCTCAGATATAAAACTAACAAAGGTGTCCCACCAAAACATTATGTAAAAAACTAGCCAACTCTCAATGAAGCTGCTTGTTTATCTCTAAAAAGTAATGAAATCTAGACAAAGTCGTGCCAAGTCTATGGTTCCTTACTGCGATTTCTTTATTATTATAGTTAATGTTGTGTGATGAAAACCTTTTATTTGTCACCCATCTTCCGATTTGCTCTATAGGAAAGTCGATCCTTAACTTCTAACTACTCCAATATTCTTCGATTCTATTGCAGTACCAATGACAGTTCAACTTTCCCCGGGACAAACTTGGCCTTCACTGGTTGGGTTTTTATTGGCGGTCAATAGATCTTGGCTACTCAGAAGTTGCAGTGGTGTAAATAGTCCCAAGCCGAACATTTGCCCCTAGCGGGAATCAAATCCGCAAACGCAGCTGGTGTTGTAGCTCAGTATGTAAGCCACACTAGACCATCTATGTTGTACTAATAATATTTCAAGGTTCTTAAAGCAAGCAATGTTGATTTACAGCGAAAGCTACCTACATAAATTTACCGACCGAACTTTTGTATAATTACACTAAAACTTTAAGAAGCTTTGTGTAAGCTCGCTTAGTTCTAATAGACTCTCAAAAAGCTATTTATTTATGTTGTTTCATTGCGAGAATTCCTCAGTTCCTTATTTAGAATTCACTCATTTCTTAGTTCTTAAATTCAAATTAAATTCAAAGAATAGAATCGAGTTATCAAACTTAAGTCCTTATTCTTTGAAAGAAAGAAAAAATATTTAGTTGACAACTAATAAAAAAAGTACAAAAACAATGAAGAGAAATGAGGAAAAAAAATGTTGCCAAAGAGATACCCACTCAGTATCATCTTGACAGTTGACATTTTACTGCCAAGTGCCAAGACACTGGTTTTCAGTGGGTACCTTGTACGCAGCAGGGGCAAAAAGAATGTAATAAAATAAATTCACATTAAAATAAAAATTACAATTGACTTTGAATTTGACTCTTCTTTGATTCAGAATGGTTTAGCCAAGTCTTGAGTCTTGAAGTCTTATTACGGGCGACCAGTAGGCCTAAGATGCGCGCCGCGATAAGACGAAATAGTTTTAAATAATGATTGAACACCGAATAAGCAATGGCTCCAAATTCCAACACGCATCCCTAAAAAATAAACAGACATTGAGAACTGGAGATTGCCTTGTCGGTAACGGCGGAGTGACGTCATGAAATAAAATGGCGGACGACTAGGTATGTGAATTAACCGATCACGAAAACGAAGGAACTTTCAATGAGGTGAAACTGCGATTTTTTAAATTGAATGCTGGAGATTGTTGATTTGAATATAAACTACTCGATTGAAGTGTTTTTTGATTAAATTAGTATCGATATGTTTGAATTTTTTAATCGGTTTAGACGACCCCTCTTGCGATCAAGGGATAAAATACAGTGTATTTAGATTTTATTTTAATCCCCTACTGCCCTTACTAATATAAACTAACACACTTGTTGAACACTGTTTTAAAATGATATTTCCATTCTAAGCGTCACTTTAAGACACTGTTCAACGATCGTGTAATTTTTAGGAGGTGTAATCAGGTCTGTCTATATTTTTCAAAGTCTATTCAAGGATAAACTACTAGACTAGTTATTCGTTTATTTTATATGGACTACAATCGTTAATACTCGACCACGAGTTTTTGTAACGTTTTCAAATAAAAACCCAAGATAAAATCATTGTTAGGGAAGAGAACGTAAGCTCGATAACAAAAGCAACCCGCAGATAGGCTGTATCACACCACCTGGATAAAGCTCATTATTCCGGATGGTATTATTTCTCTCTCGAGCTTTCTATGACGGCCGGAAATAAAGCTTCGAGCCGTGAACGGGCGGGCGGCTAGTTTTGTCGATAGATACTTGCTGTTTACTGGATTGGAGTGGGCTTTGTGATTTCACGTGTTGAATCTTAAGTAAATACTTAACTAGGAACTTTGTTAATTCAATGGCTTACGTTTTGGTTAAGTGTATTTTATTGAATGTTAAAAACATAGAATTTTCTTATTGTTGTTCGAAAATAATATGGTTAAGACGCTTCAGCAACACAACGTTTTAGTTCAGTTGATGATTGTTTATGTAAAATCCAAGCAAATATTCGCAACTAAACATGATGTACGATATCAATAAAATAAGACGCAGTCTAATAATTATGAAAAAAAAAGACAGAAAAAGAAAGATTTATATTTGACCAGACAATCTTGTTATAAAATCCCACGTAAAAAGTACTTACCCATTGTGTATGTTTGTATGTATGTAGGTACTACTCTTGTATGTAGGTATACCTACTATCTTAGTTTACGAAAATGGATTTTGATAAACTTATACTTATATCATACATTTTCCTTAACACGGATTGGGCGGTCTCTTTCAATTGATTTTAGTCACATCTTTATACCAAATGCTAGTCTGTTGTAGCGAAACATTTCTAGCTGTGTAAAAGGTAAAAACACTATCATTATTTTATTTAGTTAAATTTTATGATTATTTTATTTTAACCAGGGTGAAAAAGAACAACTGGATATCAAAACTGTAGCAATAACCTACTTAGCCTCGCAATTTTACGATCTACTAAAGGCCTGGTGGTGACAGGCGGAAATAAACCGCCGTCGCGATGGCCGATGGAGCCCCGGTTGACAGACACTAACGTTTTTAAACAAATGGAAGCCGACTACCCGCTGTTTTGATGCTGTAGAGCGAGTATAAAACCTACGCTTTTGTTTACAGTCGAGCTCTTTGTCGAATAATTTCGCTTTTCATATGTTTTTAAGTGATTGACATACTACTTAATATGGCCCTTATTACAAAAAATAAAACTCGGGGCGAACACTGGTTTAAAATGACATTTCCATACTAAGACTGAGTTGCACCACCTAAGTTTGACCGTAACTATAACGATAACCGGTGTATTTTGTATGGAGTTTGACAAATTTTAGCGGTTGTTAAAGTCAAAGTAAGATTGCAAGAGTGTAAGAGTGCAACCCAGCATTAACGTCAATTTAAACCAGAGTTCAACCAGAGTCTAACATTTGTATTATGGGAGACTGTGTATTTAGGAATTCTGTTTGTCTGAATTATATCTGTAAAGATTAAACACTCTAATACATATTATTATGATGAATTTACATAAAAATTAACAATAATTAGGTTGTGGGTTTTAAATTTAATCTCGCTGGAGAGTTTATTATATTATTATGTGCCTATCTGAAATATTTAAAAGCCAGTAGTAAGTATGCCTATCCAATCCAATCATTGCCATGCTTGCACTTTGGAAAGATTTAAGTTTCAGTACAGTACATTTCAATTTGTTTTAACCAATAACATAGTTATAACCAGCAAATGTATCCCAATCTTTTTTATCATTGCACCATTTCGGTACTTATATGTAGGGTAAGTGCGCTAGTTTTCGTCCAATTATCGGAGTTGCCAACTTTGTGATGCGAAATGAATATCTTAAAATACCCTTACTCATATGTATCATATGTCATTTTAGTCCTTATATAGTCTACTTTACGTTAATATTATATGACAATAAGTAAATACCACGGGTTTTTTTATAAAAAATATTTTATGCAAAAGAGGCGATTTCACTAGTTTTCGTCCAAAAAAATCAGTTTTCGTCCTAGTGTACGCTAGTTTTCGACCACTGTGTAGAAAAAAGGGTGCAGTTGAATTATTAACTTAAAACCAATTCTACAATACAGTAACTATGTATTGTGGTATATCATTTGAAAGGTAATTTTGTTAGCTTTCAAATGATATCAAAAAGATTTCAATAAGTTTCTTACCTAAATTTAGGAAAATATTTCAATAGGTCGAAGGACAAATGGATGAAAACTAATCTACAGGAATAGCTAATTTTGGTTTTCGTCCACCCCAGTGCTTGCTCATGACGTCATGGACGAAAACACAGCAACGTTTAAAGCTGTTTTTTGTTTTCGTCCACATCTTTTTAACGGTTTTTATGGGTTTATCACTGTTAAAAAGTGGACGTAAACTAAAATGTTTAATGTAATAGCAATAAAGATCATATTGGAAGAAAAAACATTATGTTTTGTAGGTCCATTGAAGTAAAATGATTATTAAAAATATTAACTAGGTGTCAGGGTTTCCGTCCACGTGGACGAAAACCAAAATCTTGCAAAATTATTATGCTAGTATTAGTCCACTTAATTATCTAAGATTTCTATACAAAAACTTTAATAAACCCTTAAAATAGTGTTTATTATGCTAATAATTAGACATACGTGCCAAAAACATTACGTAAAGTAACTAAAACAGTAATTAAACATACCATGTAAGTTCCCTACCGGCACGTTTTTTTTCTAACTTGACGACGTTTTCCATTCACCTGTGTGCAGCAGCAACTTCCGTAGATTTTTTTGGAGTTATTACTTGTCAAATTACATTTTCATGCAGGCAGAACTGTTACTTAGATATTATAGATTGTAACAAGTCCAAACTTGCACGGAAAGTTAGGTTTGTATTCTAATTTTCCGTATTTGTTCGTGGCAAGTCGGTCAAATGGACGAAAACAGGAGCTGGACGGAAAACCGGCGCAATTACCCTATTATAAACTGCTTCTATAAGAGTAGGCGCACACCGTTGATTTTTAGTTGGCCGATAGTTGTGCCCGATTTTAATTTGTATGAAGAATCGGCCAATTCCAATCGGCGTACACTTACCAATGCTTGTCATATGAACATTGGAAGCCGTGTTTTGCAGCTGTAGCGTAATTTTCCATTGTATAGCATGTGGTATATCGATGTTTGCTATGATGCAATCACCTCAGTGAGATCATACCGTTGACTCCGCACACGAAGATCAACGTCGCCAAAGATCCGGATTCGCATAATCCAGAATGCAACGTTAATAGCCGCTTACCCACGTACAGTACTCGAGAAAACAGGACGTTGGCAAAGTCACGCAAGCATTAGTAATGAGGTCATGAAACATTTATTTATATTTCATGTCGTTCTATATTGAGTCTAGATCTCAGCAATGCTAGCGGAGTGATCAACCGGTTGAAGGAGTTGGTTCGTGAGATTCAGATGCTATGACTACCAGCGCTGCTACGCTGCACCGCCACGCGTGTGCCATTGTGGCACGAACCAGAAACTGCCGCGATTGCGGCTCGGGCATGGAAAAAACGGTTTAGATTATCGTAAGTATGCATTCCATCATCTCATTGCTACTCACGGCTCGAAGAACCAACTACTTATCGAAGTCTTGATGCGAAACAGCCGTGTAATATTATCCGGTTCAATGAAGTACCTTGTGTGACGCACGCATGACACGGCCTTGTTTACGCCTAGAATCATCCACGAGATAATTAATAGATGAGGGGACGGCCAAACATAATACACGTTCCCGAATAGCTCGTGCGTCATAACTATATTATGCGAAGTTATCTTGACGATGGCAAGATGTAATTAACATAACGTCATGTTCCAAAATAGTCGAGAGGTCAATGTACTCGGTAGTTTTCTACCAGCTCAATTGGCTTTTCACGAATCATTAGCCGTTGAGTTTGAGTCTTTTCTGCAAGCGTATCAGTCGGACGACCTACTCGCATCGTTCCTGAATGATGATCGTTCGTCGCCCGTTCCGCAGCATACACAAGTCGGACGAAACCGACATAAAAACTATGATAAATAACAATGCCTGGTGTAAGTGACGCGTAATTTTTATTCCATCATCGACCATCTGGAAAGTTGCCATTTGAAAAAGAACGGATAACGTTCAACGCACTCAACGGTTGTCGCGAGTGAGTTATGGGCTGAATTTATGGCTGTCGTGCTATTAACTTACTCGCCAACTATTTATTCGCGGAACGATTATGGGTTAATAGAAAACAGATGTGGTATAATCTGTTTTGGCGAGTAGGTAAGACAGACAATCAGGTATTATTGTAACACGATTCATTGTTCGATATGAATACCTATCAGCATTAGCTACGTGCAGGGTTTTTCAAGCATAAAGTCACGACGACATTTGCAAGCATGTGATAACTGTTCATAGAGTTAACATGTTCTTATCTAACCTTCGCCTAAGATAACGAGTGGGTATGGAAAAAGAAGGCTGTTTCATTTCGAAGTAAATTTATTGTAAAAATATACGATAACAAACTGATTGCTTCTCTACTGAGCATGAAAGGAAGTAGCGTCTACTTATTAAATTATATATAGGAACTCAAGTTAACTTTTACAACCGTCCGAGAACTGAAGACAGGCTCACACTTAGGTACACATAGGTAGATACTGTTACAACTTAAAACTATAAACCATCACACTTAGTGTCTAAAACGTATATACTAATCGTACACAGTATGTATTCTATTGGTAAATTCTTACAAAATGGTGATTTGGTAACAATGTGTTGATCAACCAAAAGTTACGAACAAAGTTAGAACACCTCAACTTCTATAGCTACATTGCAAACAATCAAAGGTATTTACAAATACAAAACTTATAAGGTAGAGTGTTGTATATTGACGAAGAAGTGACAACTGTCATCTGTGGGGTCAAGAACCGTCACAACATCGTATCATACATCCTACTAAACTTACTGCAAACCCTCTAACCATACTCATTCATTGAATGTTTGAGAACACTTTAAGTTTTGGCCTCTCGTTTCCCCACAAAATTGTTACATACACTTATAACTAACGGTACAACTAGCCATGACACATTGCGGGGGATTCCTAGAATAAACCTTTTCCCAGAAGTATTGTGGTCTAGTAGTCTTATCATAAACATTAGGAAATAGGCAATTAACTATTCAACTATGGTGCGCCATTCGAGGAAAACGACCTCGTTATATCATGAAATTAATCCTAATTGACATCGACCGGTCTCGAATGGCGCCGGCCGCATGAAATATGGCATGTTTTAGGCATCATTCAAATCCTTAGACCTTGCGAGGGTCGATGGCACTCCTATGAAACGTGATAACATTGTTTGTCGTCGTTGAACAATACGTTAATTATGTAAAAGGTTAGGTTCAATACATAATTTACATTTGTATAAAATTAAAATATACGAGAAGTCTCAGTGTTTTTGTGTGTACACTGAGATAACAATATAGTTACAGCATTAGATGTCGATCATTGAAGCCATGACGTGAAACCAGTCGATGGATTAACTGATCGCATTTACGGACTTACAGGGCAACAAAGTAATGGTCGATGGTTTTGTATTGGCATGAAGCTGCGAGCAAGAACGTTTTCATCACAACGATGAAATAACATGCAGCAGAGACTGCTGCAAGAATAGAAATCTGTCAGGACTGGGTGTTGTTTGCGTTCATACTCCAAGTTACAAATGACATACTTGACGAACTGTTTACGAATAGGACCATCGATACTATTTAAGCTCGTCATGTCAGAACAAACACGGTTATTCCGGTCTGTGATGGATATTCTCATGCAGCACTTGGGACAATCCCAATTGAAAGTACGATTATCTGGTACCCAATGGAAGGTACTTGGCAAGGGACTCGGCATGACCGATTTAGACTTGGACCTCAATTGTGGTTTGTGAGAATGATAGAAGGCAAAACCACAAAGGCACATGATTGTTAACTCGGGTGTAATAGATTCTATACACGGAGCAATACCCTCGAAGGTCCAGTACTCTGTAGAATTCATCGCCATGCACTCATGAGAGATTGAAAAATCACAATCTATACACTGATGTGTTTTCATGAAACGTTCAAACGATATAGGCCCGCTACAGAACGTCCGGCAGAGATACTGGAAGGATTTTTGTATAGCCTCGGTTTGTTCTTCAGTGAATTGATTATTCTTCAATAGGGTACGAAATTCCATCGACTTGAAGTCGCTTTCTGATATATGAGACCATAAGCGGACATCGTCAGCTGTACTGCTTAACTCTGACAAGTCCGCGGCAGCCTTGACGGTAGATTTGCGCTCCGAAGGTGAAACTTTGGTTCCTGGCGGTGACGCTTTATGCTGGTGCCTCTTCATACCGTGAGGTTCTTTCTTGGTGGACGGCTTATCAGTAGTCGGAGCTGTAGGCTTCGCATGGCTCCTCTTCTTCCCGTCTTTTTTAGGTTTCGAAACATGACCGCTTTTCACCGAATAAGTTTTTTTTGCAGTACTACTTGCTGATTTGGACTTCAATTTCTTGCTGACAGAAGTATGAGAGCCACCGACGTTCTTATCGATGTCAGTAGAACGCGATTCAGAAAGTGGAATACTTATAGCCTTTATTTCTTTCGTTGTAACCGCCATCAAGCCGAGCGCATGTAGAAACGACGGTCGAACTTCTAATAGTCCCGGCGCAGCTTCGGCTTGACTGAAATCAGCATTGCCTTCATTGAGAATGGCAATCTCCATAGAGTCTTCATTTAAATATCCGCTGCCGCGCTCGTCCATGATAACCTGTTTGATACACAAGTCAAATGTTTACACAATGTTCCATAGAAACGTGCACGCGCGCGACGCCTAGTCGCCGCGGAATATAATCAACCACTGCCGGACACAGAGCATGGAATCGTCGCGCGCCGCCGCGGCGCGCGACGATTCCATGCTCTGTGACTGCCGGAGCTAGAGCTCTGCGGCTTTTATATACTGGCCGTGCCCGCCCGCGTTCGATCTGCGTTGGCAACCGCTGATACTACACGGAAACGATACGATAACAGAATGGAATCGCGCCATAACTTCGTGGTTGCTAAACACTCACGATATATTTACAAACATTTACCTTAATAGGAGTGCATACTATTAATATGTTATGATTATAATGTGACGAATACTAACCGCAACACGTGAACAATTCTTGAACGGGAAATAACCTCACGCACGTGTTGACTCTTTGGTCGGTTAGTCAGTACTGAGTGAATGTCTCACGCACCTTCGTGTAAATGGCGAACTTCATTGCGCGTGCGTGGTTCCACATTTATAATATGCGCGAAGTCGTTGTTTTCTTTTTTTTCTAAATCCAAAAGGTGTTTGTTTTCAACGATAGGACACGGCATGACCTTGAAACCACTAAATTCGTTGATTGTTGTTATTATTTTGGCCTAATACAAGCAATATACCTAGATATTGGTATATTCGGGACCGGTACTTCGAGCTTAGTGTTTAATATGTTTTCGCTATACACCATGCAACGATAATCGGACAACATTGGGAATGTGACGAGTGTGAGAAGCATGGCTAGCGCGGCAAGCGTATCAGTGTCATGGATTCCGTTATGGAATACGTGTACACGACAGTTGGTTCGACTTGCTCGGTAGGTGCATGCTTCAGCAGCATTTTATACATATGGGAATTAGCCTTATCAGTATGAAGGAAGTTCCCGTAAAATTTATACTTTTCATACAGTCAGGATCACGAGAGTGTACGGCCCATAACTCCTGGATGCAGGTCCAGATGTGAGTGGGAGTTTTGACATTGCAACATCAACCCGATGCACTAGGATGCATTTGACTCAAAATGTACTTGCATTTTTTCACTAAAAACGATGGTTTCCAGCCTCCTGGCAGGCTTCTAGATAAGTTCTGGACATGAATCTCTGCAAAAGACTTGCAGGTGTTGCAGCAAAGTGAGAAAATCACAGCCGCATAGCTCATAAACCCGTAGCGCAAAACTCAGATTTCCAGTATGGTAACGTCGATGCTAGGCTAGTGACAGCTTCTACATAACGTTCTAACATACCTGAGCAGAGCTCACGTGCTGTTAGACCTCTGCAACTCACATCCCCTTATCTTGAAACGTTTGTGACGTATACAGAGTTCATGGCACGTTTTCCTTGTATGCGTATGTGTGTGTATGTACGTGCGTACACGTACACGAATGTTACGTAGGTTAAGATATGCTATGACGTGAACAGTCTGTGCCTACGAACCGTTGTCAAGCCGGCAATCATAATAGTAACGTTAGGCATGCCCCCTGTGATTCAACAGCAAGTACGAAGTACGAACGTCTGAGACTGAGAGCTGTCTGAGGTGTGTTCTCTGACTGCAATGTACCGCGACGCTTGAGACACATCAATGTTGTTGTTATGTTGCATAAACATATATTCTGTGACCATAGCTACCTAACACCTTATCTTGAGTTTTATAACAACTACACGGTTTATAGTTAGTGATTCCGTGAATCCCGGCGTATATTTTACCAATTAGCCGAACGACCGAACGTGTATAGCTAAGTATTGTAATCGCACCCAGTAACCATTGTCAATGAGGATAAAGATCGGTAAACGGTATGTATCGCTAGGTATGGACATATGTGGTTAAGGCCAGTGATGTCATTGGGAATTCGACGGCATTTCAGCGAGCGTTTGCGGTGGCATGTAGGTAATCTAAAATAAGTGCTGCCCGTTACTATGCGCACTGTAAAACAATTACGGCAGAACTTTCAGGCTGTTATTCTAAAAAGCTGAACAGTCGGTTGCGAGATCGGCTTTTCGTATGTAGCGACGTGTTCACTGATGTGCCCGCGCCGCTGTTGATAAGCTAGAGTAAAATACATGGTTTTTTCTTCAAAGATAGCACAGTCGCTGCACCTCGTTCTATTGTGTGACCGCGAGCTCCATGCGGCGTTGGAGAGTCACGTGCGCCGCGGTTTTATCGGTAGCTCGACGATGGTGCCGTTAAGGCACGGAGCAGCACCTCTGGTTAGCATGTCATAACGTATGCACTTTGTAGTCTTGTTAACTACATTAGGTACAAACTGTTATTGCAGCTTAAAAATAAACAGTATGAAAATATGACTTTAAGTATGACATACACACATGGGGAAAACCTCGTTTAAATGAGGATTTAAGGATAACCCCTAAAATAGATGTTTATTTTCAGAATATTATTGATATTGTCTGGCTGATGCAATGGAAAAAAGTGATCGCGATTCCATCATTATATTTATAAATGTTATTTTTGGGCTATCGGTTGATTATTTTTCCTACAATTACGTTATTGTGTTATATTTGTATTGGGCATTGTACGGTAAAAGCCACGCAATGCAGTTGATATCGGGCTTACTATATAATGTCCCTTTATTCCTGATGCTTATCATGAACTAATCGACAGCCTGTGTGTGAAGTTCTATACCAGAGTGTAACAGTGACCAAGTGCTAAAGTGGAAGCAAACATCATTCGCCGTGCTCTATGTAAGTATCCAATATTTAAATTAATTATTTTCTGCAGTTTTATACTTTTCTGTGTCCCTCCAGGGTGTGAGCGCTTCCTTTATGACTGAGCTTAATATTTTGTTTCTTTTCATTTGTAGCTACTGGATTGGGAATTGTGAGCTGGAGAAAATGAGCAGACTGGTTCTCATAATAATATTACTGCTGTTGGAGATAGGACCGGACCCCACGCTAAAGTTGCGTGACCATTCAAGAGCTGTGAGTATTTTTATAAACTCCTATCAGCGACCCATCCAAGTATAACCATTAAAATTTCTAAGCAAAGAGTTTGTCGTGTGCCCCGGCCCTCAAAGTGTCTAGTAAGCTTCAACGAAATTAATGTTAACTTTTCTATACTCAGATTACCGATCTCAAGATGTCCCATGAAAGGGACAAAGCGCCGAGTGCTTCGCGCATTTTATTTTTTATTTTTTATTTTATTTTATTGGGGTAAACAAACAGTGACAAACGAGAAATTATACAAATAAGTATACATTACAATAGTAAGTGTCCATTTGTCACCAACACCGTTTACCACAGATTTATTAAACAAAATCATTACACATTTCGTTGAGAGGTAGTGTACTTATAAATTTGTGTTGGTTCAAATAGCACTGTCCTGCAATGCGAGCAATATCATTTTTCTGAATGCACCTGGTTGAGCCGCAATAATATCGACTGAGTGAAAGCTCTCGTTATAATTTTGTACAAGACGAAACAGGGGTGATCGTTTTCCAGCATTTGTTCGTGTACGAGAAGTCTCAAACAATCGACAAGGCGCACGGCAGTGTGCTCTTGTGGGTACCTTATAACATAGTTTACCAATTAGTGGGGCGCAATCGTATCTGTTGTGACACAAGTCATATAACAATGTAGCCTCAAGTTGCATGCGTCTGTGCCTTAGACTGAGAAGATGATATTTTTCAAGAAGCTGTTGGTATGACAAGTATCTACGAGAGAATCGGTAGTGTAAAGAACGAAGGAACTTTTTTTGGATTCTTTCGAGGGCCAAAACATATTTATTATAGAAGGGATTCCAGATAGACACAGCATACTCAAGTTGTGATCGAATTAGTGTTTTATACAAAAATATATATGTAGATGGTTTTAGAAAATGTTCAGTTCTACACATTACAAAACCATACATTCTGAAGGCGTTATTAATTATATTATAAATGTGAGTATCAAGAGTTAATTTAGAATCTAGGATGATTCCTAGGTCTTTTATAGATTCAACAGATTCAAGTTGCAAACCAGATAAGCTGTATTTATAGTTATATGTTATTCTTTTTTTGGTGAATGTTATAGCTTTACATTTATTGAGACTTAATTTTAATTTATTTATGACGCAATAGTTAGAGAAGCGGTCTAGATCAGCTTGAAATCTCAAATGATCATCATCGCTCTCCACAGTGCTATAAATTTTTAGGTCATCAGCATACAAGAGGAAACTTCAAAATCTAAAACAGTGATGAACATCATTAATGAATAGAATGAACAACAGAGGTCCAAGAATAGAGCCTTGCGGCACTCCTGAAGTAATTGGAACAAACTCTGATTCATGCCCACGCACAACTACTTTCTGGGTGCGATTAGTTATATAAGATTTAAACCATCGCCAGAGATCCCCACGAATGCCGTTGTATGCGAGTTTGTCCAATAATATTTTGTGGTCGACTCTGTCGAAAGCCTTCCGGAAGTCAGTGTAGATACTATCCGTTCTTTTATTGGCGTCTATGCTCTCAAAAATATACGAAGCATAGATTAAAAGATTTGTACTAGTTGATCTACGTTTTACAAAACCGTGTTGCTGTTCAATAATAATGTTATGTAGGGAAGGGTAGATGCTATTGTGAACTAGTCTCTCAAAGACTTTCGACAGAGCGCACAGGATAGATATGGGACGATAATTCTCTACATTGCTTTTATCTTCTCCTTTGAATACTGATGAATTACTGCATTATTGAAGAAGCAGGGGTGTGCAGGAGCCGGGTTGGACTCTTCAATGGGTCAGCCTGGTTCTATGAAGTGCCATATGATACACTTTTATAATTATACGGGTCTATTTATACAGGGTGACTTTTGTATCAGTATCCAAATTTTAATATAATAATCTATGAAGCGAAAGACAAAACACGTATTTTTTATTTTTGTATCGTCCAGTACAAAAATGTCAAAATAAAGCACCCAGAAACAGTCTGAAAAAACACTTACACCGTGGTCACGGCTCACTCGCTTACGCACGCACACACGTACGCGCCTGCCCGCGCCGCATTTCATTCATTGCGATACGATTTATAAGTTGTCGATTTTCCCTTCATACTTTCACGGGCTTAGGACCGTCAAAATGCAAAAGATTTCAAAGTGGTAATTCGTTTTAATTAAACAGACTTACTAATTTATGGTAGAAAAATTAAATACCTACGACAATAATTACGCTATCAAAAAGAAAATAAAATCACCGAGAGCGGTAACACTACTTATCTTGTGTACCTATTCGGGGGTATTTATCGTTATTTTCATGTGCAATAATTGAGATTGCTTACCAAACCTACCTAACCTAACAACAAACTAACAAATTATGAGTAGTTATTTTAATGATTGCCCAAAGTGCATACATTTTTCTCCAGACAGACTTGCACGCTTTTGTACATTGTCTTTGAGTTTATTTAAAACTACAGTGTCATTTCGCACTTCGCGTCTCGTGTAGGTACTTACCTACTTGCTCGCGGATCTCGCTTCAGTTTGCCGCTAAAATCGTTCACCGGTTTGGCACTGTTGGGTTTAGTCCTTGGTTACGAAGTCGAGGTATTCCTCTGGGCCCGGTTCAAACTCTCTCCACTTAAAATGTAGCACCGAATCATTTCATAACACTCGCGCTGCGAATACATCGTTACGTTGACCGCACGACGGAACGATCGGCGCGCGCATCGATACGCGCGTCTCGTAATGGGTTGCGCGGGCGACTGATTGAAGCGCCGCGCGCCTGCGCGGCCAGGCCGGCCGGTCGAGCGTTGCCACACGTTGCCAGCTCTCCGCTCGACCAGTACCTCTAGTAGGAAAAACTTTCGAGTTCGTTTCGTTGCGTATTCAAAGTGTCATCGAAAAATTTTGTATGAAAAATTAAACAGCGCCCCCTATATTATAGCCGCCCTAGGGGGCGCTGTTTAATTTTTCATACAAAATTTTTCGATGACACTTTGAATACGCAACGAAACGAACTCGAAAGTTTTTCCTACTAGAGGTACAGCTCTCCCGCAAAACGTTTACGCGCTAAGCGCGGTAACCACACTACGTGATTAATTGGTTAGGAAAAAAATAGTTGATGTTAAAATTTGACCTACCTATTTTTTATTTAAAATGTCATCTATAAACGATACCTAATGTCAGGAAAAAATTTGGATACTGATACAAAAGTCACCCTGTATTTATAAATTTGTTAATAAAAATTATTAATAACTTCTTAGTATCATTGACGTAGAATAAGCTGACGCCACATAACGTCCAGTAGGTATCCCAACTCTCGTATATACCTGACTGCGAGCTTAGGCGACCATCGGTCTGCTAGGCTACATGTGCATCGCGACACGATAGCACAGTCGCTATCGATAGCTCATTCTATTGTGTGACCACGAACGCGTATACGCCGCAGTCTTATCGGTATAGCTCGGCGGTGCGCCCAAGACACGGTTAATCTTGTACGGCGTTTGCAAAAGGTATTGTCAAGACGGTTGCACTTTGTATTAACCGCAGGATTAACCGCATTAGGTACAAACTTTACTTCAGTTTAAAAACAAACAGTGTATGTTATAATTTATTTAATTATGACGTAAAATAATAGAGAAATTGCGTTGACGCCAGGATTTCTGGAAAAACCACTGATATAGTTGCCTATTATTACAATAATATACTGTAATTATTTCTAATGAGTGACGCAATAATAAAACCCGATCGCGATATACCCATATTTGAACATTTATTTATTAATTTAATTTCAGGATTATATCCTAAACAATTTTCCCTGAATTGCATCATTGAGCTTTGTAATTTAATTATTCCTTGTATGGCCGCTGTTATCGGCTGGCTATACTATATAAAGTCCCTGTATGCGGCATGAGTAGTAAATGAATTGGGAACTCTAGCACAAGCAAAACAGTGTTCAATCCGAACGCTCGCCGCAGGCTCGCTTCGTCGCTTCGCTCCTCGCCGCGGCTCGCTTCGTCGGATTGAACCCTGTTTTGCTTGTGCTAGTGTTCCCAATTCAGAATAAAGGACTCACCTGGTATCCAAGTGTCGAGCGCCGGTAATAAGCTATCGCATGCCGATCACCACCAACACCATTAAATAAAACCACACGCGAATGTTATTCTAACATATTAATTTTACACTTTTTCGATATCGGTTGCAATTTATAATTGACTTTCTAAGGATTTTCTTTGCTGGAGTTCGTTAAGCATCTATTGAATGACTACCATCAGTTCTAGAGGTTATTTTTTCTAAACCTGAGCAAGCTAGGTAAACCTCTGTTGAAAGTGATGGAGCAACTTTCAAAGGACTAAACACGACCAATCCACCAGTTCAGGAGACTGTTTTTTCTTAACCTGAGCAAGCTAGGTACAGCCTCGTCCAAATTAGTGGAGAAGTATGCTAGACAGTCAATTGAATTTCTAAGGATTTTCTTTGGTGGAGTTCGAACTTATCAAGCATCTACTGAATGACTACCATTAGTTCTAGAGGTTATTTTTTCTAAACCTGAGCAAGCTAGGTAAACCTCTGTTGAAAGTGACGGAGTTATCTTTCAAGCCGACAAGAACCGAATGCTTTTTATGATCCTTAGCAGATTTGTATACCTAACCACCAGTTTTTAGAGATTGTTTTTCTAAACCTGAGCAAGCTAGGTAAATCTCTGTTAAAAGTGGTGGAGATATTTTTAAAGCTGACAATTACAATGACAGTGCATAGATCCAACAAACAAAATCAATAGTAGTCTACAAAAATGTATTTAAGTAGGAAGGTCTACTTACCCACACATGACGAACCAGAAAAATAAAAATTAAAACGATCCGAATTTAAAAGCGTCAGAAAACTTGGTGCACTCAAAAATCATGATTTTAATAACACGAAGCGTTACCTACCTACTAGATTTAGTTTTAATTTAAACTATAATATTTTACTATTAATTCAAGTACATAATATGTTCACGACAATAAATCGAACGAACCGATGTTTACGCGGCGGAGTGCGAGGTTCACTTGCGAAAGCTAACAGTATGAACCATGATGACTAGGGTGGGTTCACATGATTGCAATAGTGACTATTTTTATTAATATGTAACTCCATTATTGTTTATTACGAATGGCTCAAAAGGAATAATTTTCTTGTTAATTAAAATTGTTCGAAAGACAATGGGATAGAGATGGCGATCTAAGATCGATTAATCGAATAATTTTTCGGGAAAATAAGATCGATTTTTTAAATCGATATGTAGCACTGGATCGATTCAGTGAATCGATATTTAACCCAGGAAAATCTAAATGCTATTTTATATAGATAAAGAATGGATTGTTAGAAAAAAATGCAATATTATTAAATTCTCTGAACTAAAAGAACCCTGATTACACTAATTAGTGATAACTTATTTCATAATAAGTATTATTCATAAAATTCATTTATAAATTATTCATTGGAAACGCAAACTTGAAAAAAAAGAAAAAGAAAACGATATTTTAGGAATCGATCTTTTAGACCTCGATATTTTGTGAATCGATACATCAGGTTTCGATTCCAAACGATTTAAAAATCGATCTTTTTCGGAAAGAATCGCCATCCCTACAATGGGATACATTTGGAAATATGACATCACTTTTATTATAATACACATTTTGATGGAACATCTTCACAGACAAATAATATGATCGATAAAATAATAATAAACCTATTATATCTGATTCAACCACATTTTAGTTACCTAAAAACTAAACACATATTCAAACATCGCATTTGTTACATGTAAACCCACCTTTATCTCTATCGCAAGAAATTAATTTGAATCGGTATCAAATGACATCCTGCACATAGGTATTGTAACTGCGCAGCTTTGCGCGCAAGCACATGACACGTTCTCACACTATTTTGCTATGTCGGCGTTTCGGCTACCTACAATGTTATGAGAATATTAAATTTAAGACTTATGTGTCCATCATAAGATGAACTCTTATTATTTCAGCTGTTGGCTTTGTACGGGTCAGCTTACATTGGAAATGTTCTTAGAGCTTGAATCTATGTATCATTCTGTGCAATGAATATCTTATAGGGTTAGTGGTTTAAGGGTATAGCGGATTCGATTCCCAGTCGGTAAAACTGGGATACTTTATTTTAATAACTCTGATTATGATGATACAACTAAAGCAAATGATTTTTATGTAGATTTACCTATAATATATTTATTTACGTGATCTGAAGAAATATCAACCTACATTTTAATGGTGTAGATGATTAATTATCCTCAAGAATTAATCTTGCACACTTACTTACTTATTTTTATACATATAATGTTATGAAATATCATGGTTAGGTAATTAGTTTATCTCCAACATACAATACGTGTATTTTTTAAATAATGTTGAATAGTGAAGCTACTTTGATACTGAGTTTAACTACCACTCCTAATGCGCTACTAGTTTAGTAAATGTGTTAGGGTTGTTCCGCTGGTGAAAGTGAAAGTATCTATATTTACAGATGTATGTGATAGTAATATTTGTATTTTCATTGAGATTTCAAAGTTAGTTCTGATATTACACCCAGGCTTTATTCGTTTTTGTAATTGTATGATTAGACATAAATATTTAGATGTTTAATGTCAATAACTGCACTACTCCATCGTAAATTAATTTAAAATAAGTATACATAATACAGCACATGCCTCTTTGCTCGTAATGGAATCAACATAATATAAACACAATCTTGCAAAACATTATGGGATTATGGGTGACAGCCCTAATAATAACGAACGTGATTCGTGCTGTTTTAGATGCTACAAAAATCAGTCTACAGTAAAAATGAAATTTGATCATTATGTTATTTTCCCATGAACATAGAAATGCAAGCAGTGCATTTACACACATTTCCAACATGTGTGTTTTACGTGCTTCTTTTGCTTGTGTGTCATCATGAAATTAAGTATAAATAAGTTTCATGAAGTCTTTCCATCAATCGAGTCTCCTCTGTTGACGAACACTCAAGTAGTGCCTAACTGCTCATCGTGCTCCTCGTGCTCATCGTGCTTCTCGTGCTCCTCGTGCTGCTTACTCACTTCGCAAAATGTTCGTAAGTTTCCTTTGTGATTATTAAGTGATTAGATAGTTATTTGTTGTATTGCACTAAGTTTTTTGTTATGTAGTTGACATGGATTTGAAATGGGTTCGATTCCCGCCGGCACAAAAACTCGATTCTAGTTCAGCTTATAGTCATGATTTCTGTCTAACTAAGAATTAGTGTTGTACTCAATAAAGATTAAAACCAAAAAGTAACAAAAAAAATGTTTTTAGGTCACAATCAGATAATAAACGGGTGGCATCCTGGGACTCTGAGTCTGAGCCCTCGGACTTCGGAGAACAGCCTCCACCACAGTAAGTAAATACCTATACTATCTTTATTACTACACAGTACATACTATAATTTCAAATGCTCAGGAAGTGTTTGTAGGAAAGTAACAGTTAGGATCTGAGATAATGATTACAAGTACCTAGTATGCCTTTCTATAAGTATAGTAATTTTTGTGGGTTGTGTATTTTTAATGTCACATCTAATTGTGATATAACATTGGAAATTACGATTGTTAATAATTTATTTTGTATTTAAATTGCAGACCCGCAAAGAAGGCGAAAAAATCAGCCAAGGCGGAAACACCTTCGGCCACCTCTAAATCAAAGAAAAAGACGTCCACTAGGTATGTATTAAATTTTTTTTAAATATTCATTTGTCGGCCGTTTGGTGTAGTGGTTCGGAACGGACTACTATTCCGGAGGTAGCGGGTTCGATTCCCGCACAGTACAAACATTTGTGTGCATGAACATAATTGTTTGTATTGGACTGGGTGTTTTCTATGTATAATAAGATAAGTATGTATTTACAAAAAAGTATTTAAGTATGTTTATATCCGTTGTCTAGTACCCATGGTACAAGCTTTGCTTAGTTTGGGACTAGAAGCGCAGTGTAAAATGTCTAAGGATATTTATTATTATTAGTATTATTTGACATACATTTCAAACTGTGGGTCCTATATTGTTTTCCTGAACTTATTATAATTTAAACTTTGATCATTTCAGTGGCACAACCAAGTCTGCGAAATCGCTTTCGAGCGAATTATTCGGCGACGACTCCGACGGACCGTGCCCCGAGCCAGTCCCGAAAGCGTCGCCGCTGTGGTCGTCCCTGGCCCGCAGAGTCGCTGATGGCGTGACGCGCCAGGTCGAGCTGGTCGAAGAGGGGGAGATCTTCTTCGATGTCAAGGTGTTTAACAACTGCGACATCATCGACCTGGATCCTCGTCAGCGGGCTGAAAAGTGGACTGCACAGTTGCGCTTGAGGGTGAAGCCCAACGATCCGCTCTGGGTGCAATTAAAAAAAATTGCAAGGGACGCAAAGCGGCGGTTCCACAAGGACCCAATATTTTATAAGAACAAATAGTGAGTTAAAGTGATTTTTTTAATCTTTAGAAGTAGGTGTCTATTTTAGTTTTAAGATAATTAATTTGTAAGTTTTTAATTATACTTTTATTCAACTTATAATATTTTTGTGTCTTAATTACTTGTCTTTATCCAATTTGTCACTCTTTCAACATGGGTAAAACTATTTACTGTTCAATTTGTGAAGAGTCTGTTAAAAGTAAAGCCTTCCCAGGTCACTTGCGTAGCACTAAACATAAAAATAACTGTGCAGTACAGTTTGATACAGGCATTGAAAAAATCAGTTCAGCATTTCGGAACCGCATAGCTTCTTATCGTATACGCGCAGAGCGCGAGCGTCAAGCGGATGATGATAGCGCTGTAGCTGCTACTTGCCCAAGGCAGTTCTTGCTTAGCATTGCTTCAAAGTTGAAAAGACTTATTGACTCTGCGTTAGCTAATCATGTTAACGTGAAAATAAACTTTGAACTATTTGTTAAAGTAATTCTACCTAAAGATGATTCCATGGAAATAAAGTCATTTGCAACAGAAAATATTGCCATACATCAAAACTATATTTTTAATGATTTCTTGGAGATTGTTTCTGAAATTCTTTGTAAAAAGATAGATGAATTCCAGGAAAAGGGAAGTGGGTGGTCTCTTTTAGAAATTCAGTATCTTGAAACGAACATTAATAGGTATTCGCCTTTAAAAGGGTCATGCTATATTAAATTGCCAAAAACGATTAGTTCGAAACGGGCATGTGTAAACATCAAAAATAATGATGAATATTGTTTCGCATGGACTGTAATGGCTGCGTTGTACCCAGCAAAAAAGAATGGTTTTCGAGTGTCTTCGTATCCTCACTTCAGTACTATATTAAATTTAAGTAATATGTCCTTCCCTGTTTCATTTAAAGACATAAAGATATTTGAAAAGAATAACGAAAATATCAGTGTTAATGTCTATGGTTTGGATAGTAAAAACAATATTACGGGCCCATTATACAAAACCAAACTAAGAAAAAAGTACCACGTTAACATGCTTTTGTTGCAAGATGGTTGTAAATCGCATTATTGTCACATAAAGGATCTTCCTAAATTGATAAGAAAGCAAGTTACTAAACATCATGGGAAGATTTACTTTTGCGATGATTGCTTGCTATTTTTTAAATCAAATTTACAATATGAGAAGCATGAGTGTGGAGGGGTCACGACTGTTCTTCCAGATAAAGGGTCTGTAGTTCAGTTTAAAAATTTTCAATGTAAACAATTCATACCTTTTGTAATATACGCTGATTTCGAAACGTTGCTCCAACCATGCAACGAAACTCAAGGGCATCACACAACGAATACACAACGACATATTCCAGCTGCGTTTGCATATTACATTGTCTGTAATTATGATAGTAGTCTTAATCGTTTAGTAAGTTATCGTGGCCCTGATTGTGCATCAAAGTTTGTTGATTATTTACAGAGGGACATAAAAAAAGTTTTCAGCATCATTAAATCGGCTTCCGAGGATCCTGTGCCTATTATTTTTGACGGTGACGATTTATACAAATTTGACAGCGCGGAGTATTGTTACTTATGTTCAAATTTGTTAATTGGTGATAAAGTGAGAGATCACTGTCACTTCACAGGTACCTATAGAGGCGCCGCTCACTCGTTTTGTAATCTTAAGTTTCAAATCCCAAAATTCGTTCCAATTTTTTTTCACAATTTGTCAGGCTATGACTGCCATTTGTTCATTCGGGAGCTAAGCCGTATTCCCGGGTCCATCAAAGTAATTCCAAAAAGTAAGGAAAATTACATCTCCTTTACTAAGTTTATTCCTCTTTCAGACGATACTTTTGTTGCAGCAAGATTTGTTGATACATTTAAATTTATGGGCACCAGTTTAGAACAGTTGGCTAATAATCTTAACCATGCTGACTTCACACATTTACATAAAATTTGTCTAAATGAACATCAATTTGCATTATTGCGTAGAAAAGGTATTTATCCTTATGAATATATGTCTAACTGGACTGTTTATGATGAAACGAGCTTGCCGTCAATAGACGATTTTTATAGCAGTCTTACGGGCGAATCCATAAGTACATCTGATTACGAACATGCCCTTAAAGTCTGGAAAGCGTTTAAAATTAAAAACTTAGGAATGTATACAGATTTATACGTGAAAAGTGATGTTTTATTACTAGCTGATATATTCGAAAAGTTTCGGCTTACTTGTAAAAGTAACTATGATTTAGATCCTGCTTTCTATCTTACTGCACCAAGTCTCAGCTTTGATGCTATACTTTTGAAAACAAATGTCAAGTTAGAACTTCTATCTGACTTAGATATAATTCGTATGATACAAAGTGGTATTCGAGGGGGTATTTGTTTGTGTTCTCAAAGATACGCAAAATCGAATAACAAATATCAGTCTGATTTTGATTCAAGTCAACCTCAAAATTATTTGATGTATTTAGATTGCAATAACCGGACATGCCATGTGTAGTTACTTGCCATACGCAGATTTTAAGTTTTTGAGTAAAGAAGAGTGTAATCAGCTTGACATAGTTAATGTTCCCGACAATAGCGATTACGGGTATATTTTGGAAGTAGATATCGATTATCCTGAAAGCTTGCATGACTTGCATAACAACCTTCCATTTTGTGCACAAAATTATGTTCCACTAGGCTCAAAGCATAAGAAACTTATACCTAACTTGTTCAATAAACATAATTATGTCATTCATTATGTTCATTTAAAAATATGCATCAAACACGGATTGGTACTTAAGAAAATTCATAAAGCTATAACATTCAAGCAGAGCCCGTATTTAAAAATATACATTGATTTAAATACGGAGCTTAGACAGAAATCAACATCTGCTTTTGAGCAAGATTTTTTTAAACTGTTAAATAACAGTATTTTTGGAAAGACATTAGAAGATACAGAACGCAGAGTTGATGTAAAGCTTGTCAGTACATGGCATGATGAGCGCAATGTAACTAACAAATGTCATTCCGCCGAACAATTGATTGCCCGTCCTAATTTTCATAGTGCAACAGTGTTTGATGAAAACTTAGTTGCGATACAATTACAACGTGAGAAGGTTATTTTAAATAAGCCCATTTACATAGGGTTTTCAGTGTTAGAGTTATCAAAAAGTCACATGTATGACTTTCATTATTCTGTAATGAAAAACTTTTACAAAGAAAAAATATCTTTGTGTTACACGGACACTGATAGTTTACTATATGATATACACACAGATGATTTTTATCGAGATTTGAAAGAAAATTTCGCGATCTATTTTGATACAAGCAATTATGTTGATAACAACTGTTACAATATCATCCCAAAGAACAAAAAGGTGCCTGGATTATTTAAAGACGAATTAGGTGGACAATTATTGTTAGAGTTTGTAGGGTTACGATCAAAATTGTACAGCATAAAAACTGACAATTATGAAATCAAAAAGGCAAAAGGGGTAAAAAAACCTGTGACCAAGAAATTAAACTTTTCAGATTATGTAAAAGTTCTTTCAACAGGAACAGACCTTAGAGGCAAAAATGTGCTTTTTAAAACAATCAAGCACCAAATTTATACAAGAGAACAAAATAAAATAGCACTTTCAAAGAAAGATGACAAACGCTTTATTATGGATAATAATATCGCCACTAAGTCGTGGGGACATTATTCTATAACTTTTTGATGCTGTATGCTTATTTATTAGTACCTACTTTATTTGTTAGTTTTATCATAGTTATGGATAGATAAGGATTGTTAGATAAATATCGCGTTAGAATATTAGTAATATAAATAGAAGTAAGTTTTAGTTATGTATTGTAGATAAACATTTTTGTCCTATTTTGTAAATAATGTAATAGGTATATGGGTGACAATTATTAATAAATTACATTTCAGTATTCTCATGTTTCATTGCATACCTTTTTCTTATTTAGTTTCTTGTTAAATGCAAGTTCTGACTTGTTTCAATTTGTGCTAAATAGATCACATTTTTTATCGTTTCTGAACATCGATCAGATTGCATACATGGAAACATGCACGCTTGCTTGATACAAGTTTCAACAGGTTTTTGTTCACACTAAGTCTCGCACCTGAGATAGGTCAGATTGCAGTTGCATGTCAGCACAATGTTTACGCTATGTCCTATTAAATTGCTCAAAGTGAGAGTCATTACCACATCGATATTCACAGCGAGCAGTCATCTTAAGTTTTTGTTACAAATAATAATTCAAGATGTCGTCCACGTTAGTAAACGTTGGTAGTCCTGATTGGACTCCGATTTATTTTGCTGAAGATTGTCACCCGTTACCAAACTTGCCGGCACAAGAAAATATTAAGAAGAAATGAGGAATTTCAAAATCCAGGAAGAGTGCACAGAATTTGGACAAGAAGTTGAAGATGGCGTCAACATCTTTCGTTAAAGTGAAGCATGAAAAAGAAGGACGACAGCTCATAAAAATAAAGATTTTTGACTTGACTACTTCTCCGGAGGCGATCGAGGATGATTCAAGAGACGGAGATGTAATCACTAGTGCTCAATACATTGTGACAAGTGTGGTGGACAATATCCTTCATGAAACGGAGGAACTTGTATCAAAAATATCTCGGAAACTTGGAGGAAGTGAATATTAGTTTTGTGATTTCTATTTTTGTTTTTTCTTATTATCTTAAAAGTAAAATGTTAGTTTTAGATATGGGCTACTATGTAAATGATAATTTTATTATAATTATTGTGTAATATATTTGTAAGTAAATAAAAGTTTGTAACTAGGTAATTATTATAATAAAAATAAAACATATTTACCTCAATCTTGGGTTTTCATTTTACTGTGTAGATATTTTTGCATTTTAAGTTATAAGGTTCTTGTTAATATTTTTAAGGATGAGTATCTACAATTAATTGTAATAAACCTCAGATCCTTAAAATGCAACAATTTCTAAGATGTTAAAAAAATAAAAAAGTTATTTGAATCATTAATATTTATTAATTAGAAAATATTTATAATCACAATATTAAATTAACATAAAAACTATTATTAAACTACATACAATTTTAAATCTACATTAACATTTTATTTAATTTTTCTTTTTAAATTAATTCACAGTAATCTTTTTCTGTACACACCATTTTCTTATACACACAACATTTTTTAAAGCACAATATTGTGAATTAGTATGAGTAAAACAGTTATAACACTTAAAATTCATACAGTACATTTCACTCAGGGTATTTAAATTAGGAATACCCTTATTGCTTATATCTGTAACATAATTATGGCCACACAATTCCTGCATCCATTTTACTTTTTCTTCACCCTTTACAATTATATGATAGTCTTTTAAAAAATGTTTTACTATTCTTTTAAATTCTCTATAGTCTATAAGACCTTCCCGCCAAAGGAGGTGTCTGTGTTTTTCAAGCCAACAAACCATTTTCTTTTCTTTGTATGTTAAAGCAGAAAAGGGATACGGTGGTTTTACTAAAAAAAATTGGGTATTGTGTTCCGTAGCTGTAGCCAATTCTTTTACAATAAAATCATTATGCATATTTTTGAATCCTTGTAAATCCACATAAATAATTTCTCTGCTCATGATACCTTTTTTATAATATTACTTAGGGGTTTATACTCAAATATACAGTCATTTAATATCAAACAATAAGCCGCAGTCTGATCAGGTATTTCTTGATCGCTTTCTATTTCAACTCTCACGTCTATGGAACCTTTTAACGTTTCGTGTTGTCGAGAACAGTCAATCACAAATAACGGAGCAATATCTTTAAACTTTTTGAGAGACAACAAAGGCTCGGCACGACGTCCGTAATATGACTGTTGAAACCTTGAATATTGCTCATATAATAAAGCATACCTATCGCTTGAAAAACTGACGTTTAAACTTTCGTAGGGATAATACAAAGAATTTAAATAAACTTTTACATCGCGTATATTACAATGGTCAAATTCTGACATGGACTTTTCTGGTTTATGCTTGCGGGCAGTTTGTAACGCAATAATAACAAATCGAGGCTTGTCGATTTGCGAAGATGTTTTGATTGACCATGTGTGTTTACGTGTCTTAGGTAGCAGAGGATATTCATACAAATCCCAATTTCTAAATGCTAGCGTTATAGAACGATCTTTCTCTAAATGTTTCAATAAATTAATTCTTTCCCGATCAGAAACTTTGACGTGAGGGACTCTCCAAACAATTTTATCTATTAATATGTCATCTACAACTTCGTCATTCTTCAACTGTACAGCATTGAGATTCGTATTACTTCTTAGTAACACTAATTCATGTTTACAGTTTAAAATGATTTTTTCATAATCTTCAGCGAATCCTAAAATTTTATTCAAAGGTATAGAAACCGAAAACGCACCATCATGAACATCTATACCGGTATCTGACCAACCCCAAACTCTTGCAGTTTGAGATTCATTTTCATTTAACGAAAGATACGATTTAATGGTCGTCGTAATACCAGCGTTTTTAATCTTATCGATTTCTATTCCATTCAATTCATAGCGAATGTCTTGAAATAGGAACAACACAGGATTGTTCACAAAATGTATGCTAGATACTTTTTCTTTAGTAGTTAATTTAACTACATTTGCTTTGCCTTCAATATACAAAGTGCTGAGTGCTGGCAATACATACAAGTCTTGCTGATTTATAGGTATACGTATTTCATCATTTTTGTTAAAACTTGTTACATATGGTTTATATGAATGATATTCAAAACTTTCGATACTGTTGTCGTATGACGTTTGTTGGGATACATTTAAAATGTTCATCGTAATAAGCCTATTAATTTGAGAAATTCCTTATTGTTCTTAGTAAGTTTCTTTTTCAGTTGAATCGGTGCTCCTTTATGAATGGTTCTTTTAGGAATGAGTTGAATACTTGAGGTAGAAGGGTTTTTATTGAAATTTAGCATTTTTTCTGAAGTGTAAATACAGCTGCACTTCTTCGCCGCGTAAATTAATTTGTTTATTTTCTGAATCTAGCAGTCTAATATTTATTTCACCTATTGAACTTTGATTGACTGGAAAATATATTAAATTTTTAGGTTTTTTTTTTTTTTTTTTTTTATCCACAACGAGGAAGCTCTTGGCCTGTATCTCACCTGATGGTAAGTGATGATCAGGCCGAAGGTGGAAGCGAGCTTCACCCGGAATCCTCAACCACGGAGGAACTGGCTATCTTACCTCTAACTGCCGGAACACAACAATGCTGTTAACATTGTTGTTATGGCGACAGACTTAGGTAAGATGGTGGTAGCTAGCCAGGCGGACTTAGAACAAGCCCTACCACCAACCAAACCGAACAGAAAAATCTGCCCCCACTGGGAATCGAACCCGGGACCTCTGCGTCTGAAGCAGGTGGTCTTACCACTAGACCACAGAGGCGGTTAATACTTAAGGTACTTCAATAATTCGATAGCCAGGTGGTACATTAGGAACAAATTCGTGAATTATATGACTAGCTCTTCCATTCACAAATGAACCGCTTACTACATCACATTCGATGCGCACGATGGTTGTAGGTAAAATGTTGACTGGATATTGCGATTCTGTACTTATAAATGGTTTTACTTTACTTTTACCAAATCCTAATATTCTACCAAGTGAATCGTTTTTATCGAAATCTATTTCTTTAGAGCAGTAAATAGTAGTCTTCAATGTATTATTATTGCAATTCAATTGTAAAGCAGTGTTTTGGATGTTACTCCTTAAATAATCACAAATATCTTCAAGTTCATAGGAACCTTCAGGAATCGTTACAATTTTATCTTTGTCATAATAAAATTTATTGTTTCTTTCATCTACATTTGGTATAGAGTTGAATGTAGAGAAGTATAAAAGACCACACTCATAGTTTCCATTTAATGCTAATGTAGGTGAGTAGTTTGTTGTCAAAGACGCACCTCTCCCGGTGATAGACACAGTGAAAGACATTTTTGTAGTGACATATTTTGATCTACTTCATTATTATATAGGTATCTCTTTCCAATAGTCTCTTAAAAATTTTATACATAGATGACCGCAGTTTACGGTGCCAAATTTTTGTTGTTGTATGTAATTATAGTTTATAGGTAAATGGTTTAAATATTTTATCAATTCTAATGGTGGTTTTAAATTGCCAAAACTATCAAAATATTCAACATATTTGTTTTGCTTAACATAGGCTACCCAATGTGTTCCTGGATTATCTGAGCTGTCTAAATTTAGTATTGCACATTCTATTTTTCTAGATTTTGAAGGTAATGTGTCTCGCATAAAGACCCCACGAAAATATGGTATGTCTTTAGTGTTGTCTAAAATATCCAAATTATTCAGCGCACGCCTGGGTAGCCGCTTAATTAGTTTTTTGAAGGTTCTAAATATAAGCCTGCTCCTTTTTTATGAGGTTTTATATACAAGCCTTTCCCTACAGCCACTGCTTCCATCATCCTATTGTGTCGTTCTGCCTCTTGAAGACTTCTTTGAGCCGCTTTAGAATCATTAACTGCCTTTGCTATCCCCGCCGCGCCTCCAGCCAGTGATCCCAAAGCCGACAACCCCGCGAAAATGGGAATAAGAGGTAAAAATCCTCCATATTTTGGAATAGGAATAAAGCGTGGCAAACGAATTCCCTTTTTGTTTTTAAATAGCTTCTTTGCAGCTGCATATGCATGTTTGATAGCTGAACGATTGTCTTTAGATTTAAGTTTTTTTAATAGAGAATGTATCTTTTTTACGCCAGACATAAATGGTTTTACCCCAGCGCCTGCTTTGAGTTTTGTCTTCATGGTATTTTTTACTATCCATGATGCAATTTTTTCTCCTTTGCCAGCATCTTTAGATTTTAATCTTCTTTTAGCCATATTCAAAAGTTCTAAATCAGCCTTATGCCGAACGTTCAAATCACTGTTGGTGTAAGCAATATCGTGATACATGCAAGCTTCATCCAATTTGTTAATACCTCGATTGCCCTTTAGTAATCGTTTCTGGAGTTGTGTGCCAGGTCCACAAAATTGATAGCCAGGTAAATGTAGCTCAAACGGTAAACGATCTATTAGGCTGTTAATAATACCACTGCCCTCCTTCATCGATAATCCACAAGTGACGCAAAGATACCATTATGTGTTATTTATACTATGTTACAAGTTCTTTTTTATCCACCCAACTATTCTCTTCATTATTTAAGCCTAACCATTTCACAAACAGTTTATTTCCTTTTCTTTTTAAGACTTTCTCGATGAGGTAGAGGTCTGGGTATTTGGTTTTTTGTAATTCGTGTTCATAAAAAGAACCTAATATCTTTTGTTTGTATTTGTCTTCTATTTGATAAGTTTTAGGATTAGTTCGGTTATCCTTTATAATGCGAAAAATTTCTGTCGACCAATTTAGATCTTTTATTTGTTTTATTTTGATATGATCTGACAATGTTAGCCCGAACTAATGACTCGTTTAATGAAGTTACATCAACAGGTTTACATTTAGTAATTCTGTGTATCGTATTATTATAATGCTGGATGACGGAATCCATATTATTTCCAATCCATTGATATCGTCCACATAAACTAAAAAGTTTGTAAAGATGTGATTTGATTGTTCGTATTACTCGTTCTACTATGGATGCTTTTTTAACAGAAAATGTAGAATAATGGTTTATATTATGTTTTTGAGTTAGGTGATTAAAAGTAACATTATAAAACTCAGTACCAAAATCAGTTTGCAAATTTTTGGGGGTTCGTGCTGTGTGAGATAATATATTTTGCATAGCTTTCGTGACACATGTCTTAGACTTTGCTTTTAATGGTCTAACCCATACGTACTTTGAAAACGCATCAATTACTACCAGAACGTATTTAAATCCTTTGTTATATTTTGAATATTTTTGCAAATCTATAAGGTCAGCCTGCCATAAATCGTCTATTTTTTTTATGATTGTACATCGGCGGGAAAAGTTCCTTCTTGCTGCTCTGTGAAGTTCGTTGACTATATCTTGTTTACTCATTTTGTAGTTGAGTTCTGTTGAATCATGCGATCGATTTCTTTTTTAGTGTAATATAATGTACCCAAACTGTCGGTTGTCGCTTTTTCTAAAATTTTTAAGTAGTTTTTTACGTTACTGTGAATTTTTTTAATTTCATTTTTCAGTTCAGAAACATGTTTTTCTAAATACGCTTTATTCACAGCTTCGTCGTCTTGTTCAGGAAATTGTAATCCTTTTAACCGTGCCAATTTTAAATCAAAATCACCTGTTCCTGTTTTTATTAACGTATTAGTGGAATCAATGAATTCTGCTAAACGTAAACGCTTATGTACATGATGACCAAATTTGTCGATATTCATTGCACGCTTGGTGCTTTCTTTACTGTCGCATAGAGACTGCCTAATTTTCCAAATGTATTCTTTTTATATTCAACGTTTATGAGGCCAGCTTCATATAATTCCTCAATTATTGCATAAATTTCATTATTCAACCCAGTGTTTCCAGCTTCTTTTGATGCATATAGTAATTTCAGTCGTTCTACTAGCTCGTTTGGATCATCCCAATATACAATGTCTGTATTAGCTTTCACTTTTTTCAGTAGTTTCATACCTTCTCCTCTAGAAATAGTTGGAATACTTTCCATACTACTCGAAACATTCTTTGAATATTTGAACAAGGGCTTAATTATATTCATGTATTTGAATCCTTTGTTGCTATTTATTGCTTTGGATGGATCCCAATTACGTTTATGTGCACTGGTGTCTATAAGTATAATTTTATAATTTTGCAAGTCTTCTTCTGTAATAATATTCAAATTAGGGGTTTTCTTACACAATAATTCTTTCAAGCCAGGTGTCTTTTTGTAAATATTATTTCCAATTTTCCACCCTGAAGTGCGATCATCATCATAAACTCGAGCTTTCCCAATCATCAGTTTTCCTCGCTCATTTCTGAACCCATACGGAATGTTTTGTATCACTTCCGAGGAGGTTGACCATGACATAGATTCATTTGTTGTATTTGGTGACTATAAAAGTGATTTAAATGAACCATCGCTGATATTAGGATCTAAAGTTGGCGATACAGTAAGAGTTTGATTTGTACTTTGAAAAATCTCACTATCTGAGTGATCTTTTCCATCAACTGACTCCGTATAATCTTCACTCTCAGAACACGATGACTCGCTATGATTTTGTTTTATTTTTTTCGGTAATATTTTTTCATCTATATTTTTTTCTATTTCTTGGTATTCTTCATCAGTTTTGTTGGTTAGTTGATTAAGCGGATCAACAATAGGTTTAAATATTGTATTTAAGACCAAATCATTTCTATTTTTGGTATCTTTAATCAAATTTATCTTTCTTTTTACAGCTGTTGCAGATTTCAAAATTTGTTCTTTAAGATTTCGCTCCATTTTAGATATGATTCTACTCTGTATGAATTCTCAAAAGCAACTGATTAAATGGGAATAATACAACTACTTATGAATACTAGTTAATAACTATGAATGTATCAAAACCCATTCTATAATATCCTTTGTCTCGTTCACAATCTTTGTTTATAACGACATACTTGAATGCTTTATTCCAAACAATTGAGCACATTTCACGGAATTGATTCCATGACATATCAGAACCTACGTGTTCATCATAAATATGTTTCAAATTGATATCATCTTGTTTAAATAATATTATAAGGTTAGAGTTATCCCTTACAAGTTGCTTGGGTATTTTAGTATAAGTTTGATTGATATAAAAACAATCTATATTTTTGTGTCGTCCCATTGCGAAATAATCACGAATATTATTTTGATTTTCACAGGCCACATCGTCGAATACAATTATTGAGTCAGGTAGAGCTTCGTGTGGACTTAAAATTTCACTGTTATGATTGTATTTATAGTAAGATATGCCTGAAACCATAGCCAATACTTTTTCTAAAAATATATATTTAGGTTGATACAAAGATTTAGAATACACATAGAGGTTTTGAAAACGTGGACCATCCTTATGTAATAATAAGCTTATTACTAAATTGGTCTTTCCACAATTAGATGGGCCGCAAATAAGGCTGCGTATGGTATTAGGTAAAAGGTTCCCATGTCGCTTTGGGCTATTTGATACCACAGGACAGATACATCGTAATTTTAATGATTCTTTTTGTTTCAGAAATTTCATTTCTGTTCCTTAGGCTTGACCGCATTCTTTCGAGGATGTCAGTAAACTGATGATTCTACGTGCCAAAGTTTAAATTATACTACAGACATGTGGAAATTCTATCAAAACGTAATTTGAAGCAATATGTAAAGTACTCATGCCGTTTCAATGTGCAAACGTGACGAAACTTACTTGATGTTTAATATTATTATGATAAGACTTTTGTTGTGGTGTGTGGTTGCGTGTGGTTTTATTTAATGGTGTTGGTGGTGATCGGCATGCGTTAGCTTATTACCGGCGCTCGACACTTGGATACCAGGTGAGTCCTTTATTTTGAATTGTGAACTCTAGCACAAGCAAAACAGGGTTCAATCCGACGAAGCGAGCCGCGGCGAGGAGCGAAGCGACGAAGCGAGCCTGCGGCGAGCGTTCGGATTGAACACTGTTTTGCTTGTGCTAGAGTTCCCAATTCATTTACTACTGGCATGATATTCATAAGCTAATCGACCACCATATCGTGAGCAAGTACTCCAGAACACGACTGTCAGCGAGCTGAACCATATCTACCTCAACACTCCATGTAAGTAGTATCCCTTTTAAATGGATTATTTTCTGCATTGTTATACTTCTCGTGTGCATTCCTTCTAGGGACGAAACGCCTCTGTTGTGACTGAATTTAATATTTTTTTTTTTTTATTCGCAGCTACCGGTTTAAACAGTCAACATGGAAGGTCTACTGGTTTTACTAGCATCATTCCTTCTGGCACAGGCGAGGCCAGAATCCATGGCGGAGTCCCCTCACCCTGAGTACAGAACTGTGAGTATATCTTATTATCGTTACAATTTCTAAGCCAAGAGTTTAACGTGTGCCCCAACCCTCCGAATGTCTTGTAAGTTTCAACGAAATTAATGTTATTTTTTCTATTCACAGATCACAGATCCGACCAGGTCGCGCAGAAATGCAGAGGCTGTGGGAGAACACTCCCACGTTGTGAAGAAAGCAGGCATGATAGGGACCCGAATCGGATTCCTCAGCGGCCCGGACCCCAACACCTACTGGGCAGCCTAATGTCTTCTGTCGTCTGTCGGATGTCAATTGTGTTTTCTGTTTAAACCGTGACGCTTATGATGTTAATTATTGCAGTGCCGGATTTTTATTACTTTTTTAAATAAAAAGTTGTGATAAAATATTTCTTGGTATCATTTACGTAGAATAAGCTGACGCGATAGCGCGTCCAGTAGGTATCCCAACTCTTGTATATACCTGGCTGTGAGCTTAGGTCATCATCGGTCTGCTAGGCTACATGTGCATGGAATGTGCATCGGACCGATGTGCAGCTGTAGGCGTCGCGCCGCAACTTGTGCAACAGACACTGCACTTTAATGGGTCGAGCATAACGGCTTATGAGTTAACATCGTTGCATGATAGAACTGTGTCTCCTGACCTCAAAAATACCACCCCCCGCCACCCCCGACCCCTAACTTTGAAGTTATAGGCCGTATGTTCTTGTGCACTTGACTGTAGTGTGCGCACTCCCATACATGCCCATACTGATCAACTGCCCCACTAAACTATCGGCCGACGAAAAATCTACGGTGTGCGCCTACTCTAAACCTGCGCAGTGCGCATGTGATTAAAATTTACTTCACCTCTAAATCATAATCATGCGGTCATAAAAAGCGCGCATGCTTAATTACCCCACCCCCAGAGGTATCATTCGAGCAGATAAAGTTCACGCGTGATAATCATTACGGTTGTGTCACGTAATGAGTGCCATTAGTGGATCAGATCTACCAAATTACTGTTGTGAAGGCACTGGGAAGATTGTTATGACTTATAGAGATAAATCTTAATGGAAGCAGAAACATTTTGTTTGTTTCTTACGTCCCTTAACATAGATCTATATGTTAACAACATATTGAAAACATACTATGAGTCAGTTAATAGAGTAGTTAGTGAGACCACAACAGCCAATTTGTACATTATTTTTATGAGCGCTTAAAACGCGTTTTTCTTTTACATTTATACGATAAAAAGTGATTCTATGATTTCAAATAGCACATGAAAAGACTTAGTGTCTTTTCAGTATAATGTAATAATCAGAATTACTTATTCGTTGCTCGAATACAATTTAAGAGTAGGCGCACACCGTTGATTTTTAGTAGGCCGATAGTTGTGCCCGATTTTAATTTGTATGAAGAATCGGTCAAATCGAATCGGCGTAGTGTGCGCACTCCCATACATGCCCATACTGATCAACTGCCCGACTAAACTATAGGCCGACGAAAAATCAACGGTGTGCGCCTAGTCTAACCAAAAAGTATTTTTTTATTTTCACAAATCCAAATAACCATATCAAGTTTCTTCTTCACTTTTTAGCTCTTGATTACATTTTATTCAAGTTTCCCAATCTTCTTAAACTCAAATTGCTTAAAGCAAGTTTTCTATGAGCTTCTAAGAACTGGGTACTTTTATCTTGGTCAATCTATAACGGCTATCCTGATACATCCTAGTGGGTACCAAGTGGGCACTAAAGTTCACCTAGACGTCTATAGCCTGTGTCGTTTTAGAGCCAGTAAGAAAGCCATTTTCTAATTATGCCCGAGCGACTGTGCGACCACAGTAAAAGTAGGGACAGAAACACCATTTTGAAAGAGGAAGAAACAAGTGCGCATACCGCCGGTTACTGAATTAAGATGAGAGATAAGCACGCTTAAGCTAAAAATCTAAATTCAGAAACCGAGGAATATGGATTCGATTTCGTTCAATAAATAATGAAAGTAGCAATGTAATAGGAATGAATCTATACTAATCTATCTATATTATCTATCTATACTAATATTATAAATGCGAAAGTAACTATGTCTGTCTGTCTTGCTTTCACGCCTAAACCACTGAACTGAGATTTGGCATAGAGATAGTTTGAGTCCCAGGAAAGGACATAGGATAGTTATTATCCCGGTTTTTGAAACAGGGACGCGCGCGATAAAGTTTTTCTGTTACAGATAAAATGTTTGTAAATGTAAATTATGTTTTAAAGTTTTCTTTGGATTTTTTTACAATTTTATCAACAAAGGGTTACATACAAAAATTTATAAAGAAAAATGTTGTCAAATTCTCTGCGTAGTGTATTCGTAATAGACAACCTTATGCAGGAGACCACTTCATCTGCATCATTTAATTGAAATACTGCTCTACAAAAGTCTTCAACTACTAAAGCGACAAGTTGCAAGCACCTTGCGTCCAATAAACAAGCGCTAATTGCATTTCTGACCCTTCTTGCACTATGGCGGGTCTGCACAGAATAGTACGGACATTGGCAGAATCGCCATTGGCGTGTTCCTTACTGGGCCAGCGAGTTCAACCTTTTTACTTTGGTTTTTATTAGATTTTTATGACTAGCTCTAGTAACGGTAAGTGACCTGAGTGGAATGAACACTCGGTTTGTAGACGATAAAATAAGCACTCAAATCTGGACTCAAATAACTCTGCAGTAAGTTTGTTTAAATAAATAGGTTACGTATGTTTCATTTTGTATCAACATTGTTTTTGGCACTTTTCAAAAACAAATCTGCATAAGTATTATGTATGAGATGATGATCAAGAGCAGGCGATTAATTTATTAGATTTTTACAAGGTAGACAGAATTCTCTAATGGTAATAATTATTAATATACAATATCATGCCTAAAACGAAATTGAAAGAAAAATTGCTAATGATGAAGACGAAAAAAACGTATAATAAAAGATTAGTGCTTTGCAAGATTAGTTAATACTAATTCTGAAATAACAATCACTAAGCCAAATGAGATTTAGATACTTAGTTGAAATATAAGCCTTGCCCGAGTATTCCTAAGCACTTCACGTCTCTACATCAGGTACAATCACAAGTACAAAGTGGAAGCGACCTTCCAGATTGCACTTTCGGGCACTTAGTCCGAGTCAAAACGTACAGAGCAAGTTAAAAGACAGTCTCAAATTGTCCCCGAGAGGTCGAGTACTGCGAAACAGTTTACGAGTGGACGTTGAGAGTGTTTATTCTTATTAAACACGTTATCCATAGTATGGATTAATACAATTACTGTTAAATTTCATTTGCTATAGGCATCTGCCATGAGAATATAGAGCCGAAAAGCAAGACCCACTCTCAGACATGGTAATAAAAGATTTAGCTGAGTGATTTTACTCCTTAAATAATCCTATTAATCCTAATTCCTATTCCTTCGTCATATCGGTCATTTTCAAATTTCAGTTGCTTCTATGTAAATATATATGTCAACGTGAAATTGTGAACTCTGTCAGTTTATAATATAACGCGTTAGTTTGTAAACTAACAGTGGGTTAGGTTAAGTTAGATTGTAATTTAACTACGTCAGATTATAATCTGACGGAATTCACAATTTTACGGTGACATTTTTTATAACTCAAAGGTAACTGACTGACTGACTGACATAGAGATCTATCAACGCACAGCCCAAACCACTGGACGGATCGGGCTGAAATTTGGAATGCTGGTAGATGTTATGACGTAGGCATCCGTTAAGAAAGGATTTAACGAAACTCCACCCCTAAGGGGGTAAAACGGGATCCCTGCCTGCAAACCATTATTACAAATCATGAACAATTTCTAAATAAATACATACAATATTAACCACGTGCCAAACCTCTCCAAAATTCGAAATAGAAAGCCAATAAACTAAGCAAACCAGGAAAAATTACTAGGAGTGCAGAGCTGCATAATAGTTTTTTCCGTGTCCCATCGGAAAATCGGTCTGAACAACCAGCGTTAGCTGACCCAGGCGTGTCCAACGACGTTTGAATCCGCGATACATGGTGATAAAGCAAGAAACGGGTGCGGGGGTCTGTCAGGCCTGGACGCGGTGGTTTAGAATGTACCGCGCGTTGCGAATACTCGCCGTGCTTTCCGGTGTTAGAAAACGCTTCTCTTTTCATGTTGCCCTGGTACCGTCTCTATAGAACAGCCATTTAATACTTACCTACATTTTTTATCTACTTATGGCGATTTGAAGTTATATGTTCATTTAAGTTTTTTCTTTTCAACCTCTATTTTTCTACTGACACAGGCCTAAAACAATGTTTTTTAGCTGAAGTTTCATGATAGAATCCTATGAAGGACATTCATCGTTATGAAAAATATTAAAAAGTTTCCCTGATCAAAACAAAAGCATGATTTCCATATTGCAAAAAATATATAAATGATTGATTAAGAAAAACTTGGGTCAATAAACAATAACAATCGGGAGAGTCCATCTCTATCCATAAAGACGCTGTAAAGCCTAAGCCTTAGAGTAATCATCTTTAGACCCTTCTTGGTCGTAAAGGCCCTTTATTAGACGCTTCTTGGCCTTACAGGCCTCTGAAGTGAGCTGGCGGTTCTCTTCTTACCATGGGTATACTTGGTGGCGGCGACCGGCCACGGAAGCGGGATTTCGTTTGTCCGCAAAAAACGTTTCGACTAACTGAATTTTTGAGGGTTTGAGCGCACCGCGCGGAATTCCGGATTGCGGGTGCAATAGTTTTCCGGATATCTTAGCAAATCAATATTCCAGATCGGTATTTGAACTTTGCTATACCTATATCACCATAAAATTGTGAATTCCATTAGTTTAGACTACAACGCGTAAGTAAGTACCTAATCGGAGTAATTTAAAAGGGTTAAAACTTCAACCAAAACAACTAGTGCAGCCGACGTGCACGATGGTCATGGCGATCAGATGTCGTGTATGAATTTGTAGCGATGAGTTCACATCAACGCGTTCTGTCATTGGCCTATGCACGCGCAATGATCGCCATCGCCGACGCGATCTGCACGCGTTGGTTTGGCTGAAGTTTAAGTAACACACATTTTGAACAGTGTAATTTTACCTTATAATCATTCTTCTTTAATGAAGGTGTCTGAAAAAATTGTTAATTTTGCTACCCCAAACATTTAATAAAAAATCAAAATATTATAACAAAAAATCGACTTCCTCATGCTCCCATTCCTAAGATGGATGAGTTCAAAAGCTAAGTACAGGCAATTTGCAAATAATTACGACTCAAGATATGCCCTGATTAACAGAAATGTAATTAGCTGTAATATCACACTTTTCATTATCATAAATGTCAATGACCGGAATGAACTCCTTCTTGAACCATTATTCCGATTAAAACCCAACTCATTATACTTAATTAAATCCCCCATTTAATCCAACAGATTCAAGGAGCTCCCTAGATAACCATCAGTTATCCATCTCACAGACAGACAAGTTCATTTCATAGATTCTGCCTATAGGCTGTTCGTTCGTTTCAGCCAAATGACGTCCACTGCTGGACAAAGGCCTCCCCTAAGGATTTCCACAATGACCGGTCCTACGCTGCCCGCATCCAGGCACCTCCCATGACGTTCACCAGATCGTCGGTCCACTCAGTGGACCTATAAGCTGAAACATGTTGTTTGTCTGCGGGACAGTCAAGACATTTTTATATAAGAACAATTAATGAAGATATCAAGTTAAAATCAATTCAACCAAGTTCTGTGGTCTCTAACCCATTCTTGTATAGAGAAAAATATTTTCATGGCATCTTATACTGCCCCCGTCACCTAAGGGCTTATGGATTCTACAAAATAGATTCTAAGCTGCACTACACGTTAGAGAGACAATGGAACCACAAAGTGATTTTATTCGTAAAGTTTTTTAGAAGCGACTGAGGGCCGGGAGACGTAGTGTTAGCAGGCCCCCCACTAGGTGGACCGACGATCTGGAAGGTCGCGGAAGGTGCCTGGATGCGGGTGGCGCAGGACCGGTCGTTGTGGAAATCCTTGGGGGAGGTCTTTGTCCAGGAATGTATGAATGAAACCTTATATGCAATGGTTTCTATAAAAAGAGCTTTTAAATTCGCGGCATCTATAACACGAAGTTGTCTTTGATCTCTGACACAATTAGATGAATCAGAGCTCATCTACAAAGCTATTGTTATTCGTGCAAACCGTCTGTATCTTTAACTAACTTCCTTATTTATTGGTTTAAAGATATTTCAAGAATTCCTTGCACTAGAAGATGGAAATATGTTTAACTTAGACGCTTAGAAAAACAACTGCAACCAAGTTTTCTTTGGTGTCTTGATTTTGCGTTATATGTTGTCAAAGTCAAGCTTTAGATTCTAATTTTGCTAATTACATAACAAGGTGATCCTGAAGGAGATAGGTCACCTTATCTGACCTAGATATCTGATGTTTCTTCCACATGAATGGACCCATTTATCGATAGGTAATTTATCTATATAAAATTGTAACTCTAACTAATAAATATTACAACCTTTTTCCCGTGGCTTCACTCGCGTGAAATTTCGTTTGTCACAGAAAAACTTTATCGTGCGCGTACCTGTTTAAAAAAACCGGGATAAAAACTATCCAATGTCCTTTTCCGAGACTCAAACTATCATTTGAAACGTCAAAATCGGTTCAGTAGCTTGGGCGTGAAAGCGTAACAGGCAGACTTTATTTTCATCTATATTAGTAGGGATTAATTTAACTCTTATTTATAAACTATACTTGTCTTGTTCGTTTTAGATTTTTAGTCCCCTTAGGACTTGTTCCCACGTTGTTTGCAGGAACAGTTTTTTTGCAGGATACAGTTTATAGTAGTAAACGTGTTTTAATATAAACGTTCACATAAACATTCCCGTGAGCGCTCCTGCACACGACGCCGCCACCGCGCCGCCGCCCCTACACTGTTCATACGCACGAGTAAAGCCCGCCGCCGCGCCGCCGCCGCACCGCCGCCGCGCCGCCACCGCGCCGCCGCCGCACCGCCGCCGCGCCGCCACCGCGCCGCCACCGCGCCATCAAAGCATAATTTTGCCAGCGGCGCGGCGGCAGCGCGGCAGCGGGCTTCACGCGCCAAGCATAAATAGTGCAAAGGCGCGGGGGTGGCGCGGCGGCGGCGCGGCGGCGGCGTCGTGTGCAGGAGCGCTAAAAAAAAGATCCAAGCACGTTCAGATCCTGCATAACTGGATCCTGCAACCGCCTCTGTGGTCTAGTGGTAAGACCATCTGCTTCAGACGCAGATGTCCTGGGTTCGATTCCCAGTGGGGGCAGATTTTTCTGTTCGGTTTGGTTGGTGGTAGGGCTTGTTCTAAGGCCGCCTGGCTAGCTACCATCTTACCTAAGTCTGTCGCCATAACAACAATGTTAACAGCATTGTTGTGTTCCGGCAGTTAGAGGTGAGATAGCCAGTTCCTCCATGGTTGAGGATTGAGGGTGAAGAGGGTGAAGCTCGCTTCCACCTTCGGCCTGATCGTCACTTACCATCAGGTGAGATACAGGCCAAGAGCTTCCTCGTTGTGGATTAAAATCTGGATTGCCCTGAGAACGAGCCCTAAGAAGAAATCAACCAAATGCCAACTGCCAAATGTGGAATGGGCCTGCTAACGACGGCTTTGTTTCATCGCTGCTTATGCTAATGCGACGCGTGATGAGAATCAGGATTCGTTGGCATTGAACTGATTTTGTTTGATCTGTTTTTGTATAAAAATACGCCTGATTTTGAATCAGAAGCAAATAAAATCTGTTTCATCAATTCGCTTCTGTGAGGCTACGATTTTGTATACGCCAATTTGGGGCTTAAAAAAATCGTAAATATACGTTAGTGATCAGCTAATTAATGTAAGAAAATTAATGATAAAACCTGTTTTACTTCAACTCAACCCCATTGAAGGCATGTTTGCAGATACGTAATGTATACCTAATGTAGTAATGCGAAAAGAAAAGCACGTCCCTTTTCAAAATTAATTACTTCATGGGCAATTAAGTATTTCATGGATGATAAAAAACTTCACATGTTACATGGCCTAATAACTTGATACACAATCATGTGTAACCTAATATTGTAAAAAAATCCTAAAAAGGTGCAAAAAATACTAAACTAGCTAGGTAGGTTTATATCACTAGGTCATAGCTCCCATGAATAACTATGTAGACGAAATCAAAACCCCAACCAATTTTTTCCACGCAATCTCATGATTTAACAGTATCGTAATAAACAATTTGCAAGGGAATTACATCCCAAGACCATCAATATAAATTCCCATAGATCAGCCAGCTTTATTAGCATTAAGTAAACATGGCTAGGCAAAGCGCCAGACTTTTGGGCCAAAAAACTATTTGTACAGTCGAGGAAAGAAATGTTTTATCTTCACATCACATCAGTTATGTTGCCACAAACAAGCAAGATTGTTTGGCGACTATACTGAGAAGTATTGGAGCTTATTAACTCTAGTTTTAGTTGGGTACTACTACAGAATAAACTTAAGTACTTACCAAAAGTGACCTCCAAACTGGAACTTACCTGCAACATAACAAATATTGAGCACAATTCAAATAATAAGGCTAAATTCCACCACTTAACTTCAATCACAACAACCTTAACCGGTGTTTATCGTATGGAGTTTGACAGACTTGACGTTTGTTATACTTAAAGTAAGATGGTGCAACCCAGCATAAAGTATGTAGCGTACACAGCCAGGTTTTACTTGGTCGCGCGACACTGGCCACCAAGAAACTGCATTCTTTTCTCGATGACAAAATTTAATGTCAATATTCTTTTGTTTTTTCTCTAGCGCCAAATTTTCTCTCAGCATAATTTCAAAGTTTCAATTTGTTCATAATTATTGTTATAATATTCACGTTTATATCAGTCAATGATTTTTGATTACATTCTGTTGTATTATTTATAACTACGAAACCTCGAAGAACATGTCATTTACAACAGGATTAATGCAATCGAGCCACTATAAGGTACGCTAACAATGTTTTTGCTTTTATCTAACGTTGAGTTAGTAATTTAGTAAGTCGTAAAAGGTGACTAAGCAACCATTTGCGAACATCGAGCCTCCTCACTCCATCTGGCTAGCTATAACGTGGAGAGTAGGCCAAGGTTGCCTTTAGTATTAGACAAGGCAGCATGCTCTGTCCTGCAGTGTAGATTTCATTGTTAGTTTTTCAATCCATACTTTAAAAATATTTTCTCGTTTTAAATGTTTTAAGTCCAGCAAGCGATTCATTTGTCTAGTAACAATGTTGTTTTATATCATTGTACTCATTTCCCATTGGAATTTTTCTATTCATTGATTGTTTTCACAAACATTCCCTGATCACTCTGAAGATTTGATATTTTTATTCTTATTTTTCTTCTGACTGTACTATTGGACGAATGTTATCTGTGTTTTGATGGCAACGGATATATTTTATGCTGTTTGTATTAATAACTACCTACTTACTTTTATTTAGGTTATAAGAGCACATTAATTACTTATCTACATTATAAGGTAGAGCCGCACTGTAGGAGGAGCAAAATTTTAATAACTTGTTTGTTTTTGTATACTGGTTGATAAGAAAGCAATTAATGTAGAATTTTAAATGTTTTCTACACTTTAATAATTAATAATGTTCTTTTATCGTTATCTAATCTAGTGATGTACGTATTGTGAGGTAACTTCGTTAAATGGCGCTGTATATTTTGTCGAATCGATACTTTTATTGGATCTGAATATGTGTACAAAACAAATATTCGTACCTAGTTAGGTACGCCATCGCCGATGAAAAACGTTTATGACACGTATGACGTATATGTAAAACGGACTGCTGTGTGAACATGCCATTATTGTCGCGATGTAGGTACCACTGCAGACTACGAGATTCGATGCTTGTCTATGTCAAAAGTAACAACGAGATTTATAATGTTTTCTTTCTTATCTAGAACTTACTTAATGAATAGATGACGGCACTCAGACTTACTTTTTTTTTGCAAAATATCATTTAATACAACAAAGTAAGGAGACATAGATAAGGAGATTCCACTTTCTTTAGCTTGTTACACAATCAGTGTTCCTATAGGTTCATCTACGTGTATGCACCATGAGAAACTTCATCATTTACTTCTCATTCAAACTTCTCATTTACATTAAGAGAAATCACATGGTAATTAATCTAAAAGTAAACCAATATTGTGTACTAACAACCAAAGTCGACGTCAAAAACTTTGCTTCTCGAAACTTCGAATTAGTTTGTGATTTTAGTGGCAGTAGATAGGTATTTAACCAAGTTTTAGTTTGGGTTTAACCATACAGTCAAAGTAGCAAAGAACAGCAAACTGAGAATCTAAATATCTTTAAATTAAGGCTCAGTTGCATTACCTTACTTTCATCGTTTTTTGTATCGTAGTCCAGTCATTATAGTAAGTTCACCTCGGAATTCGAGATACCCAGCTGTAAGTCTGTAAATACGTGTATATTGACACCCTAAAAGTTGTCTCAAAACCTACATATGGTAGGGTGTAAGCAACTATTAAATTTCAAGGTCAACGGTCACAAAAATCGGTATTTTGCGCGTTTTTTAGAAATATCTCATTTCCTATGGGTTTTTTGCTATTTGTATTTATTATCAATATTGTAGAATACTAAATTCTCTACAAATTTTGCTTCAAAAATGTTTTTATACGGTGAACCGTTTTCGAGATAGAGGGCGGAGAGCGCGCGGTCACTGCATCACCTCAGGTCAACTTAAGCGCTAATTCCCGTGGGAATTTCGGGAAATCCTTGTTGTAAATAAGCTTTAAGTTTACTAAGGTACCTACCTACATGCCAAATTTCAAGCGTCTAACTTCCGTTAAGCGTTTAGATTTTTCATACAAAAGGATTTTCCCGCTAATTCCTGTTCCCGTGGGAATTCCTAAGTATACTATAACCTGCCCAGGTGTATGAAGAATAATTGTACCAAGTTTCGTTAAAATCCGTCGAGTAGTTTTTGTTTCTATAAGGAACATACAGACGGACAGACAGACAGACAAAAATTTTACTGATTGCATTTTTGGCATCAGTATCGATCACTAATCACCCCCTGATAGTTATTTTGAAAATATATTTCATGTATAGAATTGACCTCTACAGATTTATTATAAGTACTAGCGGCCGCCCTCTATCTCGAAAACGGTTCACCGTATAAAAATTTTTTTTGAACAAAATTTGTAGAAAATTTAGTATTCTACAATATTGATAATAAATACAAATAGCAAAAAACCCATAGGAAATGAGATATTTCCAAAAAAAGCGCAAAAACCCGATTTTTGTGACCTTTGACCTTAAAATTTAATAGTTGCTTACACCCTACCATATGTAGGTTTTGAGACAACTTTTAGGGTGTCAATTTACAAGTATTTACAGACTTACAGCTGGGTATCTCGAATTCCGAGATTCTTACCTAATTTAAGCTTAAATGACTGGACTATCGAGTTTGACAAACTTTTGACGTTTGTTACAGTTAAAGTAAGATGTTGCAAACCTATAACCGAACCAAACCTAGCCTTACTTTTTTCATGCAAAAGCTATTATTTGTTTTACTTTACTGGTATTTCTGAAACGCTTATTCAAGACCAGTGGTAAAAATCGGTCAAGCGCGATTTGAACACATTGTACTAAGGGGTCGCTTTTTCTCTATAAATTTAGCTTTTTATACCTTCAAAATTGCTACTATATTAAGTAGCCTTTATCTTCTTTTGTTATCCTCTTAGTGATATTTTAGGAATTGGGTTTTCCCATAATTCTACCGAACCCTAAAACAACATCATTACCATAAAGATATTATTAATGTATTAAATTAAATGCCACTCGAGTACACAGAAACATGATATTTTTATGAAAACATGTAAGTATTAGGTACGTATCTAATATTATACAAAATTATTTTTGTGTTTACGTACGTTTGTATGAATTAATTTTTGGAATTTAATCTAACAGATGCAAAATGATATGGCATTATAATTATATTAGATTTCATAATAAGAAAAAAGATAGGATCATAAGAAATCATAGTATTGCAATTCTATTGGTAAGTAACAGTAATTTTTATAGTCGTGTTTAAAACGCATCATAGAGTTCCTGTGTAAAACAAAAACCCACAAAGGAAAACCTGGTGCAGAAGCTAAGTAAGAATTTTATGAAGTACTTAGACGAAAACAAAAAATCAACAATACAGAAATTCTAGACCAGCCACAATTATAAAAATGCAAGCGTATACAGTAAGTTCACTTTTCACTTATAAGTACTGATGTTTTAAAAGTGTTTATTAAACATACATGAACATACGAGGTATATTATTAACCTAGCGACCCGCCGCGGCTTCGCACAGTGCTAAGTATACATTTAAAAGTTCCTCTTTAATCACTATCTATAATAAAAAAACCGCATCAAAATCCGTTGCGTAGTTTTAAAGATCTAAGGCTGACTTGCACCATCTTACTTTATCTTTGACAAACGTCAATAATCTGTCAATCTCCATACAAAAAGCACAGATTACTGTCATTGTTATGGTTAAGAGCCATTTCACAAAAAAGTTCCGCGCGAATTTAGGTACAAACTGTCAACGCAACGTAAAAAGAGTAAAAAGAACGCCGAAATGGACAAAAAAATCTTGAGCTGTGACCGTATTAAGACTTGATAAAGTTATTAATATTAAGGTAGAATAAGGTATTAAAACTTGATAAATTAATTTAAAATTTTAATAGAGTTTATGTAATCTTTCAAAAAATTTTATATTTCGATTAATAATAATGAAACACGAATAGGTATAATATGTAAAATATATATTAAGTACAAAATAAAGACAGTCACATAGTGAAAAAAATGCCCTCTTACAGCTCTATCATCGGACCCTGGATATCATTTAGGGACGAAGTATTCGTCAAGGCGAATCACACAAGCCCAAACTCCATGGGGTTCTATTGTTTTGTTACGGAGTTGCAATGGAGGTGGCCATTGCAACTCCTCCAGATCCATTATCAGACAGAGCTAAGAAATAAATAAATAAATAATAATAATTATTATTAAACAAATAACTAAAATATTTCATCTATCTTACTTCTTACTAGTCTTACTAATATTATAAATACGAAAGTTTGAATGGATGTCTGGATGTTTGTTACTCTTTCACGCAAAAACTACTGAACAGATTTTGATGAAACTTTACAGTACAGCACAGCAGTACTAGGCAGTCTGTGTTCAACTATCACTCGGGTCGGACGTTCCTATCGCAAAACCGTTGGTTCACTCAGTTCCGATACGACTCTAGTGCTGTGTGTAATTATTCTCGTGAATACACTGAGTTTATTAATTTCTACGAGTGGATTTCATTTTGCCTGAGACCTACGCCAAGAACCCTGAACAAGAAGACCCTGTCGCCAGCGACAGCGACACTTATCCATCCCTAGTGTTGACCAGAATTGTGCGCATACTCTGGAGCATGCTACATACAACTGGCCGTCGGAGAAGCATAGATTTCCCTTAAGTCTACTCCCGCTACCATAATATGGCACTCCGCTAAAACTCGTGAGGGCGCCAACACTTGCTTTTGTATCGAAAATTAGTATGAGCAGCGCACGTGGTTGCCCGTTGTAGGCTCTATGCAACCACGCTATTTTAAACCGTGGCCCCTAAGCATGAGATGGGAAACTGCACTCTCTTGAATTCTCTTTAATTTGATGGTATTAGGGGAATCCTAGGAACGAATACAGACTTTACAATGGAATCTCCTCATCAATGTTGAGACATTGCGAGTTGCAATGTTACGTTTTCTTGCAATCTGACCTTGATTTTTTAAACACGTGTCAAAATAAAAAAATAATTTAAATCAAAAGCTCTAAGGAATATTTAATTGACATCAATTTCGAAGCAAGCACAGATCACAGAAACTTAAGGGAGATGTGACAAGAGCCGCCCCCTTGAGCCTTGAGCCGGTGTCGCAACAATATGCCCAAAAACAGAACATAATTGCTTGTGAAAGCAATGATGACAGCAGCGACGTCATAATGTAAACAGTTTACATTGCTTGCATAGTACTAAAGATTATTCGAACGTTAAATACTAATACCAGAGTGGATAATGAGCACATAATATTTTGATTTCTTTGTGTGTGTGAATTTCTAATGCGACACTGAGTTTCGAACTCAGCGCATTACTTAGCTAGCATCTCTCTCTATGGAAGCAAGTTATCTCCAAAATAACATTCTACACCTTTTTAACCTAGTCAGGTAATAATTTTATTAAAATACGAAGCACTTCATCTATTAATAGGATATAAAATATATTTTAGAAGTTAATAAATTAATTATGCATAAAATATAAATGTTACGGTAAATATGATAAATGTGAAAATTATGAATAATCGCCGGTTATTATGAATAATTACCTCATGATTTGGTAAATGTGATTAATATGAGATCATTTAAGTGTGTATAAGTCTAAAAAGGGCCACCCCCGCCGCTCCTTAACTTATTTTTCACTTTAAATCAAAACAATGTTTTATAGGCATTATGGGAAAGTAACGTAACGCAAAAAACAGTCCAAACTCACTATGCCAAATTATATTAATAAATGATATCAAAACGTTCAAAATGTGAGGCTGTACATGAGCGCTGTACACGAGCCGGTGTTCTCTTTTATGATATTTGTTAGTATTAAGATTACATGATAAAATAATCACTGATAAATGTGATTAATTTATCACTTTTACCTCGCCTGTCGGTAATTATTCATAATAACCAGCGATTATTCATAATTTTCAATTTATCACATTAACCGTAACAGATAAGTATACCACTTACATATTTTTTTTAATAATTTATTTATTAAATTAAATACATACATAATATACATAGTTACACCCAGACCCGTCAAAAAAATTCATCCTTTCAGTTTCTGCTCGGCCGGGAATCGAACCCGGGACCTCTCGGCATATTAGTCCGTTTCGAACCACTACACCAAACGGCCGACTTGAAACAGGGACCTCTCGGCATAGTGTCATGTCTGACCTTCTTTATGGTTGCTTAGCAACATGCGATTTCATTGTTATGACATAGTCATGTAAATAAACATTCGATATTTATCAAGTATATTATTTTATGTAATAAATTGGCGACAGGATGCCGAATTCAAATAAAAACTACACCAGAGTGCGAGCTGCACTACGAGGAACCCTTACACGAACAGAAAATTACTTGAACGTACAGGAAAACTTATGTAACGAAGAGATTGAATCACGACTACAGTCATTGGAAAATACATTACAAAAATTTCTAGAAACACAAGAAGAAATAGAATCTCAAGTGGACGAAGAATTGTTAGAACAGGAAATTCAACAAAGGTACGAAATAGAAGAATTATGTACTACTTTAAAAACGAAACTCTTGAAATTACGTACGAACAATAGATCCACTCATGAGGATTCACAAAATACATCTTCGATTACAAACATTACAACTGGACATGTACCGAAATTACAATTTCAACCATTACACGCAAAAGAGTCATTTCGAAATTTTAATAAAAGATTGATGGTATATTTTCTAATAAATAAAATCGTTGAGCCTAGAACAAAAATATACATTCTGCTATCTACATTACCACCAGAACTTCATGAGAAATTATATGATCTGTGTGCACCAGACGATCCACTACATAAAACTTATGAAGAACTTACCGCAATATTGGACGAATACATCGACCCTAAACCCAGCATTTGGGCTTTACAACATAAATTTATTTCCCGAATACAACAAGAGAATGAAACCATTGCAATGTACGCATCAGAACTTAAGAAACTATCATCAAATTGTGAATTCAAATGCATGAATTGCAAGAAAACTACCGCAGAAAGCTTCCTATCTCTACAATTTATACGAGGACTTAAAGATGGCGAAATTCGTACGAAAATATTACAAGAACCGGACACATCTTCTTTTGCTAAATTACTACAAATAGCTTCAGCAAATGAATTGGGTAAAACAGAAAGCTTAAAAATTACATCTGATATTGAAAAACGTACTGATTGCATCAACAAAATAATCAGTTCTAATAAAAAACCAGCGATGCAGAATATGAATCGAAAATCACCTAGGTCAATTAAAGACCTATCAGGTAAATGTTTTCGCTGTGGGAAGCCTGATCATCGTGCAAATGAATGCGGAGCAATCAACTCTACATGTCGAAAATGTCAAAAAGTAGGACATCTGGCAAGAGTATGCTTGAAAGGGACACAGACTAATCAGATTGATGATGGATTGAATTCTGTAAGTGATGAAAGCATAGCTGATATTAACCTCATCAAAAGTGAAGTCACAGAAAGATATATGATTACTATCACCATAGAAAATAGAACAATTAAGATGGAATTTGACACGGGTGCTTCATTGTCATCGATGTCCCTTGCCGACTACAAAGCCCTGAATATCAATAAAAAGATTTTCAAAACTGATATGAAACTGAGAACTTACACCGGAGAAATAATTAAACCTTATGGAGTCGTTTACATCAAAGGAATTTACAAACATCAAAATTTCTATGGTAAACTGTATATTATTGACAAAAATGTTGATCCAATATTTGGTAGAAGCTGGATGAAAGAATTAAACATTGAACTAGCAGATGTTCGATTAGTTGAATCAGTACCTCAAAATAATATATTAGACCAAGTATTAGAAGAATTTGCCTCTTCAGTATTCCGAACTGATCTTGGTAAAATCCCCAACTACAAGGCACACCTCAATTTAAAAGAGAACACACAACCAATTTTTATAAAACCTCGAAGAATCCCTTACGCTCTTAAACCGAAAGTAGATGAAGAAATCGATCGCCTTTGCAAAATAGGCGTAATTACAAAAATTGATCATTCTGATTGGGGCACGCCGATCGTTCCAATTGTAAAACCTAATGGTTCAATTCGACTTTGTGCTGACTACAAGATAACATTGAATAAAGTTATCCAAGATGAAAAATATCCGATTCCAATAATTGAAGACATATTTTCGGAGATGAATGGAGGTAAAATTTTCTGTACACTTGACATTACGCAAGCATACTTAAATATGGAAATGGACGAAGAAAGCGCCTTACTACAAACCCTTAGCACACATAAAGGAACATACAAAGTTAATAGACTAATGTTTGGAGTCAAAGTAGCACCAAGTCTTTGGCAAAGATTCATGGACCAACTGCTTCAAGGACTAAGCGGAGTAAAATGTTTCTTTGATGACATAATTATTCAAGGATCATCTGAAAGTCAATTATGTCAACGATTGAAAGAAGTTCTTTTAAAGCTTAAGGAAAACAATCTGCGAGTGAATAAAGAGAAATGTCACTTCTTTAAACGCAGTATTAACTACCTAGGTCACACTATTGACGAGCATGGCTTACACAAAAACAAAGACAAAGTAAAAGCCATATGCCAAACGAAACCACCTAAGAACGTTAATGAATTACGTACATTCCTCGGCATGGCAAATTACTATAATAAATTCATACCAAATCTAACGGCAATTACAAACCCTCTGAATGAATTACTGAAGAAAGGAACGGAATTTATATGGAATTCGAAATGCCAGACCAGTTTTGATAATATAAAGAAAGAAATTCTTAGCGAAAGAGTATTGACATATTTTGATCCAGCCAGGCCACTTGTTCTAGCTACTGATGCGTCACCGCTCGGACTGGGAGCTGTTCTCTCGCATAGATACCCTGATGGGTCCGAACGGCCAATCGCGTTTGCGTCGAGATCTTTAACTTCAAGTGAAAAGAAGTATAGTCAAATTGACAAAGAAGCAACAGCTATACATTGGGGGTTAAAGAAATTCTTCCATTACTGTTACGGTCGAAAGTTTACACTGATTACTGATCACAAACCATTAACTTCGATTTTTCACCCGAACCAAACCTTGCCAGCCCTCAGCACCATGAGATTGTTTCATTATGCACATTTTTTATCTAGATTCGATTACAATATTGAATACCGAACTTCAAAGAATAACTCCAATGCAGATTACCTATCCAGATTTCCTGTAGAAAATGTTAAAGAAAATTCAATAGACCAGCATTGCGCGTACCAAATACAGCAAATTAACACACTGGAGATAGGGCCGCAAGTCATCGCTCGAGAAACTGCTAAAGATAATGAACTTAAGCCAATACTAGAAGCGCTAAAATCAGGACGATCTCTGAAACATTATGGGTACAAAGATAATGAACTTACTCTACAAAATGATTGCATTTTAAAAGGAAGCAGGGTATTTATTCCAAAAAACTTACACATGCAGATACTAAACGAATTACATGCGGGCCATATTGGTATTCTGAAAATGAAGTTACTAGCTCGTAGTTATGTTTATTGGAAGAACATAGACAAAGATATAGAAAATAAGGTCAAATCTTGCAGAGCATGTCGTTTAGAACAGAATCAACCAACTCGAGCTCCTATTCATCACTGGGAAGAACCAAACGGTCCATGGCAAAGAGTTCATATTGACTTCGCAGGTCCATCAAATGGACACTATCTTTTCATTATCGTTGACGCATTTTCAAAATGGGTTGAAATTATCCCAACAAAAACCACTACAAGTTCATGGTGCATAAAAAAATTAAATGAATTATTTGTCACTTTCGGAATGCCTTATATATTAGTTTCAGACAACGGCCGCCAATTCACGTCAACAGAATTTGAAAATTTTATGACAGAATGCGGAATAACGCACCGAAAAACCGCACCATACCACCCAGCGACCAACGGCCAAGCTGAAAGGTTCGTACAGACCATCAAGAGAGCACTGCGTGCAATGACGGGGGAGAGAGGCGACTTAATGGATAAACTCTTAGTGATTAAATACCGACTGAGGCGTACCCCTGGCGCTAGTGGACACTCAGCTTACGAGCTCATGTTTGGCCGAGAAGTAAGGACTAGACTTCATACTATGCTCAAAACCCCATCAACCTCTCCATCGAGAACTAATGACACATTGGCCTCACATACAAGACATTTTGTTTGTGGAGACAGAGTGCAGGCTAGACTTTACGGAAGCTCCGCTCAGAAGTGGACATTTGCCACAGTGGTACAGCGCCTGGGCAAGCTACACTATGTCGTGCGTACGGACGGCGGTCTGACCTGGACGCGCCATCTAGACCAGCTGCTGCCGGCGCCACTGGTGCCAGCAGTGCCGCAGCCAGGAATCGCGGCGGAGGCGTGTCATGTCTGACCTTCTTTATGGTTGCTTAGCAACATGCGATTTCATTGTTATGACATAGTCATGTAAATAAACATTCGATATTTATCAAGTATATTATTTTATGTAATACATAGTATCAAATGTATTTGGTCGCCGTATAAATCACCGTTTCACGACACGAACGCACGTAAACGTCATGGCGGGAAAAGTGACACAAGTACTGCCTTGACGGGCGCTCGCGCCATACTAATCAATGTCGGCTTGCGTATTGTAATTTATACTGATATTCACATCAATATTTTGACAAAGTGGTTACTAATATTTAAACAATAACTATAGAAATCTATTCTACAATGCATATTCTTTATTTTGGGATACTTTTATTGCAGTTATTGCTGTGTTTTTAAACCAAAAACCACGATCAAAATGTGACGTTAATCTTCAAATTTGCCAAATTATTTTTAAATTTTACTCAATAATGGTAGTGAAATTCAAGAATCCATTTCATTAATGGACTACAAGAATATATGTCCGATGATTACTATATATTTTTAAGCTTATTATATGAGCATAAATAATAGATACAGGACTTTGAAATTGAGTCTGCGGCAATTTTTCCGTAAAATGGTTGTGGGAGATGGGGCACTGAGAATTAAGCAAAAGAGTTTTAGTAAATCCGTTTCATTAATGGTCAACACTAAGGATTGACCTATCTTTCGCAGTTATTCAATAATATCTGGGTGTTGCTTAAGATAGTAATTCATGCTTCCAAAATCTTAGAAATTTGCAAGAAAATGTAAAATGTCTCTTAAAATAAGGTGGGTAAGGCCTTAGCATATCTGTACCCCCAGTGAAAAGGGATCTAAGTCGAAAATGGTGATTTTTAGGAAATCGCATTTGAAGTTAAAAAAATCCTGCTTCGTCGCTATTAGAGATAACGGGGTGAAATATTTTTTAGGTGAAAGGTAATATCTACATAGTGACAGACAGCAGAAAGCGACTTTTTTTATACTATGAAGTAATACAGGTAGCGTAGGACCGATCGTTGTTGAAATCGCTGTGGTAGAATTTTGTACAGCAGTGGACGGCATTTTTCTGAAACGAACGGAAGAGTTTGTGAAAAGTCGTTTGCACTGTGGTGCACATTTTTTCCAATTCAAAAAATGTGATATCTCATGAAAATTTAAAGCTTTTAAAGTGGACATACCGAATACATTTCAACAGTACAATTATGTTGAATAGAATCCTCGTACTCATGAATAGTAATTGCATGAGCGTGGTAAGCGCCGGAGCGGTGGCGAATAGTTCCATACATTCATACATGACGCATGTAAGAAATTTGAAACGTAAATGAAATGCGCACAAACAACCTTATGAATAGCACGCTTATTATATTTACATCTGTGTTCTATTCAAAAACAAAACCTAACTAAAATTAAGCCAATTAAGAAAGCAGACCATTGTTTGTCTGAATAAAGAAGATATAAGAAACTAGCGGCCGCCAGCGACTTCGTACGTGTGGATCCCGTTTAACCTCCTTAAGGATTTGATTTTGCAAAATCCCGTCTTAGTGAGCACCTACGTTCTATAAGGAAAACCCATGCTAAATTTGAGACTCCTAGCACTTATAGTTTTTGAGATTTTCTGATGAGTGAGTGAGTCAGTTAGTCAATCGTCAGTGACCTTTCGTTTTTATAAATATTAGATAGATTTTCACATGTTAGTAATGACGAACGCAACGAAAAATGTTTTTTATTTCAGTTAGATCCATTTCTGTACAACAGCTGTTAAATAATGATGACAAAAGTAAATAAACAATCATGCGAAGAATGTGATTCAACCAAAAATTGGTTAAAAATATAATCCCAATGTCTAAGTCATTCGTTACGTTGGGAATAAAATAATACCTTCTATTAAAAGAATAAAGATTCTTATTATCGCCGTCGCCGTCTCATTGCTGACTAAATCCGAGAAGAACAATCCACAACAGAACTGTTATTTTTCTTTGAACACGAGACTATTACACTGTAAAGCGAGAAAGCGAGCAAAGAACAGACAAACAATCATAATATAATTTTATATAATAGCCCGTAAAGTAGGATAAGCCATACGAAATAGGAGATGTAGGTTGTGGCCACAGAAATCGCGATGCATTATAGACGGCAATTTAACATGAGGTATTATTTTCGTATTACGAAGTGGATTCTAAAAACCAGTGAAATAAAGAAACCAGATGGTACATTGAGCAGAAGGTGTATGACTAAAGCCTGGTCCGTGAGCACGTAGAATTTTGTCCAATGACCCCAAGCTACCCATCCTTATCGCTGGCGCGTAATTATGTTGCTGTCGCACTCGCACACTCACTGCGGGCGCGCGTCGCACAGTTGGCAGACCTGTAGGCCTAAGATGCGCGCATCGACAATGACATGATATGATAAGACAATTTTCGATCACGTAGATAATTTTATCATTTTCCCTAACATGGGACCATCGATAGAAAAGTCTATCGACCGCTATCGCGTGATAACCCAATTGTTGCCATATTAAGAAAAATTTGCGTTATTATGTTGGCCAACCTTGAAATATTTTAGCTCATTCGTTCAATCTCGTTCATTTCTGCTATTAATTCGGCTGAAAAACATATCTTAAAGCAGTGAGAACGTCATTAAAAAAAAGTTATGTCAATTTTGTTGACATTACATGACTGCTTGATGATTGTATTTGTTTCTGTTTTTAAAATTGTATTTTTATGTTTTCAGTCTTATTTGTAATATTTCTAAAGTACGGAAAATATCAAACGAAGAGATAACCAAGTTAAAGAAAAACAATGAAGAATTCCTAATCATACCGATAGTATTAAAGAATGAAGTCTTCAAAATTAACAGAATAACCGAACTCCACTACCTATCCCATAATGCGAGGTTTACAGTAAATTCAACGTACATGAAGCAGTCAGAAAGTTTATTGAGATTTGAGAAATAAAGTTACACTCATAAGTAGCAAAGTAAGTACCTAAAGTCTAAAATATTAGCTATATTCCGCACATCTTGATTTTCATAAGTAATAGCACCTGATAAAAGGAAAAATATCTTTATTCCTACAAATAAGCTTTCACCTTCTTTCCTATATTTATATCACATAGTTCTTTCACTGTGTAATAATATTGATGATCAACATTTTGTATGTAAACTTAAAATACAAATAGGATTAAGTAAATGTTTGTATTTATGAACTGTTTATGTAATTGTAATAATTGTGTTTAAATAATATTCTTTCTTTTTTCAGACAGTGGATGAAGAAGTGTGGGATTATGAGTGATTATTTCATTCTAAAGCAGACATAAGCAAGTCTCGCTCACTGTCATGAAAATTCACAATAACAATCAGCAAAAAACTTCAAGGATACTGGCTAGGCTAACCAATTCATGGAATTCTGTTAGTGTTTGAAATTATCAATAGCTATTGTAAAACAAATGTTTTCCAAATAAAGATTTTGTAAATAATGGTTGAATTATTTTGAAATTACACTGCAATAATGAATTTATTGCCTGGTTGGTAGCGACCTGCGTGATGTTGTCGGTCCACCTTGTGGGTGGATGTCCCACGCTGCGTATTCCAGTACCCGGCCTCCACTCCAGAACCTTGCTGCCCCATCGGGCAACATGGAAAGCATTACAGCAGTGGACGTCCTATGGCTGAGATGATGATGAATGAATTTATTATAATGAAATAAATTGTACAAGATTATCATCCTGTCACATTAACCCTTATTCAAATGCGAGCTGGTATGCATTTTTTTTACAAAGTTGAAGTGGATTTTGGGTAATTGTGGGTCACTTATTTCATATTTTTGATCAAAATTAATAAAAAAATAGGGGAAGGGGTAGTTTTTTGGGTGGTAAATAATTTACCATTATCCATTCATGACTACCAATTATTGAATGTTGGTGGTAAAATAGTTACCATTGTCCGTCTTGGTTTGTTTTTGGTTCTTGACTAGTGACTTCCTCTTGGTTCTACCTATATTTTATTAAATATTTTGGGAATGAAAAGAATTTATTGTTTTTATAAAAAATATACATTGTTAATATTAGTTATTAATGTTATTATGCTTACAATTATTATTCTTACCTTGAGTCTGAAACTAACAATTCACTAATTAGGTAACGTCAAAACGTTAATATAAAAAAAACTTAAAATTTCTCCAAATATTTATTTAGTTTTATTTGTGCACATACAAAAAACAACAGTTTTTTTTATATATCATCAAACTTTTGTCATGACGGGATCGGACAGTGGTAAACTATTTACCACTTCTTTAAAATGTCTAAATTATATGAATAAATCAATTGCAGACGCTGCCTAAAAGTGAGATTATACAATAAATGTTATAGTTTAGGAATTTGAATCGAAAAAACACTTATCAGAATTTTCGTTGCACAAAGTTTCAAAAATACCAAATTTGCGCGCTAAAAACTTGAAATTTTTCACAACAAAACCGTTTGGTTGACTTTGACATTACCTGACAGTGACAAATGACGTTGAAAAGTTGTAAAATGGCATAGATAAGTAAAAAAATATATTTAAAAATATAAATAAGTGACCACGATATTTTTAAGTATTACCATATCGAATATTAGGATCCTTTTTTAAAAGTAAACGAAGTGGTAATATATCTACCTTTATTTGAATAAGGGTTAAAGCCCTTAAAAAAGTCCAAACGGAGGAATTAGATTTATAGTAATGTGGAATGTATGTATGGTATCACCGTCAAGTTATTAAATTAGTAAAATTCATTTATTCTCATTGTTATTATAGCAATTTTTTATTGATTACATATCGCACCCAATGCTAATTTCTGACAATGACCTTGCCACTGTTTGAAAATAATGTAGACATAAGAAGCTCGGTCACCACATTCCGCCCCATTTTCAATAATTTTTACAAGATTATGTACAGATGACAGTAGGTACTTAAATCAAGCTTAACACTATGGGGTATCTCACGTCATTTGCAACTTAATATTTGTCTGATGTACCTACTGTTGTTGACTGCCTACCTAAGTAGGTAAGTAAGTAATGGTTATTTTACAAGGTAGGTAATGTAATAATTAAATGTGGGTGGGACTGTGGGAGCACTTAGATTTTGCAGTTAATGATTATAAACTGTCGCAAGATTCGCCTCACATCCATTGCAATAATTACAAAATGCTGCTTCTGATAAACTCTTGAACTAAAACTCAATCTCCACCTAGAAGTAAAAGTATCACAAAGGTGCTAGATTCCTTTCTTTGAATTTTTCTAGCCTCAAATTAATCGTAAAATGTCATTTACCATTGTAAATGATAAATAAATAGAGTTAAAGTAGCTTGCAAAAAAGTTAATCTCCTATCGTCTTGCTATCGTGGGCAAGGATCGAGGACGATAAAAACACCACATCCTATCCTATCGTGATGTCAAATTATGATATAGTTAGCGCTTCATGTTAGGGCTTGCCAGGTTTATCACAAAAAAAAAAACAAATCTATCACTATCACATTTTGACAGATGACATGATAATTTTCGGGGTGCCATGTTAGCGCCGGTAGATAAAACGATATAGTGACGTCAAAATCGATATAACGCCGCGATAGCAGTTTATCACGGCGCGCATCTTAGCCCTGCTGGCTTTAGTTATAAATTTTACGAAAAAAATAAGTTCCTAGACGCGTGATACGGCAATCTCCTCAACAAAAAGATTGGCCTGCTAAATGAAGGCAGGTATAAAGAGTGTAATATTACTCTTTTTAATAACCTTGTGATATCTTCCTCGCACAATATCACTTACTTACCTACTAGATATAAACTTAACATCAGTTAGCATGATCATCAGGTCATTTAGCCGGCAGGAGTACGGGCCTTTCTAATTAACAAGAGGCATAAGGAAGGATTAGACCGGCAGACAGTGGTGACTGAGCTTGTTGCGGCGCTTCTTCTCAGCACTTGCCAAGTGTTGGTCTCGAAGCGCTGGTAGGGTAAAAGGATTATGAGACATGTAAATGCTCCTTAAAAGCACAACTTTTTTTTATTTTACTTCTCTGTCTTTTATGTTTCCTTTAAACATTTGACGATTTGTAAGTAGGTACTATTTAAATAGTTGTTCAAATAAAGAAATTTTGACCTTGACTACAGGCCACTTAAAAAGCCTGAAACTGAAACTAGCAATAAATAAACCGCTGTTTTCCTGGCCCAACAGTGAGTCATCTAAATAAACCACGAGTCGGGTTCAAAGGACCGCGCGTCTGAGACAACCGTTTGGTGTCCTCTGCGTTTTTGACAGCCCTGACATTGTTTAGTTTCTGGTTAGGTGTTTGATGTAGGGGCTGGAGAAGGGATCGGAACGTTTATGCTCAGGGATGACACATTTTTGGGTTGAAAGCATGTTATTTTGACTGATATATTAAAGTTTTGGTTCTATTATAAATATTTACTTTCAAAGTCCTATTTGAGTTATTCTTTCTACAACTGTAACTTATTTTATACATTTTGGATTGCTATGTTTTATGATATGCTATGTACATTCCGTTAGAAATAGATGTTTTGTCGTTGTCTTCATAAATAGACGAAGGCACATTTTTTCGTCCAAAATACCTCAGTGCCTACAACCAATGTGTGTTACCAGTGATGACTTATGGTTCGGAAACGTGGCCTCTCACTATAGGCCTTATACAGAAGCTCAAAGTTGCACAGCGTGCTATGAAGAGGGCTATGCTCGGTGTTTCTTTACGAGATCGAATCAGAAATGAGGAGATCCGTAAACGAACTAAAGTCGCTGACATAGCCCGACGGATTAGCAAGCTGAAGTGGCAGTGGGCAGGGCACATAGTACGCAGAACTAACGGCCGATGGGGCAGCAAGGTTCTGGAGTAGAGGACGCGTACCGGAAAACGCAGCGTGGGACGTCCACCTACAAGGCACACCGACGACATCATAAAGGTAGCAGGAAAGCGCTGGACGCAGGCCGCTACCAACCGGGTAACATGGAAAGCATTGGGGGAGGCCTATGTTCAGCAGTGGACGTCCTATGGCTGAGATGATGATGATGATGACATTAAGGTAAACACTGCGGTGCCTAAATAGAGTTGTAAGTTAAGTGTTATTTTGCAACAAAAATATTTATAAACTTACGTGCTATCAACGCTATCAACTGTACAAACATTCCAACGCGTTAAAAGCCATAACACTATTTCAAACTTATCGAAAACTGTTGATCTGAACTCACATTTTGGATCTCATTTGGAACGCTGTAAATCTATAGAAGTACCAGGAGTGTGCTTAAAGTTCGTTTTAACGTTATTTACAGGGTTCTTTGTGAAGTTTCAGGTTTGTCAGTTTAATAAGAGACTAACTGAGAGTTTAATGTTGCAGGAATTTGTGCTAGTTTGTGTACAATGTGAGAAGTTGTCACTAAGTGATCAGTAGGTAACTGGAAACACAGGCTTTAAGTGAGTTTTTTACCGTATCTTAGCTATTAGTCTATCAAATGCTTTTGGTAGCAATTATTGCGAGTAAGGACCTTGATTATTGTCTTCATAATTTACAGACTGTTCACGATGAACTTGAGTTTCATTTCATAACTTAGTTTTTTTTTAAATGTTACTTAGTTAACCCCTCGTATCTTCAAATGCAAGTTGCGTTTACTTCTAAACCGACTTAAACAAAAGGGGAGGTTCTCAATTCGGTTGGTAAGTATGTTTTTTTGTTTTTACATTGGTTGGCGAGAGAGAGCGCGAAAAAGAAAAGAGTGAGTGAACGATGCCGCGATTAATGAATGATGTGAAATCTTTCATAAACACTGGCCATAGCTTTACAACGCAACGCTCAGAACTTCGAATTCATTACACTAAACTCTAAAGATTTAAAATCTGTGAGCATAATTATGAGTGTTACTAAGGGCTCATTTTACCATCGTCGGATAACTTTTAACTGAAGGATAAACTTGTCATTTTGTCATATTTCGCATACTAGTACTGTCAATTTGCCAAACTAATCCTTCAGTGAAAAGTTATCCGACAAAGGTAAAATCAGCCCTAAGCAGAGCTCTTTAAACCTCATCCCAAAGGCTTGAAATACCTACGAAACCTTTGCAAACCCACATTTGCGTAAGTCCCTAATCTTTCCAGATCCTGGCAGTCTTAACAGCACCCTTAATACAGAGAAAGCTAATAACAAAGATTGTTATAAAAACGCGCACGTCTCCGTCATTTACACGTCGTCGTAAGCCGTCAGATGATGGATATAGCGCGCAAGGACGTGTTTACCAGACCATGGGGTGCCATATAGTATAATACCTTGGTATGTAACAAAGAAAGTGAACACATCTACTTTAAAATTGGGAAAAAGGAACAACATAATTATAATGTAAATTATTATTGAATAAACAAAAAACCACACTGCGTAAAAATAAACTAAAAAGATAAAAACATAGTGTTTACAAATGCAGTCGGAGGCATCAATGGCTAATTCTTTTGTTGGTGATGTATTTGCAGTGTCACTCTCACGATTAAGACGAATGTAACGACACCTCTTACGCTAAAATCGGTCAAGCCGTTTAGGCTGTAGGCCGTGCCAAGGAAATATACATACATATCCACATACCCACATAAATACATACTATTACATACACTCGAAAAACATAACCCTCCTTCTGGCGCAGTCGAGTAAATTCATATCAAATACTCAAGTCGACGGTACCTTTAAGCTGTAACAAAATCAAAGTTATATACCTACAGGTTTGTACGGAACCCTAGGTGCGCGAGTCCGACTCGCACTTGGCTGGTTTTGTGTATTATTTACGCACACAACGACAATGCAGTAACCGGTCTGCGAACGTCGAGTCTATCGTAGTTTTGGAGCCTATGCAATATTACTAACATACAAATCTTTCCCGTTATTAGTACCTATAGACGTTCGTATACTTGAAGTTAACAATCGACAGAGCCAAAATTGGTTAAAATTGAATAAAATATTTTTGATTTTGATTTTGAAGATGCATCATTATGTATAATAGCAGAAGTCGCTCTTATTTCGTGGAACAAAGGGTAGTGTCAAGATCGATGTTATAACCTGTATATTCAATTTAGTGTGTTCTTAGAAATATACCTATTACCTACAGCTATAAAAAAATCGTTCCATCATTTCTTTGCGCTGTTATCGCTTAAATTCTTAAAACAAAAAATGAAAATAAACAACGGATGGATCAGTCATCAAGCATTTACTGTCCTCCACCTAAAATTTAAGGAAAAAGTATTTTTACACTAAAATTTTCCTTAAAATCTTCCGTCATAATTTCACACATTTATAATAAGAATATGATGAGTATTTAAAAATAAATTTAATTTTCTGTCGTTACGATCTTCCTCGGTTACATTAAAATGGAACGCTAAGAACCCAAATTAAACACCTTTTCCTAAACTAGTGATGGGAAATGTATGATCGCATGAATTTTCATTCGATAAATTTGAATTGTAATTAAAATAATCGATAATATCATTTCAATACTATGCGATACAACGAATACAGAAGAAATCACAAACATATTATTAATAACGGCTATCATTGTCTGAATTAGGCCACCCCACTTCGTTGAGGCCTCGGTCTAGAGCAATTTAGCAGCAATTTAAATGTATTGCGATGAAGACCCAGAGCTGTGTGGTTAAATGTTTTGAATAGTGCGGCATAATTTTTATAGTTTTAAAATATCGATGCAAAAATTAATAACATTAATCATCATCATGATCATTTTAGCCCCAGGACGTCCACTACTGAACATAGCGTGCGTGAACTGTGGAAAACGCGGCGTGTGTCGTCCACCCACAAGGTGGACCGACGACCTCATATTAGTAGCAGGAAGGCGCTGGATGCAGGCCGCTATTATTATTTATTTATTTTATTGTTGGGAAAACAAACAGCATTCTATAACACATAATATAGAGTTACCAATAGCAGGTCATATTGCAATTTTTTTTTTAAAAGTCGAATAATTCAATTGTTTTTAAAAGGCACATCGCTATGTCACCCGACTTCCGCGCAGCCTCTCCATTAGTGGCTGTAACTTGACTCTAAACCACACAAACAAATGGGCATTATTTGACATAATTAGCGCCTCTGCATTAGCGGCCCTATTATATGAACCCCCAGGCGAGGGGAGGGTAAGAGCAAAATGACATTATGTTGAGTGCAACCTCTCGCCGAAAAGTGTCTCAAGTCGTTGAGGGTTAAGCCATGAAGTATAACAATGGGTTTGAATTGTACAGTCACGGAATGAAAAGGTTCGTCAGTTTTCAAATTGATTCCTTCAACGAATCGCGAGCACATATTACCTTTTGAAACTATGTTACAGAATAATCTCGAGTTAGAGAAAATAATCTTTAACTGTTCGTCAGTAAAGTTCAAAATTATTCAGATCAAAGTTTTTTGAGGATTATCTTGTCAAGAAGATTATTATGATTGATAAACTAAAACCTTCTTGTTGGTTCAACCTGCCATTATTATTTCTATTAAATAAAAAAAACTATTGTCAATTGGTCAATGTCATCATTGTATTGCACTGATGGGATAGAAAAATAAACAAGCAAAACCTTATTCGTTAACAAACGTCATATTTATTTAAATGTTAGCAGCATTGTTTCTGGCACTGTTATGTTGGCAGGTTTGACTCTTACAGTACCTAGTGCAAGCGAAAACCGACACTAAGGTGACGAACCTTTTCATTCCGCGACTGTACACGATCCGTTTTGCGTAAGTTTGATATTATGTTACTTTTCCTACTGTACCTCTAGCATGAACAACTTTCGCCTTCGAATCTGTAGTGTTTGTATCTACGTACTAGATAGATACAATACGCTGTCTCACGTACACAAGTGATAGGCAGTCACGTGACGTCGTTACGAGTGGGACGAGTCAGTCGTACGGCAGACGCCGGCGAGTACGGACGTGCCGCAGTGAGACGCTTGGTGTGACGGTGAGCCAGTGTGCACATTTAGGTACACTACAAGTGGCGACGAGGATAAATACACATTTTTTGAAAAATAAGGAAAATAAAAGGTCAGTAAAATACATATTTTTGAAATAATAATTAATTTGTAACAAACCTGCCATAATAATTAAAGTTCAGTAATGTGTCTGATTTTATCGAGTTATGGATAAAATAACGATTATTCTGCTTTGGAAAGGGCATAATTATTTTGTTGTATGAGAATAGTCAAGTTAGCAGGCGAAAACATTTTGGTTTTTAACATTATAAAATCAGATTTTATTAGAAATACTTATTATCAGCTTGAAAATAGCAATAAAGTGATTGGTGATAATAAGTAGTGATATTAGAAATAAATAAGTATTCAGCAGAAATCGGCTAAAACAAAATAAAATAAAAATAATTAAAAAGAGAAGTAATCAGACCTATGGTAAAGCGTATCTACGAATTTTAATGTTGTTTATAACATAAACTACTTCCACCCACTCAGTTTGTCTAGATTTTTAACGTATAACTGTGGTATAACTTAGTACTTTATGTATGAGAATAGACATACCTACTCACATGAAGTTAAACGCTGTTAATGTCGACGGCGTCCCAGCATTCGGTATTTATAAAAAGAAAGAATCGAATAACGTTCTGCGGTGGTATATTTGTGGTATTATATTGCACAATGGACAACACGCATAAGTTGTAATATTAAGTTAAATTATGACTTAATTTAAAGTTTAGATCACACACATTACACTAGTTTTTATTTCACCTCAATCCATCCAGTATTACCGAAGATAGAGCCTCGAGAAGTTTACGGACTTTTTAAAATTTTCAAAAATTTCCAATATTCGCGCGTGACGTCACAACATGATTTTGCAGCCCCCGCACGTTAACCCATTTACTACTTTTTGTCTTTTTCCAACTAAAATAAAATTTTACCTAACTGACAACTGTTGTTAGTTGTCATCGTTCAATCACATTTCAAACTAGGCGCTATAAAAGTAACCATTATTATGCCACCTATTGCCAATTTTGTGCACTATGAAGCCATTTTTACATTTATGCACTTAAATATAAATTTTCTGAAAAAATAACCAAGTTTGTGTCTCTGTGCTCAATAACGAGTAAATAGTCCAGTTATTTGTTAATTTTACTTGGAAAGTTTTCCGGAATTTTTGAAAATTGGTGAATAAATAGATTTCGCTATGTTCTTTCCGAATTTTGTGACCTCGTTTTTTTTTTTTTTGTCTTGTTTGTTTCTACATTACATAATTGTATCCTACTATTATTATAAATGCGAAAGTTTGGATGTCTGGAAGTTTAAAATAAAGTAAAGTAAAGTAATGTTTATTTCTCACCAACATAAAAGATAATATTATGATAACAAACAATCAGGAAAAACAAAAAGTAAGAATGTTGGTGGGTTGATACCTGAACTAGGAAGATTCCTGTGTCTCAGGTTTGTTACTCTTTCATGCAAAAAGTACTCAACGGATTTTGTTGAAACTGTACAATATTATTGTTTGTAACCCAGATTAACATATAGGCTATAATTTATGCCGATCTGTGACACTAAATTTCACGCGGGTGAAGCCGCAGGCAAAAGCTAGTCGTGAAATAAATAGGAAAGTTTAAGGTTCTGAAACGTGGTCGCTTACTATGGGCCTCATAAGAAGGCTCAAGGTCACCCAAAGGGTAATGGAGCGGGCTGTGCTCGGGGTTTCCCTGCGTGATCGAATCAGAAATGAGGAGATCCGCAGGAGAACCAAAGTGACCGACATAGCACGCAGAATTGCTAAAATCAAGTGGCAGTGGGCGGGACACATAGCTCGTAGAGACGATGGCCATTGGGGCAGAAAATTTCTTGAGTGGCGACCACGGGCTGGAAGACGTAGCGTGGGCAGGCCTCCTACTAGGTGGACCGACGATCTGGTAAAGGTCGCGGGAAGAACCTGAATGCGGGCAGCGCAGGACTGTTCATTATGAAAAACCTATGGAAAACCCAAAGGCCTCTCGCCTTTGTCCAGCAGTGAACGTCATTTGGAACGACGAAATAGGAAAGAATGTAACTATCAAAAATCTTCTCTAAGGCAGCATTTTTCCAATTTCGCAACGAGCGCGGCAATCACACTTAACTAACAGACTAACAGAGAGCATAGCGAAATCTATTTAATTAATCACCAATTTTCAAAACTCACGGAACACTTTCCAGGTAATCACGTTAATTTGCACCAAACGACTGGACTATAATTAAATTGATATAAAAATTGGGTACATCTTCTCAAAAACAAAAGAACTGGTGCTAAAAGGGTTAAGTGACGTTTTGACATTTGTAGAGGGCCTTGTAGAAGGGGAGGCTATGGTGCTGAATGTGGATTAACTTGAGTGTCATAGTAACTTATTAGACTGCTAAGCTTGATGATAAAAAGAAAAATATTTTATTCAATGTACATAGTCTGGTCATAAGTTCTGTCATATGATAATAACTTTTGAATTTTGAATGAAGGTTTCAAAAACATTTTTTACTGAATTAGAATTAAAAAGAAAAAATGTGCGATAGTTCGAATTTTATTATGTGTAGTGGACGCATAAAGAAGTCCGAACTGTAGTTGTCACGTTGCATTGCTACGCGCCAAGCAGATTTTCGTTGTGCTGAAAAAAATTTGTTTATCTTTTCATTAAATGATAGGTATAGGTGTACCAGAATCTCATGGCAAACAAAAATATTGGAAAAGTGTGTCTTTCAAATGGCAAATGTCTATGGCTTTATTGTCACCTGTCAACGTAAATCAAGTGAACTGTCAGTCGCTGCAGAAATTTTGTAATCTCTTCATGCCTATTTGTTATTTTTGTGAAAAAGTCGAAAAAGCTCAAGCAGCGTATTGTAAAATAAGGCATAATTCAAAGTCAATCTTTGATTTTAAAGCGCGTCGTTGAGTTGATAGTAAGTTGGAGTGAAATTGGATACATTTAGTTTATAACCTAACTGCGTCAGAAGGAGGGTTTTTTAAAATATTATTCTTATAATAGCTAGGGGTTTCAGGTGTACCTCACAAATTGGTGCAGATGAATGGTGAAAATGTTATGACCATGTAAATAAAATTGAAAAAGATTTCATCAAGTAAGATGGTAGATAGAATAATTGAAATGGTGGAAGATCAATTTATAATAAATAACTCTTTATCTTGATCATCTATTGAAGAAAAGTGGAATCCTTGGAATCGTTTTCTAGTTCTGAATGAAGTGATTAGTTATAAGTATGATAATAAAATTAGTTACATAAAGTAATATACGATTTACTTATTTTTCAAGACATTTTCCTATTATATTACTGACGGGATTGCTACCATGTACCTTAGTTTTGAGTTTCCAATATTTCGGCACTGTTGCAAGCGCCATGGTCACGGAGTAACTGAAGAAATTAAAACCAGACATCGTTCAGATGTGCGTTCAAAAGACCTGAGATTCAAAAAAATCCCACGTTTTGTTTAAACAGTAAACCAAAAATAAGTGACTTGAAAATGGAATACAAAATGATAAGGTATGGTAAATGATAAGTCTTTATCAATGAAGAAGCAGAAGTTCAATTTCATGTGACCTCCATCTAGGCTAGTTTCCATCGTCACTCAAAGTTTGACTGCGGTCTCAAATTTGGGCTTAATTGAGGTATTTTTTGGGTGAGAGGCATAAGAACTAATGCCGTTTTATATCAAAAATTCATACTTAGGGGTAATCTACCAGGTACAAAGTATTTCCTTGTATGTTAGTCTGCCACTCTTTAGTAAGTCCCGAAATCCCCGCTTCGGCTCCCCTACTAACCATTCTAACCATTGTACACAGATAATATCTTACATGCAGCTTTTCATGTTACTACGTCACATTTTCTAAATCCGCGCGGAAAATCGCTCCTAGCGGAAGAGCGCACTTTGAGCTTGAATATTTCAGTCATTTTTAAAGATATCAAAAAAGTAAAAATACAGTATTCATTCTAATTTTTTGTAGTTTTTTTTGGCATCTTCAACAAAAATTGTGCGCCATGTCCATTAAAAGTGGATCCAGCAATTGGTCAACGGGGTCCGGTACAGGTGGAAGAATCCCTTTATAGTTCTTAAGTAGTAATTTAAACAATGATGGTGGAGTCTGGCTCGCCAGTCTTGTTTTCACATACATAAATCTAGTCTAAGCCGCATGACTGATCTGGTTACCTCAGAAATGTTATCGTCATGTGGACACAGAAATAAGTGTTGTTGTCACTGACTCTCACCGTGACTTCACGGGTGGAGTGCATGAAGCGCTTCATTGAAGGCCTAGGTACTAATGGATTGTCACCATTTCATATAGCATTCATTGCTCTTATTGTGCTGCAAATAAAACAATGAAAATCGATCGGATGGAACAGATGGTAATTTGTAATCGTTTTGAATATTCAAGGTAAGCAATCGAATCTAAGATCTTTCTACAAGAGCGCGGTCCCAGCAGGGTAGAACTTGCGTTTTAGCCAGAGGACGTTGTCTGCTGGATGAATGTTTCCCCTGAGGATATCCATAGTGACAGATTCTGTTCATCAATTGAGTTTGGGCCGGGCTTGTTGGTGGCGGTTCCGCCAGGGTTCCTTGATGTTTATTTACTAATATTATTCGTTTTTTTTTTTTGGGCATTTAATAGAAAACGATTTGTTTTTGGAGGCATTTTACGATAGCGGCAGTATATTTAACTACTCAAAACATAGTTTACAAAAGACATCTGGTGCCATAGGGCAATACAAACATAGGGCAATTTTAATCTGACAAAAATCATACTTAACACATTTTTAGCAATGAAATGTGCGTATATTGACCACCTTTATCGTTGTTTAATTAATTCATTGAATTAATGACCGTGTAATTTAGTATGGGGTCACCGGCATTGTGTTGAGAATATTTGATGGAACAACGCTAGCCGTAGAACACTTATAAGGACGAGTTGCCCGATGTCTAAGTGGCTCGTAGTTGGATTAGTCACCCGACAGCCTGGTGTGTATGACATGTACCACCTTAGGCAATTTGAGCAAGTCGTGAAATTGTATGTGTGTGAAAAAAAAGTGTTTTCATTAAATTCGATAAAGCGGTAACTATAATGTTTACTGTAAATGTTAAATGTAAATTAAATTAGTTCAATTAATTATTCAATGTTCTTTAAATGTAATTCAATGGGAATACTATGAAAAAAAAAAAAAGGAAAAGTATTAGTGGAGTGAAAATAAATGCAATAGTTTTAGTTGTCAGCGCTCTAAAATCTGATGAGTACCTAAAGAATAAAATGTTTACTTATCTTGCATATAATTTGTTGAATGTTGAATTGGGAATAAAAAGTGAAAATGAAAAATGAAATGTTTTATTTCATAAATGAAAATGGTTTACAGCATATTTACTACTTGATATTCTGGTACTTGTACATTCCTTTTAAGTTTGAAATATTTAAGAAAAAATAATGTTTTACGCATAATAATATTTTCTTAAATAAGCTTGAATTGAATCCCGAAATCAGGCATAATTTTGAGATTCATTGATAAAGTTTCAAATACCCTTGAATAAATAAAATAAAAGTTATTTATTTCAAGCATGGGCCATAAAAGTATTAGTAACAAAGTTCTTAGAATCTACGTTAGTAAATTACAATACAACTACAAGATTATACACAAGTAAAATATGATAGTTTTAAATCTTTGAAGTTCCTCACGGTTTCTGGTTTAAGAAGAACGTTATTTTCGTTAGGAATTATAATTCATTTACTGATAAATATGGTAATTATCAATTAAATGATTTATACTAGAAATAAACTGATAAAACATTAGCTATAAACATTGCTTAAGCGCTAGAATAATGAGCGTAAAGAGCACCTGCGGATTTACATTAAACGATTCAATAATTTATATCCTCTTATCATCATCATCAACAGACCTTTGAGGTCCGCTGCTGGTATAGACCAGCAGCCTCTTCCACTTTGGTGCAAGGTTTTGTCATAAGTCTTCACGCTTGGCAGGCGATTTGGAGAACGTAGTTTGTGTTTGGGATTCCTAATAACAAGCGTGTATTGAGTATGCAACATGACCGTGATAGGAAGATGCCTGAGGGCCCAGTACCTTTGAAATAGTAAGTGAAGAATAGTTGGATTGGATGTTCTCAATTCGTTGGGTTGGAGACTGTACCAGGATGCCGTAGCGTAGCTCGGTGGAAATAAGTGTTTGCCTGTGGTATCTCCGGATAGTGTGGTGCAATAGTACCTACGGTACTCCTAGGTGGTTTAGTCGGATCTTGCTGAGTAGTAAGGTCTTAAGAGGGGAGACTGTACTAGAATATTGTGAATGTATTCTGGTAGAGGGTGGTGTTTGCTCTGAGTAGCCAGTTGGAATTCGGTAGTGCTATATTTATTTATTTATTTAAACTTCAGCACACAAACTAACAATGCACTGTGGCGGACTTAATGCTGGATGGCATTCTCTGCCAGTCAACCACGGGTCGTGTAGAAAGAGTAAGGCGGTGCAAAAAAATTTACATTTTTGATAATAAACCTACTTACATAAGATTACATTAAAATAAATAACATAATACAAATAAATATAATAGACATACACATAAATACATAAATATAATAATATTATAAATGTACACATCACTCATGTCTGAGATAGCGAGAAAATGGAGAAAAAGGTCATTCCTTGAAATATTTGCGCAGAGCCCTTTTGAAAGTAAATTTGGAAGAAGGCTTGCGTAATTTGGCCGGAAGGCCGTTCCAGAGCCGCACAGCGGAGACTAGGAAAGAGTTGGACATGAAGCCGGTGCTATGATGAGGGGTGGCAAGCTGAAGAGTCTGAATAGAGCGAAGATTTCTATCGTGAGTGGAGTGGAAGTACTGAAATTTATCTTTTAAATAAGATGGAGAGTCAGGATTGAAGAGAATCGAATGAAGCATACAAAGTGAACGAAGATATCTACGCTGTCTGATGGGAAGCCAACCAAGCTGCGAGCGAAAAGGGAGATGTTCTGAGGTGAGATACTTCTGGCCGCTGAGTTCTGAGTTAATCGCCTGTGTGGCACTCGCCTTTGTGGCACTCGCCTGTGTGGCAATCGCCTGTGTGGCACTCGCCTGTGTGGCACTCGCCTGTGTGGCAATCGCCTGTGTGGCACTCGCCTGTGTGGCACTCGCCTGTGTGGCAATCGCCTGTGTGGCACTCGCCTGTGTGGCACTCGCCTGTGTGGCACTCGCCTGTGTGGCACTCGCCTGCGTGGCACTCGCCTGTGTGGCACTCGACTGTGTGGTACTCGCCTGTGTGGCACTCGCCTTTGTGGCATTGGCCTTTGTGGCGTTGGTTATTGTGAGCACCAGTAATGTAACAGTGGTATTTCGTGTGTAACTTACTTTTTCAATGGTGGTGCAGTAGGATCTGGCAGTGTGTAGCTAAGATCATAAAGTCATTGGTTGATTGACTTAGGCCTCCCGAGGTAGGGTAGCAAAATGTGGACCGCGATTGTGATACCTGGGACTCATTCAATTTTTGAAGTAATTTTTGGTAATGATGATTTACCACATGGTCTTAGTGACTTCAATGTAGCAATTATTAGGAATTGTGACTGATACTGACTGTTATTCTTAGTTTTTCAAAGGAACATACGAGGACGCATGTCGCGCAGGATGGCCGTGTGCAGACAGTCGTGAGCGCGTGCACTAAACTGGAATACGGGCGCGGCACCTGGAGGCGAATCGGCACATCACCGTTGGACGCGTTTCCGCAGAGCCATAATGATCATAGCAGGATGGATCGAACTGACTTTCACTCCTGACGCCGACAAGAGAAGAGATCATCGCTTGATGCTCATTAAATTGGATATATACTGATATCCGTTAAATTGGATGCACCCGTGATATCCATTAAATTGGATAAACCCTGATATCCATTAAATTGGATGTACCCTGATATCCATTCAATTGGATGTACCCGTGATATCCATTAAATTGGATGTACCCTGATATCCATTCAATTGGATGTACACTGATATCCATTAAATTGGATGTACCCTGATATCCATTCAATTGGATCAAATCAAATCAAATTTCTTTATTTGCGTAATTCCAGGTACATAAGTGGTCTTACATAGACTTGGTAGGTTTCACTGATATCCATTAAATTTGATGTACACTGATATCAATTAAATTGGACGTACCCCCGATATCCATTCAATTGTATGTACAGTCGCGGAATGAAAAGGTTCGTCACCTTAGTGTCGGTTTTCGCTTGCACTAGGTACTGTAAGAGTCAAACCTGCCAACATAACCGTGCAAGAAACAGTGCTGCTAACATTTAAATAAATATGACGTTTGCTAACGAATAAGGTTTTGCTTGTATATTTTTCTATCCCATCAGTGCAATGCAATGATGACATTGGCCAATTGACAATAGTTTTTTTTATTTAATAGAAATAATAACGGCAGGTTGAACCAACAAGAAGGTTTTAGTTTATCATAATAATCTTCTTGACAAGATAAATCGTCAAACAACTTTGATCTGAATAATTTTGAACTTTACTGACGAACAGTTAAAGATTATTTTCACTAACTCGAGATTATTCTGTAACATAGTTTCAAAAGGTAATATGTGCTCGCGATTCGTTGAAGGGTGACTGTACCCTGATATTCATTAAATTGGACGTACCCCTGATATCTATTTAATTAAATGTACTCTGATATTCATTCATTTGGATGTAACCTGATATCCATTAAATTGGACGTACCCTGATATCTGATATCCATTAAATTGGATGTACCCTGATATCCATTCAATTGGATGTACCCTTGATATCCATTAAATTGGACGTACCCTGATATCCATTAAATTGGATGTACCCTGATATCCAATAAATTGGATGTACCATGATGTCCATTAAATTGGATGTACCCATGATATCCACTAAATTGGATGTATTTTTTTTTTCAGGCAACTGATATCCTTTAAATGGGATGTAACCCGGATCTGTTAGGTAGCCTTGTTGTTTACTAAATTCAAATTAACTTATTTGCATTAATTGAACGTAACTGAAATTGGATGTTTATTAAAGTAATATATAATAGATATTTAAAAAAAAAAAAAAGAGAGTGAGACGTATGAGTACAATAATTCAGTCGGTGTTATCGCTGTATAGCGATCTTTTCCATACTTCTATTACAATAATTAACCTTACATTTACTTGACAAAAACTTTCATTAAAATTTATTAACAAGGAAGGGATGTAGTGTTTGTATCTACGTACTAGATAGATACAATACGCTGTCTCACGTACACAAGTGATAGGCAGTCACGTGACGTCGTTACGAGTGGGACGAGTCAGTCGTACGGCAGACGCCGGCGAGTACGGACGTGCCGCAGTGAGACGCTTGGTGTGACGGTGAGCCAGTGTGCACATTTAGGTACACTACAGAATCGTTTGCGTATTCGACGAAATTCGATACTCAACCTTCGAATTAACGATAACGTGACAATTTTGATTCTCAAAATAAGTTTCGTGCAACCATTTCTCATACTAAGTTCACTAATCGTCACGTTCACAAGGGCGCTGTTGTAGTTTTCGTACTAAATCTTTTGATGGCGATTCGAATACGCAAAAGATTCGAACTCGAAAGTTTTTCGTGCTTGCCGTACGGCAATATTACTTCACAATTTTTTTAAAGTTATTGTGTCGTGCCTTAGCACGACCGGATGCACGACGTGCACGTCCCTTAGGACGTGAGAGAGAAACCGCTAGAGTACCTTCTGTACTCGCCACTCTGCCCAGTGAAGCTGGAAAAGCTATTATAACTGGGTTAGTCCCAACGGCCCCGGTGGATCTGCCCCGGCAACGGGGCGGATGGGAAAAAGTGTTTCAACGACCCCGGTAGTCATAGTCTTAGCGTTCAACGGGGTGGATGGAACACATCAAGTGTCAACCACCCCGGTATATCGTTTAACGGGGCGGATGGATCAAATCAAGTTTCAACCACCCCGGTATATCACAAAACGTGAAAGATGACACAGATCTAAAAGGTTCCACCTCGATATTGCATACCGAAAATAAAACCTGTTATTATTTAACAGTCACTGTTTAAAAAATCTTCAGCATAAAAGTAAGTTTAATTGTCACACAATATTATGGTCATAAAATATAGATTACGTTTAGAATCACAGATGCACAATTGCATTAATCAGTCAATATTAATAACACTCTAATGTGATAAAAAGTAACTCTAAAATTGTTACAAAATATTATTATTTAAGAATCACAGAAACGTAGGTAGTTACATTAATCAGTTGTTGATTAACAATAAAAGTAAGTTTAACTGTCACAAAATATTATGGTCATAAACTTAAAGATTACTTTTAGAATCACAGATGCGCAATTGCATTAATCAGTCAATATTAATAACACCTCGTATTAGTCTAATGTAATGAAAAGTACCAAACTCTAAAATTGTTACAAAATATCATTGTTTATGAATTATAGATACATAGTTACATTAATCAGTTTTTGATTAACAATAAAAGTAAGTTTAACTTTGCGTGGCACAAAAAGCTTAATAAAACAATTTAAAAAAGCAACCGAATATCATAGAGTTGTTAAACACACTGCTCAGCGACGCCTCCTATTATGAAGTGATTTCAAAACAAGTAGAAAATCTGTCAGCATCTCAGTAGTGTAATCGTTTACAGAAGTCTTATTAATGATTTATTTAAGTAGTAGTTTAAGTACTATTGTTAATCAACACCTGATTTATGTATCTACGTATCTGTGATTCTTAAAATAATCATATTTTGTAACAATTTTAGATTTCCTTGTTATTATTTGTTAGTGAGGAGTTTTAGAGTTACTTTTTATCACATTAGACTATTTAAAGTGCTATTAATATTGACTGATTAATGCAATTGTGCATCTGTGATTCTAAAAGTAATCTTTAAGTTTATGACCATAATATTTTGTGACAGTAAAACTTACTTCTATTGTTAATCAACAACTGATTAATGTAACTACGTATCTGTGATTCTAAAATAATAATATTTTGTAACAATTTTAGAGTGACTTTTTTCACATTAGACTATTAGATTTTTATAATATTGACTGATTAATGCAACTGCGCATCTGTGATTCTAAACGTAATCTATAGGTTTATGACCATTATATTGTGTGACAATTAAACTTACTTTTATGCTGTATATTTTTTAAACAGTGACTGTTAAATAAAACTGATTATTTTATTAACAGGTTTTATTTTCGGTATGCAATACCGAGGTGGAACCTTTTAGATCTGTGTCATCTTTCACGTTTAGTGATATACCGGGGTGGTTGAAACTTGATTTGATCCATCCGCCCCGTTAAACGATATACCGGGGTGGTTGACACTTGATGTGTTCCATCCACCCCGTTGAACGCTAAGACTATGACTACCGGGGTCGTTGAAACACTTTTTCCCATCCGCCCCGTTGACGGGGCAGATCCACCGGGGCCGTTGGGACTAACCCTTATAACTACCAGCGTGCGTCTATTAAAAAAAACGAGAGAAAACCGAAATTAACATTCTATGCAGTAAGACTGTGACAAATACTGAATATCCTAGACTGCATCCACTTAACACCAGGTGCGATTGTGGACAAATACCTGCCTTGTTATGCATAAAAAAAACCCTGCCAAGTGCGTGTCGTACCTTGCGCAGTGTAGGGTTCCGTAGTTGTCCTTCGTTATCACAATATACTTCAGAATATTATGACATTTCTGTCATTCATGTTCGTCCGGATTGAAATTTCAGTTAATCAGTTGTAAACAATTACGACTCTAAGAACTGATAAAATACTATTTTCTTTACGGCCGTGTAAGTGCGCTCCGACGCGCTCCACCCGCGCGCCGGTCAATGGGCATCGTACCTAAGGGTTCCTTGTCAGGACTACGGAACCCTAAAAAGAACTTTTAATATGCATGCATGCATATACTACTAATTTGTTATGCACAGCTTGTCTTTTGTTTTGTCTGGTCTATATGTACGTCACTCACATCATTTTCTAAACACTGTAGATAATCTCATTCTTCTCGCTTATAAAAAGAAAATTAAGTAGGTATTAATATCGATAACCTTGCCCCCTCCCTAGTCTATACCTGTTTCGCTGTGCGTGCACTGTCCATACAGTGTTCTGCAGCTTGCGAACTAACCCGCTCGTCATGATAACCGAAATATTGATATTCATTATAACAACCCTAATCGGATACTATTTATATGTTTATAAGAAGATTCACAACTATTTTAAGGAGAGAGATGTGAAGTTCTTGCCCGGTGTCCCCTTTTTTGGGAATGCGTTCAATAGTATAGTGTTGAGGAAGCATTTTATTGATGACCTGTATGCGGTATATAAAGCTTTTCCTGGAGAAAGGTATGTGGTAGTTGTTGATTTAACCTCCGTTGGAAAAGTTAGAGGTATAGGAGCCAAACGGATTATTTTATTAACCTATGACCTTATATTTCTGATTCATATTGTGCGCAAGAGTCTAGGCATTCGAGATAAACATGTTTTAAGTCCTAATTTGTACTTGTTCTTCTTTTTTATGACGCCAAATTGAGCAGTGTTTTTGTTCCATGAGTAACTTTGTATTTACGTTTTGAATGGTAAAAAATTAATGATCTAATGAATGATTTTTTACTGTTCAAAGTTACCCAAGGTGACTGTACTATATACAATGGTGCTGTTTTAATATTTTTTTAATCTATTATCCTACTAATATTATAATGCGAAAGTTTGGATGTCTGGACGTCTGGATGTTTGTTACTCTTTCACACAAAAAGTATTGAACGGATTTTGATGAAATTTTACAGTAATATTGTTTATAACCCAGAATAACATATAGGCTATAATTTCGACGATCTGTGACAAACTGAATTTCACGCGGGTGAAGCCGCGGGCAACAGCTTTATTAAATAATTTAACTTTATATGTATAGTATAGAAAAATACCTTCACCAGAAATTAAAATATCACATTGAGATAGCCATACATAATGTGTATTTTTGTAATGTGTCAGGTGCTTTTGTCTCCATTGTGCCTAATGTGACCTCCAGAATGTAGTATACTTTTCAATTGCGACGACAATTTGGCAAGGTCGGGATAAAGTCAATATCATTACGGATTCTTCTGTTATGCCGTATCATTCGAGTTTAGTTAATATTCAACCTATCCCATACATGTGATCACCTAGACAAAAGGAAAACATTTGCAAATATCAGGTCTTTCTAACTCGTCTGGCCAGCGTGGGGTGTAGCCTGTCTCCTACATTTGCCCCTGGTAAAAGACATGGTCCAGCAGTGGAAATTAAAAGATCTGATGATGATGAAAGGGAAGCTAGGATCTATAACTCAATCGCCAATAAAACTCAAGAAGACATGAAGAACCAAGTTTGCATCGGGAGAAAGTTAAACTTTCATTGGATCTGCAACAAATGTAATCAAAAGAACATGTGTGTGAGCGTGAGTTCCAAGCTAACGGTTGACTTCCCTCCGTTGCAAAGCGGATGACAGGTGTCAAACAAAGGTTGAAGTAACCGTTAAGACAAGATATATGACCGTATTCACAAACATTTCTATGAGGTCTCACAATGCGCGTGCACGCACAGGATGACACACGAACCAATCACAGAGCTCTATTCAACGCTGTGCGTTAGATTTGCTGCTTCACTTAAACAAGCATCGTTTGTGACCATAACCATTTCGTGAAAATAACCATTAACTATTTTGATAAGTTCGTTCGTTTTAGCCGAAAGACGTCCACTGCTGGACAAAGGCCTACCCCAAGGATTTCCACAAAGACCGGTCCTGCGCCGCTCGCATCCAGGCACATCCCGCGACCTTCACCAGATCGTCGGTCCACCTAGTGGGAGGCCTACCCATGCTACGTCTTCCGGCTCGTGGTCGCCACTCAAGAACTTTCCTGCCCCAGCGGCCATTTTGATAAGCACTTGTGTAAAACGCTTAATTTCTTATTCTTGTCTTAGGTATGTGGGCTACATCGAGGGTATTACTCCCGTAATCCTGATGCGTGATCCAGAGCTGATGAAGACGATCACCATCAAAGACTTCGACCACTTCCCCGATCACAAGGAATTCTTCAGCGAGGAGATGGAACCCTTGTTCGGAGAAAGTTTGATTATGATGAAAGGTAAACTATTAGTTTTTTCGTAATTAAAATTTCTTAGCGATTAGAGTCGCTTCTCAAACTAAATTTTAAATAAACAACTTGAAAAAATCGAACTGCCTAAGGCAGGTTTGAACCCGCGGCGAACGCGGCCGTAACAGCGTATTAGGCTGGTTTTAGAATCACGCTGACGCACGCTGACCGTCAGCGCTGATAGCCGAAATGTATGCGTCGGCGCCGAGCGATCAGCGTCACTCAGGAACGTTCCCTTCAATTACATACATTTTGATTTGTCAGCGCCGACGATCAGCGAGCAGTAAGCGCGATTCTAAAACCAGCCTTACACTTGAAAATTTCGACGGGTTCATCCAGTGTCTAAGTAACTCAGTTGGAAGAGCAGTTCCCGGCTTAAAGTATTAGTTTTTTGGAGAACATGAGTACAGGACTTGTCAACCATAATAACCGAAGTCTTGAATCTCGAATCCTATATTTCCAGGTAACAAGTGGCGAGAAATGAGAACCACGCTGAGTCCAGCCTTCACCGGCTCCAAACTGAGGCAGATGATGCCGTTCATGCAAGTAATCAGTAAGAACATCGTGGACTATCTCAAAGGTACGTCTTCTTTTCGCATGATCACACCCTCTCTGGTGGACCGACGACATCATAAAGGTAGCAGGAAGGCGCTGAACGCAGGCCGCTACCAACTGGGCAACATGGAAAGCATTGGGGGAGGCCTGTGTTCAGAAATGGACGTCCTATGGCTGAGATGATGATGATGACGCCCTCTCTGGATTTGTATTAACTAGATGTAGTTATTAACTATATCCTAATCATAAACCACACTAGTTTATTTACCCTATTCAATGGCAATAATTATACAAGTTGAAGCAAGCCTGGTATTTGAAGAGCAATGTACCAGAATCTGGAAACAGTTACGGCAGTAATTTCAATCGATGTTTCATAAAAGCTTTGCTTAGTATTAGATGTATTTATTATCATTAATGTAGCTATGCGTCTCATCTCGGAAGCAAATCCAGGACCTTAGAATCAAGAAAATCCAAACTCACCACTAGACCAAGGACGTTGTTTGTTACAGCAATGGATTGCTTTTGTTTTAGATCAAAATGGCAAAGATGTAGACGTTGATGACGTCATGCACCGCTTCACCACTGACATCGCCGCTTCTACCGCCTTTGGGTTGGAAGTGAACTCATTGAAGGACAGAGACAACGAATTCTTGACTATGGGGCAAGGTCTTTTCAAGTTCAGCACCCTGCAAAGGGTATACCAGTTCTTCTGCAGTCAATTCCCTGGTCTGACTAAGGTAACCTTGATGCTTGGCTTTCTTTATACTTATGAGCAACTTCTTCTTCTTATTCGTTACGCTCTTGGCAGAGCGGTCGTGGTCACGTTGAGGCGTTGTTCACATCGGTTGTAGAGGCGGATACAACTCTCCGCACGATCTCTCGTTATCTCTCTCTGTTGGCAGACTGTCTGGTGCAGTTATATACGCCGTCTCCCACTGCCGATTTCACTTGGTCGGTCCAGCGCATTGGTGACCTGCCACGCGATCGGGTTCCGTCGACTTTTCCTTGGACGAGCAACTTATGAAATAATAAATCTGGATTATTTTCTTAGAATCACTTATCAATTGACCCTTTTGTTTGTATAATATTGAGTAAAAACACTGATAAACGCAGAATAAATCTTACAATTTCTAAGAAGCTGTTATCAATGAATATAGTGTAAATAAACATCTTTTTTTTACATTGGAGAACTGACCCACAATTTCGATAAGCTTGCTATCGCTTCTAAAACAATGCCAGTGAAGTAATAATATGTATAACCCGTTAATAACTTTCAGAAACTAAGATTTACCATGTCGCATACGAAAGTAACGAAATTCTACATGAATTTAGTATCCAGTACTATGGAGTTCAGAAGAAAGAACAATGTGACGCGCCCTGACATGATCCAGCTATTGATGGAAGCTTCCAAAGGTATCCTACCATCCTACTTCCTACTATAATATTATATGCCTATATAGGCAAAAGTTTGGATGTCTGGATGTCATGATGTTTGGATGTCTGGATGTTTGTTACTCTTTCACGCAAAAACTACTGAACAGATTTTGTTGAAACTTTACAGTATTATTGTTTATAACGTAGATTAACATATAGGCTATAATTTATGACGATATGTGACAAATAAATTTCAATAAATAAATAAGGCGTGTCTAAAAAGCGCCATCTATCGTCATTGATTAACATGATATCTAACGGAGGTAAAACCAAACGAGGTCCTCGCGTACGAAGTCGCGGGCAGCCGCTAGTTTAGAATATATATATTTTTTTTATTTTTTATCTTTGGACAATTTCACACAGCGCCAGCTAGCCCCAAAGTAAGCAACTTAATGCTTGTGTTATGGGTGCTAGCTTAACGGATATACTACTTAAATACTTTTTTTTTTTTTAAATACATAAATATTACATAGTACGCAGAACTGACGGCCGATGGGGCAGCAAGGTTCTGGAATGGAGGCCACGTACCGGAAAACGCAGCGTGGGACGTCCACCCACAAGGTGGACCGACGACCTGATAAAGGTAGCGGGAAGGCGCTGGATGCAGGCCGCTACCAACCGTGCGATGTGGAAGTCATTGGGGGAGGCCTATGTTCAGCAGTGGACGTCCTGTGGCTGAAATGATGATGATGAAGACATAAATATTATACATAGTCACAACCAGACCCGTCACAGAAATTAAAATTCATCATTTCAATTTCTGTTCGGCCGGGAATCGAACCCGGGACCTCTCGGCATAGTAGTCCGTTCTGAACCACTACACCAAACGGCCGATAATTGGTTGTTCATTTTCCACCAAGTGTATGTATGTAGGTAGGTATTTTGAAGATCATTACAATGACATAGGTAGCCTTAAAATTTGTGGAAATAGTTGGTTCGGCGGACTTAGTAGATACAACTCAAATAATGAATGTGTGATAGGAGGTATAACTTACGGACAAGGAGTAAAAAACCTATGTTCATCAAGGCAATTATTTTATTATATTTCGTCGCTTCATTCTTTGATATAATTATTTACAAAGTAGTCCCTTTATCCTACAGGCAACATCGCACGACTTTAGAGAGTATCTCAATTGACTTAAAAAACATCATTCGTTCGGTTCACTCGTTCGGCCGTTAGCGCCCAGGTTCTCATTCCTTTTTCGTGCGAGGCAACGTGCGCACGCGCCGCAAAAATGCCGAAGCGCAGTGCACAAGAGAAATTACAACGCTACGAAAAAAAGATTAGGAAGTTATTGGAGAAAGAAGAACAAGTAAAACGCCGACGAATACGCTGTATAGATTCGTCAGACGATGAGGAAAATACAGGTACCTTCTACCTACCTATCATTATTGAATAGTGTTTGTATTTTAACGATTTTTTTTTAAATACTGTGATGTAGTTCATTTGAAACTTTTACAAGCTAAAATAATCATAACAGTACGTTAATAATTACATTGCATAGTATACTTACCCACTTTAAATGATGATATTTATATTTTTATAATCATGAAAAATCTTAACATTTACAACTAAATCGAGATTGACTGCGGGTCAATCGCGATATCATAATTAAGGTAAACGGCTACAAGTTCGTGATAGTACGTAAGTTCGTAAGTTTTTTTTCTAGCTCAAATAATAAGCAAATGGAATATTATTTATAAAAATTCTTTATTACTGCAAAAACTCTATTATTTAAGCTATCTAAAAAACCAAGTACCAACATTGTGGCGCCAAAAATGAGAGTAATACGAAGCTTCAAACTCTCAGAGAGCCAAAAACAGCTGTGCGGCTTGCAAAGGTTGCTCTCACCGTAAGGTTAGCGCTCCAACTTCTTAAGCTTATAAAAAGGCGAAGGAACGTCCATTTAAATAAAACTTGTAATAGTGGTTTCATGTGTTCCTTGACAATTGATTTGGCTTAGAAAAAAGTTATATGAAAACGTAGAATTCCTTTAAAATTGCGATTAATTGACTCACGAAATAGCGTACATATTATTTTTCGTGTGTCCCCTATTTCGTGACACTACCGATTCAAGGATATTATGGATAACATTTTGATGCTTGGTTTTTAAATAATTATTTATGATAATTTAAATGTAAGTTATGAAACAAATAGTGCATTTATTTAAGTTTCTCGTGACCTAAATTCGGTATATGTTTTGTTCACTAGAATTTATATGACACGAGTTTGAAGTTCACATATATGACCAATTTTAAGATAAATTAGCATAAGTAGTACCAGCATAATTTTGATTTTATTTCGATTTGTTTTATTTATCTTTGTTTATTTGTATTGTATATGGGATAGATAATAGTTAATTGACACATTTTGACAATAATCCATGAATTTTACCTGGGGAATTTGGAATAATCAGTATCACGAAACAAGGAACCGTATTATTGTTACTTTTTTCCAAGTTCGTGATATATAAATGTATGGTGTTAGGTACTTTTATGACACACACCATCAAAGAAATCGACATATTTTTTAGTTTTTAATACTTACTTACCTAAGATATTATTATTAATTAATTACTTACTTTTATTATGAGTCATTAGCGTATCTGGGGTTATTTTCAGGGGGGGGGGGCTACCCTCACTTGAAACAGCTCCAGGGGTGGGATTATGGGGAGAAGGGGGGGGGGTGTTACAAATCAAAATTTTATGGGTACGAAGGGAGGGGGGGGGGTAAGTCCCCCCCACATTTCTAATGGTTATATAAATATTTTCACATATCGCTAGAAATAACAAATCAAAATTTTATGGGTACGAGGGGGGGGGGGGCGTTAAGTCCCCCCTCTATATTTCTAATGGTTATATAAATATTTTCACATATTGTTAGAATTAACAAATCAAAATATTATACTAGACACATTATTTCTTATGAATATTATAGGTAAGTAATATCGTCAATTTCACATAATTATTTTATTGTAAATTTTTATTATCGTTTTTAAATTTATTAAACCCTTAATCATTATTAAAATATCCTAACTGTATGCATAAAACCTTATCCCGAAATAGGGGACATGAGTTCACGAACTTAGAAACAGAGCAAAATTTTGTCACGAAACAGGATCCAAACAAGAGGTCCGCAGAACAATTAATATAAAAAAAAGTTCAAACTATATAACTATAAATTATGTATTAACTTACTGTCAAAAGACCAAAGTTTAGCATACAAAAGCTTTGATACTGATATCATGCTTGGTTATTTTTAAATAAAATGTTAAAGTCGTAAGAGCCTTAATATACCGAAGTAGGGGGCACTTACCTTAGCTGCGGGCTAATTGTGGATCATATTTAGTGGTCATATTCGTAGAAATTACATGCATTCTTAGATAGATGCGTGTTGTCTACCCCCTATTGTCTGCGGGACAATACAATACACATTTTTTCTATAAAAATTATATTAAATAATAATTTAACTATGTCGATTAATTTGCATTACAAAAATTACCTACCTTAACTTTTAATTTTTTTTTATTCGTTTTATTTTCACAAAATTTATTCTTAAACTAAAATCGTTGTTTTAGATACGATTAATATCGTTCAACCAAATGAAGCAGAACCGACTGCTAGCATCCCAGATCCATCCACTGGTTTCGATGAAATCCAAACGGAACAATCTGTGTTAACAGACACCGCAGTCACGCCAGAGGTGGCTGCTCAGAATATAACTCCTGAAATTACACTTGATGCTGAAATTCTTTCTGCCTTGGGAGCTTCAACATCTGACGTCCCCGATTTTGGAAATCAAATACACGACAGTTTAGCTAACTTATGGACTCCGCTTTTAAAAAAAGGCCTACCAAAAGACCAGAAGGAAACTCTTTTCAAAGAAAAGGATTACTTAATTCCTAGCAACTGTAAGCTACTGCAGGCGCCTAAGTTAAACGCCGAAATATCCGCTGCAGTGTCAGACGTGGTAAGAGGACGCGATAAAAAGTTTATCGGTTTTCAACAACAGCTCGGAGCGGGTACCTCGGCAATAAACAGAGCAATGGATACCTTGTTGTGTTCCGATAACAAAATACAAGCCTTAAAGTATTTGAGCGACGGCTGCCGCATCTTAACCGATTTACATTACGCCCTAACAAAGGATAGAATCAAATTGATTACACCCAGCTTGGAAAAGAACTTTTTACATGTCATACAAGACTCTGAGCGAGATGACACATTATTCGGCAATTCACTATCTGAAAAGATTAAAGCCAGTAAGGCAATTGAACGACAAGGTTCCCAAATAAGGAAACCATTGACGAATCAAAAACCAGCGAACGTTCCGTCAACTGTTAGTCGCCCTACTCCTCAGGGAAACTGGTCAGGACCTCCTCGGTACCCGTCGAACAGGGGGGGGCGGGGAGGTCAGGGCTACAGGGGCCAGCGACCAGCAGCTCCTCCCAGGCGGACTTACCCTGCTTCGACTTCGAATCAGCTGAAGGGCTACAACCAGCCCCGACCCCGTGCACCGCCACAGTAGATCAGGTACACGCAGGCCGAATTAAATTATTCTTCCATTGTTGGTCTCGTATAACAAACAACCAAACTGTCTTAGATTGGATAAAATACGGGTATTCTATACCCTTTTGTCAGGAAGTGACGCAAAATATTGTCCCCAAGTCTAACTTCACTCCGGAAGAAAGACTCGAGATGGCTGAGGCAATTGATAAATTAATTGAATTAGGAGCTGTTTCACAATGTATTCCAGTTCAGGGCCAATACATATCTAATATATTCTTAGCCCCTAAGCCAAATGGCACAAAGCGATTCATATTAAATTTAAAATGCTTAAATAAATTTATTACAAGTACCCACTTTAAAATGGAGGATTATAGGACCGCTCTAAAACTTATACCTCAAGGCGGGTTTATAGCTAAAATAGATCTAAAAGAGGCTTATCTCTTAATCCCAATAAGCGAAGACGATCGAAAATATTTAAGATTTAATTTCCAAGCTCCGAATTCAACTAATTTATGTACTTATGAGTTTACCGCTATGCCCTACGGCTTATCTGTGGCACCCAGGGTTTTTACCAAAATAATGAGAGAGGTTATTGCATACCTTAGACAACAAGGACATAAATCTGTTATATATCTCGACGATATATTATGTATCGGCGATAATATCGAACAATGTATTGATAATGTACGAACAACCCTATCACTTTTGGAGTGTCTCGGGTTTGTAGTGAACTACGAGAAGAGCGCTTTAGCGCCTTCACAAGTTTGCACGTTTTTAGGTTTTGTATATGATACAAAACATTTTTCGATATCATTGCCACCAGAAAAGCGTTTGCATATCGCCCAAATGGTCCAAAAGTTCTCAAAACTTCCAAAATGTACAATACGGGAGTTTGCACAGTTAATAGGTATTCTAATTGCAGCTTGCCCCGCAGCTAGGTATGGATTCACATACACAAAAGCTTTAGAACGCCAGAAATTTCTAGCTTTGTTAAATCATAACGATAATTATGAAGCCAAGATCCAGCTTCCCTCACTAATCTTAGAAGATCTAGACTGGTGGCGTGACAATATTTCAACAACGTTTTGTCCAATGCGAACACTTAATTATAAAAAAGAAATATTCACGGACGCTTCCCGTACAGGCTGGGGAGCGGTCTGTGACGGGAAAAAGGTTAACGGGCGATGGAAGCTTGCGGAATTAGAATACCATATTAACTATTTGGAACTTCTTGCAGTATTTCTAGGATTAAAAAGTCTTGTTGCGGAAATGGATCACTGTGCTATATTACTGCGGGTAGATAACACCACAGCGATCAGTTATATTAACCGCCAGGGCGGTATCCAATTCCCGCATTTAAATAGTTTAGCCCGGTCCATTTGTACGCATCATACGTCAATACTAAAGATAATTTTGCCGATGCTGAGTCAAAAAAGATCAACCCCGACACGGAGTGGGAACTATGTGACGAAGCTTATCAGTCAATAGTACATAGTTTTGGCTGTCCAGAAATCGATTTGTTCGCCTCTCGCAACAACACCAAATGCGAAATATTTACATCTTGGAAACCAGATCCAGATGCTGTCGCAATCGACGCATTTACAATTAATTGGCATTCGAAGTTTTTTTACGCATTTCCACCATTTTCATTGATTTTGAAAGTCATACGAAAAGTCATAGACGACAAAGCTACTGGTATCTTAGTTTTCCCGTACTGGCCATCCCAGCCTTGGTTTCCCCTCCTGCATAGTATTCTCGATTCAAAAATTATTTTTCTGAACCCACATAAGTATCTGCTCCAATCCGCTTTCAGGAAGCACCATCCGCTGCATCCAAAACTTACCCTGGGTGCCGCGAGGCTCTGCGGGCGGCGTTCGCACGCCGCGGCGCACCATCAAATGCTCTCCAATTAATGCTCGCGTCACTGTCAGACAATACCATCAAACAGTACAGCGTCACTTTGAAGCTTTTGAAATGAAACACTCTTGTAGGTTGTTCTAACTTGTATTTCGACGGTCCCTACGTATAGTTCAGTATCTACCAGTTCCGTGATTTGCCGTTTTAGTTTGCAAAACCTTCAGAGCACCCAACAGTTTCGGCTCAGTTAAAAAAACATACAGTTTTTATTCAAATTGAACCTTAAAACGTCAAAAAACAAATCCCGCAACTACAAAATTAGAACGATTTCCGCAGTAAAATTGCATTAGTGGGAGTTAAGAAATTTTACGTTGGACCGCACGCCTTAATCCGCGCGCCCAGCCCCGCAACTGCCACTTTCATCCGCGCAGATCGAGTAAATTGATACGTAATTTATGAAGGAAATAGGTATTATTATGATTTCTGACCTAATTTATTTCAGTCAACATTAAACCAACGGTAAATTAATCAGTTAACTGTAGGCATAACGTAGTTGCGTTGTTTTACTCGGGAAAATTGAAGTTACTATTATAAGTAGGTGGCACTTACTTATTTTTACGTCGGAAAATTCAAGAATCTTCTAGCCGTAACTGCCACTATAAATGTTTTACTTTGGAAAAGTTTGTTTTTTATCTATAAGTTAGTGCCAGTAACGGTGTTTTACGCTGAGAAATTGTATTTTGGCCATATTTCGTGGACACAAAAGTGAAGACAAAACAATATAAAATATGATATACAACACGACTGAAGTATCTAGGGTCATTTATTAGACTCAACGCAACCAAGTTCTTCTCCTATGCTACTTTATAATACATGATATAAGTAAAAAATCGTAAAATTTATTTTATTTATTTATTAAGCATATTAAGGCATTCAGAAATAAAGATAAGCAGGTAACACTTACAAACAAAAGTTTAAATTAACTGCATTTAGAATTTACTATTACATGATATTGCAAACATATACCCGTCAGAAGGATGAACATATACCCACTAAAAATACCCTGGTGCCCCGTCACTCTCTATAAGTGCTAACTTTGAGATTCCGGACAAAGATCTCCCACCTACACGGCGACAGTTGGGACGAGAGCAACTGGAAGTACACAGCTTTTCCGTACACACACTCACCGTCAGCAGACGGTGGTGGTGGCCTATCTATGCAATGCCTTCCGTGCGGCCTCACGCCCCCGTTACGCTGGCCATTACCGAGGAAGGAAGATAGGAGGCAATCATACTGTCACCTTCCCTGGAGCGAATTAAAATGCACCCGCACTTGGTTCGTAGTCGCGCTATTGTACTGCAGCTTCTTGTGGCACCTTGTCTTCTCAGATATATGTGCTTCATTACCACCCAACTTTTGTTCCCGTCCACATAGCTTTGACTATGCTATCCCGCAAGAATATGGTGTGTCGTATGCTCCTAGCCACCGCAATATAGGTAGGACTCGAAGGATCCGTGCCCAGTCATGGTGCGATCGCTAGACCTTAAACTTCAGCACGAGTGCGAATAAGGTACCCAACTTAGCCACAGCCCACGGCGAGGTGGTTTATCAACTATTAGACTACAGCACAGTCTAGCGAGTCTCACGTCAAACGGCCTCTCTGTCCTCCTATGGCGGAGCTTTCACCTCGTTCTTCACGCTGCGTTAAAGACGACGATGTAGCCCTGTAGACTTTCTGGGCCTGTTAAGGTCTTAGAAGATGGGCAGCGTTACCCTTTCCTATGAGGGTGATGCCTTAGATGGGACAGAATCATGCTTTTGAGGGTACCAGTATAGATAGCGTATCTCCATAGCCTTCCGACATGAGAGTTTTCGGACCTCCAAATTAGGGAAGCAAGCTGTCTTCCATTCGCACGGCGACGGATTGGAAAAAGTGCGAGCTGCCACTGGCTATATACATAAGGTCACCGTATTTGCGCTCACTACTTGGCGCCACTGGTGATTAACAGGATAACTCTTAGATATTTTATCTGGGCCTTAGTTCTGACAGTGGTGTGGGCGTCAAGTGAAGGTGTCAGGGATGCCTTTAAATATATGTAGTCCCTGGCCTTGGGCGACCGTAATGCTGTCTGTGGCGCCCAGGCAAGCCGCCTCGCTGTGAAAGTTATTTATTTATTTATGAGGATATTCTTGTAATGATGAAACAATCTGCATGACAGATACCTTGAAATATCCATGCTTTGAAAAGGGTTCCATTTAGTATCCAGTTGTATTCAATGTTCCACAAGATCGAACTCAAAAAAGAGCCATGTGGATCTTCCTACTCGATGCCATGCTGTCAAACTTGGCCGGCACTATTGATAAAGAAAATTTACCGGTTCTACAAGTATTCTTCAGTCAAAAGACCCCTTAGATAAGGAAGAATCTTAAGGTATTGAGTGCCTCCAAAATGCAACTATCTGGGAAACGAGGCGGGACGCTGTTATGCCTCGTCGAGCAGGACTATGGGCCTAGAGTGAGAGTGTAAGATGTGGTGTCAAAGTAAAACTGATGTCAAGATGTCATACAACTACGCCGTATCAACCGCTTGATGGGATTTATTGAGAGACGTGTATTACCTGCCGAATGCTTTATTGCACTGATTATAAAAATGTTAGAACTACCAAAGTCCCAAATGTAGGTCAGGCGTAGCTGGCCAAAGTGCATGAATAAAATGCAAGTTAACAATAAATTAATTAGTAATAAAAATGTGCGAGTTGACTCGTACAGAGAGTTACTGTCAATAGTAGCTGAACTTTGTTCCCGTGTACAACTACTTATGTGGCAGTTAATAATTTTAACAAATATATTACTCCGACGTAAAAGTTAGTAAGTACCACTTACGTAATTTGTAATTAGAAACTTTCCGTTGTATAAGTGAGTAAATGACAAATAATACACTTATTGTGATAATTTTTTGATAATTCTTCATGTTTTATAAAATATACCTCATATAAAACTATCATACCAAATTTCATCAATGTATGATAATTAAAACGCGAGCTACACATGTTTAAACTTTCAAACCGCTCTCCTGTAAAATTGACCGTTTTCAGATACGTTTTTATACGTAGGGACCGTCGATTTCAGCACCACTGATTTACACAATTCCGACATTATGACGTCATCTTAATAGTACCTCTTGCTTTGAACGCTCAAATCGAACTGACTGTCCAGCGGCATGCCAGCGATTAGGTAACTTCCCCTTCCATGAGTGAAAGTCGACCGGTTCAAAACGACTTATCGATGGCATGCCCCGGAACTAGTCAAATGCAATACTTATTTCATAATTAGCTGTTTTTTAATTTTTAAAATACTAAAATGTATACAATAAAAATCTAAAATAATTAAATTAAATAATAAATATGAAATAATTGGATGTAATACACAATAAATTCTAAAATCATTCTAATGTCTGCAAAATGCCTAGGAAGTAATCAAATAAAGTATTTTAATTTAATAATGGGTTTTTGGGTTCTTCTAAAATACAATAAAAATACTAAAATTGTTGCGATAACTATTTAAAAGTAACCAATAATCGTATAAAATACAATATAAATTCTAAAATCATTACATTCGGCCATCCGACACCGTGATGCCTCCCGGCATTCACGTCTAATAAGGATTTATTCTAAAATCATTAATATTACTTTTCAAAACAATGTGGAGCATATTATATAGTAGAATGATAAACAATTCTATGACAACTTGTTAACAAGTGTTTTAACATTAATAATGCATTTTAGAAACTATATTCTTCATATTAAACAGTAACAAATGTTATCTTGTAGGTAAGTACTTATACATTTTCACCTGATCTATATTATTCGTAATGACTTATTTTATAACCAATAACGGATATTTGCATGAAATTTAGATATTAATCGTTTTACTTTATAATTTTCTCAAAACTTCTCATATCGAATATATTGGAAACTTCTCTTTTTAAATCTAAATTTTTATTTCACATAAATACACGTCCATTAAATGTTAGTACATAATCAATTTAATTACAGTGTATCTTGCCATGACTGCCATGTGAAAGTTAGTAAGTTTATAAGAACATGTCAAAACGTTAATATTATATCCAATTATATCCATTTGTAACCGTAATCTGGCAAATAATGAATTATGGTCACGATTTATGATTACACTAAAGGTACTTTCGTCAGAATTATGTATTTCTAAGGCCTTAACATAATTTTCTTCTCTACAAATTTTCCAAGTTTTTGAAACCAATAGGTACAATTACAGTGTTCTTATATTATGTGTTTCTGAATGTCTGTGATGCTCAATTTCATCACGATTAGCGCAACATATTTGCCATCTAGCTGTACGTGGGACCACTAAAAATAATTTGGTATCAACCTTACTGTATCTGCTATTTGAAGAAATTATGATGTTTGGATGGGTTGTCGTCAGATTCTATGACTAAATTTTGGTATTTGGACTATTCGCGGAACTATTTTTTTTTTTTCTCTTTTTTTTTTTAACGTGGTTCTTAAGGCAGCATAACCGGTAGAAACTTTTAAGTCCTAAAAGATAAATACACCTTTTTTTTAGCACACACACCACAGCTAGTGTCTCCAACTCATGGAAGTTGTCATTCATCGACTAAAGTAAGTGACTGCTACAGAACATTAAAGACTTTTCTCTTTATCATCAAGATCTGACCTAAATATGATTTAAGAGTCCTGAATAATATTGATAAGCAGCTATGGATCAAGTTAGTCATCTATGGATTTCTGAACCCTTTTCCCTTTTGTAATGAGATAAGTGGTAGGTAATGGTGGTATTTGTACATTATTTTTCATCCTGACATCAAAGACTGCACGTGTACCTACGTCCTATCTCAGTCAGATTTATAGCAATACAATCGCGATAATTTCACAAAAGAGTATACAGCTTATCTAACTAACCAGAACGTGTCGGAACTAAGTCCGGGCTTAGTCATAATATCAGCTCTATCGAGAGTATCCATAGCCGAGGGGTCTTTTACAATTCGATTTACATGACATATTGGACATGCTCCAAAAAGCATTGAAGTAGCTATTAAAACATTTGCTTTAAGTGTTATTGGACTAGGCGACAAATTACTAAAAACGATTTCACCTTTGGCGTTGTGAATTAAAAAAAGGCTCTTTTAAACACCCGGTACTTGGCCCCCAGTTTAATTTATATATTAATATTATAAATGCGAAAGTAACTCTGTATACTTTCTTTCACTCTTAAACCACTGAACCGATTTTGATGAAATTTGGCATAGAGATTGAGTCCCGGGGAAGGACATACAAAACAAACAACTGTGACAAACAAAATTCCACGCGGGCGAACCCTCGGCGGAAAGCTATTCGCATTATAAAATATTAGTTTATCTAAACATCCCCTGTATATATTTTTTTTATCACTTGATAATATAGAACCGCCTAAGGCGGGAATCGAACCCACGGCCTTAAGCTCGCCAGGTGTCAAGTTATTCAAAAAATTTAAATCGAAAGGCAACTCTAAAAGCCAGAAACTATCCTCTGTAAAATTAGAAATAACTGGTATTCACCTGTGTCCGTCATCTTCGTGGCTCTCGAAAATATTCTGGCCAGGAAATTTATAGAATGTCAGTATTCCAAACCGTGAGAAATTGCAGTTACGTGAAGTTTTGACCAATAGACGTGTTGACACCACCAGTCAATTGACGTACTTTTAAAAACTGTTAAATCAAACTCCCATAGATCTTGTATGGCACGACAAGCAAGTGACGTCACTATTTTGTGAATTTAATCAAACTACTTTTCTTAATTACAATGCGATCAAAAACGGTAATTTACAGGTCATTTCATGGGGAATGGTGTCAAATCGTCTATTGTCAGTGAAGTCTGCTATGCATCATCAATCACTAACACTTCTATAACAGCGTCAATCTCATCAACATTTTTGTTTATGTTCGCTCTAAACACAGAGGTATGACTGATGATTGACCACAACTTTTACAATTGGAATTGATATTGAAATGATCCGCCAAACTATACTTAGTTTCAGCATCGGTTTTGCGTCAACAAGTGCACTCACTACCAACATTTAAAAGGAATTTTCATTTACCAAAACAGTCTCATATTTCTTTTTTCTGTCATTAAAATAATTACGTAAACTGTTCATCCTTTCAAGTAGTAGGATTCAAAATTTCCTCTAACAGACGTCCGTAGTTCTTAGCCAAGCCAATTAACTTTTGCAATGTCTAAGTTAAAGACAAAATTCTCTTATTTGCATTAGCTATTATAATAGCGCTCACAAAATTGTCATAAAAAAATGTAAGACTACTAAAGTGGGTGGCGCTAGTAGCCACGAAAACAATAGCTCTGATTATTTTAGCAAAAATAAAATGTTTAATTACGTAAATTCGTCGTGTGAGTGTTACTAAACTATAAAACAACATGAATTATATGTGTGAGAGTGTTATCTAAAGAAACTATATTGTACTTACAGTGATAATTGATATAGAAATACTCAGTGAACGTTTCGCCGAAAAGTGTATTTAAACCAAATGAACAAGGAATAGTCTTGAATGAAGAAGTGCTATGAAAATTAAACTTTAAATACAGGATCGTGATGTGTTTATAATGTAACATTTTGGACAATTACAAATTCGCATAACCTAAAAAGTGAAAAAAAGATAATTCTCTTCAGTCATCAAAAAGCCACCTAGCGACATCGTTATGTACTAAATAGTGAAGTAAACGCAAGCACCCTGCTAAGAAAAGCATAACTTTATAGACACGCATAAATTTTTTCGTCTAAGTTTGTGCAATCTCCGCAAGATGGCCAAATGTGCAGCCTGTTTCGCTGAAATAACAAATAGACAGTTTTTGACCTGTTCGCTTTGTAAAGAGAAATATGATATACTGTGTGTTAATGTATCTGAAAAGATATTTTATTTAATGAGCGCAGAACGCAAATTATCTTGGAAATGTCCGAAATGTAAGTCGAACCAACCAAGGCAAGATAATACAAATACACCAGTCAGAGAGCCAGACAATTTCTATACGGACAATAATAATGTAACGTTAAGACGTAAAATTTCTATGACACAAAATGAGGATTCACTAGTTCTGGATGACACCCCTCCCAACGGGGATACCATGTTACATTCGACGCAAAATACTACTACGGAGGCGATTCTGTTGTCTGAGCTTAGAGAGTTGCGGGCTCAGATATCTGCACAAGCAGTAAAACAGGAAGCCCGGGACCGTGAGCTTTCGGATACAATAAAATTACTACAAACGTGTATACACAATATGACCAACCAACATTCATCCTTCGAAACAGAACTGAAAGCCTTACGAAAAACTACAGATAACAATACAAAACGAATTAGCGAGCTGGAAAAGGAAAACATGCAACTTCGGCAGGAATTGAAAGAAAATGAACAAAATGAGACATGCAGTGTAAATAAGAACAAGTTATCCCAACCAACATACGCCAGTGTGACCGCCGCAAGACCACCGAGCGCCGCGCCTGATCCCATCATTCAAAATAAGACGGTAGTCCTGTACGGACTAAATGAAACCCGGTACGAGACTGACTATGAGTTACACGAGCGAGCCCTGAACGTGTTTTATGACATAGCAGGCGTAGACCTAACTGGATATATCGAAGAAATAAGTCGCATAGGGAAACGCGGAAATCGACGACCTCTCAAAATTGAATTACTAAGCAAACAAATAACAAAACACCTCCTAACATGTGTGAAATACTTCAAAAATACCGGATTATGGCTATCGATGTATTTGGACGAAAATGGCCTACAAAAAAGAAGACAAGAAAGAGATAACTTCCGAAATGTAAATCAGCAGCCACAATTAACATCTAAACCACCTAAAACGTCAATGGAACTCAAGAACAATCCTAGCATTGAAAATACAAACTCTATAGAAAATGCTAGTACTCGAGTCGATTCCAGAAGTTCATCTACACATAATACAGTAAAATCAGGAGGGAGAGCTGCGAAACATTCCTTTCGCCGCTAATGACGGAAAACTTACAATTTTATACCAAAACATAAGAAGCATAAAGAATAAATTTCATTTATTAGAGGCCCTTACTGAAGAATTTGATTTGTCTGTACTTTGCTTCACTGAAACATGGATCACTACGGCTAAAACTGACCTGCTATCTCTGGAAGGCTACACCCTTGCTAGTCAATTCGCCAGGAGCAATCGTGAGGGTGGAGGTGTTTGCATATTTATTAAGGATAAAATAGATTTTATTGAATTAGATGACATTAAGTTATTGTCTATAGAATATATTATGGAATTGTGTGCAATTGAATTTCCTAGTCTAAATACAATATTAATAGTTTTATACTGGCCAAATAGTAAAAGAGAAGTAACTTTATTTAATACACAACTAGAACATTTATTAAAACTATTAACTACTAAATATTTAAAGAAAAATATAACTATAGGGGGTGATTTAAATGTAAACTTTCTTGGCAGAACAGCAGAAGCTAAAAATATGGTTAATTTATTTAAGAGTTTTAATTTTCATCAGAATGTAAAAGAACCTACAAGAGTAACGGCCACAAGCTCCACTTGCCTGGATGCTATATTTACTAACTTTGATGCAAGCTGTATGAATGTTGATGTTAAAGAGTATGGGCTTTCAGACCACAGAGGTATCTCAATCACTTTAAATAAATTAGGCCTTTTACCTGATAATCAGGAACACTATGTATACAAAAGAAAATTTAACCCAAAAAGCTTAGCGTTATTTAAAGAAAAACTATTGGCAATAAATTGGAATAATATTATTACTGCTGACAAAAATATAAATGAAAACTATAAAATGTTTCTTGATCAATTAACTACTCTACTTGATTCTGTAATTCCTAAGAAAAATACATTAGTTAAAAATAAAATAAAACCTTGGTTAACTAAGGGTATAAAAGTATCGTGTAAAAATAAGCGTCTTCTTAAAGTATTAATATCACAAATAAATAGCAATACATTAAATAATTATTATAAAAAATATGTAAAACTCTTAAAAGTTGCAGTAAATACATCGAAGAAAAATCAGTATATTAGTAGAATAAAAACATCAAAAAACATAACTAAAGCCATGTGGCAAATTATAAAAGAGCGAACTAATAAAAGAAATAAAAAAATACATAAAAACATACAGTTAAAATACAACGGAGATAACTTAAAAGACCCCTATTTGGTCGCAAATACTTTCAACAAATATTTCGTTTCAGTGGGATCGCGTGATAATGAGGTTAGGATTCCCGAAGGCCGCCCTGTAGTACAACCAATTAATAACACCATGTATCTCAGACCAGTCACTACACTTGAGGTAACAAACATTATTAAAAAATTAAAAAACAAGTCAAGTTATGGTATTGATGAACTTCCACCTACATTAATTAGTACTGTAGAGAGGAGCTAGTTGAACCACTTACATATTTAATTAACCAATCTTTTGAACAAGCCACGTTTCCTGATTTATTAAAAATAACCGTAGTAAAACCTGTTCCTAAAAAAATTAATGCCAAAGAACCCGAAAACTTTCGCCCAATAGCCCTTTTGTCGACCTTTTCTAAAATTTTTGAAACCGCAATGGCCATCCGCCTTCAATCTTTTTGTAAAAAATACAATGTTTTCAATGATAGTCAGCATGGCTTTCGAAAAGAAAGATCTACTATTACAGCCGTTTATAAATACGTAAATGATATTTTAAATATAATAAACACAAATAAATATGCCATAGGAATAATGTTGGATATGAGTAAAGCATATGATCGGGTCTCCCATAAAATTTTATTAAAAAAGCTATACGATATAGGTATTCGAGGAATAGCACATCAATGGTTTGCGTCGTATTTAAATGATAGAGCACAATTTGTAGAAATTGATTATTATGACTGTAGTTCTGGCCTATTAAATTGTACTAGATCTCAAAAACTGCAAGTAGTACGTTCAATACCCCAAGGTAGTGTATTAGGGTGCATTTTATTTATAATCTATATCAACGACGTGGTAACTTGTATTGATAAGAAATGCATAATATACGCTGATGATATATCTATAGTTTTTCCATGTAACAACAGCCAAGACCTGCAACACCAACTATATAGTACAATAGACAAAATATTAGAATGGTTACAAGACCACAATTTAGAAATTAATATAGCTAAGACATCATTGATACAATTTAAACCTAGGCAAAAACAACCCCTCCAAACAAATATTACATTAAATAATAATAGCATAAAATTCGTGACCTCATGTACCCTATTAGGAATAGAATTAGATTCAAATATTAATTGGAAACCACATATAGAAAAAATTGCCGCTAAACTCTCAAAATTTACTTATGCACTGTACGAGTTGAAAAAATGCACGGACTTAAAAACTGCTACCATTGCCTATTATGCCTACGCTAATGCTTGGTTGAATTACGGGATCATTCTTTGGGGTAACAGTACGGAAGTAAGTCAGTTATTTATTTTGCAAAAGAGATGCCTTAGAATTCTTGTTAACATCACAGATAGGGAAAGTTGCAGACCTCACTTCATAAAGCTAAATATTCTTACACTTGCCTCAATGTACATATTAGAAATTTGTAAATTTCTCAGGAAAAATCTCCATGATTATGTCCAAGCAAAAGATCTTTATTCACAAGAAAGAAACTTAAGACATAGAAATAGACTAGTACAACCTTTTACTAAATTGCATCTAGTTAGCTCAGGCACTTACCATATGTCAATAAAATTATATAATAAGATACCTACGAATATAAAGAATATTGAAAATGATAATTTGTTTGGTAAAGAATTGAAGGAATGGTTATTAAAGAAATGTTTTTACTCTTTGAAAGAATTGTATGATCTCAAAAATTAATTAGAATTTGTACTTACATTTATTAAAATAATTTAGATTAAGCTTAATTAATATTATGTATAATGTTGCAATGCCCTCACAGGGCTCATGTTCTGGGACTATTTTATTTTTAATACCTTGTTTGTACCACATGAAGCAATAAAGATATTATTATGATTATGAAAAAAGAAAAACTTTAAACTTCTGCTCTTATGGAACCTTGACGTTTCATATCTTTTGCTCTACCAAAAAATGAAAAGTGACCCTAACTTAACATAACCTATCTATGAAACCTTGGTACAGGTATTAAGTTCTTTTTATAGTTACAAATTGCATGACTTTTTTTTATGACTTCTTACAGTAATAATAATATTGTGTTTATTTGAAGTCGCTAACTGATTTAGTTCTTTTAACTGATTTAGTTCTTTGAGAAAACTAAATTAGAAGAAAAACCTTACTTCACCTAGAAACAGGTCCTATCTAGGTCAGACTAATGTAATCAGAGGTCAGTGTTCGCGCCTTGCAGACGCGATGGAATTTTATAAATAAAACTCGGAGACTGCTTATTTCGTTGTATTCTTGAGACGTTACAATTTTGATGTTGTTCGATCGGAATCCAAAAGAGAAGTGATTTTATACAATGGTTCTCAATATAAAGTATTGACTGACAAAAGTTATGTGACATTTACATTAGAAGTAGATTTTGCTATTAGAATATGACGAGGCGCGAGTAGGGCCGCAACAGTCAGAATAATTCGAAATATATTTTTGAAGTGGAATTATAGATAGACAAGATATTGTACTTGGCAAAAGTACCTACCGAAAGTCCGAACCGATGACAATTTTAAAATAAACGAATCATTAATTAATTCACTTTACTTGTGTAAAAATATTTTCTTTCAAATGTATTTTTTAGCACATTTACTTTAACGTTCCTTTATACATTATAATCGAATAATTTATTATTTTAATTATTACTATTAAAGATTTACTACATAAGCTAATATTCCCATTTTACTGTAGGTATGCGTAATATTCAATAATGTGTGCGCAATAAAAAAGACTACCAATGAAAAAAATACTTTTCTTCACTAGAGTCTATCAGAAATTTTACGAACCACATGTGGCACTGCTCTTTCAGTAGAGCTGGAAGAAGATGAGCTCCTTCGCGTATTTTTCTTCAACCTTGGCCCCATAGAAGACGATCGTGGTGGCGCCTTCTTACTGGACGACGACGACAACTTCTTCCGCTTAGCACGCTTATTTCATCGTCAGCTGACGGTATACGAGCTCCATCTTCAGTCGTCGTTGTACTCAACTGTGAAATAAAGTACTCGACGAAATAAACTGTGTCTGACCAGCATCAACTCAACATCATATGGAAGCTATGTTCATGTTATATTAAGCAAAAGTTTGATTCATTTCTTTTCCAAAAATCTAAATCTCAAAAATAAATCTAAAAAATCTTTTGTTTGACAATTAATATTATGCTCCCTGAGCAAAGTGTAGTAAAATACCATTGTGACATGTTTCTATTATACTTATGCATCACAAATAAAGATTTTGTATTTATATTTCTATTTTATTCAGTGCGACCTACACACACAACTCATGTGACAACTGGACGGCTTCCTTGTTATGTCAGCAATAGAAGGCTTTTTATTCTAGAGACATCCTAAACAATGGGGCCCTTAAGGCGCATCTAGCCTGGTAAACTGGAGGCACGTCTAGCCTCGTCATACTAAGTCATAGTCATAGTCCAAGGCACGTCTAGCCTAATAAACTGGAGGCGTGTCTAGCCTCGTTATATTTAGTCATATTCAAAAGCGCATCTAGCCTGATAAACTAGAGGAATGTCTAGCCTCGTTATACTAAGTCATAGTCATGGTCATAGTCATAGTTATAGTCAAAGTCAAAGTCAAAAGTCAAAATATCTTCATTCGTTTAGACTAATTAATAGTACTTACAAATGGTCGAATATTTTGTTCTTAAGGAACCTCTACATGTCTCATACTTAGTCATAGTCAATGGCGCATCTAGTCTGATAAACTGGAGGCACGTCTAGCCTCGTTTTACTAAGTCATAGTCCAAGGCGCATCTAGCCTAATAAACTGGAGGCGCATCGAGCCTCGATATACTAAGTCAGTCACAGTCATGGTCATAGTCATAGTCTAAGGCGCATCTAGTCTAAGGCGCATCTAGCCTAATAAACTGGAGGCGCGTCTAGCCTCGATATACTAAGTCAGTCACAGTCATAGTCATGGTCATAGTCATGGTCATAGTCATAGTCATAGTCTAAGGCGCATCTAGCCTAATAAACTGGAGGCGCGTCCAGTCTCTCATACTTAGTCATAGTCAATGGCGCATCTAGCCTGATAAACTGGAGGCACGTCTAGCCTCGTTATACTAAGTCATAGTCATAGTCTAAGGTGCATCCAGCTTAATAAACTGGAGGCGCGTCTAGCATCGTTATACTAAGTCTTAGTCATGGTCATAGTCATGGTCATAGTCATAGTCTTAGTCATAGTCTAAGGCGCATCTAGCCTGATAAACTGAAGGCGCGTCTAGCCTTGTTTTAAAAATAACTATTTCATGCATTAAACGAAATATTCATACGTTTTTCTACTTGAACTTTTAAAATCAATTACTTTTTAACCAAATAAATAAAAACGTACCTTATGAGCTGTAGATCACGTACCACTTCTGAGTTGAAATGAAACACTCTTGTAGGTTGTTCTAACTTGTATTTCAGCACCACTGATTTACACAATTCCGACATTATGACGTCATCTTAATAGTACCTCTTGCTTTGAACGCTCAAATCGAACTGACTGTCCAGCGGCATGCCAGCGATTAGGTAACTTCCCCTTCCATGAGTGAAAGTCGACCGGTTCAAAACGACTTATCGATGGCATGCCCCGGAACTAGTCAAATGCAATACTTATTTCATAATTAGCTGTTTTTTAATTTTTAAAATACTAAAATGTATACAATAAAAATCTAAAATAATTAAATTAAATAATAAATATGAAATAATTGGATGTAATACACAATAAATTCTAAAATCATTCTAATGTCTGCAAAATGCCTAGGAAGTAATCAAATAAAGTATTTTAATTTAATAATGGGTTTTTGGGTTCTTCTAAAATACAATAAAAATACTAAAATTGTTGCGATAACTATTTAAAAGTAACCAATAATCGTATAAAATACAATATAAATTCTAAAATCATTACACTTTGGTGGGAATTTTGTACGCTTAATAACATTCCGGTTTTCGAAAATTCCAAAACATTAGTTCTGTCTTTTCTAACACAACAATTCAATTCTGGTTGCTCTTATGGCTCTCTTAACAGCCACCGTTCAGCATTGTCACTTTTCTTAGACGACAATATAGGCTCTGATGAATGTATTAGACGTTTATTAAAAGGGGCATACAAACTTAACCCAAGTCGCCCTAAATATACCACGACTTGGGACCCACAATTGGTCCTTAATCACATTTCTAATTGGTACCCTAACTTAGAACTGAACATGGAAAAAATAACTAAAAAACTTACCATTTTACTAGCACTCTGTACGGCACATAGGGTTCAAACCCTTTCTCTTATTAAAATCGACAATATTTCTATAACTCAGACCGGTGTTAAGATAGCCATAACTGATATAATTAAAACTTCCGGCCCCGGCCGGGATCAACCCATCTTATTCTTACCATATTTCCAAGAGAATATAAACATATGCCCTGCTTCAGCCCTCAAAGATTACATTTTTGTCACAAAAAATATGAGGACCTCGAACGCAGACAAATTGTTATTAACGTACAAAAAGCCCCACAAAGCTGCAAGTTCCCAATCCATCAGTAGATGGATCAAGCAGTTATTAGCCGAATGTGGTATTGACGTGAACACGTTCACCGCGCATAGCACGCGTCACGCCGCTTCCTCGACCGCCCGCGCCGCGGGGCTCAGTATAGACACGATTTGTAAGACGGCTGGCTGGACCAGTACTTCTACGGCGTTTGCTCGCTTCTATAATAGACCAATATTAAGCGAAGGTGATTTTGCAAACGCCGTAATGCGGCATACAAATAGTAATTAGTTATATAATACTGAAGTCTTATTTATTATTTTTGGTTTTCATTGTATGGATACAATATTTTTTGTTAGTTAAATTATCACAAATATAGTACTTAATTTAATTTAAGTTTGGTTATTATTTTAGAAACTTACCTTGCACTTTATTAGAACAAAACTTTTGTCTCTGAACATCTACTTTGTAAATAATTATATCAAAGAATGAAGCGACGAAATATAATAGATGATCAAACGAACTTGCAAGTGAAGTTCGATCGCTATTATATGAGTCGCTTCATTCGAAGATATACGAACCCTCCCACCCGTTAACCACACACGCAAGTGTGGTGTAACCCAAGGAAAAGTTTTGTTCTTTATTTACACTCTAAACATAATGAGAACCTGGGCGCTAACGGCCGAACGAGTGAACCGAACGAATGATGTTTTTTAAGTCAATTGAGATACTCTCTAAAGTCGTGCGATGTTGCCTGTAGGATAAAGGGACTACTTTGTAAATAATTATATCTTCGAATGAAGCGACTCATATAATAGCGATCGAACTTCACTTGCAAGTTCGTTTGATCATCTATTATGGTGAAATAATTTTTCAAATTGGTCCAGTAGTTTCGTTTTTATTTACCTACCTTTAAAATTAGAAAAAAATAGGATTCATTTCTTATAAATTTTAATGAAGACTAGGTTCAGAGGTTAGGTTAGGTAAGATTTTATTTTCCATTGATTAATTAAACATTGCACAATATGCAGGTACTGGCAATGCGGAAAATGACGCTCATGATGCTCGAGGTAGAGGTTGGTACTTTTCACATTACGTTAACATATTGCATGTTACGTAAATTGGTAGATTGCACAAGCTAACAGCATGCTAAACGTACATAGCATTGGATGGAAGACAATTTTATTGATATGAATAAGTGAGAGTAAGGCCCAGAACACACGGTGAAACGCAACGGCAACGAAACTGCAACTTCTAGTTACTTTTGAGTTGCATTGCATCTAAGTTTCTGCCATAGCGTCCGTTGAGAGACCACACATGACGCGACCAGTTTGACCAGTTCAAATCGGTTTCAAGTTGCAGTTTCGTTGCAGTTGCGTTTCGCCGTGTGTTCTGGGCCTAACTTATTATGATTACTTAAAAACTTAAGTTTACAATTTTATGTCTAGAATGGACGCTGGTCCAGCTGGCAAGTCAAGCGCTAACCTTCTTCGTGGGCAGCTTCGAGACCTCTGCATCAACCATGACCATGTGTCTCCACGAGCTGGCCATCCATCCTGATATCCAAGAGAAACTGTACCAGGAGGTCAAAGAGTTCATGGAAAACCACAAATTAAGCTTCGAGAACGTTAAGGAGCTGAAGTATATGGACTGTGTTTTGAATGGTACGTGTTAGAGCGGGTTCACTCTACGCCCGATCCGAATCCGTCAAAATACGAATCTAGTTTACTAATTAAAAATCGGATGCTGGAAATCAGATCTAGTGCGTAAACTAAGACAGTTACAAAAACTCCAAACTCCAGAGAGCATTTTCACGCATTCGGGTTGCAGTCGGATCGGACGTAGTGTGAAACCGCCCCTCCAGTAAAATATGATGTCACACCGTATGAAACGAAATTGGTGCTGATTATTATAATTGATTGATTTATTCATTTTCCTTGTTGCAGAAACGTTCAGAAAATGGTCAGTCGCCATAGTAATGGACAGAGTGTGCAATAAAACGTATGATCTGCCCCCAGCACATGATGGGGGTAAACCCTACAGGGTAAGTTATTCTAGACATGACGTAACGCCCATGTTAAACGATTTAAAAAAATCGTGAGTAACGGACATGCGTCGCTGCTGTCGAATATTTTATTAAAAAAACTATTCTTGTTTGTTTTTATTACAATGAAACTTCTGCGGAATGTCACTGAAGAAAAGCTACTAGGGTCATTTAGTCTCCAATTCAAGAGAGTGACCTTCTCTAATTTAGACTAGGCGCAGACCACAGATTTATTATAGTAGGCCGATAGTTGTGCCCGATTTTGAATAGTATGAAGAATCGGCCAAATCGCATCGGCGTAATGTGCGCACTTCCATACATGCCCATACTGATCAGCTGCCCGACTAAACTATCGGCCGACGAAAAATCGATGGTCTGCGCCTAGGCTTATAAGAAGCAAATAGAGGATCATAAAGGTAGCAGGAAGGCGCTGGACGCAGGCCGCTACCAACCGGGCTACATGGAAAGCATTGCAGGAGGCCTATGCTCAGCAGTGGACGTCCTATGGCTGAGATGATGATGATGATGATGAAATAGAGAATTTGGTCTACACTCGCCACACTGGCCAGATGGGTAGGGTAGGCAGGAACACAGCTTAATTTTAACCAAATTTTTCTACAGCTGAACCCTGGTGACATAGTCTACAACGTAGTCAACGCCATCCAAATGGACCCCGAGTATTTCCCTGACCCTGAGGTGTTTAACCCCGACAGATTCTCTGAGGATAACAAACACAATATAAGGCCTTTTACCTTTAATCCCTTTGGATTAGGGCCTAGAGCTTGTCTTGGTAAGTAGACCCATAGTCATAAAATATATCAGAGTCAAGTAGGTACAAAATGTCAAAGAGCACAAATTGACGCTTTATTCATTCAACTACTAACGAATAATAACTACGTAACTAACACTACGATTTCCTAGATGTGTTAGCTAAGAGCTATCCTGTTTCAAATTATTAGTAACTAGCTTTCAGCCCGCGGCTTCCCCCGCGTGAAATTTTGTCTGTCACAGAAAAACTTTATACCACGCGTTATTCTCGGATAAAAGTTTGGTTGAACTGAATCATAGGTATTTCTTGAAAGAAATCTAAAATATGCTGTACCTAAAATTATTTTACTCTTATGTCAACAGGCATGAGATTCGCGCTTCTGGAGTTGAAAATTTTGCTATTGGAGTTAATTTCAAATTTCAAGATTTTGAAATGTGAGAAAACTGCGGAACCCATAAAGCTTCAGGCAGTAGACTTCAACATCAAGGCGCAGGGTGGGACATGGATAAAGTTTGAACCAAGAAATTAAATAATATCAGTGAACTCGTTTTAACAGCTTCGATGAAACAAATTTCTTTCTGTCAAATTCTATATTTGAGGAACTAGAATTATTTAGTTCTTAACAAATAAAGTAGTATATTATTATACTTACTAACAATTACTTACCTATAATGGATTGATGTTTAATTTGTACGTGATATAAATAATTATTTTTCATAAGCAACAAACATAATTGAATACATATTAAATCATTATGTTAATGGTGTTTTACTTATAACGTATATTATTGTTGTTGTCCACTTTTTATAAGTCCACAGAACGTACGTCAGAAGGTTGGAACAGTAAAAACATGTGATTTATTTAAAGGTGTAATTGCGACTAAAATTAAACTGGCGGGCTCAGCCGCCGACACATACAAGGAACAGTATAACTATTGATTTCTATTGTTGATTGTATTGGGCGATGATGTGGGAACGCAGGACGCTACTCAATACGCTCTGTTCATTCATAAAGTTAATTTATTACTCTGATTAATGTGTACCTACATCATCCCCCTCCTTATACAAAAAATAAAACACAATAACACTTGATTGAGTAAATAACAAAATAATGAATATTTGAAACAACATTATAAAACAAAATTCTATGTCAATTAAAAATATCTAGAGACATAATACGCTCAATCCAATTGTGCACTTACAGATTCAGAATATTTGGTATTTTCAAAAAAATCGCCTGGCAATCGAATTGATTTGCCGTAAGTTAATTCAGCTGCGCTTACACCGCTGTCGCTTCTAGTAGCGGCGCGTAAACCTAACAATACAACTGGTAATTCGTCTACCCAAGAACTGTTGCGTTGTAAGCGTGCCATCAAAGCCACTTTAAGTGCTCTATGCCACCGCTCAATCATGCCGTTACTTTGAGGGTGATAAGGTGTTGTGCGCAATTTGTGTATTCCTAAATATTTCATTAATTGTCTAAAAATATCACTTTCAAATTGTCTACCCTGGTCGCTGGTAAGTCTTGAAGGGCATCCAAAACGAGATATCCAATACGGTACCATCCCAGACTGCATCTCACTTAACGTTGCGATTGCGGTCAAATACTTGTCTTGTTATACATGAAAAAAAGAGAGTAAATAAACATTTCCCAAGTGAATTAGATTTAACGAAACTGTTAGAAATAAAAAGGAATAAAGAAGAATATTATCTTACAATTCCTCACCTTAAAAGATTTAGTAGTACCGTGGTTGAGCCCTAGCAATGAAAAAATATCACCTCTCAAGAACCCAAAGAAAAATAAACCTCAAATAAATAAGAATTACCTTCACGGCCGTGTACGGGGTAAGATAATGTACAAAGTCCATTACTATAGTGTAGGAAAATGTAGTAAGTTCAGACAGTAATGTAACTAATAATATTGTAAATCAAAAACCGACTCCAAAAAACTTACACTAAAAAGTAGCAAAATAATTATTAATTCGTCCTAATAAATAAGTAATTAGTAATATTTTTCTACTTTTTAGTGTAGGTTTTTTGGAGTCGTAGAGCTTGGCACTGAGCAGGCTGGCACCGACTCCGAGAATATCTAGCTAAAGCGTAATGTATTATGATTGTCTGTCTAATCTAAACTGTATGTGGAGTCTGGGCTAAATCCTCCATTTCATCATCATTATCATCATTTCAGCCACTGCTGAACACAGGTCTCCCCCAATTACTTCCAGATCGGCCGTTTGGTTGCGGCTTGCATCCAGAGCCCTGCCTTTATGATCCTCCGCTTGCCTCTGATAAATTAGATAGTAGTGCTCCTGAAATGGAGACTAAATGACTTGATGATGAATCTAAATTATAAATATAACTTGAAAACATCGAACTGCCTAAGGCGGGAATCGAACCCATGACCTTTCGCTTGCCGGGCGATTATACTCTTCCATCGGATCTAACACTGGATGAACCAGTCAAAAGTTTCAAGCATAATAAGCTGTTGCGGCCAGCGATGATGAATCTATTTTGTTTATGATGAAGAAGAAAGACATGATTGAGTATGTAAAATTTTAAACGTTCGCGTTCCATTTCAACTAAAATAGAAAGACGGGTCTTCAAGGTCGCCCGAACGGAGGACGCCGTGAGGCGCCAGTCTGCTTGTGACCACGACGACAGCTGCCATAAAAGCCGAAACATCAAGCCGTGTTACATAATGTAACTCAAGTCTTAAATGTTGCGTTAAGACCCGTGTCTTTCTATCTTATGTGAGTGTGTATTAATACCGATTATTACCGATTAATACGGATTAGCAAGCTGAAGTGGCAATGTGCAGGGCACATAGTACGCAGAACTGACGGCCGATGGGGCAGCAAGGTTCTGGAGTGGAGGCTGCGTACCGGAAAACGCAGCGTGGGACGACGTCCACCCACAAGTTGGACCGACGACATCATAAAGGTAGCAGGAAAGCGCTGGACGCAGGCCGCTACCAACCGGGTAACATGGAAAGCATTGGGAGGCCTATGTTCAACAGTGGACGTCCTATGGCTGAGATGATGATGATGATGATTATGACAATGTGTATTAATACCGGCCAACCTAATAGACTAACGCATGTACAGGCTCTACTGGTAACAGACTTATACTGTGACAGTACTCCGAAAAGGATTTGAGACGACGGCGTCAAGTAGAGTTATGACTTTTAGCCCCACAGGGCAAGACGCCAAAAGCGCGCGACTAACGGTCCTCAGCTATCAACGCTAGCGTGTCCTTTTTAATAATAGATAGTAACTGTTAATTAAAGAAATATAAATTCTCACTGAAAACACTCATTCAAAACGCGTCGTGAACGTTTTCTTAAGAGTCATTACAGGTATTTTGCTAGGAGGTTGTTTTACAAAGACCACAAAACGTTGTGAGCTGTTTTAGCCCAATTAGTAGAATTTTCAGTTTGAGCGTAAGATAATACAAAAATAATACATAAATGACATGATGCGTTTGTTCCATAAAATACTCTTTGATAGACTTACTACAAACATATTCATTTAAGCTGATGTGATCTCACAATGCATAATATTATTGAATCATGTGTTGTGTTTGCAAGATTTTCAGATATTGACATTAATGACAGTGAAGCCAAAACGCCAACTTATGAAGATTGAAGGATTCCACACTCGATGCAAGATGTATGATACGGGCTGTGTTCACTTTGATCTGACCGCAGCCCTTGAAGGCATACAGTGTGGCGAATCCTTGGGAGAGAAATGCAAAACATCTGTCGTTCAAAATGGCGCATCCCAAAACTGGGAGTTGTGGCAAGAATATGCTAAAACAGTGCAGAGCCTAAGACTTGTGCACTTAGCGCTCACAAACAGAATACGGAGCTGTACGTGTCTGGCCGCGAGGGCAGCTGCGAGCCGACAGGGGCCTATCCTGGAAACGTTCGAAAAATATAAATTTTTCGTCTGTCTCATTTGGGTGAAGTATTTTTTTTACGTTGAGGCCGCGTACCGGGAAACGCAGCGTGAGACGTCCACCCACAAGGTCGACCGACGACATCATAAGGTAGCAGGGAAGCGCAGGACGCAGGCCGCTACCAATCGATCAACATGGAAAGCATTGGGGGAGGCCTATGTTCAGCAGTGGACGTCCTGTGGCTGAAATGATGATGATGATGATTATGACAATGTGTATTAATACCGGCCAACCTAATAGACTAACGCATGTACAGGCTCTACTGGTAACAGACTTATACTGTGACAGTACTCCGAAAAGGATTTGAGACGACGGCGTCAAGTAGAGTTATGACTTTTAGCCCCACAGGGCAAGACGCCAAAAGCGCGCGACTAACGGTCCTCAGCTATCAACGCTAGCGTGTCCTTTTTAATAATAGATAGTAACTGTTAATTAAAGAAATATAAATTCTCACTGAAAACACTCATTCAAAACGCGTCGTGAACGTTTTCTTAAGAGTCATTACAGGTATTTTGCTAGGAGGTTGTTTTACAAAGACCACAAAACGTTGTGAGCTGTTTTAGCCCAATTAGTAGAATTTTCAGTTTGAGCGTAAGATAATACAAAAATAATACATAAATGACATGATGCGTTTGTTCCATAAAATACTCTTTGATAGACTTACTACAAACATATTCATTTAAGCTGATGTGATCTCACAATGCATAATATTATTGAATCATGTGTTGTGTTTGCAAGATTTTCAGATATTGACATTAATGACAGTGAAGCCAAAACGCCAACTTATGAAGATTGAAGGATTCCACACTCGATGCAAGATGTATGATACGGGCTGTGTTCACTTTGATCTGACCGCAGCCCTTGAAGGCATACAGTGTGGCGAATCCTTGGGAGAGAAATGCAAAACATCTGTCGTTCAAAATGGCGCATCCCAAAACTGGGAGTTGTGGCAAGAATATGCTAAAACAGTGCAGAGCCTAAGACTTGTGCACTTAGCGCTCACAAACAGAATACGGAGCTGTACGTGTCTGGCCGCGAGGGCAGCTGCGAGCCGACAGGGGCCTATCCTGGAAACGTTCGAAAAATATAAATTTTTCGTCTGTCTCATTTGGGTGAAGTATTTTTTTTACGTTGAGGCCGCGTACCGGGAAACGCAGCGTGAGACGTCCACCCACAAGGTCGACCGACGACATCATAAGGTAGCAGGGAAGCGCAGGACGCAGGCCGCTACCAATCGATCAACATGGAAAGCATTGGGGGAGGCCTATGTTCAGCAGTGGACGTCCTGTGGCTGAAATGATGATGATGATTTTTTTACGTCGGGAAATGGCTTAATGGGACTGTTCCCATCTCTCGTTCCCACCGCTGCAACTCCTGTGTAGCCAGGATCTACAGCTTGACCGCCAATAAAACCCAACCAGTGAAGGTCAAGTTTTTCCCGGGGGAAAGTTAAAGTTTGTCCCGGGAAATGACTTGCGCATACCTATGGGGACGACCACTGGGTTATGTAGGACTCTTCCCGCCAGAAGAACAGGGTCTACGTATTAAAAACCCAAGGTGTCCACCGGAGCCTAATGAAACGGAGCCGCGAGTTATTTTATTGTCCTAACTTCGCCATTAGTCAGCTCCGTCTTCCGTCTTAAAGCATTGTATTGGTATGGTTTACGGTACGGCAACTTTGTAGTATTTCGGCGACTAGCACTTTGATGAGCAACAGCAAATAAAGGTTTATTGATTCGGACGGAGCACTACATCAGAACATTAGGTTATTAAGAATTGATTATTTTAAAAGCTTTGGAGTACACGCTTCTCGAATACGGGAAGCGTAAGAGATATAATAATATCGAGTGCTTTCGAATTAAACACTTGCGCAGTTTCGGCGCCATTCCCAGCACGTATAGCGTTGGCTATGAAATTCCACCTGATAAGTCAAAGTGAATTACTTATTTTAACGCATCTTTACGTCATAAAATTGTTACTTCTTAAACCACCAATACCTATTTGAAAAGTCCTAGGTCCCATCTAAACAATACTTCACTTTATTAACTTTTTTTAAAACGAATTACTGCACCACTATGACAAACCGAACTATAACTTTGTATTAACCAAATTCAATTCAAAGACTGACGATTGTCTCAATACTAAGGGGTATAATTGGCCAATTCCCCAATTCATAGACAAACAATAAAATGTATTGCCTCATTAAGTAATTTGTGACTTGTTTTTACTGCTGCGGCAGTTAATACCATGACAAGCAGTTAACTTTGGTAGACTGGGGAATAATTACATAAATAAATACTTCATACATACACAGTTGAATGGATCCATGCATCACTGGCGACCTCGGTGGGTAAATCTAAATAAATAAAAGGAGAAACTGACTGACTGACTGACTGATATATCAACTGAAATTTGGAAGGGACGTAGCTTAGGTACCGTAGAGGTGCACTAAGAAAGGAATTCCCGAAATTCCCATGGGAACGGAATTAGCGGGAAAATCCTTTTGTATGAAAAATCTAAACCGCTTAAGTTAGACGCTTGAAATTTGGCATGCAGGTACCTTAGTAAACGTAAAGCTTAGTTACAACAGGATATTGCAAAATTCGCACGGGAACGGAAGTTAGCGGGAAAAAACATTTGTATGAAAAAATCTAAACCGCGTAAGATAGATGAAGGGGGTAAAACGGGATCCACGCGTACGAAGTCGCGGGCGGCCGCTAGTTAATTCAATAATCCTTCTCGGAAGAGCCGTTACAAAATCCCTACACTGTTTTCGAGATTAACCTTAAAAGGTAACAGGATTGAGGCTTTTCTTTATTGTAGACTACCTTCTAATTGAGGCTTTGCCCGAGTCTTAATGACGTATGATAAAGTTTTATTCGTCATCATCATTTCAGCCATAGGACGTCTGAACAGAGTGATGCGGCAGGTACAAAAGACACTTAACTTCAGTGATATTCTATTTATTGAGAAGATAATTTACAACCATGTGCACACACTTGAATGGTAGGAAAAAGAGAGACCATAGAGAGGGGCCATAGAGCATACAACGCTTCTGGGTTGCCAGATATCGTTATTACATTTTTACCATACACCCGCCCCATTGAAATTACATTTCAATCTTCAAACAAAGAAGTTAAAGCTATTAACATTACAACTTACATTTTGCAATATAATACTTTAGCAATGAAATACACCTACAGAAATGCACTTACCAAGAAAGAGATTAATTAAGGTAAGTAGGTAAGTTCAACAAACCTAAGCGCTCTTGGCGTCATACATAAGTACACAACCATAAGGTGTCCTACGAGCTATAATAGCCTACCAGTTACATACTAGTAGTAAACAAGTTTTACTTATTGTAAATCCTTTAAATATAACATGTAATTATGTATACAATATTTAGTTTAATACACAAGATAGTATACACTCATAGTGTAGAAACAAATCAAACTATGTTTTTAATCATGAAAGTTAAACAAATACATAATTTACCTTTTAACTTTTACAGTTTAGGCAGTAATTATAAAATTACATTTATCAGTTCTTAAGTTAATTATTTTGTTCAATAGGCAATGGGACAATTTTTGTAATAGGTCGAGAATACAAACCAGTTTTAGTTTTTACAACAACAGCTCGAATATGATTATCTTTACCTTTATATAATTCAACTACACGACCCAATGGCCAAGACATTGGTGGCTGATTATCATCCTTTAATAAAACAATAGTATTTAACATTAAATCTGGGTTTTCTTTGTACCATTTATACCTCATTTGTAATGTATTTAAATAGTCAGTCTTCCAACGCTTCCAGAAGGTTTGCCGTAGCTTACATATTTGTTGATATAGGTACATCCAATCTATTATCAGGAAATTCTGCAAAATCACCCTCTGGAAACGAAGTCAGACTGCTCCCAATTAAAAAATGAGCTGGCGTGAGACACTGCTCGTCACCATCCAAGTCTCTCAATGGAGTTATTGGTCGACTGTTTACAATAGCTTCAATTTGAGTTAAGAGAGTATACAAATGTTCATAACAAAGTACAGTGTGTCCTAACACTCTCTTTAAATGATGCTTTACAAGTTTTACAGAGCTTTCCCATAACCCGCCCCAATGAGCTGAATGAGGAATTATAAACCGCCATTCAATACCTTCTGAAATTACATAATTTGAAACTTGTTCAAAATCGTTGTTAAACATGTTGAATAACTCATGAAGCTCATTTTTTGCCCCATGAAAAGTAGTACCATTATCACTGAATATTTTAGCACATTTACCTCGTCTAGAAATGAATCTACGCAATGCATTTAGAAATTCCTTAGTAGTGAGATTCGACACTAGTTCGATATGAATAGCTTTAGTACTCAAGCACACAAAAAGGCAAATATAACCTTTAGTTATAATAGGTTTCCTTATACGAGCAACTTTGACAGACAGCGGTCCAGCAAAATCTATGCCTGTGAACAGAAAGGGTCGAGAAGGAGTAATACATTTGGGTAGGTCAGCCATTATTTGTGAAGCAGTTCCTGCCTTAAACCTGTAACAACGTACACACTTGTGTATGAAATGACGCACAGAATTTCGAGCGTTTAGCGGCCACACAAATCTTCGTAAACTGGACAAAGTCGTCTGCGTTCCAGCATGCAACAACCTCTCATGCTCATACCTAATCAACAAGTCAGTGACATGACAACGTGCTGGCAGTAGCAATGGAAATTTTTGATCAACAGGGATATCAGCATAACGTAAGCGACCACCCACGCGCAACATTCCTTCGCCATCTGAAAATATGTTTAAAAACTTCAAAGACTTAGAACCAGAACCAAGTTCCGAGGAAACATTACCATTAGCATTTTTTTGAAAATGAGCATGCTGCACGCATTTGATGATACAACTTGATGCTTGATTAAGCTCCTTACTTGTGAGAAATTCAGTGATTTTAGATTTAGCATTTTTCATATTGTTAATAAATCGACGTACATAGGCCATGACTCTAACCAATCGACTCCAAGACGAATATCTCTCAAATAATTCAAGAAAATCGTTTTTAGTCTCCTCAAAGGTAGGTAGTGCTACACTTGGCATGTCATTACAAGTGTCAACACCCACTGAGTCATCCTGAGAAAACACTTGAGGTGAATGAAGCCAAGGTGAGTCACTTTGAAAAAGCCAGTTAGGTCCATTAAACCATAATTTGCAATTGGAAAGATCCTGTGGTTCCAAACCACGTGAAGCCATGTCAGCAGGGTTCTCTGAAGACTTTACATGAAACCAATTGTCTTTAGGAGACAAATTTTGTATTTGGCCAACTCTATTCGATACAAAAACATCTCGTCTAGCGGGATCACTCTGTATCCAACACAGGGTAATCATGGAGTCAGTCCAATAGAATGAGTTCTCAGAACTAATATTTAAAGTCTTGGAAACAGTGCTCATAAGCTTAGCAAGCAACAGTGCAGCGCAAAGTTCTAACTTAGGCAGAGTGACAGGTTTGAGAGGAGCAACTCTTGTCTTCGCACATACTAAGTGGACTGTAGTTTTTTCAGGACAACTGCAGCGGATGTACACGACGCAGCCATACGCCTTCGTGGAGCTATCTGCGAAGCCATGAAGCTCAACCCTCTCTGCGTCAGTATTAACCATGAGACGAGGCACTGAAATGACATTCAAGCATTCAAGACTGGCACAAAAAAATTTCCATTTAGATAAAATAGCGTCAGGCACCTCAGAATCCCAGTCAACGTTTGCCTTCCAGATATCTTGCATTATCAACTTAGCATAGACTGTAACTGGAGCAATAAAACCCAAGGGATCATAGACCTTAGCAATATCAGACAAAATATTTCTTTTGGTATGACTAGTGGAAGTATATTTAGGTACCTCGACCTGAAATTTATCTGAGTTTGGCTCCCACTTCAAACCTAGCGTTTTAATACAAGAACCCTCCTTATTGTCAAAGGAAAAATGACATTTTTCAAGTTTTTCAGGAGGAAATTGCGACATTAACATTGAGCTATTAGAGTACCATTTGTGCAATTCAAACCTTCCTTTAGCTAACAACTCTTGCAACTCATTTATGGTATTTAATGCAGAAGAAAGATCATTCTCGCCATGCAAAATGTCATCAACGAAGGTACTTTGAAGTAATGCCTTAGAAGCAGATGGAAAATTATCACCTTCATCCTCAACCAATTTCACCAATGTCCGTGTAGCAAGGTAACTGGCTGATGCTGTTCCATATGTAACAGTATCCAGCTGAAGACACTGTATATCATGCGATGGATCATCTCTCCACAGGATGCGCTGAAGTGCTTGATACTGAGGTTTCACTCGAATTTGCCTGTACATTTTAGTTATATCAGACACAAAAAACATAAACATAGGTACGAAATCTTAGAAGTATGGTAAACATGTCAGGTTGAACAACAGGACCCACAAGAAGTACATCATTTAAGCTCAAGCCCGTAGAAGTGGGTTGAGAACCATTGAATACAATCCTAAGCTTGGTAGTAGAGGAACTTTCCTTCAAGACAGCATGATGAGGCATGTAATATTCAATTTCATCACTTTTGTGTGGATTTATATGAACAAAGTGAGCATGGCCAAGTTTAAGAAATTCCTCAATAAAAGCTTTATAGGCCTTAAAAAAGTCAGAATTATTTTGGAATCTTTTCTCCAATGATATAAGACAACGAAAAGCAACATTGTAAGAATTACCTAGTTTTGGTAGAAGTTCTTTGTTTATTGGCAAATCGACATGATACCTTCCTTCTTCATCCCTGGACACAGAATCAAGGTAGCTCTGTTCGCACCTTTTCTCCTGAAATGACAACATATTATCATTAGGCATTTCTTCTAATTGCCAAAATTTTTTAATGTCGTTATGTAGGACAGACAAATGACATTGGCTATTTAAACCCGAAACATGTTGACCTACCACAGACAATTCACCACAAAATACCCAACCAAATTCAGTATTTATTAATGTGGGCATATTTGGACCTAGATCGATCTTGCCTTCTCGAAGACATTTTGCAAAACATGAAACACCAAGAATCATATCAATGTCCTTAGACACATTGAAATTAGGGTCAGCTAAATGCAAATGCATGAGAGATGGCAGTGCCTCTTTAGACACATTGACCATTGGTAAAGGATCAGTAATAAAATCTAACACACCAAATTCTGAACAATATTTAAAATCAGAACAGTTAGAATAAACTGATAGTGCAACTTTATGCTTTATTTTACAAGTATGACCTCCCACCCCGGCCACAGTTTGACTAGCATCTTCAAAATTAACACAGTACAATTTATTAGCAAACGCAGAACTAATATAATTCTTTTGGCTACCTATGTCCAAAAGCACAGTGCAGTCATATCGCTTACCATCACTGTCACACACATTCACTAATGCAGTGGGCAGAAGGGACACTTGACATACAGAGGTACTATTTTGTGTAACTATTGAAGATGTCATTACAACATTACTCGGGGAATTGATGTGAGAATCATTTGAAGTAGAGCTACGGGCAGAAGTCTCATTACATGTCTGCGAATCAAGATGTAATAAGTGATGATGCTTTTGTAAACACTTTTTACAGACAATATTGGATGTGCAATTGCTAGTACAATGTTTATCTGATAAACAAACAACACACAAATTAGTTTTGTTAACAAATGTCTGTCTGTCATTGGGACTCAATTTAATGAATTTAAAACACTTGTAAGTTGAGTGATTTTTGTTGCAATACAAACAAGAAAATAACTTACCATTTGCACTTCTGCCGCTGCCAACAGTCACATGACTAGTGCTCTTTGCCGGAGGCACGACCTTTGTAGTGCTCACTGCTTCAACACGGCATAGCATATCTAATGCTTGGCAGCGCTGCTGTATAAAGTTACGAAATTGTTGCAAACTAGGGAAATCACTGGAATCTCTATGCAATTCAAAATCACGCAAAGAACTGTAATCAATTTTTGTTGACAAAATATGTATGAGAATAATATCTTGCAAGTTTGAAATATTCAGTGATAATAGTGAGTTATAATACTGCATAAATTCATTTGTTAATTGTCTTAGTGTATAAGATTTACCATTGACTTTATGTAAAGACAAAATGTGTTGCAAATGATAATTAGCTATAAGAACCTTATTGTCATATCTTGATGTAATCGCAGACCATGCCTTCACGTAGTTTTCGTTCGTACATTCCAAAGTCGTAACCAAAGAGGCAGCTTCGCCGACCAAACACGACTTCAAGTAATAGAACTTCTGCACGGGACTTAAATCTTCATTTCCGTGTACCATAGTGACGTATAAATCCTTGAACGACAGCCAGTCTCCATAACTTCCACTGAACTTGGGCAACGATATCTTGGGAAGATTCGGTTTATGCTGGTGCTCTTGCGTCGATCCGGAGTCACTCGCCGATGAGTTACAATGATGCTTCAGCGCCTCACGACGTTCACGAATGTCAGTTAGTATTCTTTGACACCTTGACTCGATTTTCGATCCCTCAGCGGTCTCTGAAGTATCCATCGATTCCAAATTGAGATTGACGTCCTCCAATCTCGTAAAAAGACTGCTAATTCGTTCGGCGGCAACATCCAACATGGCGGTGGATTTTACGGTAGAAATGTCCCCCAGCTCATTTTCCACAAGTGATATGCGGCCTTTGATGTATCTTCTCACATTTATCAATTTTTGCTTGTCTTGATGAGCAAAATCACTGCTGGTATCCTCGCCGGTTAAGGGCATTTTGAAAGCACGCAATAAGTGGTATGCAATGCGTTAGCGTCACCCCGGGCCGGCCGCACACAACACGAAAAAAACGGCTCCGAGTACAGATTCTCAGTACAGACTCCTGCATCCAGCTCTGAAGGACCATGAACAGAGTGATGCGGCAGGTACAAAAGACACTTAACTTCAGTGATATTCTATTTATTGAGAAGATAATTTACAACCATGTGCACACACTTGAATGGTAGGAAAAAAAGACCATAGAGAGGGGCCATAGAGCATACAACGCTTCTGGGTTGCCAGATATCGTTATTACATTTTTACCAACGTCCACTGCTGAACATAGGCCTCCTCCAATGATTCAAAATCAAAAAAAATCAAAATCAAAAGTATTTATTCAGTTTAGACCACAAGTGGCACTTATGAACGTCAAAATTATTACAGAAAATAATAAAAAAGAAAAGTTAGCCCTTATGGGGCACTTTACCTTACGGACGATTTCCATAATGACCGGTTAGTAGCGGCCCGCATCCAGTTTTATTAAAAGTTTTAAAATAGTTTCATATTGCTAAATTGAGAGTTTATAAACTTTTATTCCCTACTTCACCATCAAAGGCAACTTATGCCTTCCTTTCAGATTCCTTCTACGTTTTTTATGAAAATTTATTCAGTGGTTTAGACGAGAAAATGTATTAGCAATTTTAGAATTACCCAGTGTCTAATTCCTTGTATTAACCACTTGAACTCTGGTTGAACTTCTCCGATTAAACTAATTTAAAACTTGAGAGTTAAAACTTTCAGGTTTAAAATTCGTTTTTAAATAAGTTCAGCACTTAACTGAAAATTACCTACTCGTAATAACTGGTAAAGGTAGCAACGGGACTATTCCCACCTCTCGTTCCCACCACTGCAACTCCTGTGTAGCCAGGATCTACAGCTTGACCGCCACAAAAACCCAACCAATGAAGGTCAAGTTTGTCCCGGGGGAAAGTTAAACTGTCATTGGATCCGCAACGAAATTAATCAGAAGAACATAGGAGGAGTTCGAAATTAAGGTTCGACTTCCCTCCATTGCAAAGCGGATGACAGGTGATAAAGGTAGCAGGAAGGCGCTGGATGCAGGCCGCTACCAACCGTGCGATGTGGAAGTCATTGGGGGAGGCCTATGTTCAGCAGTGGACGTCCTGTGGCTGAAATGATGATGATGAATAACTATCTGCGGCAAAAATATCGTTATTTAAAATATTTCATTAAAATAAATAAACTCTACGGAGCAGAGTCGCAGGCAAAAGCTAGTCTGATATAAAAATTAACCCCAAAAACGGGTAACTATGAAATCGCTTCCGTCACGGTGACACCAAATGGCCACGACATCTTAGTCATGTCACAATGGAACCAGATACGGTGGTTCTGCTTTATCATATTTTTTTCAGGTAAGTTACTCTTTGAGCGACCGATGATAATTTACTCCCCAAAATAAAAGAAGCCACAAAGGAAACTCTCTGTATTAACGGGTCACTCCATCATTCTTGAACCAAATTCTGTTTACCGAATCTCTTCTGCAGTGTTATGGTCTCACAGCTATCATTAGGGATGCCTATGTTCAACAGTGGACGTCCTATGGCTCAAATGATGATGATGAGCGTTAGCTAGTAGTAGTAGAGGATACGTCAAAAGAGAATAGATATAGATAGCTACTATCCTGAGTGGTAGTCCACTTTCCTTGAGAACACCTCAGGATATCTCAGCTTGTAGCTTTTTAATTAAAAGAAAGATCAGGCCCTTCTGAATGTAGGTCTGGTTCGAAGCTGCTGCCATCCTTATCAGCATTCAAACTGGAGATTCTGTACTTTAGGGCTGTGGCCTTTTCATTGCAATAAAAACAAACATCCAGGTCCTTCTGAATCCGGGTCTGCTGCGATGCTGCTGCCGCGTCATCCGATCAGCAGCAAATCGACCGCTCTGTGATGGATGAACATCGTTAATTATGTACCAATATGTGATACCGTGACGGAGTTTCTGGTAAAATGTAACGGAGACGGTGATGAGTTGGCATATTTTTGCTCATTGTCTGAAAAACTGAAGGAGTTTTGCTTAGAAACTTTGGGATAACACAAGAGTAAAATCATAACTTGAAAGTATAATTTTCTAGAATGTGCTATAGACCTTTCATTTTTGGAAAGCCTAATTCTCTCGCGGCTCGGATTTATGTACACAGAGACGTACGCCTAGGGATAATTCCACTCCTTGAAAATTATGTTACGGACTAAAAGTGCGAAGATAATCCAATTTTTGCAACGTCCTACAGACACACTCATCCACTGTGATGAAGTTGACTGGTCATGATTTCCTCATAATTTTACCAATGCCAGTAAACAGATTTTTATAAATCTCTCATTGACACAGTTTTTATAAATCTGAATAGATTGGGATGTACCGCAATAGGCTTTTCGCATGTTTGAGGTCTTACAAAACATTATCTAGAAATCCAAATATGTAGTACATTTTTCATGAAACCCAAGCAATAAGCTTATTATATTAGGCTCTCTCGGAGTACCTGGATTCTTTTTTGCAGTCGAACAAACCACAATAACACCAATCACCAATAGTGAATAGTGACCGAGTTTCTTGTGCTGCTTCTTCTCAGCACTGGCCCATTTATTGTCCCGAAGCAGTGGTAGGGTTAATACTGGGACGTGTAAAAGTGCTTTTTAAAAGCCTATTTGCAAAAATAAATGAGTTTTTATAAATTTTTCATATTACCTACCTTCACTTCAAAATGGCAGTCGCAACAGGGCTTAAGTACCTTTGATACATTCTTACTTCTTTTTATAATCAAGTAGCCTCTTCCCGGTATCGTACCCAATTACATTACCATACAAGAAGTCGGGGGATCCCCAATAATCAGTATAATGTCCGTCCGCGCATCACGCGCACGCCTCATAAACTAATAATCACGTTATCCCCGACTACCCGCGCGGTGTTAGCTAAATGTTGGGCCTTAAAACAAGCGACTACATGAAAATCTTCTTCTGGTAAAAAAAATCAAATGAGCGAAGGCGAAGGTTAAAGGTTCGGCCAAACCAATGCGTGCAGCCTAAGTGTGCGATGGCGGTTTAGTAACATAGCCCATCATTCATGTAAGTTATCCCGTTTGAAGATGATGAATATAATAAATAAAATAATAAATAAATAAATAAATAAATAATCCTTGGACATTTTACACTGCGCCGCTAGCCCCAAACTAAATAACTTAGGTAGGTAAAACTTAACCTTGAAAACCAGCTTACAAAAGTGTGCGGTATAAAATCTAAATGAGAAATAACACTAACACTCGGAAAAATCCTACCCACGAGATTTCACAAATGCCACATCAGGTCATCAGGTATCAGTCTTGTTGAGTTGCTCAGTGTTTTTGGTTTATCATCAAAATGGGCCTGTCTTTGTGACTACCTAAAGTCCTGAATAAGTTTAAAATCAAGACAGAATGAGTGTTTATTTCTGAGCTTATTCTAATTAAGGATCAACTTAAGACCGCAACTTAATGAAACGAATTCCATTCAATGCTAAAGTTCAATAACATTTAATTCACTCAAAAGGTCCCCGTTTCCAGGTGACTCTTTAAACTAACTTTTAAAAGTTCCCTCAATTACCATTTTCTTCAACCGACTATCTCGAGTTTCGTGGCCTCAAAGTGGCGAAGTAGAAACTTCGTACAAAAACCATTTAACTTCCTTCTGGGATCCGTATCCGTCTGCTAAATAAGGCGCCCGGTCATTCCGGGTCTTAACTTCTGTTAGCCAAAACTACGTATAGACGGGGATATCTAGTGGAATGCTTAATGATGGTTGCTTCAGTTAGTGGTACCGGTGTGAGCTGTAATATTTGCTAGTTGCAGGTTTGAAACTCGCGAGAGATAAATTTTGGGGTGATCACCATGAGGATATTGTTTAATCTGAGTTTATTGGTTGTCTAATCATCATAAAACAAACTGGACTGTTTTAGACAGATTTTCCGGTATTTGTAACGATTGGAACTTCTCTTCTTTACATTTCTTAAGAGTTGACCTGTTCAGATATTCTAGGTGATGTGGTGCCATCACCGGCTTAAAAGCTAGACCATCATGTGCTTGAACTAAGTCAAATTTTATGTGGCTAGCAGTTCAACCAACCCATATAAAAATTAGGACATAATATTAAAAATATTCAAAGCACATTATCCTCCTCTCTTCAGTTGGACAAAAACCCAATCGCCACAAACTACACCTGTTTAACCATTCACCTATAATTATGCCCCGAAGGAGTTTCCCCGTTAAAAACAAACCGCCAGTGTTTGTCGAGCGTCGATCAATTAAACGAACAGAAACAGTGCAAGTTCGAACCGTAGCCTTGTTTTCGTACTGTATTAATTCACATTAATTCATCCAAAAATTCCAAAAGCATTTTTATAAAAAGCTTTTAATAAAAAGTATACCTAATACCAGGCCTATGCATGCACAAGTGAACTGAATTGACCATCAACAGCGAAAGATGGCGAATATCGTATAAGACGAGACGAACTAATCACACTCATAACGACCACTCAGTCAAGAGTCTAAAGACTAAGAAGAAGAAAATCATGCCTATGTAGCGTTCGTAGGACATGCGTAGCGCATGAAAGTTTTCTGAGTCATGCAGTGAATTTAAGTCTGTCAAGTACCGGAATAAAAGTAAATTAAGTATCCCTATAATCCCTGAGTTTCAAATTATCATCATTTCAACAACAGAGTGTCCACTACTAAAACATATACGTCAATGATAACCAGATTGACCGGTTGGCAGCAGCCTGCATCTAGCGCCTTACTAAGGCAGCCTTGGTTTGCAACCTTTATGAGATCATCTATCCAACTTGTCCCTATTCTCATCTATAGCAGTTTAGTGGTTTTAGCGTGAGAACATAATTACTTTTGCGTTAAAAATACTAGCATATACTTACCTAGTATAGATGTATTTTTGCTAAAACATCAGCTCCTAAGTCCTACTATTCCTCCCTAGTTCATGAAACCAATTAGTGCCGTTTTAAAACGCTAAAAGGGCCGGGGTTCGATCAGGCCATCAGTATGCCGGGGCACGCAGCACTGTCGAGTTACCTATCGCGAACGTCTTGGGTACCTGTTCGGTATACGTCGATAAAAAATGTGTACTCGTATTGTTTTACGTGACAAAAAGGTCTATGGTTTTTTAAGGTTCTTATATTACTTAGCGTTTATTTTGATAGGATTTTTTCAATTTAGATCTTATAAGTTGGATATACAAATCTAGGCCTTTCAGTAAAAGAGTATAGGGATGATGACTGGGTATTCTGGGTAATGAAATCGAAATTCATTTTAGTCCGTCAGACAGATAATAAAAAAATATTGGACTTGTATTTTTGAATATTTTTTTCATAATCGATTCGTTCGTTCGTTCGTTTCGTTTCAGCTGAAAGACGTCCACTGCTGGACAAAGGCCTCCCCCAAGGATTTCCACAAAGACCGGTCCTGCGCTGCTCGCATCCAGGCACCTCCCGCGACCTTCACCAGATCGTCGGTCCACCTGGTGGGAGGCCTGCCCACGCTATGTCTTCCGGCTCGTGGTCGCCACTCAAGAACTTTCCTGCCCAGCGGCCATCAGCTCTCCGAGCTATGTGCCCCGCCCACCGCCACTTGATTTTAGCGATTCTGCGGGCTATGTCAGTCACTCTGGTTTTCCTACGGATCTCCTCATTTCTGATTCGATCACGCAGGGAAACTCCGAGCATAGCACGCTCCATCGCTCTTTGGGTGACCTTGAGCCTTATGAGGCCCATAGTAAGCGACCACGTCTTACCTCCTTAGGAGTGGAGTTTCGTAAAATCCTTCCTTAGCGGATGCCTAGCTACGTCATAACATCTACCTGCATGCCAAATTTCAGCCCGATCTATCCAGTGGTTTGGGCTGTGCGTTGATAGATCACTATGTCAGTCAGTCAGTCAGTCACCTTTAAGTTATATAATATTTAGATGAATTTCCTTTCCCAGCAGATTGCAGATTGTAACGACGCATATTGGTATCCAAGGCGTACTAATGGGCCCGTTCACGGACTATTGGAGATTTCACGCTCGAGGGCAGCTCCACACTGCTGGTCTAACTACGCCGAAGCGAAAACAGGAAAAATTGTTATAAGTAATCTATTTCCAGTTAATTGGACGAGAGATTATTTGATGATGTTAATTTTATGCAAATAAAGAACTTTAAGAATAAAATGGCTTGATATTTAGATTGCAGATTTGGTTAGTGTTGTGTATTTGATGTTTGTATGTTGAGGTTCTTGAAAAAAACACATGGATTGAGACACCACTAATACATTTTTACTTTTAAGTACAGTTAAGGTGCACAGGACTTATTAAAACTAGCTATATTTAATTAATTATCAGGGCGCGTTGTGGCGCGTGTCGAACAGGACGGACAAAAGGAAGGTTCGCTCGCTCGGTGGCGACCTCTATAGTCAGAATTTAGCTACCCTACAATACTAAACAGTTATACGTAGCTAAAGTAGCTAGGTAAATGATATCTTATCTACTCTTTGTGACATTATTCGCCAAAACCAAAAAAAAGTATAGTATTTTAAGCAAGCAAGCAGTTGCACCACCTAACTTTGACCGTAAATAACGATAACCGGTGCTTTTTGTATGGAGTTTGATAGATTTTTGGCGTTTGTCAAAGTTAAAGTAAGATGGTGCAACTCAGCCTTAGTATTTTGGGGCTAGGTAATGGACATCAACTTAAAAAGCTACATTTAGAAAGCTCTCACAAATTCCCCAAAGTAACGAGAAGTACGTATCAGTATCTTGGCTCCCCTAATAAGAGCCATTCACGCAGTATTGGAGATTACGCCGCAGCGCCGCCGGCCCGAAAACAACTCGTTAACTTGCTAACGACGGGTCAAAAAGGTATAAATCATGATATTTTTTGTACATTTATGGCCCAGTTCTAACATTTTTGAGATCTAGCGGTTATTAGAGTGTTGACTTTACGACCCGAAAAATTTAGACAAAATTAGGCTATAGATAAATCGTTTCATCCACGAAGACGCGCACCACCATTCTTCCGCTAATGTTTGAGTGTTATCGGTACACGCTAAATTATCTATGAATGCACACGCACACCACAATAATGACGCTTGGATTGCTCGGATCAAACTGTCCGCACCCCGTGCTTCCCTCGACCAAAAATTTGTAGGGCGCGTCTTCGTGGATGAAACGAACTATACACAAGTTTGAATTAAAAGCTGAACCTATGAAGTCTCAAGCCAAGATCTCGACTACTCTTTCCATAATCGACTAAGGGACGAAAATCGAATTTAAAACCAGTCCTCCCCAACATGTCTGACCAAAGCGAGGAGTAGGTATATGCCGAATCCTCATTTTGCAACTGGTAAATTAGAGTCGCATACCTGCATTGCAAACCAAATGACCTGATAATAATGATTATAGTGAAATAACGGAAGCGTTAGAAAAGTTTTCCCTTTATATTCTATCGCCTTATCATCGATACAGTCGCGTTCACTGAGCTGAGAAATGCATTTCTTGCTCCAGCTGCTGCAAAAACTAAGCTCTCGTTACGTCGCTGTCCGTTGGTTTGTGGATAATTGCAGCGAACACAACGTTGATTCCATTTGATTACTTGAATCGCGAGAAAATATGATTTTAAGCAGCAATATTTTTTTGGGAAACAAATAAGTCACAATATAATTTAACTGCAGTAAGAAAACACATAAACCATTAAGTTTCCACAGTTAATTTCGCTTCTTTGATACCACAAATGTTCTTGCAACCTTCGAAATATACTACAGAGCAAATCTAATGTAAATAAAAGACTTACATACCTCTAGCATATTTTTCTGCCCATGACTCCCAAAAGTAAACCGCCCCATAAATGTTCGTGAGTAAGTATCATGTTATACCCTCAACATACTTACACGTACTTATTCTAGAACGCGTAATACCAATCCTAAACGCCATCTATTACTAATACCATCCAAGACTGCATCCCACTTAACACCAGGTGCGATTGTGATCAAATACCTGCCTTGTTATGCATAAAAAAATAATAAAGTAGCTCTCCAAAATAGAAGCACATACTTCATTACAAAAAAATACGTAGAAAACAGTTTTAGATTTATTTTTACCTAGTTCTCACTTATCCTTACCACGGGAACATCTCCATGCTTCAATGAACGGTGTAACAAGTCCAAACTATCTTGCATCGCGGAGATGCGAACTTTCTTACTTTCTTTGCATTTTCTAACACAACTAGTGATGCACAGCTGTACATGATTTGTCGATAGTTAAGCTTGAGGAATATTCAGGATATCGATATTATCTACCTCATGTGAAGACGATCTAGCGCAGCAGTTGAAAACTGAACTATTCCTGGATAAAGCCATGTATTCTTTTTGATTTCATTATTTATTTATTCCAAAAACAAAATACACTCGACGTCAAATAAATCGCACCTTCCGCGACAAGCATTTTCAAACGTATGCATCCCCACTTACCACCAATATTGGTACCATTTAAAAGCCTAGTTCTAACCTTCATTTCATTAAAGGAAAGGTTTTTACCCCAAAAATGTGTCTTTAGAAGGATCCAGAGTCACTTCTTCAAAAAATAGGTAGTTACGCTAGAGCCAACTTTTATGGCTATAAAACTGTTAAGTTGGGTTTAATTGCTATCCATCTGTTAAAGAGAACACGTGAGATCATTATTTGGTTTTATAACCATAAAAATTGGTCTAATTGATCCCATAGGTGGGCCCAAAGTGAGGTATTTTTTCAAGTCACATTTATGGTATATGTTAATCATTTATTAAGAAATTAAATGTATTTTTTTTAAGGATATTTATTGGGCTTTCAAATAACACCAATATTGTTGGGGCACCATGATTGTGTCAGAAGAAAATCGTTAAAGTTCGCGTCGCGGAAGGTGCGGTTTATTTGATGTTGAGTATACATTGTATTGGAAAATTAGTTCGACATTAAAATTCACACAATCTACAATCCATCATCAACAGCCCTTTACAGTCCACTGCTGGACTATGAGCCTCCTCCACTATAGTGGAGGGTTTTGCCATAATCTCCACGCTAGGCAGGCGGGTTGGAGATCGCAGTTTAAAAGATTGATGTTTTTCAGAGAGCGCTGCTGCCTATTCTCTGTTTGATGTGTAGTCCCTAAGTCGCCTACAATCCAATTAAAATAAAATTAATCTAATTTAACCCTAAAATTTCATTTCACATACTAGAATTAATTTCAGTGTCAGATTAAATAAATTAATTAATTAAACATGAGGCAACATTTGTTGATAAACACTGTTTATAAACTGTTCTTAAACAATGTTTTATAATGTTTCATCGTCTCTGTAAACAGTTTATAAACAGTCCATAAACATAGGTGATGAAACATTGTTTATGATACATGTTGCCGTGCTCCCCGCTATGAGTGGAGAGCAAGTGTGGACGGCCAAGTTTCAGAAACCTGTGTTTATGGTAAACTTGTTTCACACTAGTCATAAACAGTTTATCAACAAATGTTGCCTAATGAATACATGGCTTTATACCAAATATTGACTTGTATTTAGCAAACAAAAATTACGTAATGTGTACATTTGGATGGTTTTATAGCATTTGCGTCCACTATCCTTATAATTTATATCTAGGTAAGTAGAAAGCTATTGCCTAAAACTATCGATAGTGGATTGCCAACACGCAACACTAAACTAAACAACATGTTATGCTCTCAAACTAACCGGTGAGGACGTGAAAAACGTTATTCTTTCTACCTTTCTAAGAACTAATATAATATTGTAATCTAACTTATTACTTACATACTAATAACTTGAAAATGGATTACTCTATCAGACTGTGGATTCGCCATTGCAGATATTTGTGAAAGCTTGAATACATACTTGAAATAACCATGGTTTCCCGTTTAAATATAGCTGCCATATACCATGCTTCACCCTGTGTTTTCTCAAAACTTATAAAAATAAGCCCACAGGTATTACATACAGAAGCGAAAGGGGACCGAATCCATAGCCAAAAACAAACAGCCAGTACATTACAGGCTTTATTTTCGATTGATATTTTTACACTGAACCCTTTTTGATTAATTGTAGAATAAACTTAGAGAAAATCTAGCAGCAGCAAGAAGTAAAAAAATATGAGGGGTTTCGAATTTTGGTATTAGATAAAATATTTTTGATTAGGGTATGCACACGCAATATAACATTAACTGAAAACCAGGACACCCTCCTGGTTTTCATCTTATTGTTAGTTTCAACCAAATGACGTCCACTGCTGGATAAAGGTCTCCCTCAAACGAATTCCCAAATAAAGTAAAATATGGATTCCCCCCAAATAAAATGGAATTAAAAAATGGATTGCCTCATTTTGTTTCTTTTCTTCGAAACATGTATTTTATACTTTTTATCTTTTAAATTTTAACGAGAACTGTCTGTTTTATATTAGCATCACCGAAGCGTATCTTGTAAAATTGTCTGCAAAAATAAAACCACGTCATATACCCCCTTTTATACGTTTTATGGTGGAACTGGAAGAAAAAAGATATTTTTTCGCTCTCAGCGAAAATACAGGTTCTCGTGCGGAGAAAATGATACACAGTCTCGTCACATATTGAAATATTCAAGAGTTTATCTAGATTTCTTCTTATCCCCGAAGTCTGTAACCACGTAGTTTAAAGTCGCATTTTGTTTGGATTGCGCCACTATTTGGCGAAATAAAATAACAAAGTTGTGACTCACTTTCTCTACAAAGATACCTAGCAAATAAAAATGAAAGAAAAGAGTGCGACCGCTTTAATGGGGTTTTATAAAATGGTGACTCAATAATTTGAAAAAAAAAAAACTTTTTGTTTTAAATAATATCTAAATATTTATAAGAAAAGTTCCAATAACAGATTAAGTATAATTAACAAAAATAATCTTAATTCCTTCCAAGATAGCTTAATTTGAATGTTAGTTTCCAGAAAATACACCAAGAAAAGCACTATGTCTACGAAAGCTACGAACACGCACCGTTTGCTGCGAACTACGAATCCAAGACTACAAAGCTGGCTACGGATATACATGTAGCACCAAATTCACAAATTCAATGACTACAAAGCTTGCTACGGAACTCGCTACGAGAACGGGTTAAGCTACGAAAATGTTAGGCCATATTCAAGCTTTGAACTTAGATCGAGCGGAGCGTGAACTAGTAAGTATTTTGCATTGAATTATGTTCAATAATAATAAATAATAGGATATTCGATGATATCGTAAAAATAGGAATAGGTCATCGTTTGCAGAATTATCAAATAAGACAAACATTTATTTATTTAATTTAAAACTATGGAAGTATGGTGCGAGTACAGCTTTTTACGAGTATGCTGGTGAAGGTCGCGGTCGTGCCTGGATACGAGCGGCGCAGGACCGGCCTTTGTGGAAATCCTTGGGGGAGGCCTTTGTCCAGCAGTGGACGTCTTTCTGCTGAAACGAACGAACAGCTTTTTATGCATCGTGTTGATGGTTACTTTTCCTAGCCACATTACTATAATGTCACTAAAATAAACGCATATGTATAATACTGCATTTTCAGAACGCTTTGATAATTTTATTTTCTCCATCTCCGAGACAAAATACCCTCAGCTCGAAAGCCGAGCGGAATAGCGGCCTTACGCTCTACTGATGTCTACGTCAGCAAATGCAACGCGACGCGACGAGCGTGACGAAAGCGATCAAACTAACAGCACTATATTGCTGCTTCGGTACCAGTTTGCGACGAGATGTCACTAAAGATCTTGTGTACATTAACCGCATCGTGTACATCGCATCTTCTAGCGTTCTGTCGCTTTTACCACTGATTTAAAACGCCGCATGATTTCTTCTACGTCGCTTAGTAAAGACACCACGACATGTAACTCGAGAAATAAGTGTACGTAAACCGCATCGTGTAGCGTCGCCATATTGCACTTTTTGGACGCAGATTTAAAACGCCTCATAATTTTCTCATAAATAGCGTCATGTAGCGTGGTGTAACGTGACGTTGTTTGTTAAAGACACCACGAGATGTGACTCGAGACCAAGTGTACATTAACCGCATTTACGCATCGTGCAGCGTTGTCTCTTTTTCCACTGATACAAAAAGCCGCATTATTTCCCCATGTAGCGTGGTGTCGCGTGACTTCGCTTGTTAAAGACACCACTAGATGTGACTCGAGACCTAAGTGTACATTAACCGCATCGTGGAGCGTAGTGCCGTGATTTAAAACACCACGAAATTTCCAAATGTAGCGTCGTGTAGCATGGTGTCGCGTGACGTCGCTTGTTAAGGACACCACGAGATGTGACTCGAGACCTAGTGTACATTAACCGCATTTACGTATCGTGCAGCGCTGTGTCTCTTTTTCTACTGATACATAAAGCCGCATAATTTTGCCATGTAATGTCACGTAACGTCGCTTGTTAAAGACACCACGAGATGTGACTCGAGACCTAAGTATAGGTCATTAACCCCATCGTGTAGCGTCTGCGATATCGCGTTGCTTTTGCCGCCCGCTGATTTAAAACGCCGCATAATTTCCACATATAGCGTCGTGTAGCGTGGTGTAACGTGATGTCGCTTGTTAAAGACACCACGAGATGTGACTCGAGACCTTAGTGTACAGTAACCGCATTTACGCATCGTGAAGCGTTATGTCTCTTTTTCCACTGATACAAAAAGCCGCATAATTTCCCCATGTAGCGTGGTGTCACGTGACTTAGCTTGTTGAAGACACCACGAGATGTGACTCGATACCTAAGTGTACATTAACCACATCGTGAACCGCTGTGTTGCTTTTACCACTGATTTAAAACGCCGCATAATTTCCACATGTAGCGTCGTGTAGCGTGGTGTAACGTGACGTCGCTTGTTTAAGACACCGCGTAAACCTCGCGTATGCATGAACGCGCACTTAATGTCGTCAATGAAGTCGCACTGAAATGACGTAGCAAATATCCAAAATGGCGTAGCAAATTGCGTCATTAGAGCAAACGATCTTATATGATTCGCTTTTGGTTGCCTTAGGAGTTATACCGACTTAGAATTTGGGAAAATGAGCAGTAAATGAGGTCTAAGTGTTATGAATGCCTAATACGTAGTAAGTTATTTAATTTAATTTGCTATTGTTACACGCGTACTCAATACCCTTTGATATACGATATGTAGTTGAGGGAGCTAAGTGTAACTTCTCTATTTTGGTTAGCCTTTGGTAATTGTGCCTAATCTCCTTTAAGAGAATGAAAATTTTCACTTTTCATTTCCGTCTCAACAACTCTTTATGTTAGAATTATCACTTCACGGGATTTATTGCAACAATATCTATTTTAACGGTAAATAAAATATTTACCCTCCCGACCGTTAAAATAGATATTGTTGCAATAAATCCCGTGAAGTGATAATTCTATAGTAAAAATGCAACATAATAGTTTAAAATATTAAACTCTTTATGTTACTTTAATAAAACATAACTAAATAAGAAGTCATGAAGAAAATATAAGAAATACTTGGCAATATAACAAGGATTTCTTCAGGGACCATTGAGGGTCGGAAAGGGGGACACAAAAGATCCCAATGGGTTCAAGTGCACTATGGAAGTGAAGTACCTTCCTCATGACCTTACCAACAAAATTTATACGTAAATAAGATAAGTTTGAACTTGGTGCCCGCTTATAATGGTCAAGCAAAGTAATAAAAGTGAATCTGGGGGCACGGCAGTGCCCCCGCCAAGTCGAGCGCGAAGCAAACACTGCCGTACCATCCTTTACTGGAACCATTTCGCCGCATTTTCAGGCCCCTATTTGAGAACCTCTGGATAAGACCAGAACGCAGAAATTTTCGTCATCTAGTAAGCTATAATCACATACTTAAAATCCAAAATTTCAGGTCTGTAGGTCATTTAGTTCCGAAGTTAAGCGAAAGCAAAGTTTCGCATTTGTGACACTCACTCACTGATAACACTATGCAACAAATTTAAAAAAAAAAAAAATTCACTGGGTTCAAAGTATGTAATTATGATTTACCACCTTAATACTGTTTGAAATATTGAAATAAAATTGTTGTATCACATCAAGTTTATTAGTGAAACGCATTTATTGATTTTATTTAAAATTGTACGAAATATGGACATAGATTGTTATTCTACATTAAAAAATAATTTTTTTTTGATCGATTGGCTTTCCTCTTATGGTCGGTAGTGTCAGTATCCCTCTGGAGGCTCCAACAGTAATCTGCAAGCATCGCTGGCTCCCATCTACCTTGGTAACGCTTCTCATACTCTGCTATTTCTTGATGAAATCTTTCTCCGTGTTCATCACTTACTGAACCCATGTTATCCAGAAAGAAACTTAAATGAGAGTGTAAGAAATGAATTTTCAATGACATATTGCATCCTAGTTTGTGATACGCATCCAGCATCCTGTAAATTTTTCATGAAAATCTGGTGATTTGTGATTGCCTTTTAGGAGTAAATTGACCACAAACGTAACAAAATAAGTCAGGAGAATTAACACAAACACGCGGCATTTTGTAGATTTATGAGTAATCTAAATGTTCTGATGACTTTTGTACACATCAATGATAAAATTTTATAACTACCCTCAACCAAATGTTGCGGAACGTAAATAAAGTAAGATTTCTATTATTTATGTTTTGAGACGACAAAGTTATGAATTTGTTTTCTGTTGTTTACTAAGTATACCTAATACGAATCATCACTCGGGGTATCAGTGATTTTTTTGGTGTTGCATAGTGTAATCATCAAAATAGAACTAGTACTTCCCATAAACTCAGAGAGCTGAAATTTGGTACAGAGTTAGGGTTTAATGGCCACATAAAGGAAAAACTATAAAAACTACGAAAATCGAAGATTTGAAGTAACACCACATTCATAATCAATACTACTAGCGCCACACTGGCACCGTGGTGTTCGCCTGTACCGCTCACCGGTAGATGGCGCTAGCACTTTGAGTGTCGATTTTCTGCACCGCGGTGTCCAGATTTTTTTTCCTTTCTAGACCCCCTCGTCGATTAAGTTGAATGTTGTGTAATTTGCATTTCGTCGATTTCGTTTATTATATCGTGAGGTTAGCTAAGGTTAAGTTATTAAAACGATTCTTATTCGTTGTACATTTAAAAGGTATGTTTATTTGTGTTTAATATCGTAAAAAAATGTCGATAATACTTATTAAAGGACGACGACGTTAAATAATTATGCCACTTTCTACAAAAATAAGTGAAATCCCACCAAAAACATTCTGTAAAAAACTAGCCAAGTCTCGATGGAGCTGCTTGTTTATCTCTAAAAAGTAATGAAATCCAGACAAAGTCGTGCCAAGTCTATGGTTCCTTACTGCGATTTCTTTATTATTATAGTTAATTTTGTGTGACTTGGCCGTTGAACAATCTTTATTAAGATAATCATAGGTTAAGTATTATTGAAATACGCTCAACGTTTTCCAAGTGGCAATTTATTTTCCATCGTCAATGGGTAGCGGTTCTGGTGACAGATTGGTGCAATGGTGTCATGGAGCACCTGGTTTTGTACCCTTCAACGGCCAAGTCACACAACATTAACTATAATAATAAAGAAATCGCAGTAAGGAACCATAGACTTGGCACGACTTTGTCTGGATTTCATTACTTTTTAGAGATAAACAAGCAGCTCCATCGAGACTTGGCTAGTTTTTTACAGAATGTTTTTGGTGGGTCCTATAGTCATAATACAAGTAAACCTATAATTTACATATTTTTATTAATATAACTCGATAGTAACAATAATTATAAAGTGTTGGACAGTAAAATCTTCCGATCACTCATCACCATTCAGCCCTTGTAACTGTACGCATACATTTATTCGACTCCATTCGACTGTGCTTATTTCAGTCGTCTCCATATAATATTCACGTATGTATAATAATATACATTTCCAACGATTCCCTTGTCAACTCACGTAGGGGGTCATAATTGTGTCGAGTAGGGCGAATGTGGCGTGACCGAATTATGAATCGCAGACACCGCGGGCCGCAACACAGACACCGACTAAGGAACTTTTTTTTTATCCACAACGAGGAAGCTCTTGACCTGTATCTCACCTGATGGCAATCAAAAATCAGGCCGAAGGTGGAAGCGAGCTTCACCCGGAATCCTCAACCATGGAAGAACTGGCTAAATCTAACTGCCGGAACACAACAATGCTGTTAACATCGCTGTCATGGCAACAGACTTAGGTAAGATGGTGGTAGCTAGCCAGGCAGACTTAGAATAAACCCTACCACTACCAAACCGAACAGAAAAATCCCCCAATGAGAATCGAACCCGGGACCTCTGCGTCTGAAGCAGGTGGTCTTACCACTAGACCATAGAGGCGGCAACTAAGGACTGCATTATATTTTTCTTTTTACACACATCTTAATCAGAAAAGTTCTCGAGTGGCGATCACGGGCCGGAAGACGTAGCGTGGGCAGGCCCCCCACTAGGTGGACCGTCGTTCTAGTGAAGGTCACGGGAGTACCTTGATATGGGCAGCGCAAGACCGGTCGTTATGGAAATCAGGGAGGCCTTTGTCCAGCAGTGGATGTTATTGGACTAAAACGAACGAACAAACACTCACATCAAAACATTTGTCTTTCTCTCTAGCTATAAGTTTCTGAAATTATTGTCACTATTTAGCAATAAGAGCAACTCATTTTCTTATTGAAGGCATGAATTTACAAATTCATTACCTGTGGTATGACTACGGTTTTTTAAATTTAAAAATCTATTCTTTTGTTAAACGACAGGTCCGACCACTTGAATTGAATTTCACCGTTGAATAATATCGTTTCAAACGCGTTTTTAGTTTCAGTCTGCTACAGAGTTTTATTTCTATTTTTTGCTGAGGAATGTTTTTAAGCTAGCAACAAACAATTAAAAATACTATGCGAATCAAGAATTAGTGAAACTGTGAATGGTTGACATTTCATGAGATATAGGTAATTATACACCCCTTTGAGTCTTTAAACGCTATCGTCCGTTTAAGTCAAATGTCGTCCACTGCTGGACAAAGGCCACCCCAAGGATTTCCACAACCACCGGTCCTGCGCCGCCCGCATCCAGACACCTCCCGCTACCTTCACCAGATCGTCGCTCCATTTGAATTTGAGGTTTTGTACTAAAAATAACACACATAACTATTAAGTAGGTCAAAAGTGAACAGTAGTGTCTTGAATGCTTTAAAACAGTGTTCCACAAACGGCGTACCGCGCGGCCCACTGGTGTACCGTGGTCATTAGATGGTGTGCCTCGGAAAAATAAGGTTATCTTTTAAACTTACTTTATTAAGTAAGTAAGTAAGGGTGAGATTAATAAAGGTAATTAACCTAAAAATTGAATTCCAAAGAAATTCGTTTTCCTAGATAATTATCTTGAACACAAAAATTTTGCGGAACTCTCCACGGGCCCGAGCCTACCCTTAGTACACCCCTGGCAGTACATTTCACACAAACAGTGGTTTGCTTCGGAATGTCTGTTTACTCGTGTCTTTAGGCCGTGCTTTCGTAAAAAAGTGATATCTCAGCCTTTGGGAAACTGGCGTTGTATAGAAATATATGTTTTAGAGAGACTCGGTCTCTGAGTTGTGGTTTATTCTACTCTGCGGGTTTACTAAGAAATGTAACGGATCTCTCTTTTTGTGCGTTTATATTTGATATTTAATTTCAAGATGGCGTTTTTCTTTTTACTCAGAAGTAGAAACGTTTAAGGCAAGTTTCTGTGAACGCTTCTATCGTCCAGTACTTAGAAAGATGGGCTCTCTTGGTCCGGATGTCACGAGTTCGATTCCCAGATGGGAGAAAAGTTAAACTATTGATGAAATTGAGCCTTGAACGGCTGATAGTCTAACTTTAGGGATGCGACCTCAATTCTCACAACTGGCAGGATAGAAAAAGCATTTTAGCACGAAGCCACAATACTAAAGTTCATACAAACAAAGTCACTGGTTTAAGAAACTAGACCGCCGTTTCAACCAAATAAAATAATCATTGGCGGTTATTTCGCAAGAACGCACTGGGACAATGCAGTTTGAACTAGTTTAAGTCGGCGTGAACTGGTGTAAACCGGCAGAAGTTTGGAATAGTGATGCTATTTACAATTTGCCAACGCCATTCCTGATTCCAGTGCATTTTGTTCTGGCCAAATTTTTTATTAAAGTTTTAGCTGGTTTTGGTTAAGTGAGAATGGTTTTGCGAATTTCGAATTCTCACTTATTTTAGTCAAGTTAGAATTCTTGGGTGAGAGTCTTGAGAGTTTGAAAAATTGCGATGCATAATTTATTAAGTCATCCAAGTTTTTTGCTGCATTACGGAAAAAAATACCTCGTAGTGATTACTAGAATTCTGATAAACCCAACAAAAATTCTCGCGCTATCGTGACAGCGTGAATTGCATTGTAACAAATACAAATTCAAGTTTTTCTGAATTGACAAATTGTGATGATTACAAGAATGTTTGATACACACTAAGTCTAGTTTCTAGTTCGTGGGACATTTTTGTATATTACTAATCGTTCTAGTAGTCTCGTAACTCAAAATTTCTTTCAGTGCTCATCTACGAGTAAAAGTCTAATTTAACTACAGTCAATATGTAACTTACATAAAGTCAGCGGACTGCCACCAAAAACTCTGTTAATCTGAAAATACATAGTCGATGAATTCGTTACAAAAAGTCACGGTCAACTCGATTCATCGGCGAACAAGCGAAACAATCGAGAAAAAAAAATATCGCGCACCAAAAAGGCGATAATCCCGTTTTTCGTGTGCGCAGCTGAAAAAACTGAAAAAACGTTCGAAATTACATTTTCTACAATCAAACCGCGCGTTCGAGGTGTGCGTTTTTAAAATACATATTTTTTGGGTTGGTAGTTTTAACTAACTGGCATTCGTTGCGCTAGGAATGGAGTGTTACGCGTGTTGTTTGAACTATTGGTAATTGGTTAGATAGTTATATCAGAACCGCAGTTTTTGTGTGATGTGCCGATGTTGTTATCGGTATTTTAAGCCGATGACCTGGCTTTGCACGTGTACATTTATTTGTAAATAACATGAATCGTTAAAGCACAGGATACAGGCAATTATACATCATTTATCGATAATAAAAAATGGGACTATAAGGACCCTTTCTTGAACACGACATCAGTGGTGCATTGGCATGATTCTAGCCAAAGAGAATCAAAGAATCTGTGGCAAGAATGCACACATGTTGATTAATGTCAATTTTATTCCAACGAATTTGACATATAATTTTTCACGTATACTGCTCAAAACGTCTTATTTGAGAGAGCACTAAGAACCGTATACGTCAGACCGTGTCTCTAGGGCACATAATAATATTTCTTATTCGACAATAAGGTTGATTTAAACCTGTAATCAATTCACCCAAAGTTCCAAAGAAAGATCATTTTATTCATTTTCCCTGTAGCCAAAAATAGATTCCTAGTTGATACTTAGAATCTATGATATGATATTTTTATTGATATGAATAAAATCAGCTTTGTCCGTATTACAATTTTATGTAAAAGAAAACGTAACCTTTTAATTTAATCTGTTATTATACATTTTTATTTGTAATAATTATTAATGTAAAGATTCTTTTTTCCCCTGCGTACACGGTACCTACTGAAAACCAGTGTCTTGGCACTTGGCAGTAAAATGTCAACTGTCAAGTTGATACTGAGTGCGTGTTGGGTGACCTCCTTGACAACATTTTTTTTATTTTTCTCTCCATTGTTTTTGTACTTTTATTAGTTGTCAAATAAATCATTTTTCTTTCTTTCTTTTTTCTCAACCTAATGAGTACTTTGTAATTTTATGATGTCCATCATAATAATCTGAAAGTGGGCCCCAATAAAAATGGTGAGATTCACAAAGTCGCCATTCCGGGCCGGTAGAGTGTGAAATTAGATTGCTTTACTTTAATTGAAATCCATGAGTTAAGGGCAGTCTCTTCTATTTTAATAATAATATTATTATTTTTAAACGCACGTCAAGGTAAATAAACGCCATTTTGAATTTACAATACATATAAAAACCTCAAAGATCATAAAACTCATTTTATTTTTGTAAGTAGGCTTTTAAAAAGCACTTAAAAACCCCTTTTACAAAAATGTATATTCTGATGTGCTGTCATCTGTACAGGGGTTTATTCTATTCTGTTTCTTGAACTTGGCTCTTTTTGTTTTAGGGCTATACAAGACATGTTACTTTACTTTTGGTAAGTAATTTCTTTGGCACAGAAACAAAAGTACGAAAAGAAACGAAGGAAGTTCAAAATAAACTTCAAGCTACACCGTGCCAATAGAGAGAGATGTATTTATTGTACTGTTTAATTTACTTGCTCTATTTACCCACTTATAATTAAGGTTTAGAAAAAGTCCTATACAATGTTTAACAAAGTTTCGATTTGGTTACAAGATTATCATTGCTTGGTTAGGTACATGCTAATAACAGCACAAAAAGCATCAGACAACGCTGTGGCATCCATGTGTACGCATTACAATATCATAGAATCATAACAATATATTATGTGTTGTACTTATTGTATTACATCAGACAATTTTGAAAAAGCCCCTTCATCATTATCGCTACATTTTTTTTATCCACAACAAGGAAGCTCATGGCCTGTATCTCACTCACCTGATGGTAAGTGACGATCAGGCCGAAGGTGGAAGCGAGCTTCACCCGGAATCCTCAACCACGGAGGACATAAAATTTCTACGTGCTTATTAATGCCCTGTTCTACTATCTATCCTGTCCAAAGTTTCATTCAATGATTCTCTACCAAAAGTTGTAGTAGGTAGTAGGTACGAAATCTCAAAATAACTACCCCTTATCCCCCAGAGCCTGATGTTCCGTAGTTTTAATATTCACAAATTACAAGTCTAATACAGTGTGGAATGCCGGCATCTTCGGGGAAAGGCAACTTTACTTAATCCACTTAACTCTTCAAAACTCCAAGAAGTCTATAAGCATTATTTTATAACTTGCTTTATACCGAACTTGGCCTTTGGGCTTTTAGTTCATGACTTTGAAAGTTAGAATCGTTTATTTTTTAATACCTTTGGTTTACGAAGCTGTGACAGATCAGTTTTTATAACAAAAAATATTGTCTGTTGGGTAGGCATAAACACAATGCTTAGACTTTTAGATTAAATTATACTATGTCCGTATTCACCATCAATCCCTATTTTTAAGTGACCCCTAACACACACAACAGGAACACATAACAGGATTTTTTTTTCATAGGGCTCACTTAAAAATTAGGGATTGATGGTGAAAATGGGCATTAGTGTACCTAACTAAATTCTTGCTTAATTTGTACCCTTATAACTATGACAACTACTGTTACATTTCCGTGAGCAAAGGGCAGTTCGTCAAAGAAACACAAGCTGTCTTACAAACATGATAACAAGTGCGATTTTTCCACAAAAAATATTATGAAAGTGGCGTGGCGATTATTTTCACTTTTTCATTGCTATTAACTTGATGACACCTAGTAACCTTTTTTGCTTATACATATTACTCATACTTTCCAAATTATATCTGACTCCGATCAGATGAACTACGAGTACCTACTTATTTAACGTTTTCTATGAAATCTTTCTCATCGAGAAAATCAGTATTTTGAATTTTTTCTTTGTTAAAATAGTACTTTTTCTTTGTGTCCCTTGTAGGAATCAAACCCAGATCTTTCCGCTCCATATCTGTAACTTTTATTGGCTCAAAGTCCAGCTACTGAAACAAATACAATGTTAGCTGTCAGCCATAGCTTCGGCATAAGCCATGTGCCATAACATAACTCGGTGCAATATCGCGACAACGCCCGAGCGCGGCTTTGCTCGTCCAATAACCGATCGCAGATGTTGGACTAACTTTAATAAAGCTCCGACAATTTACGATCGCATCAACTTTGTGCGCTTTTAAGGGTTAAGCTAAAGCTGGAATGAGTTGCAGTATAAAATCAAAAATCAAATCAAAATCAAAATTATCTTTATTTGTTTAGACTAATTAAATTACTACTCACAAATCGTCAAATGCTCTTAAGGAGCCTATACATGTCTCATTCTTTTTTTGCCCTACCAGCCCTACCATTTGGCAAGTGCTGAGAAGAAGCGCCGCAACAAAGTCAGTCACCACTGTCTGCTATAGGTGTGTTTAAGCCGTTACATCATCATCATTTAGCCATAGGACTATTCAGATGTGTGATTTATTTATAGGTGATCAAGGAAACTTAAATAATAATTAAACTGGAGTCCACTTTGACCACCCAGGTCATCTTATCCATGGGTGATCAAAGGACACCAAATTGTCGCTTGGAGAGATCACCCAGGTGATCAAAGTGGAATAGACAATAATAACGTGTTAATAAAATGTGCATTTCACAAAAAAATTCATATTTATTCCAGCAGGAGGACAGCAAAGTTAGCTACAAGCGTAATCTTCAACGAATTTACGAAGCACCTCAGACAACGGCGAAAAAGAAATTGCAAACAGTTTGCAATTAGCAACCACTTTTTGCCACAAAAAAATTAACTGTCCCCTTCGTGTACACGCGGGAGTAGGTTGGGGCGAAAGAGATAGTGGCCGCAGCTCGCATCTGCGTCCCCACTTACAGTTTTTTCCTGCATTTTTCCCACCTAGGGGGTACGCTACTATGCTGGGTTATTTGCGTTAATGCTGTTGCATTTGAGTTTGTAAGCTATGAAAAGATGGCGAGATTTTTAAATTCTCTTATTGTGTGTAGTCAATGTTACTCGTTAGAACAGTTTAACAATTCATCTAAAACATCACTCGAAAAATGTAAATACAAGAAAAAATAATTAATACTTACTAGTTTAACTACCCATCATTGACGAAAAATCGCTGGCCGTAACAGTATATTTATTACAATTAGGTTTACCCCATTTACATTTACATGTCTAAATAGGCCAAAGGGTAAAACAGTCGCCCGGCAAGCTCGATTCCCACTTTAGGCAATTTTTCAAGTTATTACAACTTAAGAATAATTTGGCCCCTTCCCTCAGATTCATAACAACTGTTTACGTTTACTTTGAATAAAATTCGAGTTTGAATAATTTTATTTTTTGTAGTTTTTGTAGGATGCAATAAAGGAAATGTATCTTCTGAACCAAACGGCGCTAGTACCAGATGTAAATATGATTTCTTTTGTATCAAACACAATGTCCTTACCGTAAATGGAGCCGTGTTCCAGTTTTCCCTACGTTACCCTTCCATTACTCTATTATGACGAGCGGATGTTTTGTCGCTCCGCGTGCATTATTCATTATTTTCACTATATTTTTGAACGAGCCGCAACAGAGTGCTATATAATATACGTAAGGTCGGTAAGTATAAACTTTTTATACAGTTTTATCGTTTAACGACACGTTTATATGTAATGCAGAGCCTGATGCAGGGCATGAAGGTGTAACACGAGGTTTCAGATAAAGGCACACAGGCCAACATTATAAGCAGCACGGTACTTCGTTGATGAAAATTAGTGATCCGAAATTGCTTACCTCAATATTAAAGAATGTTTGCATCAAACGTAAATTCAAAATAGCTTAAATAAAAACTTTGTGCAAAACTTATAAAGCAGAGAACAGTTTATGATTTTAATTTTTCACTGCCTTCTTACTTTGATTGCTAATGCTATCGAGTGTAGAGATCACTTCAAGGCGACAATACCACCTAATTAGAGCTTTCACAACTTTTTGTGTTTCTTTTACGTACTCGTATTTATGCAGGTTTCAGTGTTTAAATAAGCTCACTCTTCGATTCTCGAGATGAAGAAAAAATAGAGTATGCTTTCATCATACCACACAAGCGGGTCTTCTGTGTCTCTTCTTATCGCCACTGTGGCACAATATTTTAATAAAATATGTACACGGTAATTTACGAGGTGGATTTTATTAGAAAATAAGAGGACATTTTGAATAAGCCGCATGTGTGTTTAGCTAATGAATGAGCGCTGGAGCATTTGTTCACATGTCTTTACAGCTAGCTTTACTAAAGTTTTTTACAATGTTCACATCGTTCATATGCAAGTTTTTACTCGCGTTGTAAAAGTTATATCAGTCTCGGAGTTCTACGACATTATGCTATACAGTCTTTCTATTTAACTTAGTCAGTCAATAACTATCTCGAAAACTAAAAAAAATAATTAGGTAGATCTCTTTAGCCCAAGTCTGTCAAAATGTTAAACGTCATCATCATTTCAGTCTTCGGCAGTCCACTGCTGGACGTGACCCTTCCCGAAAGATTATAGCCTGGTCTGTGAGCACGTAGAATTTTGTCCAATGACCCCAAGCTACCCATCCTTATAGCGCGACAGCAACATAATTACGATAAGGATGGGTAGCTTGGGGTCATTGGACAAAATTCTACGTGCTCACAGACCGGGCTTTAGATACAAAGTTTTCTTGAGGTCGTCTGTCTATCGAGCAAGTGGACTCCTACGCTATGTACATTGGACTCTCCATTCGAAAACCCATTTAATCCATTTGTCGTCTGTTCTAGTCCTTGAAAAGGTTTTATCACCTAAAACACTACCTTTGTTGGTAAGCAAGCGAAACATTGTATCCCGTTGCGAGATAACTCAATTCAGGTCACCCGCCTATCGCGAAGATGGTTACTGCGCGCTTCATCTCCCTTCAAGAGTCATTTTTCCCTATCACCCTACAGTTCTTCGATATACAGGGTGTCCCGTAATTCAACGTCAAACCGGAACTGGGTGTTGAGGCAAGTTATGAATTTGTCGACAATTACAGCAAGAATTTACCAAGTGTTATACCATTTTTGGATCCTTACTAAATGCGCCAAATTATGAAGTCACTTGCCACACTCGCGTAGTACAATTTTTTTTCAATACAGTCAGTGTAAACTAGGCAAAATTTTGATATTGAAATTATTATTATTATTATTTTTTATTTTTTATTCATAACAAGGCAGGTATTTGACCACAATTGGGAATAATGTATTTTTATCATCCAAGCTGGAGCAGCTGGATTTGTAAATTTGATTACAATTTAGAGAAGTATTATTCAGGATTACACAAACAAAAAATTTGGAAAAAGTGAAGATTTGTGGCAAAAGGAGTAAAAATACCGTCACCGGGAGTAGATTTTTTTGATTTTTTTGAAATGCCTATTATTCTGAAAATATGCCACATAGATTTTTTTATATTTTTCTGATAACCAGCACAACTTGCCTCAACACCCAGTTCCGGCTTGACGTTGAATTACGGGACACCCTGTTTATACGTCTAAATAAATATAATTCAAAGGTCTGACTGACTGACTGACTGACTGACTGACATAGTGATCTATCAACGCACAGCCCAAACCACTGGACGGATCGGGCTGAAATTTGGCATGCAGGTAGATGTTATGACGTAGGCATCCGCTAAGAAAGGATAAGAAACTCCACACCTAAGGGGGTAAAACGAGATCCATGCGTACGAAATCGCGGGCGGCCGCTAGTTTAAGTTTTATATTCTCTGCAAAAAAGCGCTTCTCCACGTCCCAGTATTGCTTTAACTCTACCACTGCTTCGGGACAATAAATGGGCCAGTGCTGAGAAGAAGCAACGGCAGACCAAGTTACCCGTCACCATGATGATGAGTGAATGATTTTGTAGAATGATGTTGAAGAATTAAGTTAGAATAATGATTGAAATATGTATGTGAAATTATTTTGAAGAAGTAAGTAAGAAAACAGCGAATCTCGTCAATTAATTTTCCACTTTCCTGACAGCCCTATTGAGAATATCAAATAGGGATTGGCTTTGACACATAAATATTTGCTTTCTATTCCATTCTCACGCATTTTGAAGTCTTTATACCAATTTATGACATCCACTCAATCCCCCGCACCTTTTTTTGCTATACACGATTGCTTTCTACTTCCAAGAATTATGAGAGAAACGCTTGAGATTTTACCGAAACGTAGTCTCCGATTCTCCATTCGACAACCTGTTTACTCTTCGTCAGATTGTTATGAAAATAGTCAGCTTCAGCTGACGACAGTTGGTGGTCAACGTAGCAGTATATAAATATAAAATAAAAAGTGTTTCCATAAAGAAATATAATTGTAGAGGAGCCAGAGCCCTGCAATAACACCAGCCAGCCGTCTACAGTAAGCCGTGCCGCGTCGCGAAATTCTAAAAATATGACCCCAAACCTGAGAAACAATCTCAAAAGTCTTTCTACAGAGAATAGTCACGTATCACGAACGGATAAACTCACACACCTTGATGACAAAATATGCAGTCGTTGATGGACGTGTTTCTCTTCTAAAGAACCGTTGATAGCCAAAAAGAGCTATAACAATTATGATAAAGACTACCCAACTAAACTTCCAAAAATGCGACTCTACAAAGAATATAGAAACGCATCTACACCGATTCAGAGCCGATCAATAGCACCAGTCAGACGTCTACAGTAAGCCACACCGAATCGCGAAATTCTAGAAATATGACCCCAAAGCCTGAGAAAGTACGTCAAAAGTATTTCTATAAAAAAAATATAGAAACGCATCTACACCCAGCCAGAGCTCACAATAACACCAGTCATGCGTCTACAGTAAGCCGTGCTGCGTCGTGGAATTCTAGAATACGACCATCGCTTTACTACATAAAAAGTGATTCTACAAAGAATATAGAAACGCATCTGCACCCAGCCAGAGCCTTCAATAGCACCAGTCAGCCATGTACAGTAAGTCGTACCACATCATGACATTCAAGGAACAGGTACAAAGCCAACCATCTACATTGAAAGCGATTCTACAAAGAATATAGAAACGCATCTACACTCAGCCAGAGCTCACAATAGCACCAGTCAGGCGTCTACCGGTTCCCAAACTTATTTAGTCTACTGCCCACTTTGAGAATAAATTATTTTTAGCGCCCCCCATTTTTGTAGTCAAGAGTCGAGCTCAGTCGGTGTCTAAGAGTCCTCCTAGTAGATGACGCCTCCCAAGCCCGAAAACGTCCCGATTTTTTTTTCTGGGTCTCTTACCGCCCCCCTTTAAGCCTGCAGCGCCCACAAGGGGGCGTTATCGCCCACTTTGGGAAAGACTGGTCTACAGTAAGCCGCGGCGCGTCGCGCGGATTGTGAACGTCTCGGAAGCCGGCTCGCGGTGTTAAAGGCGCTTATAGATTCGCGCGCGTTGATGAATGTGGCTTGACAATTTCATAGGGTATTAGCTTACGATTGTTTGGATATTAACTTGTAAACTGGAAAAGTAGTCAGACAATAAATAAATATTCCGTAAATCATAGTTTAAATATTGCATGTTACAGCTATACTTGTAGATTTATAAATGTTGAAGGTCAAGGGAGATCTGTGTCCCACAGTGCACTTTCATCATCAATTCCGTCACTTGCTGCCAATAAAACGTCTTAAGTGAGGGGCAATTCATCTTTTCACACTTATTTAATTTCTTATAGATTGCTTACACGTCTCGGAAGACGTGTAAGCAATCTATAAGAAATTGAATAAGTGTGTTAACGGGCCGGAGCCCGTCGTCACCACTCTAGAACTTTTCTACCCCAAAGGCCATCAGCTCCACGAGCTATGCCCTGTCCACTGCCCCTTGAGTTTTAACAATTCTGCGGGCTATGTCGGTCACTTTGGAAACTCTGAGCACAGCACGCTCCATTTTGGGTGAACTTGAGCCTTCTTATGAGGCCCAAGAAAACAGTGCAACTTTAAAGTGTTGTGAAGTATTTTTTTATCTTATTTTATTTTTGATCATTAGATATTAGAACAGTAGCTTTTCTTTGTCTTCGCGTTTTAACTGGATAAATACGTCAGATTTCATAAAGGTGCGAGTTGATGACATAAACAGAAGGTGCCGAACAAGTCTTGTATGACTGACTACATATTATATTATGTGTAAATGAGCCTTAACCGGACTGGTTCGGCTTCCGTCCGGGCTTTTAATTTACCGGATTTATACGGTTCTGCAATTGTCATCTGGCCATCCATTCCGATCATTATTGCGGTTGGCTGAGTGGGCGACGATTTTAATTGCTATACCTTGGGAATATCTAGCAGGAAATTATTGTAGAATGATGCAAATTTTATTAATAACAAAATAATTAAGCTACTCGTGTGTAAAATGTTCAAGGTATTTATTATTATTTATTATTCTGCCCCGGCGAATCGTACCGATAAGAGTTCAACAAAAATAATGCAGGATTCTAATGCTAAAATATTTTTTTTAAATCAGTCCAGTAGTTATGGAGCCTATTCGTTTCATTTCATTTCAGCCTAATGACGTCCATTGCTGGACAAAGGCCTCCCCCGAAGATTTCCTTATGAACCTATTCAATACAGACTAATAATCAATTTCTTCTGTATAATATTTGTGTAGAAAAATATTAAATAACATAGCTATAAGAATTTATCCGAAAATATTTTGTACTTGATATTACTGAACTATGAAAACCGGAAAACGCAACGAGGAAAGTCCACCCACATGGTGGACCGACGACATCGTAAAGATAGCAGGAAGGCACTGGACGCAGGCCGCCACCAACCGGGCAACATGGAAAGCATTGGGGGAGGCCTATGTTCTGCAGTTGGACGTCCTGTATGATGATGATGATGATCTATGAAATTATTACAACTTATCTACTTTCTGAGCTGTTCGTTCGTTTCAACCAAAAAACATCTACTGCTGGACAAAAGCCTCCCCGAAGGATTTCCATAACGACCGGTACAACGCTGCCCGCATCTAGGTTCTTCCCGCGACCTTCGCCAGATCGTCGGTCCACCCAGTGTTCTGCCTATACTACGTCTTTGGGCCCGTGCCTACACTAGGTACCTACTCCTTCTTTTGATTTACTTAGTCAAAATTCCACGACTAAAACAACATTATTTAGTGGGGTACCATTAAGTTGTAAAATTATTATTTCACCTCAAACATTTCGTCACGTTCCAAATGGAGGGCCTAAGTAAGCTCAGTGTGACTCTCGTAAAACAAACCTTTTAAATTTTATGTGCAAAGTTTTAAAATTTAAGAAACTCTGTTTATAGTTATAATTAGCTGTGTTAATTTTCAACCAGGCATTTCTCAGGGGACTTTCAGGGTAGTTCGTAGAGAACAGCCAGACAATTTTTAACTAATACAAAGATTTTTAAAACTAAAAAAACTCATTTTACTTTCGGAAGCAGGCTTTTAAAAATCACTTTTACATGTCCCGGTATTAACCCTACCACTGCTACGGGACAATAAATACGCCAGTACTGAGAAGAAGCAGCGCAAGAAAATCAGTCACTATGATAACCTCTTTTTCAACGGTTTACGGTCATTAAAATATAGGTTATAAACGTAAATGTAACTTGTATATTTTAGTATCGTGGCCTGACTTTTCCTGTACTTGACTTCAATTTAAGCCTAACGCAGAAAGTTTTAAAAAAATGAGAAAATTCCACTTAGTTGTATTATATTACATACACAGTCGCAATCCAGCATATACTAGCGAAATGCCGATAAAACCACATCAATTTAACCCTATTAATTACTCAAACATAGAATGTGATTTAATTGATATAACTTGATGCTGTCTGCATAGTTTCCAAAGTTTAGATATTCCTATTAGCTCCTCCAGTTAAGCTAAATCAGGCACTTGCTGCTAGAATTGAGGAGTGAGTTCACCACTATAACTCCGGACGGGGATCAAACTAGAGATTAGCAATCCGACACCGACACCGTTCCCCTTTGAAGTTACCTACTTGAGTACGAAAAACGTTACAGCAAATTTTCTTTCTTTGAAAACCTTTCTACGACATCTCTTCTCTGCAACGCCTTGTTACATTGACATCTTGTCATTGAGATGTTTCGTTACATCGAAAAACTTTACTGCGAACGATTTTATCCGTTTGTAAAATCTTTAAAATCATCGATGTTAACAAAGCGCAACAGTATAGTAGCAGTATTTTTCGAAGATACAATTCGATGTAACATTTTTGACACTCGAGTTGGTAACCCCGTTGGGCAGTTGTCGCCTCCGAAACAAAACAATGGTGCATTACATTTGCAACAAAACTGGCTGTTCTATTCGTTCTGTGTATTTGTTCGGCGTCTTTATTGTGACAGTGGAGGTAAATAATAATATTCGGGCCGTTTGGGATTAACACGTTGTGTTTTAGCGTAATTTTCGACTTTGTGCCACTGTATCGTCGAGTGGAAAATTAAATAGGACATTTTTTTTTAACTAAGGCATACAATGCTTATGGTGAATGAATATTTTGAGTCTTTATAGAATGTGCTAATTCTCGCTTGCTTCAAAGTAATAAGTTTAAGGCTGAGTGCACCACCTTATTTTGACCGTAACTATAACGATAACCGGCGTATTTTGCATGGAGTTTGTCAGATTTTTGACGTTTGTTAAAGTCAAAATAAGATGTTGCAACCCAGCCTAAGACTACATTACAGTCTCCCAACTTAGTCTACAAAATCAATGTACTTTTACTTATCTGGGCTGTTTGGAAATTGAAAGAGATGGCTTCCTGGCAATGACCCCTTCTGTTGTACCTCATCCCATTTACCTCGTGTGTATCTAGGCTTTACAGTTAGTTAATTCAAACTAAGAATTAACTTAAAGTTAAGCACAAAAAGTTATTCATCGCTACTATTAAAATAAAACACATTTATTTGCCTATAAATTTCATTAAGGGTACACTAGTCGCCAATGACTATGGGTATAAACAACCCTTTAAGAAAGAGACCAGCGACCTAAATGGCTAGGTAGTTAATTTTACTACAGACTGTACCCACATAAAACCCTTACATTACCCGGGCAATGTCCCCAGACATTCGGAGAAAGCCTCAGCTTCATTACGACTTATTATTTCGTATTAGTATGGTATGTAAGGTAAAATCTCAAACGTACATATTTGATACGAAGAAATAGTAATATTATATTACTTAACACAAACGCTGCTTGCTTAAGTAATCGCAGACAATCGAACGCACAGCGTTGACTAGAGCTCTGTGATTGGTTCGTGTGTCACCTTGTGCGTCCACGCGCACTGTAAGACCTCACTAGGTGGATCGACGATCAGGTGAAGGTCGCGGGAGGTGCCTAGATGCGGGCGGAGCAAGACCGGACTTTGTGGAAATCCTTGGGGGAGGCCTTTGTCCAGCAGTGGACGTCATTCGGTTGAAACGAAAGGAGTAACTCCTAAATAGCAACAAAACAAGATTTGAGAAGCTTTCCTTTTTCCCGACTATTAATAACGAAAATTCACATATAAACGCAACCTCAACTCGTAAACGTTAGTTAAAGGCAAATAACGAAATAAAACAAAACGCTCCCATATGTCATTGGCATAAAGAACACTGACATATTAGGCAAACATCCATTTTGTTTACAAGCGAAATGCATTCAAAATGGCCGCCATCCATCATGGCGGCTCAGTCGGCCGCTGTTTGGCGGGAAACTCGCCGCATTGCCACAGTGCGAGTAGGTACCGTAGTCTCCAGTCCCTTATACCGAATTTCAGTGACATTAACAAATGAATTCGTACAAATAGCTTTGTAAAAAAGGGGGTCAAGATCTGATGCTTCCAAGTTTGTAGAGGTTCAGAATAAGTTTAGGTTTTTTATACACATTTGGTGATTCCCATTGACACAAAATAATGTGTATCTTCGAATATCCACCAATTGATTTGTGATTCTCTGAATGAACAATCCGTATTCTAAGATGAGCCTAATTTTAATGCTATCCATAAGTATTGGTATCTTTCTTTGAACGAGATTATTCCCACCTCTCTTTCCCACCGCTGCATCTCCTGTGTAACCAGGATCTACAGCTTGACCGCCAATAAAACCCAAAAGTTGGTCCCGGGGGAAAGTAATCAGAAGAACATAGGAGGAGTTCGAAGTTGCTATCTTTCTTTCAAATTCAGTACATAGGCCCTTTCCAGGGCACTTATACATGTCCCAAATATACATAGCTTGCCCTACCACCATTTCGGGACAACTTATGGAGTGCTGAGAAGAAGTGGCGGAAGAAACTCAGTCACCTTTATCAGTGTCACTTTGAAGTGAGCATACTCATACTAAATTCATTGCGGTATTGTTAAATTACGCCAAAACTAATGGAAGTTTCTAGTTCTTTTTGCTGCCACACCAGCTTTTAACAGGGTAATTTTATAAAATCCGTTCTCCCTGTTAATTGTGAAATGTGAAGCTTTTAATTCTGCGGCAGATTCGGGGCAATGCCATTAGTTCGGCGATTCTCTTTTTGCTTTTAAGGCTGTGCCGCTATTAGGTTAAGCACTTAAAGCTAATCTAAAATAATATTTTATTCGTTGTTCTTCCTGGGTCGCACAATGTAGGGTAATGGAGCCAGCATTATTGGCATTCCTTTAAGTAGAGCAAATACTGAGTGTGTTGGTGATATTTTTTTGCCTAGCCCCAAACTTAGCGAGCTTAGACTATTATTTTTAAGTAATACTAAACGTCATGACAATATTTTCTCCCTGTGGGATTCGATCCTACAGCTTTAGCTGTACTTGTCACCGAATTTTGCGAAAAAAGATTTCCCAAATTATGCTGCCACAAATTTTGAAACGCGATTTTATCTAGTGGTCGTCCATTTAACTAAGTACGAAGACAGACCATTAGTTTTCTGTTTAAAACGAACCTATTTCTGCAGTCTTCAGCTTATGTCGGAACAAAGCGAAGTCTATGCCAATCTCAGCAATCTTGGTAAATCAATCAAACCCAGCTTTATGACAATCTGACTGGTAATTTTTTTTTAATTTTTTTTTTTATGCATAACAAGGCAGGTATTTGACCACAATCGCACCTGATGTTAAGTGGGATGCGGTCTAATATTTTCAAAAAACTGTTTTTCATGATAAATGCCAGGTCTAATAACGATGACAATCAAACTAACAAAACAAACACTTCAAAAGTTTCAAATCAAACCAATTCCTATATCATACAATTTAACACGGATGTAAAACGTCAACAACTGAATTTAAGACTAATTGATAGTTCCGATCCGTGTTTGAATTGCGAGCAAAAACAAAACTTTTTTTTTCGCTTTTTGTATCATTTATTTATTTCAAACGGCGTGACTGATCGCCCAAACTGGACAGTATCGCATTGAAATGGCAGCCAATTTATTCGGATGTCACTCTTTTTTATATTTCAGGGGTCCGTGTGCGGAGGCTGGAACGGCTTATTGAAATACGTGCTACCAAAAAGTGGCCAATTTGCAAAGATACGGGATTTTTTCTTTGGTTCTGCTGAATGCGCATCGGAGTAAGTGTGAAATAAAACTGAATGATGACGTGTCACAAAAGAGCTAACTACTGTTATAAGTACTAGCTTTTTCCTGTGGCTTCACTTGCGTGAGTTTCGACCTGTGACAAAATATCTTCACGTCTCTCCCATTATCGGGTCTCACAATACTATGAAAATGTAACTAAATTAGTTACATTTGTATTTATAATATTAATACGGAACATTATTTTTAAGATGCAACCCTGACTTCAATCTGGTCATATATTAATAAACACGTACGATTATTATTCAAACAACGTTCGAGAGGTGATGAGCTGGGGCCATTTTTTTATGTAGAGTGGTTTTATTGAGGATGCCCTTATTTATTTTAGCCCTTTCGCATCACATAGTACCTACTAGGTAAATTGTTAAATCATAAGAACAACTTTAGGACTTATAAAACTTCCAAGAGAAATGAAATCTATACTTATAATAAATCTGTAGAGAGGTCAATTCTGTACATGAAATATATTTTCAAAATAACTATCAGGGGGTGATTAGTGATCGATACTGATGCCAAAAATGCAATCAGTAAATTTTTTGTCTGTCTGTCTGTCTGTCTGTCTGTCTGTCTGTCTGTATGTTCCTTATAGAAACAAAAACTACTCGACGGATTTTAACGAAACTTGGTACAATTATTCTTCATACTCCTGGGCAGGTTATAGGATACTTAGGAATTCCCACGGGAACGGGAATTAGCGGGAAAATCCTTTTGTGTGAAAAATCTAAACCGCTTAAGTTAGACGCTTGAAATTTGGCATGCGGGTACCTTAGTAAACTTAAAGCTTAGTTACAACAGGATATTGCAAAATTCCCACGGGAACGGGAGTTAGCGGGGAAAAACATTTGTATGAAAAAATCTAAACCGCTTAAGTTAGACACTTGAAATTTGGCATGCAGATATCTTAGTAAACTTAAAGCTTAGTTACAACAGGATATTGCAAAATTCCCACGGGTACGGGAGTTAGCGGGAACAAATATTTGTATGAAAAAATCTAAACCGCTTAAGTTAGACGCTTGAAATTTGGCATGCAGGTATCTTAGTAATTTTAAAGCTTAGTTACAACAGGATATTGCAAAATTCCCACGGGAACGGGAGTTAGCGGGAAAAAACATTTGTATGAAAAAATCTAAACCGCGTAAGATAGATGAAGGGGGTAAAACGGGATCCACGCGTACGAAGTCGCGGGCGGCCGCTAGTTAATTATATTTATGAACTTAGTTTGTTTTAGACAACAATGTTTCCATGATTTGTATTAATAACTCAAATCCCAGATTTTTTAAAACCCACACGGGAGCAAAATAACATATTTGCAAAAAACATTGAGCTGTTACACGTTGGTAAAAATAATGTTTTCCCACCTAAATTTTCCGCGAGGAACGTTTTTCATATTCTGACGTCATGTCAGATGAACAAAATATCAGATGGTAACAGTACGTCGGGTTGTTTATTGAAGCCGATGCCAAGGCACTTTAATCTGACAACAGTTTAATAAAAATGCAAAGGGAATTAATATGATAAAAACAATTTCGCGTTATTGGGAGACTAAAAATAATTTACGTAGGTACGTATTGTTTGAATAAAATTTTATTTGAAGCGACAATACGAGTACCGATTATGGTGACCGCTGGATTATTTATTTGTTGAGCTTCATTGAACAAAGAAAAGTACCAGTCAACCTACTACATAACCGCCTGTATACAGACTGTACGCAGTGCGCGCGGACGCACAAGGTGACACACGAACCAATCAGAGAGCTCTATTCAACGCTGTGCGTTCGATTTTCACTTAAGCAAGCATCGTTTGTGAATAACGTACCTCCTAACAGACAGAGCTTTATAAAAACCTAAGTACCTATTCGTCGTCGTCGTCGTTTCAGCCGAAAGACGTCCACTGCTGGACAAAGGCCTCCCCCAAGGATTTCCACAAAGACCGGTCCTACGCCGCTTGCATCCAGGTACTTCCCGCGACCTTCACCAGATCGTCGGTCCACCTAGTGGGAGGCCTGCCCACGCTACGTCTTCCAGCTCGTGGTCGCCACTCAAGAACTTTCCTGCCCCAGCGGCCATCAGCTCTTCGAGCTATGTGCCCCGCCCAATGCCACTTGATTTTAGCGATTCTGCGGGCTATGTCAGTCACTCTGGTTCTCCTACGGATCTCCTCATTTCTGATTCGATCACGCAGGGAAACTCCGAGCATAGCACGCTCCATCGCTCTTTGGGTGACCGGGTGGGTTAGGTAGGTCCAACTTCGAGAAAGAGGTTAATCGTCGAATCCAACTCGGCTGGGCAGCGTTCGGGAAGCTTCGCGAAATTCTCACGTCCGAAATACCGCAGTGTCTCAAGTCAAAAGTATTTGACCAGTGTGTGTTGCCAGTAATGGTGTATGGCTCTGAGACGTGGTCGCTTACTATGGGCCTCATAAGAAGTACCTATTACAGAAAATAAATGACTAATGACTTTTAACACGAGCATTGAGCGTTTATGGTAGGCCTACAATATTTCAAGAAGAAAGTCTCTTTCAAGTTCTACTTTTACCTTAAAAGGCAACGACGCAATGCACCTGTAACTCCATTAAATATATGCATGCACATGATGTGCATAATAAAATAAGTGCATACTAAAAAAAAAAGTTCATCCCCAATTTTCCACCCTTGGGGGTGAAATATTTTCTTCAAATTCGCATGAAACCACCCTTTTGATAATACCTATTCAACAAAAAAATAATCGTTCAAATTGATTTATAATCGGCGGAGATATTGCGTATAAAAAAGTTCATCCCCAATTTTCCACCCTTGGGGGTTGTTTTTTCTATTATTAAATTTAAATGGGACCACTCTTGAGGTATTACCTATACGCCGAAAAAAGATTTGTTCAAATCGGTTCATAATTGGCGGAGTTATCGCGTAACAAACATAGAAAAAAAAACATACGGGTCGAATTGAGAACCTCCTCCTTTTTTGAAGTCGGTTGATAAAGTATTTAGCTTAGCAAGAAGGGTTCACGGGAGTATTATTAACAAGTGCAATATACTAAACAGGCAGTAGAGGTATATTAATAGAGCCCCACTGACACCCTGAAAGCTCTAAGTCTAGAATAGAAGTACGCCTTCATTTAGGCTATCTCACGAGAATCGAGAGCAAACTCATTCCGCTTCTCACCGATTTCGTTAAAAAATCTACAATACATATAAAACGTTTGCGGAAAATGTCCAAGACAAAAATGGATGGTACCGGAAGGTAACAATAAATTATACTGCAGGGAATTTCTTGCTTAATTTGTTTTGTTAATAATATTAACTCTGGAGTGTTAGGGACGAATATTGAATTAGATGGTTCTTTGTTTTATATGAACGAACACTGAACGATAACTTTCACAGTGATTTAACTGACTTTTTCTTTGATGAAAAGGTACACAACTAGGAGTCTATGGATGTGGCTTTGAAAAAAATCACTCTTAATAAATTCACCTATTTAATATTTGAAGTCATATGATTTTTGAACGTTAAATAAATATTTTAATGCCTTACTACACTTAAGATTGGTTTCTTTTAACAAACTTTCATCACCTTCATCATAGATTTCTTCAGTTAAAATCTTTGAAGGAAATTAACTAAAAATTGGGACGTAATAGGACGCCAAGTTGTATTAATGACTATTCGTGACAAGTAGCAAATAACTTTTTCAGGGATTTTTTCTAAATTCTATGATCATCCGTAAATACCTTTTTCTCTAGTTTTTTACACCCAATACACTGCAAATGGCACATCATTATAACAAGAGCAGTAGCAGCGCACAAATAATGCATTTCGTTTGAGCACAAACCGTAGCATTGGAAGCGGGGCCATTTGCAAACAAGAGTACAATAAATTGACCGTTATAGCCGAGTGTTTTGATTTCAACGCGATTTGTTGACGAATACATTACGCAGTAAATAGTAGAAAAAGAGAAATTGTGAGGGTTATCTATAAACGATGCGCCTGAAATGCAAGATAGGAAATAAGTGAGAGCCAAAGCATACTACGATGCGTTGCGGCGCTACAAAGCACCGCAAAGATTTCGTCGTATATACGCGGCGCCGCACTACTCGTGTGCCCACCACAGATATTTCTATGTATAGCTTCGGTCTCGCGATCGCAACGCACAACGCTGCGGTATGCGGCATGCGGTGACGGACACATAATCGTATGAAAAACGTCTAGAATGGTCTCTTGTTCCGTCGCAATATGCGTCAGCGGTGAAGAGTAATCCGTTGCAGTTTGCGTCAGCCACATAACGCAGCGTTGTGCGTTGCGATCGCGAGACCGAAGTTTACGACGCAGCGACACCGCACCGCCGCCCCAAAGAATTGCGTGCTTTGGCTCTCACTGTAGTTTGTTTATTTTATGTTATATCAGATTTGTACAACCAATCAAGAGTGGTGAGTGAATTTCTTGTGCTGCTTCTTCTTAGCACTGGCCCACGTCCCACGTTATCGTCTGTAAGCAGTGTAGGGTTGCTGAAAAAATCGTATTGAAGCCTCCTTACAGAAAATAAATGAATTTTATTAATCTTATTTTAGACGCATTGTTAAACACTTTTGTAAAGCACTTAGTAAAATAAGTAGTAGAATATACGAAACTCTCGAAGAATTATTAGCATCACTTTATTCGCCGCCATTTTATGTCGGTAGATTCCGACGCGACCGGGCGACATTCTTTCCGACCCAGTACACTACGAGCAACAATGCTATTGTTGTCTTGGATATGGTAAAAAAGTTCTTATAATTAAAAAAAGCTATGGCCCGAGCGCGGTGACCCTCACTCCTAGTTGTGCTAAAAGGTCAGCTTCGAGGAATACCCAAGACACCTCCCTTGATGAAAAGCCACGCTAATGACACGTTCAAGATATGTAAAAATATAAGTACATACAGCATCCCACTGGGCAATTATTGGGCCTTTTATTGGCTAAGCCCTGGCAGGGCGGATCGTTAGCCGCGACCGCGAGATAATCCGCTCAACCGAGGTAACCACGAGTAGGAAGGATGTCACTGCTGGTGGATGTGGTACCCATAAGGTACTATTTTCTGAAAGATTGTAGTGAACAATCTGAGGTCTAGCGTATAACTGACTCGGTTTTTGAAGTAAGGGAGCGGGCCGGGAAGATATTTTTATGACTTCAATGGTCAGCAAGACTTCAGATGTCATCATCATCATTTCAGCCACAGGACGTCCACTGCTGAGCATAGACCTTCCCCAATGCATTCCATGTTGATCGATTGGTAGCGGCCTGCGTCCAGCGCTTCCCTTCTACCTTTATGATGTCGTCAGTCCACCTTGTAGGTGGACGTCCCACGCTGCGTTTTCCGGTACGCGGCCTCCATTCCCGAATCTTGCTGCCCCATCGGCTTCAGATGACTTCAGATGTGCTTCAGACTTTTTACCCGACTGCGCCAGAGGGAGGGTTATGTTTTTGTAGTCATAGTCCCCGTTAATAGACTTCAGCAATCCTTCGAAATCTTAAACAGCGGGCCACTCCACATACTCGTAGTTACGGAATTCAAATTCAAACTATTTATTAGTATATACGTTTCAGGCAAATGACGTCCACTGCTGGACAAAGGCCTTGGTTTTCCACAATGAACGGTCCTGCGCTGCCCGCATCCAGGCTCTTCCCGCGACCTTTACCAGATCGCCGGTCCACCTAGTAGGAGGTCTGCCCACGCTACGTCTTCCAGCCCGTGGTCGCCACTCGAGAACTTTCCTGCCCCAACTTTTATGGGCCCTTACACGTCTTACCACCACTTCGGGACAACATATCGGCTGGAGCTGAGAAGTGGCAGAAAAAACCCAGTCACCTTAAGAAGTTCCGGATATTTATACCTCTCTATAAAGCAACATGCAAGTATGAATGACAGTAATAACTATAGAATTATCACTTCACGGGATTTATTGCAACAATATCTATTTTAACGGTAAATAAAATATTTACCCTCCCGACGTTTCGGCTCGGTTGCACGAGTCATGGTCGCGGGCAGACTGAAAAGATGCGGCGTCGTCTGCTCCGGCGCGATGAGTTTTCTTCACCCACCCGCATTTGCACAATATTTTCGTCAGTGGTACAGTCAGTCCGACAAACACAGACACACAGACAGTAATAACTGTTTCTCTTACGTTAGTTCTTCTAAGTACCTAGTGCCTCACTTATTTTCGTAGCAGTAGATTTAAGTTACGATAAGATTAAGACAAGTAAAAGAGTAGGTACCTACACTTATTAAAATTAAGCAAAATACTCAATTATTTCACAAGTCTTTTAGTAGTTTATAAAACAACATAGTAATGTCACCAACTTTTATTATAAAAATATCACATTGCCACATCTACTTGACTTCTCTTAGCAGATCCTTGCCCAAGATAGATTTTCCCCAAGAATGACTGGTAGATTTTTGATCGATGTCACACGACATCTTCGTAGGATACGTATTTATCTGCTCCAGAAAACAATTTCTGCCGATATATTTTCCCCGATGATCTCTTTCCTTATAACATTTTTGGATATGATATTCTTGGTATTACTAAGTAAACAATTTGGCTGTATGAATCAATATTTTCATGTTGGATATATCGTGCGAGTTCGTGACGGGTGGAGCTAGTAAATTAATTTTCGTATCTGTGATGCGTGATCTAGTTGTTGGTAGGAATATCGACCTAGTTTTTTTTTTTTTTTTTTTTATGTGATAGGAGGCAAACGAGCAAATGGATCACCTGATGGTAAGTGATTACCGTCGCCCATAGACACCCGCAGACCCAGGGGCGTTACAGGTGCGTTGCCGGCCTTTAAGGTAAAGATACGCTCTCCTCTTGAAAGCTTGCAGGTTCTATGGGATTCGATTCTGAGGGGAATCTTTTGATAAAATCAGTGTCATGTTTGATTTTCCTTATCAAGACTAATTATTACGTATTCACAAACATTACTATGAGGTCTTACAGTGCGCGTGGAAGCATAGGGTGACACACGAACCAATCACAGAGCTCTATTCAACGCTGTGCGTTCGATTTGCTGCTTCACTTAGGCAAGCATCGTTTGTGAATACAGGTACTAACCCTACTTCAAGTCTAAAGTTTTACATGTTTTTATAATCTCGAATTTTTCTATCTTAGTTTGGAACACGTGTTTCCAGGTATTGATCGAGTTATTAAAAGATTGCTTTCTCTATTATAGATTCTGGTTAAAGTTCAATACACTTAATAATATCGCGATCACTTCAGTAGCAGAAGTGTACGCCGATAAAAAAGAAAGAACAGCCAGTTCAAATCAAATAAAATGTCAACGTACATAGTTCGTTAGTGGATTAGGTATTAAGTGAGATCGTCTTCTGCCAAATTTAATTTTGGATAATCTATAAAAAGATGATTTACAGCATGAAAATACGGTATCCATCAAGATTATGATTTCAGCTACAGGACGTCCATTGCTGAACATAATCCTCGCCCAATGATTTCCATATTTAACGGTTGGTAGCAGCCTGCATCCAGTGCCTTCCCTACCTTTATGAGATCATCTGTCCACCTTGTGGATGGATGTCCAATACTGTGCTTTCCGGTACATGGCTTCCACTCCAGAATCTTGCTGTCCTACTGGCCGTCAGTTCTGCGTTATTCAACATTTGACAAAAATATATAGAATAAAAATTGTGTTTATTTTCTTTCTTTCTTTCTTTCTTTATGAGCCCTTTTAAACTTAAAAGAGTGGACTGTTCTTCTTTCACTGCGATTCTGTAAAACCACGAAGAAAATATGTTCTTGAGGGACATGAAAAAAATATGAGAATTTATTTGAAAGTGAGTAGGCTACTTAAATATTAAACGCTCACTTTTGCTAAAGTGTTCCGACGGTAAATGAAGTAGGTATAGTACAGACGAAGAGGGTAGGAGTTTAATGAACGTTATTATGTTTTTACTAAAATTGTTTTTATTTTCGAAGCTGTTTGTTGATTGGAGAAAGCCTTATTTTGCAGAAAAGACTGTATTGTCAATATTGTATTGTAGGTAATAATATCAATGTATGTGTTACGAACTCAGGTATACTCGTACCTGCTTGCAATTTTGCAGTTAGTCGCAGAAACTATGAAAGTAGTTGGTAGAGTTAACAGGTTTTCGAACCACGTGTCGGTAAAAACTTAGTTTAGTTTAGTACACCTGTCAACTCAATAAACCGGCAAACTGAAGAAGATAAGATGTAAAAGGATATAAAAAAAAATATCATATCTTATCTTCATATAACATTTTTAAATAAACAACTTGAAAAAATCGAACTGCCTAAGACGGGAATCATCATATAACATACTAGTTTTCCGCCCGCGGCTTCGTCCGCGTGGAATTTTTCGGTTTTTTATATAACCTATGACACTCAGAAATAATATGGCTTTCTATTGGTGAAAGAATTTTTAAAATCGGTTCAGTAGATCCCGAGATTACCCCTTAAGATTTAACAAATATACAGGGTGTTAGGTAAATGGGTATATGAGCCGACACTAGCCCATGTTAACATGGGCATATAAATGGTATGGTGAAGTCAGAAATTTGATGTCATCATTTTATTTTTTTAAATTTTCATACAAAATAAATTTTATAAAATCCGATTTGTATGAAAATTAAAATAATTAAAATGAAGATATACATTTTCTGACTTCACCATACCATTTAGATGACCATGTTAACATGGGCTAGAGTCGGCTCATATACCCATTTACCTAACACCTTGTATAAACACACAAACTTTACCTCTTTATAATATTAGTATAGATTTCTATAACTACGAGTACCTTCTACAGTTTGTGTAACCCCGCAGTAGAGAATGATTATTTTAAAGACTTCTCTATGTGTGTCAATTTCAATGGATATTAATTCTCATCCATTTCAAAGGCCTTATTTATAACAAATTCGCAAATATCTCTTAGTAATCTATTATTCAATCACTTTTGATATTTCTGTGCAAGATTTATTTCATTCAACGTTTATGATAAACCCAAGTAAATATTTTTGTGTAAATCTTTAATATTTTTTGGCTAAAAGAGACAGTTTATTTAATCATTGCGATTCTTTTGCGACCTTTACATTGAAAGAAAGCTTTTTAATTTATTAGAAATGTCTGGGGAGAGCTTATTTATTTACATTTGATAATGGTTTTGTAAGAAGGTTTTCTGTTGTGAAAACTTTTAAGTTCTTATCGCTAGTCAGCGAGTTACGTCACTCAGTCTTAACTTATGCCTTTTAGACAAATAAAAAACTCATAAAAAACTAAAACTCATAAAACTCATTTATTTCTGTAAGTAGGCTTTAAAAAAGCACTTTTACACGTCCCAGTATTAACCCTACCACTGCTTCAGGACAATAAATGGGCCAGTGCTGAGAAGAAGCAGCGCAAGAAACTCAGACACTATTGTCAGCCTCTTTTTCAAAGGTTTACAGGTTTTTAAAATACATAGTTATAAATATTTATGCGAGCTAGGCAGTTACGCATCCCAAACATTTTTATCTTTTAAATAATCATCGACTTTATAGTAGCCCTTTTTCATTAAGGTACTTTTAATATGTGCTTTGAATTTATGAATGGGTAGTTCTACAACAGTTTGTGGTAATTTATTAAATAATTTAATACATTTCCCCATAAATGAATTCCCAATCTTATGCAGTCTGAAATTTGGAACGGCAAGTTTATTTTTGTTTCTTGTATTAAAGTTATGCAAATCGCTCTTTTTCGTGAATTGCTCTATATTTTTGCGAACATATAAAAGGTTTTCATAAATGAACTGTGAAGCTACTGTCAGTATGTTAATTTCCTTAAAAAATTCTTTCAAGGAAAATCGAGGTCCAAGGTTATAAATGGCCCGCACTGCTCTCTTCTGCAGAACAAACACAGTTTCAATGTCCGCGGCTGAGCCCCACAACAATATGCCATATGACATTATACTGTGAAAATAGCTAAAATATACTAGCCTTGCCGTTTCAATGTCAGTTAATTGCCTTATCTTTCTCACTGCAAAAGCAGCCGAACTGAGCCTTTTTGACAAAGTTTCAATATGAGGACCCCACTGAAGTTTAGCATCTAAAGTGATTCCCAAGAATGTTGTGGAATTTATGCTATTTAATGGTTCATTCTTCACCATTAATTGCGTGGAAACCTGCCTCACATTAGGTAAGCTAAATTTAATGCACTTAGTTTTATTTGCATTTAACAATAAGTTGTTAACAGTGAACCAATGTAGAACCTGTGAGAGTGTATCATTAATATCGTCAAAATTTACTTTACCTCTATCAACTTTGAAAATGAGAGATGTGTCATCAGCAAATAACACAATATCACACAGATCTTTTACAAAGTAAGGAAGGTCATTAATATAAATAAGAAATAGCAAAGGTCCTAATATTGATCCCTGCGGCACACCCATAGTAAGAGGTGCTCCAGAAGACTCAGTTCCGTTAATACAAACTTTTTGTTTTCTGCCTGTGAGATACGAGTTCAGCAGATCAAGTGACTTATTCGAAACACCATAATGTCGCAATTTGTTTAGTAAGGTTTGGTGGTCTACACAATCAAACGCTTTTGAAAGATCACAGAAAATACCAACAGCGTCCTTTTTACTCTCCCAAAATAGTATTCGACTTCGATACGAGTTCGTTTTCGCTTCGCCACGACCACAACTTGTGGACATTTATTGTGGGTGGTAGTTTTGAAATAGTTGAAGGCATTTGTTTCACTTTAAATATGCAACATGCGACTTTATTGAATGAAAGAATAAGATTGTATAATACTATTTCAAATATAAACAATAATTTTGCAATGATACATTGTCTGAAGACACTGGTGTAAGTAGTTGGTAACTGAGAAACTACTTTGAAACCTAAAAACATCTCTTAATATACTTATGCTGTGCTTTCCTTTCCAGGAGGTCATTGTATTGAATACGTAACTTATTTTTCTTACTTAACTAGTAAAATATTTTTTTCTCTTCCCTTCCAAAGATAGACATAATATTCGTAAAATAAAACGCCAAACGACAACGTCTAATTATTAGAAATTGTTATATTTTGAGACGAATTTGTGTATTTGTGGTTTCAGCAGCAATTAAAAGGCCTGTACATTAATTTGACTGTGCATAATCGGAACAGAACAGCCAGTTAATTTAATTTTTCCATTTGATATTGGAGAAAAGTGATAAAATTAGCATATGTATTCATGAACTAACTGTACATAAACTAAATATTTACAAATAAAAAATATGTCCTAAAACGATCTCCAAACAACGCGACATGGTGCCTAGAATGCTGGTTGGCCAATAAATTCGCCAGCGCAGCTCTCCCATCACCTGTACAGTCAGTCAGTCGCTTGGCTAATTCCCTGTACAGAAAGATGCTGATGATGTTGAAGTAATATTGGTAATATCCCATCACTATTGGCCGCAGGTTGGCCGTAGTAAGGACAATCTGGTCAGGTGGGGATTCTTGGATGGCTTAAACATGGAGTGCAGGTGCGGTTTTGTTCCCTAGTCGATGAAGCACCTGATGTCATGCCCTGAGTGCCCAAGCAACTGCACTCAGGAGGATTTGATGAGTGCTACTGACAACACCACTCTTGTGGCGGAGTTTTGGGCTGACACTGTGTAGGTTTGTTGTCGACACGAAAAGAAGAAGATAACTATTTTGTTTTTATTTTTTTTATCCCAAAAAATGAGCTGTCTGTTCTATATCAGGCTGTGCCCGCGGTTCGTTAGGGCTCATGCTGGGTGCACACTCAACAGTAATGTCTTAGGAAATTTCTAGACATAATTACTACGCCAAGTTCGTTTAATTAATGTGAATACACAATTAATTTCTAAGATTTCTTAATTTTCAATGTTTTCCTTGTTAAGTCCTTCATATACTTGAAGCGAATCGTTTATTTTGGAGACAGAAAGGAAACACCCAATGTTTGTATCTTAAGTTAGTATCTCATATTAATAAACGAAATGAATGAATGAAAAATTGAAATAGATATTCAAACTTCACAAATCACTGCAACTGGTGCGCTATTAATATTAATTAATGATTCTATCAAATCAGATATCGTCTACCTGGAAAACGGCAATTTACACTGAAGTGCTATTATAGTTATACGTGTGAAGGCACTAAAAGCGGTATAAAGGGACTATATACTAGCAAGTTAGTGGAATTATTTACACAGTTACCGGCACAGTTATCTTCGTTTACATAGAAATTAACTTGCAGACTAAGTTTGTAAGAAAGCGGTTACATTGATAAGCGGATGCAGGTGTGAATAAATAGCAGATATTATTTGTCGATCCAAGAACAGTTTAACTTTCCCCCGGGACAAACTTGACCTTCACTGGTTGGGTTTTTATTGGCGGTCAAGCTGTAGATCCTGGCTACACAGGAGTTGTAGCGGTGGGAACGAGAGGAATGAGGGTATTATTATTTTTAGCTGAAGAAATAAAAAATAAACGACACCCCGCAGAATCGCAAAACTGTATCAGTGGGCAGAATATGGCCGTTGTGGCATAAAAGTTCTCGACTGGCGACCCTGAACCGGAAAATGTAGAGTCAAATAAAAAAAAACCGGCCAAGTGCGAGTCGGGCTCGCACACCGAGGGTTCCGCCGTACAAACGTAGCGGTTTACAATTTATGACGTATTAAATCAAATTACTTACTTGATTCCGTTGCGAGTAGTGGCGAATTTCAAAATATGCGGTATGATTATTCTTTATTTATTTATTTTTCCTATATTTGCATTATAGGTAGGTACCTACCTCAGCGTTTTGAATTTTTGCGTTGATTTAGAATTTCTCACAGTTTAGAGGCAATTAGATTTAAGAAGTGTTTGATATGAATTTCAACTTTAATATCTCTACGCGTTCATGTGAAAAAGGGTAGGTAGTAAGTTTATAATTATTAAAAAAATATTTTATGTCATGTAAGCAAAAATAATATTTTAAATTTTATATAACTTCAAATTTAACATTTTCGCAATTTTTCCTTTATCTGTACTATATAACGTTGCTTCGTGCCGAATTTCAAGATTCTGAGTTCACAGGAAGTACCTTGTAGGTTTTGATTCCCTAGCGTGTGACGGAAATTCGTCTAAGGTGTCGGTATAAACTGCTGTATCTTTTGATCGCGTTAACTTAGAAGTTTGATTTTTTTACTTCTTAAAGGGACAATAGATCTAGGTATTTGGTATAAATTTCAATTTGATACCTTTATTCGTTCGTGAGAAATAAGGTTACTACCTTATTTCTCACGAACGAATAAAGGTTAAGTTTCATTTTATTAAAATATTTTTATTATATTATATAACTAAAAAAATGTAATTTTCGCAATTTTTCCTATATTTGCATTATATGACAATGCTTTATGCCAAATTTCAAGATTCTGAGTTTACGGGAAGTATCCTGTAGGTTTTGATTCCTTTGCGAGTGTCGAAAATTTGTTGAAAATATCGACATAATCGGCTGTATCTTTTGATTGGCTTGGCTTAGAAGTTTGATATTTTCACAGCTTAAAGGGACAATAGACCTGAGTATTTCATGTGAATTTCAGCTTGATACGTTCACGCGTTCTTGAGATAAAGGGTCTTGACAGACGGACGGACGGACATCAAAGTGATCCTATAAGGGTTCCGTTTTTTCCCTATGAGGTACGGAACCCTAAAAAACAGGTAAAAAACAGCTAATACAGTAACAAAGAAAATGCAGCGGGGAAGACTGCCTCGCATCTCACTGACCTGATGAAATAAGATGATCCAGCCGAAGGCGAAAGCGAGCTTCATCGGAATCCTCAACCACAGATGAACTGGCTATCTTGCCTCCAACTGCTGAAACAAAACATTGATGTTAATATTGTTGCTTTTACAACTCTATTAATACTTTTTTAAGAGGGACTAACGGAACTATTAGTAATTTGTATGGCACTCGTACTAAACATGCTTGTGTCAAGAGTGGGCTCACCACTATACTCGAGCGTCAGCAGCGTTCGAACCCGCGTTCCTCGGATATCGAGTCGGCCTGTCTGACCCCTTCACCGTTCGGCTATTGTGGCTTATTAAATTATGGTAATTTACTACTCAGCAGGCCTCCTACTAGGTGGACCGACGATCTAGTAAAGATCGCGGGAAGAGCCTGGATGCGGGCAGCGCTGGACCGTTCATTGTGGAAAGCCTTGGGGAAGGCCTTTTGGGAAGGTCATTTGGCTGAAACCAACGAACGAACAAAACTACTAACGCTAAAGCTTGTCAAAATAAGCCACCCCTATATTTCTAAGTAACGGCTTAGCACAGTTCAGTACTTATGTTATTTAGCTTCATTTGGTTGATGGGAGTTGTTTACGTTTGTTATGTTTTATGGCGTCGCTATGTTGCCATTCGGAAATCATGGAATTGGTGCCGTTGAAACTTTGGAGCGATATTGCACTAGTTTCTGCATGATTGCAGGTGCGATTCAGGTTATATTCCTAGTGGATACCTTTATGTAAATTAGAAAATACCTGGAACGTAAAAAATATATTATTCCAGAGCACTTAATCACTCCACTAGACCAGGTAATGTTTGTTGTCGATAGGAATTTGTGAATGCTTACCTAAGACTGAATTGCACCATCTTACGTCAAAAGTAAAACTCCATACAAAATACACTGGCTATCGATTTAGTTACGGTTAAAGTTAGGTGGTGCAACTCAGCCAGTCTGCAAAAGTTCAATTCGTTTCACTGAGTTCTTTAATAATGTAGGTCTGTTTGATCTGAAAATATGCTCGTAGTTAATTAGTACTTATCATAATTATATTTTACATACAGAAACGTAAGAGATACTTAAGTCTTCACATTTGTCCCTTATCGGATTCGAACCCCAACCTCAATTTTGTAATCCGTAGCGCAGACTACAAGAACAACAATAAAGAACCTGTCCTATTAAATCTATTAATTTACAAGTTTCTGAAAACATAAACAAAACATTTTCAAACGTTACAAAAATGAATTATAGTTAATTAATTAGGTAATTATAGTTCATTAGTAATAGAATTAATTAATACGGTCATAGTTATCAACGCTAACAGGACCATGCATTGATAAATTTAATTTTATGATAACTTAATGAATGGAAATCATGCAATATTGAAAGTGGATGGATGACCAAACCATAATAAAAGGCGATTATTACAAGCATATTTCGTGTCAATAAAGTTTTTTTTTATGTGACAGGAGGCAAATGAGCACACGGATCACCTGATGGTAAGTTATTACCGTCGCCTATAGACACCCGCAGACCCAGGGCGTTACAGGTGCGTTGCCGGCCTTTAAGGTGAAGATACGCTCTCTTCAGTAAGATACTACTTCTACCTTTGATACAAAATGACGTGACAGTCTACTAAAATTATATCAGCGCATTCCAATCTTATCACGGCAAGGCAAAACTTTTATGCGTTTTAGTTACTTTCAGGAAAACGCAGCGTGATACGTCCACCTACAAGGTGGACCGACGACCTCATAAAGGTAGCAGGGCGGGCTAGATGCAACTACCAACCGGGCGATGTGGAAATCATTGGGGGAGGCCTATGTTCAGCAGTCGACGTCTTGTGGCTGAAATGAAGCGTTACTTTCTCTGACAAGGACTCGTGAGTTGATGGCAGGCTTGAAGTTAGCAACATCATCATTTCAGCTAAAGGACGCCCATTGCTGGACTGCTGCTTACCCCGAGGATTTCTATAGCGACCGGTCCTGTGCTGCCCGCATCTAAATGCTTCCCGCGACCATCACCAGATCGTCGGTTCACCTAGTATAAGTATCATGGCAACAAAGTTATAATATCTCTCTTTTTTGCGTAAATATATATTATAATATATTTACGCAAAAAAGAGAGGCAATTGATACATGTTTGCCTTTTAAACACTTCTGACTAATGACGTACAGTAATGACGTGTTTGCCGAGAGCTCCTGGTATCAATTAAAAAAGGAAAAACCGTAATGATATGCAAACTAAGAGGGGAGGCATCCCTCGTGCTGTGCAAACGATTTTAAACCCTCAGTTAACATTGTAAGGTTTTTAACCATTTGTTTTTATCGAGTAAACATTGTTGGATTTTCGAGTAATGTAATATTTTGATTTGACTTTAAATTGTTATTTCGCCAATAAAAACATATTGTTGGTTAAATTATGGTTAATACTGACCAATATTTCTTCAGTACGCAAATTGTGTGGACGACATACGGCTAAAATGATGATGATGACGCAAATTGTGTGTGATCAAATCAAACAACAGTCACAATAATCAAAATTCTAAGTACCTGTGTACCTACCATGAGTTTACGTTAGGTGTGCTCGCTAGCGAAATCTCTATGAAGATTTTGTTTCTTGAAAGTAGCCGCTAGGGGCGCTGCACAATATGTCATACAATTAAATGTCATTTTTTTACGCAGTCGCTAGCGAGCACACCTAACGTAAACTCATGGTAAGCACACTGAGGTAAACAAAAAATGTAATGACCGACCTTTGAGAAACAAAATTATTGAATTAGGTACTCGTATTAAAAATAAAACGCAACGTTTTAAAAATGTCCTTTTAGAATCCATGGCTAAAATTAGGAAAGGAATTTCCACTTATTCCCAAACATAGATCACTTAGGCTGACAGACGCCACTTAAAAAATACTATTTGAGAACATAATATGTTCCCGAATTCACGTTACACATCGTTCGTTTCAGCCATATGACGTCCACTGCGGCACAAAGGCCTCCCCCAAGGATTTCCACAAAGACCGCTCCTGCGCCGCCCGCACCCAGGCACTTCCCGCGACCATATCGTCAGTCCACCTAGTTAGTCCACCACTTTAAGTAAACAGAATTTAATTTTGTTCCAAGGCGATCATTTATTGATGTCCATTTCCGACTTAAACTTAACAATCGATGTTAAAGACTTGTTATAAACTGACTCTTGAATCCATTGACATTGAATCGGTGTCGAAAAGGAGACCCTAAATGTTTTAATTTTACAAAGAAAAAGATTGATGGAAAATGTCTTAGCAAGACTAATGGACGCTTTCGAATTTAAGGTCAGTCTGATATTTGAGGCTATCAAAGAAATAATACGCTTTAGGCAAAGTAAAATAACGCCACTCTACACTAAGCCAAGACTACGTGGCGTGATTACTAGAGTACTAGTGTAAAATCAAAATCAAAAAAATCAAAATCACAAATATTTATTCAGTTTAGACCACAAGTGGCACTTATGAACGTCAAAGTACCACAAGTGGCACTTATAAACTAAGCAAAGCTTGTTAGTTTAGGCACCAGAGAGGGATATAAAATACTTAGCATCAGTTACATCACCTTAACTTTAACCGGAACTAAGTATAACTACATATTTTTATTGGTATTTCTGTATGGAGTTTGACAGACATTTGATATTTTTTATAGAATATGGTGCTGTAAACCCAGGGTTATCTACTGTTAATTTCACCTGCAAAATCCGTCTATTACTTTTTTGTCCCAGTTTGTCTGTTACCAAAACGCCCCCATAGCGGAGCGTTTACAAACAATCTATTCGGGCGTTTAAACACCGTTCCCGTGACCAATTAAAAAGGACCCGCGATCCCCGCTCGCGTAGGGCGCAACATTTGTCAAACCGCACCGTTGAAAAATTTCACCAACGCAATACTGCGAGCCGAAAGATTAGATCAGGGTCGGTGGTTATATTTCTGGAAGCGACTTTCTAGCTCAGTTCTTGTAAAATGAGGCTTTCATCATCATTGACCGGTTACACGTGGTCGCCCCAAGAAAACTTGTCGGCGCACTGTAGCCGATGAAGCGAAGAAAATCGGCAAGACCTGGAGCGAGATCAAACGCGAAGCTCAAGACCGAACGCGATGGAGGACTGTTTTGGACACCCTCTGCCCCATAAAGGGGACATAGGACCTTAAGTCAAGTAAGTCATCATTGACCTGTTGATAGCGGCCTACATCCAGCGCTTGTGAGGCTGTAATAAAACTCTATTCTTCAGAATTCAAGGGAAACATACACACCTACAAAATATGAAATAGAGTTCTTCTATTATTTATGCCCTACACCCAAAATTTTTACTGCTCCTCATTATTCTTCTATAAAACTATTGCAGGTTCCAAGACAGTCACCTGCACTAGTATGGTTTCGTTAGCGGCCAAACTGTAGATCCTGGCTGTACAGGACTTTTAGTGCTAAGAACGAGACGTGGGGCTATTCCCGTTGTAGACTATGCACCTAGTTACGAACTCCTCCATTAATTTCGTTGCGAGTCCAATGACAGTTTTACTTTCCCCTGGGACTAAGACCTTCACTGGTTAAGTTTTTATTGTCGGTCAAGCTGTAGATCCTGGTTACACAGGAGTTGCAGCGGTGGGAACGAGAGGTGGGAATAGTCCCGTAGCCACTTCTAGCTAATTTCGAGTCCCGGGGGTAAATCCCCGCACATCGCTTTATCATTTTAATCGGTTTCCGGCGGCAGGTGCGAGATGTCGCTGTGTCCAAACGATTTCATTCGCCGGCAGCCTGATGTATGGCCTTTACACTCTTATCTAGATTGTGCTTTGCGTCTTTTGTTAGTCGCTGTTGCTATTTTTGCTATAAAAACCAAACTGTGGAATAGACTGTCGTCTGCTGTGTTTCAGGACCGATACCACCTGCAAGCTTTTAAGAAGAGAGCGTATCTTCACCTTAAAGGCCGGCAACGCACCTGTAACGCCCCTGGGTCTGCGGGTGTCTATGGACGACGGTAATCACTTACCATCAGGTGATCCGTCTGCTCGATTGCCTCCTGTTACATAAAAAAAACTGTATAAATAGCTGTGTTGCTCTCTTTCTGATTTTGCTTGTACCTCATACCTCTAACCTATGCTCAATCGCGCTTTGAACATGAACGTGAAGTCACTCGAAGTAGTTATTTATGATAACAGAAAACAAACTTTATCATTCACGTTTTATTTCATAAAATGTTTACAATTTGCAATTGGGAAAGGCCTGAAGGGTCTATAAGTTTTCCTTTTTATTTTTCGAAATCGTTTAGAGATTAAATGTTAGTAACTTTTCGTTTTGATCAAAAATGTGTAATATCAGAAGGAAATATTTCCGTGCATGAGTTTAATTACTGCAGAGTATGTTTACTAAGACTTATGGCCAAAGTAATCCAAAAGGCTTACGTTATAGGGCTTTTGCACGAGCATTTTTCATAGCTAAGTCCTAAATACTAACTTTTACAACTCTGTAAAAACTTTCTAGGTTAATGCTTAAGAAGACTGCTTATTTTTTATTGCAATTGCCCTGTAATAAACAGTTACAATAAACTTTTTATTTAAAGGAACTCTTTGCATGGTTATTATAACCATCAAGCTAAGAACAATAAAAAATCATAAAGTTCATTAATATACACAATAAACTAACTTACGGCTTATAAAAAGCACTTTTACGCGTTCCACTATAGTATCCAAACATTACGACTAAAACAAACGAGTTTCTTAAACTAAAATCTATTTAATTAAATCTAAAATCCCTTCAAAGAAACTCTAATTCGAAGGAAATTAGAGTTTTCAATATAAACAAATCAATTAAGTCCGGCTGAGCGGCTCAGCCCGGCTTCGGGCAGACACCGAGGAACGCTCCAAGGCGGAGCCATTAAGCCCCTTAGGATGTAAGCCATGAGCGGTAGCGATTATTGGATAGGCCACTAGCTGTTGCAGGCGACGCCGCTTGCCTTGTGGTGTTAGGCGTGGGTTCACCATAATAGTAAAACGGTCACCGGGAACCAAAAGATCGTTTCCATAATTAGAAATGAGACATGAACCGCAGCGATTGTTGTAATGCCACTGGCTCACCAAAATAGTCTAAGGGACGACTGGCGTTCTAAATCAGCAGATTGTTGTTGAAACCACTTTAAATGGAAAAACATTATAAAGACACTATGCGCACTATGCTACATACAGTACATAGCCTTAAATTACTGACCCTAGGGAGCCTCAAAAAAAGTTTACTATATCTGCCATAAAAAATATAGGGACATTAATTATGTCTCGTAGACTGTGATGTGAAAGATTCAATCCTAAGGGTGCTGTAAAATAATATCTACCTACCCCAACGAAAGCCCTAAAAACAGCGTACAACAATGGGTTGAGATAACTTGTCTCTTCCCATCTCACAACGTTATAATACTTCATAATTTCTAACACAGTAACTCTCCTTTCACTTGATCCACAGTCGTTATACGAATCCTATGGACTTAAACTATGACGACGATTCCTGACGTCACGCATTCGGGATGCCTTCGCGTCACTTTCAAGGATTTTTTGCGCAAATAAAAAGAGAGAAAAGAGGGAATTGCGCCGGGACTCAAGTGTGTTGGAGCGGAAAGTTAATGCGAGACTTCATTAGCTTTTATTTCAAGTTTAAAGGCCGCGCTAGATGCAAATAAAGTTTTATTATTAGGCTGAAGAAAGCTAAGACTAATTGCTGAAGACGTAAAAGAGGAAAGAACTTTGCTCTGATGGTGCTTTAGAAGAAAAAAAATTTTTTACCCATTTTTTTTTCTAAAACGAAGACAGCAATTGAAATAAAATTTTACCTCTCATTTACAGCTCTGCATTTTTAGTGGACGATTCTAGACTACGCCTCGGCAATCGTAGTTTATGACGGCCTCAGCTCAATAGACCTACGACCTAAAAAATGGCTGAAAATGCTGGCAATGACTGGATGAAAAAAGCAGGGACGTACTCTTTGGCGTTCCTTTGGGGGAAAAGAGTGAACTGCAATTGATAGAGTTCTTGGTATACAAGTTCGATATGATGTATTTCAATAAAAATTACTATCTTATAGACCTTCTAGTCATCATCATTTGTAGCGGCCTGAATCCAGCACCTTTATAAGGTCATTTGTCCACCTTGTGGGCGGGCGTCCCACTGTGCTACTTGTACGTGACCTCCATTTCAGAACCTTGCATCCCTATCGGCCGTTAGTTTAACATGTTTGTTCTGCATTTGCTGAACAGTAGTCTTTAATACGTCTAACTTTCCAAACTATCGGCAATCCAAACCCTATCTGTAACCGAACTATCTGTATGACGTCTGATATGAACCAATTCAGTTCTGGTTCTGCAAGTGTAACGAATTGAGCCGGATCGCAGCTGGCAGTGCTAATTAAAACTTCGCACGGCTCACTTGCTCGCTCCGCTCACTTTAAAGCGTCAGCCAAACCAACGCGATCACACGCGATCAGCCGGCGTGCAGCGATGGCGACCAGATTTAATGCATTGATCGCCATCGCTGCACACCGGCTGATCGCGTGTGATCGCGTTGGTTTGGCCGAACCTTTATAAAGCTTCTTCTTTATAAATGTACGCGCGACAATATGACAGGACGCGTTGATATTAAGTCATCGCTACAAATTCCTACACGACATCTTTGTACTTACCATGAGTTTACATTAGGTGTTCTCGCTATCGAATGCGTAAAAGAATGACATATATAATATGACAGATTGTAAAGCGCCCCTAGAGGCTACTTTCAAGAATTAAAATCTTTATAGATTTTTTTGACGCACTCGTTGGCAAGTGCTCCGAACGTGAAATCATGGTAAACACACTGATCGCCATCGCTATCGCCATCGTGCACGCCGGCTGCACGCGTTGGTTTGGCTGAAGCTTTATTAGCGCCCATCGCTCCGCTCGCTCCGAATACGAATTCAACTTCAACTTATCGAATTGACTTAGTATCCTTTGGAAATGTATAATTCGATCTATGCTGTTGGTGTACTTGAGATAGATAGTAGGAAGCTTGTAATAACCAAGAGATTCTAGATTTCAGTAGGTAAAAATTAATAGCTTAACACGCTTTTAATTACTGCACTAAAAGGCCAAAAATGAGTTTCCGCCGTTTCTTTTAGGCGTTCCTTTTACCAACTCCTGACTCCACCATCAGGACCCTGGACATCATTTAGCACTAAAGTGCTAGAAAAGATAAACCCAATGAACCAAAACTCAATGCGATTCCGCCGTTTCGTTTAGGAGTTCCTATGGCCACCTTCCACTCCCATCATCAGACCAGTTCGATGGTACCATAACATTGTATTGTCATCTAATCTACATAATAACTGCCAAGTTTCATGATGATACAAGAATTAGAAGTGCGTGCAATTCAGATTCTTAGATTCCATTTCATAGTTAGTTACATACTTACATGACGACCTAATGAAAGCCTGTTAAAAGGCTTGTAAAAATAGATTTCTTTTATGCAGAACAAGGCAGGTACTTGACCGCAATCACACCTGATATCAAATGAGATGCAGTCTAGGATGGTACATATCTTCCCTGTATGTGCCTACTAGCGGCTGCCCGAGACTTCGTACGCGTGGACCCCGTTTTACCACCTTAGGGGCGGAGTTTCGTAAAATCCGTTCTTAGCGGACGTCTACTCCCTGGAACCTACCTGCCAGATGTCAAGTTTGTGTAGGTGTTAGTTTCTCAGATTTCGTTAGTGATATGGTTTCCAGTTCCAAGGTTTTCCACAATGCACGGTCCTGCGCTGCCCGCATCCAGGCTCTTCCCGCGACCTTTACGAGATCGTCGGTCCACCTAGTAGGAGGCCTGCCCACGCTACGTCTTCCAGCCCGTGGTCGCCACTCGAGAACTTTTCTGCCCAACGGCCATCGTCTCTACGAGCTATGTGCCCCGCCCACTACCACTTGGTTTTAGCAATTCTGCGAGCTATGTCGGTCACTTTGGTTCTCCTGCGGATCTCCTCATTTCTGATTCGATCACGCAGGGAAACTCCAAGCATGGCCCGCTCCATCCATTGGAGGAGGCCTTTGTCCAGCAGTGGACGTCATTTGGCTGAAACGAATGAACGAACGATGGTTTCCAGCTATGTAAGTAGTTACTGGTTCGAATCACGCTGAAGAATATTGGTGTAATGAGCATCAGCACTTATGTCTACATGTACTTCTGGTCCTTTCCAATAGTATAGTTTTAGTTACTATCAATAACTAATCTTTTATTTTAATAGTAGGTATCAAGTTGGTAAGTTTAGCTACACTCGTTCTACTCTACTACTTTAAGCAACTATTTACATAATATGCATGCATGTGTAAATAGTTGCTTATATTAAACACATCGTCGCAATTTCAAGTTCATCAAGATTTGAGCTAATTAAGAAAACTTTCTAGACGTTTGATCTTCACATAACTTACAAGTGATATGATACAGTCGGGAATCTATATAAATTATTTTAATGAATGAAATATGTTTATTTCATTACCACCTTGCGTAGACAACGATAATAATATCAAAAATATTTATTACTTTATGCAGACAGCGATAATAACAACAAAAATCTGTCGTATCGACCAATATGAACAACATAAGTCTCCTTTTACAGACCATAAAAATTGTGTGAGAAAAATACATAATACATTTACGAAACCAAAAATTCCGTACCCAATCCACGGACACCAATAAAAAAAGACAAAACTATTTTGTTGAAAAATTCCCTTTTATTACCTACATCACTTCTGTGTGGCAGTGTTAAGGGGTTCTTATGGTAAAAGGATGGCGACCAATTTCTTACACCTTAAACAGGGTTCCCCTTCCCAAACTATGGGTCGCGACCCAGTGGTGGGTCGCGAGCGAACATTGAGTGGGCCCTGCCTGTAGAACGACACACCACTCTACCAATCCAACCGCTGGGCAGCAGGCGAAATTTCCTATAGGTGGGTCCCGAGTTTGGGAACTTGTATTAGATGAGTCGTAGCCCAGACAACTTTGGGAACCCCTGCCTTAAACCATTTCCATAACCTCGAATTCATCTTGTCGTCCTTTAAGTGAGAGGGAAAGACCACTCAATGAAGATATGCCATGTATTAGTGTTCAAATTTTTACTAATACAATGAGTACCTGCCTTCAACCACTCACTTTTACGACGAAGCACAGTAATTGTAGCGTTTATTTATTAAATGTCAGAATTCAAATTATCTTTGGCAAAGTTGGAAACATGTTCCAGTGAACAAAGTGGTGGTCACTGGACATACTTTCTGCTGCCTTGCACTGAGCCATAAGGATAAAGGGATATCTTATGGTTCACAAGGTACCTCCAGAGCGTAGGCTTAGATGGAGATCATCGATATCTTGTCACATATTCCTTTTTTTTTTTCACTCACATATTAACGGGTTTAGTGCAACTCGGGGATTTTAGTGGGTGATATACTTAAAGCCCGACAATCTGCTGGCGTGGTAACGACTTGCGATTGCATCAAAATCATAATGTGATGTCTTCTATAATATACATGAATACCAAAGTGTTTGACAGAACGAATCGCGTTCCGTTTCCATAATACATCCCCCGAAAACTGAACGTTTACGATCGTCCCGGAATTTTATAACGACGGATTTGTCCGACCCGTAATGGCGGACTCCGATTTCTGAGGATCTTGCGCCCTAGTGAAAAGGTTAGAGGGTTTGGGGATAAGAAATATAATACACCTACTTTTCTTGTGTAAAACCTTCAAGTTATCTACGAGATTAAAGCAGCAGATACAAAAAAGCTACATGTATAATCTACGCTCTACATTTTTACTTTGTAGGTAGCAGATGAAACGCATAAATATCTTTGGACAATCTCACACAGCGCCATCTAGCCCCAAAGTAAGCAATTAATATGCTTGTGTTATGGGTGCTAGCTTAACGGATATACTACTTATATACTTTTTTTTTTTAATACATACATATTTTACATAGTAACACCCAGACCCGTCACAGAAATTAAAATTCATCATTTCAATTTCTGCCCGGCCGGGAATCGAACCCGGGACCTCTCGGCATAGCAGTCCGTTCTGAACCACTACACCAAACGGCCGACTAAGCATAGTAAGCCAATTTTTCAGTATGTATTCAGCAACTGCACTCAGGAGGATTTAATTAATGCTGCTGACAACGCCACTCTTGTAGCGGAGTTTTGGGTTGACACTGTGTAGGTTTGTTGTCGACACGATAAGAAGAAGAGTGTGTATTTTGTTTTTTTTTTTAAGAAAATGGAAACGCAATTTACTAATAATCCCGTGGTAAACTATACAGGGTGTCCCGTAATGTAACGTCAAGCCGGAACTGGGTGTTGAGGCAAGTTATGCTGGTTATCAGAAAAATATTAAAAAAAATCTATGTGGCATATTTTAAAAATAATAGGCATTTAAAAAAAATCAAAAAATTCTACTCCATGTGACGGTCCTTTTGCTCTGTTGCCACAAATCTTTACTTTTTCCAAATTTTTTTTTTGTTATGTAACCCTGAATAATGCTTCTCTAAATTGTTATCAAAATTACAAAACCAGCTGCTAAAGCTTGGATGAAAAAAATACATTATTCCAAAAAAAAATTCAAAATAAAAATTTTGCCTAGTTTAAACTGACTGTACTGAAAAAAAAATGTACTACGCGAGTGTGGCAAGTGACGTCATAATTTGGCGCATTTAGTAAGGATTCCAAAATGGTATAACGCTTGGTAAATTTTTGCTGTAATTGTCGACAATTTTTGATTTTTTGGAAATAGTCCCGTTTTTAACTTTATCTACCTTGGTTAAAAATTATTATTCTAATGTGCCCAAAATTCAAGTTTCTGTGACTGACTACCGTACAGTCAGTCACAGAAACTTTTGTCACCATGACAGTAATTAGTAGTTGACATACTGTGACAAAAGTCACCCGTGCGCGCGCGCCTTTACTACCTGCTTTGCCTGCACTTGTACTTGGTAACAGGGATAATAAGGATATGAAGTTTCGGTTATGGATACGGTTACGGATATTAGAATAATATTATACCGGTTTCGGTTACGGTCACGGATATGAAATCATTTCAGATTACCCGAAAGTCTCGGATAATTTCGGTTACGGAATTATAAGAATTTCAAAAATGTAGGTATAATACAAATAGCAAGATGCTGCGTGAGCGTGACCCACATAGCTACTTTATGTACCAACTAAGACGACACCTATGTATGATAAAGGTAAAACAGGCTGGCATATTAGATGGTGCCAGCGAATGCCAGACAAGTTGGTAACAAATATTAAGATTTAAGGTACAATTCCAAGACGGGCCGCAGACCGCAAACTGCAACCGCAAACTGCAACCGCAAACTGCAAAACTATGAAATCGGCAGCGCGGCATTGCAGCTGCGGCGTGTATACTGCAGATTTCATAGAGTTTTGCAGTTTGGCCTTTATCCGAAACCATCCGTAACTTTTGAATCAGTTTCGGTTACGGTTATGGACATTTTTTTATTTCGGATATCCGATAGTTTCGGTTACGGTTACGGATATCCATAACATCCCTGCTTGGTAAGATGGCCCTCTCCGTCCCGCTCATACCTTTTAAAATGGCTTCTCCACCTCACTTAAGCCAGAGACTTGAATTTTGGGCACATTAGAATAATATTTTTAACCAAGGTAGATAAAGTTAAAAACGGGATTATTTCCAATAAACAAAAATTGTCGACAGTTACAGCAAGATTTTACAAAGTGTTATACCATTTTGGAATCCTTACTAAATGCGCCAAATTATGACGTCACTTGCCACACTCGCGTAGTACAATTTTTTTCAGTACAGTCAGTTTAAACTAGGCAAAATTTTTATTTTGGTATTTTTTTTTGGGAATAATGTATTTTTTTCATCCAAGTTGGAGCAGCTGGTTTTGTAATTTTGATAACAATTTAGAGAAGCATTATTCAGGGTTACATAACAAAAAAAAATTTTGGAAAAAGTGAAGATTTGTGGCAACACGAGTAAAAGGACCGTCACCTAGAGTAGAATTTTTTGATTTTTTTTAAATGCCTCTTATTTTTAAAATATGCCACATAGATTTTTTTTTATATTTTTCTGATAACCAGCACAACTTGCCTCAACACCCAGTTCCGGCTTGACGTTACATTACGGGACACCCTGTATATGCTTGTGTTTCGACAGTGTGTTCACCACAATACGAGGTCGAGTAGAGGCGGGGTTCGAACCCGCGTTCCTCAGATCACGAGTCATGCAGTCCGACACCTTCACCTTTCGGCTATTATCGCTTCGAAATTATGAGAATAAAGCTGAGTTGCACCAACTTACTTTTACCGTAACTATAACAATAACCAAAGAAGAAAAATTTCTTTATTGCGGTAAATGTGATAAGAGTAATAAATAAATAAATGTCCATATCACACATTTAACCAACGACAATTGTATTTTTGTATGGAGCTTGTAAGAATTTGATGTTTGTTAAAGTCAAAATAAGATGGTGCAACTCAGCCTAAGAATAGCTTTATTATAAACTAGCTTTTGCCCACGGCTTTACCCGCGTGAAATTTAGTTTCACAGATCGGCATAAATCATAGCCTAATATGTTATTCTGGGTTATAAACAATAATACTGTAAAGTTTACCATCAAAATCCGTTTAGTAGTTTTTGCGTGAAAGAGTAACAAACATCCAGACATCCAAACGTTCGCATTTATAATATTAGTAGGATTAGTATTTGTAATAATGTACTTGACAAACGATAGCAAACGGCTTAGGTATACCATGGGTACAGCTAATACTGTTAGGTATTCCAAACAATTCCGTCGTTAGACTCCAGAGTAAAGGATTACCAAAGTTAAATCATTCGTTGCAAAACGATGTTAGTTCGCAACTCTACTGGCTGGGATGTCAATGAAACTTTAAGGCCAGTTTTCCACCAAGGCGGAGAAGAGCGGAGCGGAGGCGGAACGGAGCGGAGAAGTGTGTTGAATAAGGCCCGGTTTCCACCAAGACGGAGCAGAGCGGAGCGGAGTGGAGAAGTGTTTTGAATCCACCAAGGCGGAGAAAAGCGGAGCAGAGTGGAGAACTGTTTTGAATAAAGCCCGGTTTCCACCAAGGCGGAGAAGAGCGGAGCGGAGTGGAGAAGTGTTTTGAATAAAGCCCGGTTTCCACCAAGACGGAGCAAAGCGGAGCGGAGCGAAGAATTGTTTTGAATAAGGTTCGGTTACCACCAAGGTGGAGCAGAACGGAGCGGAGAAGTGTTTTGAATAAGGCCCGGTTTCCATCAAGGCGGAGCGGAACGGAGATGAGTTTTGAATAACCAATCAGATTTTGAGAGAACTTTGAGAAACCAACTGGTCATTGTGGAAATCATTGGGGGAGGCCTATGTTCAGCAGTGGACGTTCTATGGCTGAAATAATGGTCATGATGATGAATCAGATTTATTATTTGCACTTCTCCTCTCCGCTCCACGACGCACCGCCTCCGCTGTCAAATTATATGTATAGAAAAAATAGTCCGCCCGACACTTCTGCGCTCTGAATAGAATAGAATAGAAATGTTTATTTGTCCTTAAAAAAGGTGTACAGAACATCGAAAATAACTAAACCTGATCACCTATCCAGCCATGAACAATAGTATGCAAATATCAAAAGAAATCCTAATATTTAATTAGGTAGGTAGGTACTTACATTATAATATTTTGCTGATTATTCCCTATTACCAAAGAATAATAACATGCTATTACTTCAAAATTCTTAAATATTCTTCTTCTCCGCTCCCGCTTCGGTGGAAACCGGTCCTAACGGGTGCAATCCGAGCAAAATAAAGTTTGTGTTTAATCAAAATATGCTTAGCGTAACCTCAACGGAGGAAACTTCAAGATGTGTGCCCGCTGCATGTCTGTATGAACTCGCGGTAAGTGCAGCACATTCGAGCTTATTTGCACCAAGTTTGTAGAAAGCTATATTGACAGCGCCTGTAGACAATGTAGCATTGTTTGTTTCTGTTCAATATGTCCGTGTGCGTTTACAGTTTTGAACATACTTCGCGAAGTAATCACGAAAGCAAACTTAAAACAAATCATTAAAGAGTAGTATGTATTTAAATATAAATACTATTCCGTGTTTTATTATTATTAATTTATCCTAAATATGTCAGTATTTTACTGTGCAATAATGATCGTATACGCAGCAATTAACTGATATCTTTGAAGTAGGTACTTAGGTATCTACTAATAGTTCTTGAAGATAAATTTAAGATACCAACACCCTTGACTATAAGAGATGCGTTTTCCATACTTATCTACCTTCCTTGTAGATATTTTAGTTCGAATAAATACAATCAATTACCCTTCACTCTATTCAAACCACAGCAATGCGAATACCGTGGCTTCTTATACTTTATAAATATTAATTTCTGGCACTCCCTCTCTGGCAACGAGTATTAGACGCAAATGCGTTGACATTACCGCGAGTATCCCTCTTAATCTGAATTTATGAGGGTAGACGGCTAAAAATGAATACAAAGCTCGCTTAAACTCAGCTAGAACAAGACTTGTCTAAGAACACCAGAAACCAAACTTATAATTCGTTGAGATGGGTCTTAAGTTCTCATTATAACTTACGCTAGCTTGACTTTATTTTATTACTCAAACTACATATTATATGCCAAGACAGAGATAAGAAAGGAAGATAATAGCATACGTGGTACATTGATTTATAGACAGTTCATGGGGGTCCTGAATTCGATACCCGGATATATTGTTCTCCGATTGGCTAAAGCTCATAAAACTCGTTTATTTTTGGAAATAGGCCTTTAAAAAGCACTTTTACACGTCCCAGTATTAACCCTACCACTTTCAAACTAAAAAAATAAGGCTAAAACAGGCTAACACATTTCAGACCTTGGAACGACAAGATTTGTCCTCTTAGGTCCCGCTGTTAATCAAAATCAAAAATCAAAATCAAAAATATTTATTCAGTTTAGACCACAAGTGGCACTTATGAACGTCAATAGAAAATAATAAAAAAAGAAAAGGTAGCCCTTATGGGGCACTTTACATGTCTCCTTATCTTTTGGGCCCTACCAGCGCTTCGAGACAAACATATGGCAAGTGCTGAGAAGAAACGCCGGAACAAACTCAGTCACCAAGAAACGCCGGAACAAACTCAGTCACCATAAGTGAAAACGATAAGGGTACGTAATTGGATTACTTGATAAATAAAAAATAGGAGTTCGAACCTAATTGAATAATCAACTTCCTTAAAACACAAAGCAGATGACATCACCAAAAAATAAAAATAAGCCATCAATAAAGAAATTCATTTCACAAACATTACTCTACTTTTATAACTTGAAAAAATTACACACCTTAGGCATTTAGTTTTTTTTCCAGTTATTTAAAATTTAGTTTGAGATGTGACTCTTAACGCTAGATTATTTTTAATATTCTACTTTGACAAACTATCGCACGTTAACCTGCTAGTAACATTTTCCCCTGGCCTGATATGCTCATAGTCATCATTGTCTACCAAACTGCATGTTCCTAGTCAGGTAGTGATCATTGTCTAACAAACTGGCGCACTAACTAACACAGCGGCGCACGCGTCGACAATGGCGCGAGCGCAGCGCGACCGGCGCTAATTGGGAAAAACTTTTAATTGGCTGCAAGAACTGTTTTGAGTTCTATTGGGCCACGAAAACAGCGATGGATAAGTTGAACCGCTGTTATGGGTTAACTGTAGTTAGATATAAAAACGATATTATTAAAAGCTCTACTTTTAAACCACTTTTACATAAGATCACATAATAACTACAACCATGGAGCTATGATGTTGTTCAGTTTAATATGAACTTGTTTGTACTACAGGAGTCGCGAACAAAAAATAGATCATCAACAGCCCTTTACAGTCCACTGCTGGACTATGAGCCTCCTCAACTATAGTGGAGGGTTTTGCCATAATCCCCACGCTTGGCAGGCGGGTTGGAGATCGCAGTTTTTCAGAGAGATTGGTGTTTTTCAGAGAGCGCTGCTGCCCATTCTCTGTTTGATGTGTAGTCCCTAAGTCGCCTCTTACGACACCCGCGGGAAGAGTATAGGGGTTCTGCCGTCACCACACATCTTCAAAAAATAGATACAAGTAGGAAATAACGCCATCATAGATTCTCAGAAATTGTCATAATAAAAAGCTTTTAATTCTTTCATTCATCAACATCACTCTCACATAAAACTTGGGTTTCAATTTTCTTGTGTGACGAACTTCAAGGAAACTTGTTTTATTCAATCTAGCTAGGTGGTGAAGCCCTTGAGCCTGAACCTTATCGGTTATATTATACTTAGAGCTTTATCGAATTATATTGTAAGTGATAGTGTCAGAAGAAAAATCGGCCGTTGGAGACGATGTGACTGCACCAGACTGTCTGCCAACAGAAAAAGATGGTGGGAGATCGTGCGGAGAGCTGTAACCGTCTCTATAACCGATATGAACAACGCCTCAACGTGACCACAACCGCTCTGCCAATATCAAAACGAAGAAGAAGAAGAGTCAGAAGACCGCTGTCTAAGATCTAATGGTAGACAGCGGTCTTCTGACACTTTTTTGCCAAAAAAAAAGGGTGTCCCAGAATGGGTGAATCAAACTGCTAGGGGAGGTAGCTCTACTATTGTAGGTTCTATACCTAAAAAAAATTAAAAAAAATTAAGAGCATAAAGACAAAAAAAAAAATTTTTTAAAGTGAAAATAAATCAGCTTTGCCTAAGTATCTGGCTATAATAGCTGCGTTTGGAGTTTATTTGTACTTTTTCCTTACTAATATTAATTGTACATGATCGCTTCGTTTATCTCCTAAACAAACTTTTGAAAATAATGACTAGATTTCGAGTTTAGAGCAATTTATTTAAAAAAAAATCCGAACTCAATTTTTTTTTAAATATTTTTTAGGGATAGTACATTAGTAGAGCTACCTCCCCTAGCAGTTTGATTCACCCATTCTGGGACACCCTGTATATGGATATTTTTGCGAAAAAATGGACCATTATTTTGCCATTTTCGCAGCCCAACGCCGAACATGCAAGCTCAGAGTCGCACAACATTTTACTCGATAGCCCAGAGTAAGCCAAAATCCATTGTCCGCTGACGGCGGAAACTTAACCGGTGATTAGTTAACTGGGTCGACTAACTGGCGGTCAGTTAACGTCTGCATTAACATTTAATCAGCATTCGACCGGTCGTTTGTACGTATCTGTTATTTATGGCTGAATTTTCTAGTTGGCGCCATTTGACCTCGTTAAATAGATATCCCATCAAAAACAATACTTGTCAAAAAAACCAAGTCTCGCAACTCAGTTGTTCTACGGTAAAAAGTTGTGAGATCCATGTAATACCAAGTCCAGGCCAGGAAATCTTTAACGTTTTACATAAATATATTGACTTGGCCATCGCACTAAATAATTTAATTTACACGTGTTTTCATGCGATGGCTTGGTATTACATGGATCTCACAACTTTTTACCGTAGAACAACTGAGTTGCGAGACTTGGTTTTTTTGACAAGTATTGTTTTTGATGGGATCTCATTTCTTTTTGTATTTTGTAGACAGCAGTTATGTATCTAGAAAACTGGACCGAAATTGAAAAATTTTACTCGACTTGGCGGTTGCTATGCTACCGTGCCCCCAAATATTTTAGTTTTTCCTTGATTCATACACTAAACACTACTTATATTCCAAATTTGAAGCTTCTAGGTCTGCTAGAAGTGCCTTAGAGTTTTGATGATCGGTGAGTCAGTGAGTGACAAAATTAAGTAACTTTGACCCGTTATAATTCTTAAACTACTGGTTCAAATTGAATGAAATTTTAAATATACCGTGTCTTTACAATGCCTGCATAGCTAATGAAAATTCAGCCTTCTAGTTTTATCCACAACGAAGTTACAGGCAGTCGAAAATGGCCTGAATTGCTTCGAGAAAAGGATGGTACGGCCGTGCCGCTTTTTTGCTCGACTTGGTGGGGGCACTGCCGTGCCCCCAGATAATTAGCAAGCTGAAGTGGCAATGGGCAGGGCACATAGTACGCAGAACTGACGGCCGATGGGGCAGCAAGGTTCTGGAGTGGAGGCCGCGTACCGGAAAACGCAGCGTGTGACGTCCACCCACAAGGAAGACCGACGACGACCTGATAAAGGTAGCAGGAAGGCGCTGGTTGCAGGCCGCTACCAACCGTGCGATATGGAAGTCATTGGGGGAGGCCTATGTTCAGCAGTGAACGTCCTGTGGCTGAAATGATGATGATGATGATAAAATAGATATAATTATTTATTAGTAGTAGTATCTAGAAGATTTATTAGTATGAATTTTCACATTTATTCACTGTCATATTGTACATTGATTGGAAACGAAAATGTGACAGGGCCTTATCATGGACCCTATAAATTTCGCACTCCTGCGTTTTTCGCCATATAGTTGGTACATAAGGCGAACTTAATGCCATTGGGAATTGTCTGCCAGTTAACCTTTGGGCTAAACAGGAAAAATTCGTTATGAGTTTTTGTAATTTCACTGTCTACTGAAAGCAACTGCTTTGAAATACATTACAGGTTTGGTTAACTACGAGTATTCAACTGGAAGGAAAACCATTAACACCTGTTCGAAGATATGGGTACAGCTAGTAATATCACACGAGTAGGTTGGCGACAAAAAAGAACGAAAATAAAACGCTTTTCATATAATCATACAAAATGGGGACAACCGGGACAAAAAGCGAAATAAAACGCTCCCATCACCCCCACGAGACTCGCTCTCTGTAATCACACAACTAACAGCTTAATAAATTGAAATCCTCAAAAAACACTGTCAAAGGCGTTAATAAACCTGTCCACCTAGTTAATTTGAAATTATAATTCGCTGTCACTTTGTCAACGGCTAAAATTGGGGCTAAAGAAGCAATATTCGCGGGGAAAAAAGATGCGGGATTATCCCCACAGGGCTAAGCTAGAGGGGGATTTGAGCAAATCCCGCGGGATAACCGCCACGGTCGCAGTAGTGCTGAATTTGAACAGGATGACACCTTTAACCTTAAGTTAAAGATTGTATCCAGAATTAAGTGGCCGGGATAAGTGGCTTGGTGTGTTTTTAAAATGTTTCAAGAGGACTTAATTGGTATTTTTACTATTGTCTTGTGAACTATAGGCGACACGGCAAACTGGTCGATCGCTGGTATTCACAAACGATGCTTGCTTAAGTGAAGCAGAAAATCGAACGCACAGCGTTGAATAGAGTTTGTGTTTCGTGTATCACCCTGTGCGTCCACGCACACTGTGAGGCCACATAGTAATGTTTGTAAATACGGCGGGCGTATATGTACTTGATACGGATGTACTTTGAATAGATAAAAACAAAAAGTTAAACATTGACAAAAAAATATAATTAGCTGAACATTTTAGATAACAAAGGTCACGTGTACAAAGTAGCATGTTGTCAAAACAAGCAGATCAGTTGTTGCGGAAATCTTTGAGGGAGATCCAGCAGTAGGTAGACGCAACAGTAACTTCACGATCGAATCGATTTACGTAAAGAAAAGAAAAATCTTTACTGCATAATTTACTTCGCCCATATAAAAATACGCACACACAGTTTTCTGCAAATTTAAATAGACATTATCGTGTGCGAAATTAAGTCTTAAATCCTGTAAAAAAGAAGAATTATATCTTCAATTAGTTATAATATATTGTTCTACAGAACTTATTAAAAAATTGGCAACACTACAGTTTCACACTGTATAGTTGACTTTGTCTATGTTATTATTATGTTCTACATTATATCTTCATATTATAATCTTCCAGTAACCCCAGAGGTTGCCGTTACGATTAGTGTTACAAAACAAAGGATTGTGGCGTTCAAAAATACCAAAAGACAGTCGGGAACATTCCTAAAAATGTGGTCTCAGATTAACGCACCTCATCATTCCCATATTTCCCCTTGTCATTTCCCGTCTTCCCCATCGTCTTAAATAATAAAAATGTCATATTTGCCGTTTCCTCTAGTCGTGCCCCGTGCAATTGGGGTCACCATTTGTTCGAAAATTTCCGGACTTTTGTAACGTACGTACTACCTACTTTTTTATTTCATTTAAGTCTACGTTTTATTGCAATCACTTCCATTAGAAGTGATAATGAAATCTAAAATGGACGGGCTTTCTCAGTAAATAAATGTATGTGCGTACCTTCGCTTCGTTTCAACCAAAGGTCATCCGCTGCTAGACAAAATCAAGTACCTATTTTGTAAAGAATAAAATAAGTGAATGATCAAAGGTGAAGTGATAGTTAAAGAGCAGGAAGACAGAACATTGGAACGGAGTTCTATTCTCTTATAGTCCACACGGGGTGCAGTTAACGTAGAGGCTAATAACTTTTGTTAACTGTAATCGATCTGACTCATCGGACCATCATCATTATCATTTCAGCCACAAGGTCATCGTTAGTCATTAGATAAAATTAACTTATTTTTGGGTAATTGTGTACTTGTATAATTTCAAAGCAACATAATAGAGGCACTTAGTCGGTTTTACTGACTGACAGTGGCGGATTTACCAATAGGCCAAGTAGGCCAGTGCCTAGGGCGGCAGATTTAGAGGGGCGGCAAATTTAGCTAATTTTTTTTACAGGAAAAAAAATAATAATTATACGTATACACAATCCATATAAATAAATAAACGATTAATAAACGCACTGTAATATATACTCAGGTACATACTTATGTGATCATGAATTTTAAAATATTCCAATAGCGTTTCAATAAAAATAAAATAAAAAACTCGTAACACAGGATCTCCGGAGCCTAGCACGAGTACCATCTCTCCACAACTTCGTGTATATTGTTTTATAGGGTGGCCCAGAAGAAAATTCACTTTTGAAAATTCAAGGAAACGAAAACTGTACATTTTTGTAGAACTTTAGCTATTGCAATTTAAAGGAAGTGCAATTTATTTTAAAATTTACCTTTTATCTTTTATAAATTTTATCGTACATGTGATTCCCTTGACAACATTCGGTCAACATACATCAAAATTTTGGAAAACTTTCGTAAGCGATCCTGCACACGACGCCGCTACCGCGCCTTTGCACTGTTTATACGCGCCGCGTGAACACCGCTGCCGCGCCGCCGCCGCCGCGCCGCGCGCGAAATTATGCTTTGATGGCGCGGTGGCGGCGCGGCGGCGGCGCGGCGGCGGTTTTACTCGGTGCGTATGAACAGTGTAGCGGCCGGCGCGGCGATAGCGCGGCGGCGGCGCGGTGGCGGCGTCGTGTGCAGGAGCCCTTAGAGTTACCTCAAAATTGATTCAGGATGGATGAATGCTGCAGAGTTTTTGGATTATTAGAGTATACTCTGCTCATAAGGTAACCCCACAAAAAGAAGTCTGCTGGAATGAGATTAGCGCTTCTTAGAGGCAGTGAGATTTCACCACTGCTTAATTGGTTTGTTGCGTTGAAAGGATGATTAATTTTTGAGAGCGCTATACTGGTAGGCTGAAAAGCTTTTTGATTTCAAAGCTGCAAGATTCGCAAGGTTATGACCGGAGCACTTGGTTTCATCAAGATGGTGCTACGTGTCACACTTCAAATGAGAGCATTTAGATGGTAAGAGACATGTTCCCACAAAAAAAATATTTCAGGCCGGGGTGACATCTCCTGGCCACCAGGAAGCCTTGATCTCACTCCAGAAAATTATTTTTTGTGGTGTTACATTAAGAATAGAGTATACTTTTATAATCCAACAACCATGCAGCAACTGAAGCTGAGCATTCGGCAAAAAATTGAAAATACTCGTAGGTTTCGAGGTAATTCTAACGAACGCATTTCAAGATTTTGATGTATGTTGATCGAATGTTGTAAGCGTCAAGGAAATCTTCTGGGCGATGTAATTTAATAAAGGTAAATTTAAAAATAAATTGCATTAAATTTTCTTTAAATTGCAATAGTTAAAGTTCTATAAAAATGTACAGTTTTCGTTTCCTTGAATTTTCAAAAGTGAATTTTCGTCTGGGCCACCCTGTTTTACCAAGCCTTGGTCTTTCTGTTTACCTTTAAGTAGTTCTTAGCTAATTATACTGGATATAGCACTTCGCATGGCTCTGTGCACACAGGTGACAAATTGTTCAGGTGAGAGAAGCTTTTCTTGCTTAAAACGGGTTAAAAACTATCTAAGATCTACTTTAAGTCAAGAAAAGCTTAATGCTTTATCTCTTTTGTGCATAGAGTCAGAACTTATAAAAAAAGATTTCATACGACGATATAATTAATGATTTTGCAAATTTAAAATCACGCAAGAAAATGTAAAACTTATTTGATCTCATTGTCTGTCACCAATAACTGGATGTTAACATGTTATATTTCAATGGAAATTGTCTGTATTTGTTTTAAACTGCTATGTGCAATAAAAAATATTTAACAAAAACAATGTTTACTGACCCCACATTATTTTGCCTGTGTTCATATAGTGTAGGTATCTATTTTTAAGTCATGTCTTTCCCCACCTTATGATTAGTACCTACATGCTGCTGTTTTTAGGTCAACATTAAACTCTTCAGTACATAGCGGGTTGCAATAATAATCTAGTAACTGACAGAAATAATATTAAGTTCACAATCATACTAATAACGGGATTAAACTAACGTATTGAATTTCAAAAGTCAGTAGGGGCGGCAAAAATTGAATGGCCTACTAGCGGCAAATTTGTAAATCCGCCACTGCTGACTGACTGACTGACTGACATAGTGATTTATCAACGCACAGCCCAAACCACTGGACGGATCGGGCTGAAAAGAAAGGCATCCGCTAAGAAAGGATTTTACGAAACTCCACCTCTAAGGGGGTAAAACGGGATCCACGCGAACGAAGTCGCGGGTGGCCGCTAGTCTAGAAATATTTGTGTCACAATTTCTAAATTCTAAATGGTAACCCTACGCATGACAGCCGCGTTTGTCCTGATTACGTACATTTCGGCTTCCTTTCTCATAATGTTTCTCTGGCTTGTTTCGTGACGCGTATAACATAATAAAAGCACTTACTCGGTTTTTCCTGTTGCGACAACACGATTTTTACCTGTTGCAAAGAGAAGTAATGTTTAATGTATGTGTGTAATTAGGCATATTTGGTCGTTTATGTAGTTCTCTAAGTAAATTGTAGAGAGAATTTTTTAAATATTCTTTCGGAACGATCATTTAATGGTGACTATGTAATCTACATACAACCTAAAGTTATTTTCAACATGATTCCATAACCTGTTTGTTAATAGAACCGTAGTATAGTAAACAAATTGACTGTCCATTGACCCTATTCCCAAAGAAATACAGACCTTAAGACATAAATTCAGAGTTGAATATAACCAGTGAGAGCCACAGTCATTTATATCAATTTATTTAAATCAACACACGAACTAAACAGTCTACTGGCAAACTTACTAACGAAAGGTCGTCATGTTAATAGAAATATTGATATTTGTAGTCACTTTTTTGGTAGCGTATGTAACATGGAAACAAAAGAAAGTGCACGACTTTTTGCGCGAGAGGGATGTGAAGTTTGTGCCGGGATACCCCCTATTTGGGAACACTTATGGCAGTTTGATGGACAAAAAACATATTGTTGACGAGCTTATTGAGGCGTATAACAAGTTTCCTGAAGAAAGGTAATCATCATCATCATCATTTCAGCCATAAGCCATATAAATGGACGCTGAACATAGGCCTCCCCCAATGATTTCTATAATGATCAGTTGGTAGCAGCCTGCATCCAGTGCGTTCTTGCTACCTTTATGAGGTCGTCGGTCCTATCGGTCGAAGAAAGGTAAGCGTATTGTAAAATAAAAATACTGTAGTAAAACGATACAGTTTCTATCCTGGATCCAAAGTCCGGCGTCCAAATTGTACTCATAGATCCTGCCTATACATACTCGTAAGTTGCAATGAATGAAATATGGGATTAGGATATGTCCCATAGCCAGATATAAGCGAAGACCTCCTCGTTGGGAGAGTACCCAGGTCCTATCCAGTCTCTTTAAAGTAGAAAGGGTCGTGCTCCTACTATGTGAGCGTACTTTACTTAATCTGGTATACAAAACCAGACGTAAAATGTTATTTTCAACATGATCCCACAACCTGTTTGATAATAAATCTGTGTAGTGCAGATAGTAAATAAATAGACTGTCCATTGGATCCATGCCTTTATTCCCAAAGAAATACCAACCTTATCACATTAATTCAGAGTTGAATGTAAACAATGAGAACCAAGCATTTACATCAATTTATTTAAATCAACGCACGAACTAAACAGTTCACTGGGAAACGTACTAACGAAAGGTCGTCATGTTAATAGAAATATTGATATTTGTAGTTACTTTTTTGGTAGTGTATGTAATATGGAAACAAAAGAAGGTGCACGACTTTTTGCGCGAAAGAGATGTGAAGTTTGTTCCCGGATACCCCCTATTTGGGAACACTTATGGCAGTTTGATGGACAAAAGGCACAATGTTGATGAGCTCATTGAGGTGTATAACAAGTTTCCTGAAGAAAGGTAAGCGTAATCTAACAGCACTGCAGTAAAACGATACAGTCTCTATCATGGATGGGTGTCTGCCGTCCAAATTGTAGATCCTGACTACAACGAACAAGATGGGATTAGTCTGGTAGTCCAATTTAAGCGTAGAGTTGAAAGTAGATGTAGGTCAAATCCTTAATTTGTCTCTAGTAACGTAGTTATAGGGTTGTGCTTCTAAAGTAGATACTAAATAACCTGAAATACCTAAACGTAGCCATCTTCGAAAACTTAAAACAATTTTGGTAAAGATCCCCAAAATCTCTTAAAATTGCAGGTATGTCGGCTTCCTCGAAGGATCAAACCCGGTCATAATAATCCGGGACCCAGAGATCATCAAGAACATCACAGTGAAGAACTTCGAACACTTCATGAACCATAAGGAGTTCTTTCCATCCAATGAGGACATCTTCGGGAAGAGCGTGTTTGTTATGAAAGGTAGAATAGATTAGAATATAAAATCTTTATTTAAAAACAAAGAAAAAATATATTTTTATGCCAAAAGGGCTCCCACTCAGCGATAATCGAGACACGTATGAACGCGGGCCAGACACTGGTTTTCATTCTTCTCCTTTTTTATGGCAATTTCTATGTTTTGGAAACCATGGTTTCCCTTCAATGTCACGTGTGCTAGTTCTTATTTGCTAGAACAACGCTCTGATCTCAGGAACTACTGGCCCGATTTGAAAAAATATTTTTGTGTTAGATAGCCCATTTATCGAGGATTCACCCTTCAGCCAATAGGGGTGGAGCAGTAAAGTAAAATGTTGCAAAAACGGGAAATATTGTTCAAACTATTTTCACGCACGAAGTCGCAGGCACAGCTAGGTTATTGATAAGATAAAATGTATTGTCTTAACGCATTGAAGGGTGACCTTGACTCCACTTGAGGACCCTCCTCAATTGGGCAGATCTGATTGGCTGTTCCCCAAGGTCACCGCGAAGTGTAAATTCGGGACCATCCTGGGCCAGAGTCAATTGGTCTATTACTGAGGTCATGAAGCTAGAGAATTGCCTATAGGACAAGTAAATAAAACTATATTCTAAATCTCCACTAACAATAGAGAAGTCAGAAAATGCTCTTAAAATAATAACTATAATAATGCATGGTAGTTGGCATGAAGGAATGACAGTTATAGTGCGACAAGGATATTTGTATGTAGGATGATTTAAAATGTCACCAGGGTCACTATCGAAAGATGGACTGACTATTTTAGGTATTGATGTAATTATACGAATAGTGTCTGCTGGTCCATTTATGGTACTTTTTAACTATTTTAACCAAATAAAACTTCCGTGACCATTATTTATTATCCTAATGCGCAATTAAAATAATTATAACAGAATTCAAGTTCACAAGCTGATAGTGTCAATGGCTTGTTATCAGCTGTTGTTGATAGTATTTGTTATTGTTATTAATAATCGTGTTAATTGACAATTAAATCCGTATTGTTTGTTTCGATTTGCATCTGTTTTGAATTGAAATGACGAAGTGAAAACATTTATTTTTCTACGAAAAGAGAGACTCTTGTGACAAACACTTTAACTTCGGTGTTTACAAACATTTTGATATTACAAAGGCAACCGGTTCCAAGGTTATCGGATATTGGGCAACTAAAATAATTTTGATGAGTAGTACCTAATTAGAATTTAGTCAAGTATTTTGGTTTTTTACACAAACATATCCGGAAAACCATCATCAAAAATAATGACTGTAAAACAAAAACTCCAACTAAGCTATGTCATGCAATTTTTGTATGTGTTTGGTTTATCTGCAATAAACAAATCTATCATTGTTGCATCGCTATACCTATTGTTCCTTGTTCCCAAGTGTGCATGAGTATAAATTGATTAGTAATAAAGTCAAAATTTCTTTATTTGTATTGACTGATAAATAAAATAGTACTCACAAATCGTCAAATATTTTGCTCTTAAGGAGCCTCTACATGTCTCATAATCTTTTTACCCTACCAGCGCTTCGAGACCAACATTTGGCAAGTGCTGAGAAGAAGCGCCGCAACAAACATACGCTACCTTGTTCTCAGCATATTATTTAAACTTGTCTCGAAGCGCTGGAAGGACTTAAAAGATAAGAAGACATCATTGTAACGAAAGGAAAGGATGCGCGATGCCAAAAGCAAGGGCGTCCGCGGACGACCATGCTTCTTGACATGCCCTTACGAGCATGGAAATATGAATTGCCAAATCTGGGTATAGTCTGATTATATGACTTTGATTTCATTTCATTCAACAGGCGAAGTATGGCGCGACATGAGGGCCACCTTGAGCCCGGCCTTCACGGGGTCCAAGATGAGACTGATGGTGCCCGCCATGATAAAAGTCAGCAATAACGTTGTGAATTACTTGAAAGGTACTTTAAAACTGTCAAAATTTTAAAACTATGTTATCTTTTTTTTTTCTTTTTTTTAATGGCAACCAAACCTCTCTGGGATGTTTATTTCTGCCAATGTCAAGTGAAAATTGACATAGTTATCAATAGAACGTGGGTGTTTCAGTTCTATTGATTTTTCATGGATTCCGTGGAGTTAAGTATGCCCGTAAGCAGGTTTCAAGACGCCACCGGGTCCAAAGCGGGTTGTTCATAATGTTCATACGACAACCCACTCGACACTCGATGCGCGCTCAAATTCGAAGTATTTCAATGTTTTTTATAATTTATCACTTCACTGCACTTTAGAACACCAAATTTGTACACTAAAGTCCATTAAATAATAAATTTAAACCATTAAAACAGATCGACCGTGCTTCCCGTTCAACTACCCTCCACGGAATCAACTATGTTATCTTAAGAACTGTCTTGCTTTTCTTGACCCATAAAATTAACTTTCACCGCCACTTTGATTCTCCAATCTCGATTACAAAAAAATATTTTCGATTGATTTATAGACGACAGACCAAAGGTGACTGAGTTTCTTCCGCCATTTCTTCTCAGCACCAGCCCATACGTTGTCCCAAAGTAGTGGAGTAGTGGTAGGGCAAGCTTTATGGAACGTTAAAGCGCCCTGGGAAGGACCTAAGTACTGAATAAAGGATTCAAACAGGTCCAAAACCTTCACCGGTTGATATTTATCGAGTTTTTCAACCAAATGACATCCACTGCTGGACACTCTTTCGAGTAGTCAAACGTTATACATGCTGGCTACAGAGGAATCACAGTGATAGAAACAACAAATGACAATTGGGCATAATCCCAAAGGCATAGCTTACTGACTTTGTGCATCATATTTAAATAAAATATCTTTTTCAGAAACCGAAGGCGAAATCGTAGACGTTGACGACCTGATGCGTCGCTACGCCAATGACGTCATAGCTGCAGCTGGGTACGGTCTGGAAGTGAACTCGTTCGTAGACAAAACCAACGAGTTCTACAACATCGGACAGACCCTCTTCCAATTCGACTTAAAACAGAAATTGATATTGTTCCTGTTTATGCATTGCCCTTCTTTGACCGAGGTAACTATGAAATTTTTTCGCTTCTGTCACTTAGACATCATATTATTATTAATATCTTTTCATAAAGTTTCTAAACCTTTGTTTTATTTCCTGTCATCCGCATTGCACAGGAGGGAAGTCGAAACTTCGAACTCATTCTGTATTCTTCTGAATCGTCCGATGATAGTTTAACTTTCCCCCTGGACAAACTTGACCTTCACTGGATAGATTTTTATTGGCGGTCAAGCACAACACTACACAGGAGTGGCAGCGGTGGGAACGAGAGGTGGGAATAGTCCCGTTCTGTCACTTAGTCCGCGTAAATTAATATCAAGTCTTCTTCTTGGTGTTCACTTGCAAAGCATATAGGATCTTCGCGTGATAAGATCTAATATAATGATTTTGGCAATGAAACGATTAACAAGTGGCTACATCATTCTAAAATGGCTATCACGAAAAGAATCGACAGGTCGAATACATAAGAGCTACTTTTAAACGACATAAAATCGTCACTACAGCATAATAAAAATGCGACTTAAATCTGCTAGTAGACTTTTCAGTCTGATGATGATAACTTAGCTAGATTAGATCTCTAAACTTAAGAAAAGACAGAAATGACCATAATAAAATTTAGAAGACCAGCTTGACACGCCATACTGCCGTTACCAAAGAGGATCAACATCATTTAAAAAGTTATTTTTTGTTCTCAGAAACTAAACATGACGCTGTTTCCACCTAAAACGGTGAATTTCTTCAGACACATCGTAACAAAAACCATGGAGGACAGGGAAAAGAATAAAATTGAAAGGCCGGACATGATACAGTTGCTAATGGAAGCTAATAAAGGTTTGAAAATAACATCTTTTTAAAATTAGCAAAATCTAAAATCAACGTAGGGTCATTTCGCCTGTTCGCGTCCATTTAGTGCAGTTGGCAAGTTTGACGGCGATAATAAAAATGCCCCAGCACTCATTTCTATGACAAATTTGTGTAATGTATTCCTTATATATTCTATTTTAAGATTACCTTTCAGTTGTATTAGAAACATCTTGCGTTTTCTTTTTAAATAGATAAACTTCAGAATTAGGCGTTATACCCAGTTTGCGTCCACAAAATCCAAATTGCGTCCACCCGTGGACCATTTAGCGTCCAGCAGCTTCGAAAAGGAATATAGGGGTGATATTTTTAAGAATTATAAAAGAAATATTGTATTTGAACAATTTATTTATTTAACAATAAACTTAATTATTAAAAATCAACATTATCGTCATTTAAAACTCACTTTAAAAAATAAAAATAATTCTTCTCAACATTGGTTTAAGTAAAAAAATATTTATTTCTGGCCAAACATTTTTCAAACAATTTTTGACCTGGACGATCATCTTTGAAATTATTTTTAAACTCTCCGTCTCGAATTATTTTTTGAACAGTATCCAACAATTCTTGCTTTTTACTGGAAATCCACATTTAGAAATGTTAAGAAGCAATTCAACTACTTTTGTATTATTGTTCCATTTTCTTCCCTAAACTTTGAATTTTTGACGAATTTCAATATGTAATTACTACATGACGTGACATATCATTGGAAAGAAGAGAAGCTAGAGATGTTTTTAAGATCATTGGCAATCCACTATCACCTTTAATTTTTTTTAAATCGAATTCCAAGTTGAAATTTTTATCGTGGTTTGTACCTTTGTTAAACTTTCGCGGCTCGTAACTAGCTATTCAATCATTATCTGGATCTAAAATTGAATTTATTTGACTAAAGACATATTCGATATTAATATCAAATAACAAAAGCGGTTAAAAACAAGCGAGAAAAAAAATTTTGCCAGTTTTTAGGTAAAATTTTGGAAAAAATTAAACAAAAACAAAAATATCAATTAAAATAAAAGTAGTTCACTTAGGGTCAGATGGGCGAACTTGTATTCTTAAAATGACCTTACCTATACACATTAATATTAAACAGTATGTTTTAATTTTTTTTTATAAGCAAGTATTTAACGAAAGCAGTGGACGCAATTTGGTTTATTATTATAGAGGATAGGTATAGTTTGCGTCCATTGTGGACGCAAAGTGGAAGTTTTGTAAAATCGGTGTAGTAATTCGCGTCCACCTTATTTTATTCGTTAAATATAAAAAACATTACCAAATTCATAATAAACATTATACCTTTTTTCATCATTAAACTGTAGAAATAGCTATCTATCCTAAAATTCACATAAAACAATATAAAACTTACCATCAAACACGCCGCTGCACACTAATTTTTATCTAAACATGCAGCGCGTGTGAGCTTCCTTGTTGAACAGCCGAGACTAACTATTTTTCTAAACAGGAATGGTTGGACGCACATGACTTTTGTCTATGTGTGCGTGCCTCTTATACATTGACGTATTAGCGGTAATGACTTTTCGTTTGATTGGTGTGTTAGTTGACTTGTTTTCGAGGATTTTTAAAAGGAGATCGGCAAAATGGACGCGAATTGGGCGATGGACGCGAACAGGCGAAATGACCCTATATCCATCCATATGGGGATTCCTAATAAAACGCTTACTATCCGTAGTAAAGATAAAGTTTTTCTTTCTGCATAGATAAATTATTAATGATGATGATGATGATGATGAAATAAATTATTTGCTTTAATTATGTGATTGGCTTTCACTATTTTCTTATGATTGGTGCAGACTCAATAACACTGAAACTGATGTAGTAGTTCAAATGAGGGTCGAAATAGTACCGTACCACATCAATATTATGAACATTAAACATTAGTTATTGATAAAATTATAATCTTTTTAGGAACTTTAAAACCAACACAAACCCATGAAGAAAATGATGTTGGGTTCGCAGCAGTGGAAGAAGTTCTGAAAACCGAAGGCGATGTGAGAAGTAAGTAATTTAGGATTTACTATCAATCGGACACTTATAGAGATGAATTATGGTTCATATACAGTGTGAGTCACGTTAAAGTGTACACATGAAAATAGATGAAACTAGACCTATTTTTATCGACAAAAAAGAGGTCAAAAAATTTTTGAGATTTTTTTTTAATTTTTTATAGAATTTTTTCTTCCAATTACTTTATTCTAAAGAAAACGTAATAACTTTTAAACTAAGCGGTATATCCTGATAAAATAAAAACAGTAATAATGCTAAATAACAGGCGATACTAAAAAAATACATAAAATACACAAAAAATGCCAACAAATAATAAAAAATAATATTTTTTGAAAAAAATCTGCTTTTAAATTCGTGTTTTTTTGATTATTTGATAAATTTCTCCAAAAAATGCCCCTATAACCGGTGGTTTTTATTACTTTGTATTATTCTCTATCATATTATCTTTGTAAAACCAAAAATCGCATGTCTCTATCCGTATCACAACATTTGCTATGATCCCAATGGTGTCGGCCGAAGAACGCGGGTTCGATCCCCGCCGTGCCGCTGGACTATTTTGGTGAAGCCAATCGTAACATAGGCATATTTAGCATACCACGAAGGTTTTCTTCTTTTTTTTGTTTTAATAAAGCCGACTATAACCCTACTGGTGTCGGACTGCCGATTCCGGACTTGCCGATGATCTTAAGTTTGAATCCCGTCACCGCATAGGTAACAAATTTAACATAGCTCGATGTTAAAGGGACTATTATCAATTTGTGCAATACAAATTACTAATATTATTTACTTATTTAATTTTCTAGAATGGTCCCTGGACGACTTAGTTGGCCAAGTGTTCATATTCTTCACTGCGGGCTTCGAGACCTCGGCTTCGACCCTCGTCATGTGCATCCACGAACTGGCTCTGAACCCGAAGGCTCAGGACAAACTGCACGAAGAGGTGCTACAGTTTTCGCAGACGAAGAAGCTGACTTACGAGAACATACCAGCTATGAAGTATTTGGATTGCGTTTTGAACGGTACGTAATGTACGAAGAGCTGGTGCTTACAAATGTACCAAAGTTTTGAGTGAGAGAGTAGGAGAGAAAGAATAAAGGACGAAGAACACTTATCAACCCGGAAACGGATCGTAACCATATCAACTCGAGGCGGTCAGAATTCTTTCTATGAAACTCCGTACTGAAACGCACACTTTTACATAGAATAGTTTTAATAATAATAATTAGAATAGTTTTACACGTTGATAACAAGTAAAACTATTCTAACAAGAATAATAAGTAAGAGTTTGAGTAAAAGTAGAATAATACCTAAGTCATTGGTACTCAAACTTATTAGAGACGCGCCCCCTTTCGACCATTCAAAAAATTCCGCGCCCTCCTCCAGTCAAGATTATTTATTGGTCATATCGAGCAGTCTGGAATGCATTCTTTCAGCGGTCGCAGGTTTTTATACTTAAGTACACAGATGGCCCGCGCCCCCCTTTAAAGGTCTTGCCGCCCCCCTGGGGGGCGCACCCCCCACTTTGGGAACCAATGACCTAAGTAATAATTTAACGAGATATTTCCTGTATTTTTCAGAAACATTAAGAAAATGGAGTGCTGCAATCTTTATGGACAGAACATGCGTGAAGCATTACGAGCTGCCACCACCCAGGGAAGGAGGGAAGCCATACCTTGTAAGTATTGCACTACAGCGCCACTAACTTCTCTATACGTTTAAGTGGCTATGAGCAGAATAAAAAGGTACCCAAATGTAGTAGATCAGTCTCAGCGCCAAACGCTGTTGTATGTAATCTTAGTACATTCCTGGCACTTTACTTTTTACTAAAATAATAATTATGAAATTTTATATCTTATTTTGAAGAGCTCCATGAAAATACATACATACATAGCCTGTCAAAATCATAACCCTCCTTTTGCTTTGTCGTAGTCGGGTAAAAATGAGTGCATCACCAGTTTGAAACCGGTTTGAAATGGTCGCGTCATGTGTGGTCTCAACGGAATCTATGGCAGAAAGTTAGATGCAACTCAAAAGTAACTAGAAGTTGCAGTTTCGTTGCAATTCCGTTTCACCGTGTGTTCTGGGCCTAAAGGAAAAAAAACACATGTAGTGACAAAACTGTGCCCATTCTAATTATTTACAATTCTGACGTTTTTACGGATTTCCAGTTGAAACCAGGTGACGTGGTGTACAACATGGTGAACGCGATCCACATGGACCCGAAGTACTTCCCTGAGCCCGAGGCTTTCATCCCGGAGCGGTTCTCTGACGAGAACAAACACAACATTGAGCCCTTCACCTTTATGCCTTTTGGCATGGGACCGAGAGCCTGCATTGGTAGGTGCTTTCTTCTTCGTCGCATACTTTTGATAGAGACGTCGTGGTCACCTGCAGGGCTAAGATGCGCGCCGTGATAAACTGCTATCGCGGCGTTATATCGATTTTGACGTCACTATATCGTTTTATCTACCGGCGCTAACATGGCACCCCGAAAATTATCATGTCATCTGTCAAAATGTGATAGTGATAGATTTGTTTTTTTTTTTTGTGATAAACCTGGCAAACCCTAACATGAAGCGCTAACTATATCATATTTTGACATTGGGATAGGATAGGATGTGGTGTTTTTATCGTCCTCGATCCTTGCCCACGATAGGAAGACGATAGGAGATAAACTTTTTTGCAAGCTACTTTAACTCTATTTATTTATCATTTATAATGGTAAATGACATTTTACGACTAATTTGAGGCTAGTAAAATTCAAAGAAAGGAATCTAGCACCTTTGTGATACTTTTACTTCTAGGTGGAGATTGAGTTCTAGTTCAAGAGTTTATCAGTGTGAGGCGAATCTTGCGACAGTTTATAATCGCTAGCTGCAAAATCTTAGTGCTCCCACAGTCCCACCCACATATTAATTATTACATTACCTACCTTGTAAAATAACCATTACTTACCTACTTAGGTAGGCAGTCAACAGTAGGTAGGGCAAGTGACCCGGTTGTGGCCACCGACCCCTTTGTGGCCATTTAGAACTTCAAATCGTTATAACTAAGGCAAAGACTAATATATTACTCTATGGTTTACGGGAATAAAAATATCTAATATCAGCAACACTGATAGCGTTAACAGCTTTGATGTGTCAAGCTTCACTTCAATCCAACAAGTCATTATTTTTTGAGAAGCGTTAATTGTTTTAAGTCTTAGCAAAAAGGCTAAGGCGAGCGGGCGAGTAAACAATCATTATTTTCTAAATCCTTCTTATTTTTTTAAATGTTTATGTTAATCCTTAATAAAGAATACACTGTCTAAGTGGTACTAATGATATTTTATCGCTATTTGTTTATTAAGTGGGTTTATGAGAGGTGGCCACTAATGGAGCCAGAATGAATGAATTTTCCCATCTTTGGCCACATGACTGGCCAAAAGTGGTGCACGAAGAACCCCACTTTTGGCCATTTAGTTTTTATCGTGTTTTTTTCAATTTAATTACTTAGCTATTTTGATATAAGTAATCGATTCATTTTCAGAGTTACGATTATAATGCCTCCATCGAAACCAAATACTAAAAAAATTGGTGTTGTGAAAAGAAAATTGTTCCAGTAGGTACTCACCACATAAACCTATACTATAGGTTAATATTGATCTCCTTAATTGTAATTTCAATTCAAGCTGAGATATTATATTTCATACTAGCGGCCGCCCACGACTTCGTACGCGTGGATCCCGTTTTACCCCCTTCATCTATCTTACGCGGTTTAGATTTTTTCGTACAAATATTTTTTCCCGCTAACTCCCGTTCCCGTGGGAATTTTGCAATATCCTGTTGTAACTAAGCTTTAAGTTTACTAAGGTACCTGCATGCAAAATTTTAAGCGTCTAACGTAAGCGGTTTAGATTTTTCATACAAAAGGATTTTCCCGCGAAATCCCGTTCCCGTGGGAATTTCGGGAATTCCTTATAACTAAGCTTTAAGTTTACTAAGGTAGTACCTACATACCAAGTTTCAAGCGTCTAACTTAAGCAGTTTAGATTTTTCATACAAAAGGATTTTCCCGCTAATTCCCGTTCCCGTGGGAATTTCGGGAATTACTTGTTGTAACTAAGCTTTAAGTTTACTAAGGTACCTACATGCCAAATTTCAAGCGTCTAACTTAAGCGGTTTAGATTTTTCATACAAAAGGATTTTCCCGCTAATTCCTGTTCCCGTGGGAATTCCTAAGTATACTATAACCTGCCCAGGAGTATGAAAAATAATTGTACCAAGTTTCGTTAAAATCCGTCGAGTAGTTTTTGTTTTTATTTGATGAATTTTGATGGCCAGAACTGGCACATGACTGTGGCCAGAAATGGGGTAAAGCTGGCCAAAAATGGCACAAATTCCCATTTCTTTTTCTTTTCTACAGGATTATTTTTCCATTGAATCATTATGAAAAAAAATATATTCTTAGGCTTTATCTAAATATATTTAATCACTTTTTACAAGAAATAAGTCCGTGATAACAAAAACTGTAAAATGATATAGCCTCAAAGTCTAAAAAATTCTTAAAATGGCCAAAACCGGGTCACCTGCCCTACATCAGACAATACATATTAAGTTGCAAATGTCGTGAGATACCCCACAGTGTTTAGCTTGATTTAACCCTTTTCTTGGCATTGTGCATTTAAAGATACGTTGACCGAAACAAAAATATAGGGGAAAAACCAAAAACTATTTTCAAATGTTTTTTTAATATAACGTTAGCCCAAATACTACAGATTGTGTTACACAGTATAGAATCGCTACAGGCTGCACAGATTTAACAGTAATATGAAAAATGTCAGACCGTTGACAGGCGTCTACGCACCGGCTGATAATTTTTATTATTTTCGATGTTTTTTTTTAAAGAATATTGGTGATTATTTGTAGTAATATGGATAGTAAATAAATGTTTCTTGATGATAGTGCTGTTTTTTCATCCCAAAACTTGTATAATTATTCTTCTACGATGCGGATTGTCCGAATGTATCTCTAAATGCACATTGTCAGATACGTAATAATTTACTTTCAATTTTGAATGTATCTTTAAAGAGACATTGCCAGGTTCTCGTTGACTTTATTTTATGTTTTTTTTTATAGATTCTATTGCATAAAAAAGGGATTAAAGTTATTAGTTAGTAATATTAAAAGCTGTAAATTATACTGATGTGAGTTTTAATTCATTTACTAAAGAATCGTTGTTTTTTGGACAACTTAGTGCTGCAGCAACAAAATCAGGCGCCCAAAATGCTGCTTCTGGTTTCAAAATCTGGAATCAGGTCGAAAGTCAGTAGCGGTGACACTTCAGCTGATGAATTAGAAGCCGCATTTAGCCTCCTGATTCTCTTGGGTGGTGATCTTCCTACTCCAAACAACCCAGATCACCCCAAAAAGCGAGCAGCCTGTCCAGGCTGCTGCATGCTTCTGGTTATAAAACTGGTGATTGAATTATTTCAGCCAGTTCGACTGCTGCATAGTTTCCCAGAGAGTTCCAGAGATCCATTTCCGCTATCTTGCGTTTCCACTGTAAGTTAGGTATCAAATTATCTTCAATCGAAGACGTGAACACAGTTCGTTACCAGTTGGCGTCAATACCCCTCGTATTTTTTTATCAATCTTGCAGGATTTCCATGTGTCCTATCTGCATTTGCTTCTCCTGGATGATAAGAGGGGTCTGAGGTTCAGGAGGAACTCCAACGACGCTGATGGAGTGGTTCTCATACATCCAAATGCAGCTATACTTGCAAGGCGTTACAAACTTTGAAGTGGTTTTTTTACTTTGTTTTAAGTTTTTTGTGAAAGATACTTATTTTTTATTTCTCAATTAGGGAATAGCTTAAGGTTTTGTAGTAATTTTCATTTAAATAACTAATTTCTACTAAAAAATAAACCATGTTTTAATTTACTACAAAGCTGGCAATGTGCACTTAAAGATACATACTATATTTCCAAAACTACATACCTAAGATTTTTTTTCGTATTTTTTACATGATCTTTACTGGTCCTAAATCCAATATTTATAGTTTAAATCACAAACATTAACCAAAACCGTCTTTGCCAAGTATAGGGTTAAGTACCTACTGTCATCTGTACATAATCTTGTAAAATTATTGAAAATGGGGCGGAATGTGGTGTCCGAGCTTCTTGTGTCTACAAGGTCATTGTCAGAAATTAGCATTGGGTGGGATGTGTAATCAAACTTGCTATAATAACAATGAGAATAAATGAATTTTACTAATTTTATAACTTGATGGTGATACCATACATACATTCCACATTACTATCAATCTAATTCCTCCATGTGGTCTTTTTTAAGGGCTTTAATGTGACAGGATGATAATCTTGTACAATTTATTCCATTATAATAAATTCATCATCATATCAGCCATAGGACGTCCACTGCTGAACTTAGGCCTCCCCCAATGCTTTCCATGTTGCCCGATGGGGCAGCAAGGTTCTGGGGTGGAGGCCGGGTACCGGAATACGCAGCGTGGGACGTCCACCCACAAGGTGGACCGACGACATCATAATGGTAGCAGAAAGGCGCTGGACGCAGGCAATAAATTCATTATTGCAGTGTAATTTCAAAATAATTCAACCATTATTTACAAAATCTTTATTTGGAAAACTTTTGTTTTACAATAGCTATTTATAATTTCAAATACAAACAGAATTCCATGAATTGGTTAGCCTAGCCAGTACCCTTGAAGTTTTTCTTGCTGATTGTTATTGTAAATTTTCATGATAGTGAGCGAGACTTGATTATGTCTGCTTTAGAATGAAATAATCACTCATAATCCCACACTTCTTCATCCACTGTCTGAAAAAAGAAAGAATATTATTTAAACACAATTACAAATATTACAATTACATAAACAGTTCATAAATAGAAACATTTACTTAATCCTATTTGTATTTTAAGTTTACATACAAAATGTTGATCACAGTATTATTACACGGTGAAAGAACTATGTGAAATAAATATAGGAAAGAAGGTGAAAGCTTATTTGTAGGAATAAAGATATTTTTCCTTTTCTCCGGTGCTGTTACTTATGAAAATCAAGATGTGCGGAGTATAGCTAATATTTTAGACTTTAGGTAGGTACTTACTTTGCTACTTATGAGTGTAACTTTATTTCTCAAATCTCAATAAACTTTCTGACTGCTTCATGTAAGTTGAATAATTACTGTAAACCTCGCATTATGGGGTAGGTAGTGGAGTTCGGTTATTCTGTTAATTTTGAAGACTTAGTTTATTCTTTCTTACTATGGGTATGATTAGGAATTCTTCATTGTATTTCTTTAACTTGGTTATCTCTTCGTTTGATATTTTCCGTACTTTAGAAATATTAAAATTATGACTGGAAACTTAAAAATACAATTTTAAAAACACAAACAAATATAATCAAGCAGTCAAGTAATGTCAACAAAATTGACATAACTTTTTTTTAATGACGTTCTCACTGCTTTAAGATATGTGTTTTAGCCGAATTAGTAGCAGAAATGAACGAGATTGAACGAATGAGCTAAAATATTTCAAGGTTGGCCAACATAATAACGCAATTTTTTCTTAATATGGCAACAATTGGGTTATCACGCGATAGCGGTCGATAGACTTTTCTATCGATGGTCCCATGTTAGGGAAAATGATAAAATTATCTACGTGATCGAAAATTGTCTTATCATATCATGTCATTGTCGATGCGCGCATCTTAGGCCTACTGGTTTGGTGACAAGCCTCACAAAAAATATATTTTCTTAAAGCTTACATAAACCTTTGTTTTGGTACCTGTCATCCGCTTTACACTGGAGGGAAGTTGAACCTTAACTTCGAACTCCTCCTATGTTCTCCTGATTAATTTCGTTGCGGGTCCAATGACAGTTTAACTTTCCCCGGGGACAAACTTGACCTTCACTGGTTGGGATATTATTGGCGGTCTAGCTGTAGATCCTAGCTATACAGGAGTGCAGCAGCGGGAACAAGAGGTGGTAATAGTCCCCGTAAGCCTTGCAACACAATTTGAATTAAGATTGAATTATGATGGCGCTGCCATCATGTCAACATCGAGCTCCGTATTATTCTTTAATTTAAACGTAGTAAAAGTATATAAATTGATCCGTTCTAGCTGTTATCGCACAGTGTTATAAGGTAAACGGCTACTAGTTCGTGATAGTACGTAAGTTCGTAAGTTTTTTTTCTAGCTCAAATAATAAGCAAATGGAATATTATTTATAAAAATTCTTCATTACTACAAAAACTCTATTATTTAAGCTATCTAAAAAACCAAGTACCAACATTGTGGCGCCAAAAATGAGAGAAATACGAAGCTTCAAACTCTCAGAGAGCCAAAAACAGCCGTGTGGCGTGCAAAGGTTGCTCTCACCGTAAGGTTAGCGCTCCAACTTCTTAAGCTTATAAAAAGGCGAAGGAACGTCCATTTAAATAAAACTTGTAATAGTGGTTTCATGTGTTCCTTGACAATTGATTTGGCTTAGAAAAAAGTTATATGAAAACGTAGAATTCCTTTAAAATTGCTATTAATTGACTCACGAAATAGCGTACATATTATTTTTCGGGTGTCCCCTATTTCGTGACACTACCGATTCAAGGATATTATGGATAACATTTTGATGCTTGGTTTTTAAATAATTATTTATGATAATTTAAATGTAAGTTATGAAACAAATAATGCATTTATTTAAGTTTCTCATGACCTAAATTCGGTATATGTTTCGTTCACTAGAATTTATATGACACGAGTTTGAAGTTCACATATATGACCAATTTTAAGATAAATTAGCATAAGTAGTACCAGCATAATTTTGGTTTTATTTCGATTTGTTTTATTTATCTTTGTTTATTTGTATTGTATATGGGATAGATAATAGTTAATTGACACATTTTGATAATAATCCATTAATTTTACTTGGGGAATTTGGAATAATCAGTATCACGAAACAAGGAACCGTATTATTGTTACTTTTTTCCAAGTTCGTGATATATAAATGTATGGTGTTAGGTACTTTTATGACACATACCATCAAATAAATCGACATATTTTTTAGTTTTTAATACTTACCTACCTAAGAAATTAATTACTTACTTTTTATTATGAGTCATTGGCGTATCTGGGATTATTTTCAGGGGGGGGGGCTACCCTCACTTGAAACAGCTCCAGGGGTGGGATTATGGGGAGAAGGGTGGGGGGGGGGGGTTACAAATCAAAATTTTATGTGTACGAAGGCGGGGGGGGGGGGGGGTTAAGTCCCCCCCACATTTCTAATGGTTATATAAATATTTTCACATATCGCTAGAAATATTTTATGCGTACGAAGGGGGGGGGGGGGGGGTAAGTTACCCCCCCCCTCTACATTTCTAATGGTTATATAAATATTTCCACATATTGTTAGAAATAACAAATAAAAATTGTATTATACTAGACTCACATTATTTCTTATGAATATTTTAGGTAAGTAATATCGACAATTTCACATCATTATTTTATTCTAAATTTTTATTATCGTTTTTAAATTTATTAAACCCTTAATCATTATTAAAATATCCTAACTGGATGCATAAAACCTTATACCGAAATAGGGGACATGAGTTCACGAACTTAGAAACAGAGCAAAATTTTGTCACGAAACAGGATCCAAACTAGAGGTCCGCAGAACAATTAATATAAAAAAAAGTTCAAACTATATAACTATAAATTATGTATTAACTTACTGTCAAAAGACCAAAGTTTAGCATACAAAAGCTTTCATACTGATATCATGATTGGTTATTTCTAAATAAAATGTTAAAGTCGTAAGAGCCTTAATATACCGAAGTAGGGGGCACTTACCTTATGTGAACTAGAAGTGACAGTGTTATCTCGACGAAAAAACAAATTTTAGTAACTATAAACTGAAAAACAAAGTGCAAAAATTTTGGTGTAACTAAGTGCAGATAAAAAACCTTAAAACTTCAAATAATACAACAGACATAAAAGTGCTAGTGAAATAAGTGTAAAAATAAAGCAAACCCAAGTGAAATACTTAATATAAACACTAAAATAACTGTTTACCGTTATAAAATTTGTGCCTACCTCCAAACCTTGTTAAAATTTAACGGCAAAAGACAGTCTCAGTGTAAACAAACACCTAACTAAAGATTCGCCATCATGCGTTAAGCTCTGTTGGCGCGTTGGTCTGCGCAGCGGTTTTTACTACTGTAGCTCCGAGAAACCACGGTTCGAATCCAAGATCCGACGATTATTTTTTCTTTAAAAACAAGAAAAAGCAAAATGTCTACCACGGAGATAAAATGTTCCGGCTGTCCAAATCTTATATTAAAATAAATAGAGAATATACAACAAGATACCTGCAGGGCTAAGATGCGCGCCGTGATAAACTGCTATCGCGGCGTTATATCGATTTTGACGTCACTATATCGTTTTATCTACCGGCGCTAACATGGCACCCCGAAAATTATCATGTCATCTGTCAAAATGTGATAGTGATAGATTTGTGTTTTTTTTTTGTGATAAACCTGGCAAGCCCTAACATGAAGCGCTAACTATATCATATTTTGACATCACGATAGGATAGGATGTGGTGTTTTTATCGTCCTCGATCCTTGCCCACGATAGCAAGACGATAGGAGATTAACTTTTTTGCAAGCTACTTTAACTCTATTTATTTATCATTTATAATGGTAAATGACATTTTACGACTAATTTGAGGCTAGTAAAATTCAAAGAAAGGAATCTAGCACCTTTGTGATACTTTTACTTCTAGGTGGAGATTGAGTTCTAGTTCAAGAGTTTATCAGTGTGAGGCGAATCTTGAGACAGTTTATAATCGCTAGCTGCAAAATCTTAGTGCTCCCACAGTCCCACCCACATATTAATTATTACATTACCTACCTTGTAAAATAACCATTACTTACCTACTTAGGTAGGCAGTCAACAGTACATCAGACAATACATATTAAGTTGCAAATGTCGTGAGATACCCCACAGTGTTTAGCTTGATTTAAGTACCTACTGTAATCTGTACATAATCTTGTAAAATTATTGAAAATGGGGCGGAATGTGGTGACCGAGCTTTTTGTGTCTACATCAAACAGTGGCAAGGTCATTGTCAGAAATTAGCATTGGGTGGGATGTGTAATCAAACTTGCTATAATAACAATGAGAATAAATGAATTTTATTAATTTTATAACTTGATGGTGATACCATACATACATTCCACATTACTATCAATCTAATTCCTCCATGTGGTCTTTTTTAAGGGCTTTAATGTGACAGGATGATAATTTTGTACAATTTATTCCATTATAATAAATTCATCATCATCTCAGCCATAGGACGTCCACTGCTGAACTTAGGCCTCCCCCAATGCTTTCCATGTTGCCCGATGGGGCAGCAAGGTTCTGGGGTGGAGGCCGGGTACCGGAATACGCAGCGTGGGACGTCCACCCACAAGGTGGACCGACGACATCATAATGGTAGCAGAAAGGCGCTGGACGCAGGCAATAAATTCATTATTGCAGTGTAATTTCAAAATAATTCAACCATTATTTACAAAATCTTTATTTGGAAAACTTTTGTTTTACAATAGCTATTTATAATTTCAAATACAAACAGAATTCCATGAATTGGATAGCCTAGCCAGTACCCTTGAAGTTTTTCTTGCTGATTGTTATTGTAAATTTTCATGATAGTGAGCAAGACTTGATTATGTCTGCTTTAGAATGAAATAATCACTCATAATCCCACACTTCTTCATCCACTGTCTGAAAAAAGAAAGAATATTATTTAAACACAATTATAAATATTACAATTACATAAACAGTTCATAAATAGAAACTTTACTTAATCCTATTTGTATTTTAAGTTTACATACAAAATATTGATCACAGTATTATTACACGGTGAAAGAACTATGTGAAATAAATATAGGAAAGAAGGTGAAAGCTTATTTGTAGGAATAAAGATATTTTTCCTTTTCTCCGGTGCTGTTACTTATGAAAATCAAGATCTGCGGAGTATAGCTAATATTTTAGACTTTAGGTACTTACTTTGCTACTTATGAGTGTATGTTATTTCTCAAATCTCAATAAACTTTCTGACTGCTTCATGTAAGTTGAATAATTACTGTAAACCTCGCATTATGGGGTAGGTAGTGGAGTTCGGTTATTCTGTTAATTTTGAAGACTTCATTCTTTAATACTATCGGTATGATTAGGAATTCTTCATTGTTTTTCTTTAACTTGGTTATCTCTTCGTTTGATATTTTCCGTACTTTAGAAATATTAAAAATAAGACTGGAAACATAAAAATACAATTTTAAAAACACAAACAAATACAATCAAGCAGTCATGTAATGTCAACAAAATTAACATAACTTTTTTTTAATGACGTTCTCACTGCTTTAAGATATGTGTTTTTAGCCGAATTAGTAGCAGAAATGAACGAGATTGAACGAATGAGCTAAAATATTTCAAGGTTGGCCAACATAATAACGCAATTTTTTCTTAATATGGCAACAATTCGGTTATCACGCGATAGCGGTCGATAGACTTTTCTATCGATGGTCCCATGTTAGGGAAAATGATAAAATTATCTACGTGATCGAAAATTGTCTTATCATATCATGTCATTGTCGATGCGCGCATCTTAGGCCTACTGTTAACATTTCTGACTTACCTATAAATCTATTTAAAAACAGATTGAAAAATTGGCTAGCAGAGAAATGCTTTTATTCTGTTACGGAATTTTTAAATTATAAATGAAATGTAAACTTAATAACTTTAAAAAAAAATAAAACCGACTTCAAATGCGTGAACACAAAAAAAAAACTAAAAATTAAAAATATTGCGTATAAAAAAGTTCATCCCCAATTTTCCACCCTTGGGGGTGAAATATTTTCTTCAAATTCGCATGAAACCACCCTTTTGATAATACCTATTCAACAAAAAAATAATCGTTCAAATTGATAATTTATCATCGGCGGAGATATTGCGTATAAAAAAGTTCATCCCCAATTTTCCACCCTTGGGGGTTGTTTTTTCTATTATTAAATTTAAATGGGACCACCCTTGAGGTATTACCTATACGCCGAAAAAAGATTTGTTCAAATCGGTTCATAATTGGCGGAGTTATCGCGTAACAAACATAGAAAAAAAAAAATCATACGGGTCGAATTGAGAACCTCCTCCTTTTTTGAAGTCGGTTGAAAATGACATGTATTGTATTTATTTGGAGCATTTGACATTATATTTCATGTTATATTTTGACATTATACAGGGTGTCCCGTAATGTAACGTCAAGCCGGAACTGGGTGTTGAGGCAAATTGTGCTGGTTATCAGAAAAATATAAAAAAAAATCTATGTGGCATATTTTAAAAATAATAGGCATTTAAAAAAAATCAAAAAATTCTACTCCAGGTGACGGTCCTTTTACTCGTGTTGCCACAAATCCTCACTTTTTCCAAATTTTTTTTTTGTTATGTAACCCTGATGCTTCTCTAAATTGTTATCAAAATTACAAAACCAGCTGCTCCAACTTGGATGAAAAAAATACATTATTCCCAAAAAAAATATTAAAATAAAAATTTTGCCTAGTTTAAACTGACTGTACTGAAAAAAAATTGTACTATGCGAGTGTGGCAAGTGACGTCATAATTTGGCGCATTTAGTAAGGATTCCAAAATGGTATAACACTTTGTAAAATCTTGCTGTAATTATCGACAATTTTTGTTTATTGGAAATAATCCCGTTTTTAACTTTATCTACCTCGGTTAAAAATATTATTCTAATGTGCCCAAAATTCAAGTTTCTGGCTTAAGTGAGGTGGAGAAGCCATTTTAAAGGTATGAGCGGGACGGAGAGGGCCATCTTACCAAGCAGGGATGTTATGGATATCCGTAACCGTTACCGAAACTATCGGATATCCGAAATAAAAAAATGTCCATAACCGTAACCGAAACTGATTCAAAAGTTACGGATAGTTTCGGATAAAGGCCAAACTGCAAAACTCTATGAAATCTGCAGTATACACGCCGCAGCTGCAATGCCGCGCTGCCGGTTTCATATAGTTTTGCAGTTTGCGGTTGCAGTTTGCGGTCTGCGGCCCGTCTTGGAATTGTACCTTAAATCTTAATATTTGTTACCAACTTGTCTGGCATTCGCTGGCACCATCTAATATGCCAGCCTGTTTTACCTTTATCATACATAGGTGTCGTCTTAGTTGGTACATAAAGTAGCTATGTGGGTCACGCTCACGCAGCATCTTGCTATTTGAATTATACCTACATTTTTGAAATTCTAATAATTCCGTAACCGAAATTATCCGAGACTTTCGGATAATCTGAAATGATTTCATATCCGTGACCGTAACCGAAACCGGTATAATATTATTCTAATATCCGTAACCGTATCCATAACCGAAACTTCATATCCTTATTATCCCCGTTACCAAGTACAAGTGCAGGCAGAGCAGGTAGTAAAGGCGCGCGCGCACGGGTGACTTTTGTCACAGTATGTCAACTACTAATTACTGTCATGGTGACAAAAGTTTCTGTGACTGACTGTACGGTAGTCAGTCACAGAAACTTGAATTTTGGGCACATTAGAATAATAATTATTAACCAAGGTAGATAAAGTTAAAAACGGGACTATTTCCAAAAAACCAAAAATTGTCGACAATTACAGCAAAAATTTACCAAGTGTTATACCATTTTGGAATCCTTATTAAATGCGCCAAATTATGACGTCACTTGCCACACTCGCGTAGTACTTTTTTTTTTCAGTACAGTCAGTTTAAACTAGGCAAAATTTTTATTTTGAATTTTTTTTTGGGAATAATGTATTTTTTTCATCCAAGCTGGAGCAGCTGGTTTTGTAATTTTGATAACAATTTAGAGAAGCATTATTCAGGGTTACATAACAAAAAAAAAATTTGGAAAAAGTGAAGATTTGTGGCAACACGAGCAAAAGGACCGTCACCTGGAGTAGAATTTTTTGATTTTTTTTAAATGCCTATTATTTTTAAAATATGCCACATAGATTATTTTTTTTATTTTTCTGATAACCAGCACAACTTGCCTCAACACCCAGTTCCGGCTTGACGTTACATTACGGGACACCCTGTATAAAATAATATTGACAATTAATTATGGACTATTGTTAATTTCAAAAGTGCTGTTGATACATACTCGTACATGGATTTCGCATGCCGTAATTATAAATTTATTATTATTATTGACTATGAATTATGAAATGGCCTAATAAAAACTGATTATTTATAATATTATGTAAAATGCATGATTTGATAAAACTATTAATTGACTATGAAATTTTTGCATGTCTTGTAGACGAAACATGTTGAACTTGATTGTTTTTATCTGACATCTGTATTGTACCTACCATGTTCCTGTGCAAATAAATGAATTCTCCCTTACTGCCGTATGGTATATTTAGCTTTCCGTTATATTTTTGTAAAGTAATTATTATTATTTTCAGCTTCCAGATTTGCGCTCCTTGAACTGAAGGTGCTAATGTACTTCTTGGTCCTGAATTTCAAGTTCCTGAAGTGTGAGAAAACTATGGACCCCATCCGACTGATCAACAAGGGGTTCCTGATTCAAGCAGCAGAAGGAACCTTCATCAAGTTTGAGAGTCGAATGTAAAAATTGAAAAATTTTAACTAATGTAACGTTAGGTTCCTATTATTATTGTTTTTTATGCATGCAGGCAGGTATTTGATTTAATTTTAAGCCTCAAAATTATGCATCTTAGTTATAAGGATTTATAAAGAGTTTATTAAGAGTGGGCTCACCACAATAGTCGAGCGGCGGCGGGGTTCAAACCCGGTCGTCGTGGATGAAACGATTATAATATACAGTGTGAGTCACGTTAAAGTGTACATATGAAAATAGATGAAACTAGACCTATTTTTATCGACAAAAAAGAGGTCAAAAAATTTTTGAGATTTTTTTTTAATTTTTTATAGAATTTTTTTTCTTCCAATTACTTATTGTAAAGAAAACGTAATAACTTTTAAACTAAGCGGTATATCCTGATAAAATAAAAACAGAAATAATGCTAAATAATAGGCGATACTAAAAAAATACATAAAATACACAAAAAAGGCCAACAAATAATAAAAAATGATACTTTTTGAAAAAAATCTGCTTTAAAATTCGTGTTTTTTTGGTTATTTGATAAATTTCTCCAAAAAATGCCCCTATAACAGGTGGTTTTTATTACTTTGTATTATTCTTTATCGTATTATCTTTGTAAAACAAAAAATCGCATGTCTCTATCCCTATCACAACATTTGCTATGATCGTTTGAACAAAGGCCTGCCACAACATTATTCTCCGCTACAGTTAGAGACAATTTTAATTTTAACTAAAATGCTTATTATACTTCGAAATCTTATGTTTTTATTTGAAATATATCTTGTCTTTATCAAAATAACAAATCTAGAGCCATTTTCAGTTACGTTGTTAACGAAGCGTTGAATGGGGCGCCCGGAGAGGCTTAGTTCAAACGATCATTGCAAACGTTGTGATAGGGATAGAGACATGCGATTTTTGGTTTTACGAAGGTAATACGATAGAGAATAATACAAAGTAATAAAAACCACCGGTTATAGGGGCATTTTTTGGAGAAATTTATCAAATAACCAAAAAAACACGAATTTAAAAGCAGATTTTTTTCAAAAAGTATTTTTTATTATTATTTGTTGGCCTTTTTTGTGTATTTTATGTATTTTTTTAGTATCGCCTGTTATTTAGCATCATTACTGTTTTTATTTCATCAGGATATACCGCTTAGTTTAAAAGTTATTACGTTTTCTTTACAATAAGTAATTGGAAGAAAAAAAAATCTATAAATTTTTTTAAAAAAATCTCAAAAAAATTTTGACCTCTTTTTTGTCGATAAAAATAGGTCTAGTTTCATCTATTTTCATATGTACACTTTAACGTGACTCACACTGTATACAGTGTGTCCGGGCATGTAGTGATCAAACTTTAAGGGCGTAATCTATGGACAATTTTATCGATGAAAATACTTCAAATTTGGGGCCTGACCCATTTCTCGAAAAATTACATCGATTTAAGTTTTTAATTTTTAGTTTACACCTCTGCTTTAAAAAACATGTGAAAGCGTGGGTAGCTTAACATTAATAGGCAAATATTTTATATCATGCGATAGCCAATAAAATTATCTATTAGTAGAAGAAGAAAGCAGACACAAGTTTCATACATTTTATGGGAGTAAGAATGGATTTAATTAGAAAAATACATTAATTTTTTCACTTCTTTTTCAGTTATTTTCCAACACAAGAAAAACCAGGTCGTTAAGGTATGTTTTATTTGCATTGTATTTTTAGTATTTGAGCTATTCTACAAAACGAATGTAAATTTATTAGTCTACGTCTATTAGTTTCGACGTAATTGTTGAACAAAGATACCCCTTCCCAGCGGTTTCCATAGTAATCGGAATAGGTTGTGTGATTCTTTCAGGCAGTGCATTTTAGGATGTCGCGTGCGCTATGGAAACCGCTGGGAAGAGGTATCTTTGTTCAACAATTACGTCGAAACTAACAGATGTAGACTAATAAATTTACATTAGTTTTGTAGAATAGCTCAAATACTAAAAATACAATGCAAATAAAACATACCTTAACGACCTGGTTTTTCTTGTGTTGGAAAATAACTGAAAAAGAAGTGAAAAAAGTAATGTATTTTTCTAATTAAATCCATTCTTACTCCCATAAAATGTATGAAACTTGTGTCTGCTTTCTTCTTCTACTAATAGGGCATTTCTACTGTACGGTGTATTTTTTCTCAATTCGGTGCTAAAATTTATATTTAGTTTTTTAAGTAGTTTCAATACAAAAAAATAAATGTTACTCCATTCTGAATGTAAAAATAGCATTGTCACTAAATATTGTGAAGTGGTTTATGAGAAATGTTAAGCATCGAATTGAGAGAGCACCGAATTGAGAAAACAAATCACGGAATTGAGAAATGAATCTCCAAATATAAAAATCGCTCCGCAAACTTAGAATTGATGACATTATTAAGAAATACCTAATGTATTTCAATAATTAATATAATAAATACTTAAAACGTTTTGATATCTGATTGCTGGTCTATAAGTTAGATGGTTCATTTTAGGTTTATGTGTCTGAAATACCAATGGAATAAAACAAAAATCCTAATCAATATGTTCAATTTTTTAATAAGGAACTATAATAAATTCTTAATTTTTAAATATTATTTTAATTTTATTTAAATAATATAAATAAAAACACAACACAGGGTCTCTTTGTTTATTTATTCTTAACCTGAAACATAAAACAAATATTGCAAAACCCAAAAGCTAGATTGACCTGACACTATACCGAAGATATTATATCGGACGTCAGTTTGTACACGATTAAAATGGCACTCAAATAGCTGCAATACAACAAGGCACCAGGTGTTACGGCATTATAGCTGAGCTTCGCCGGTACTAAAGGCTCTACACAAGCAGTTCAATTCTGTCATTCTCGAAGAAAAAACGCCTTCGGCATGGCACAGAAGTGTGGTGATAGCATTATAGACTCATCTCACTTATGAGTTTACAAGCTGTTTTCGAGAGTCCTTATGAATCATCTCGCTCGCAGACTCGACGACTTCCAGTCTTTCGAACAAGCTTGTTTCCGAAAAGGCTTTAGTATTATGGTACACACACAGGTACGCTACGGCAGATTATACAGAAGACCAAGGAGTCGCGATATCGGGGATGATATCGGAGTCATGGCCTCCGTAGAGCCTTTCAACAAGTGGGTCTCAAAATGAACATGGACAAGACAAAAATCATGTCAAATGTCCGTGTTGCACCCACTCCTCTGAAGGTTGGAGACTACACTCGAAGTTGTTGACAATTATGTATACCTGGGACAAGAGTCCAGATAGGTCCAACTTTGAGAAAGAGGTCTATCGCTGAATTCAACTCAGCTAAGCATCAATCGGGAAGCTTCGCTATTACGTCTGAAATACCGCAGCGTCTTAAGACAAAAGTCTTCTACCAGTGTGTGTTGCCAGTGATGGTGTATGGATGTGAAACTTGGTCGCTTACTGTGAGCCTAATAAGAATCAGAAATGTGAATATCGGCAAGAGAACCAAAGTGACCGGCATAGCCCGTAAAATTGCATAAATCAAGTAGCAGTGGGCGGGGCACATAGCTCGTACAGATAATGACTGTAGGGACTGAAAAGTTGTCGAGTGAGGGTGGAAACCACGGACCAGTGAGCAGGCCCCCACTAGGTAGACCGACGATCTGGTGAAGGTCGAGGGAAGAACCTGGAAGAATTATTTTAATAAGATAGCAATAGCAGTGTATTTTTTTTAATGAAACCTCAAAAAATTAGTTTTATTATCTTCTGTCCATTGACTGGTACGGTCCAATGATTGGTAGTTCACCCTATTATTATGCTCTATTGATTTCATTATTATTTTAAGTTACACAAACAATTTATAGCACAATAAAAGTATCTATTTTCATTTAATATCAATTCGGTGTACGTGTTTTCTCAATTCGATGCCCCATATTCCGCGGAATTGAGATCCACGGAATTGAGGAAAAATCACATTTCATCAAATTACTCGAAAATATTATAAATTACAACGATTTCTACCAAACGTAATGGCAGATATCAGTTAAATACTTAATTAATTCAGCAGTAATCTCATTAAATACTTCATGAACATTATTAATATCGCACACCGGTTTGAGAAATGACCAGTGACCAAAAATTCTGAGTGATTTCAAACCTCTGAAAAATGCTCCTCAAAGCGACGGATCCCTCTTTTATACTGCTCGACCACTCGAGTGCAACTGCTAGTTTATGGGAATCAGGCGTGGGTGTTCGTATTGTGCGTTGTTAGTGATATAGGAGCACAAAAGTAAAAATCACGGAATTGAGGCACACACGTCGGACAAAATTTAAATGTGTTACTGTATTAAAACCCAAGGACTTGCAATAAATATACTCATTTATATAGCTTTATTAACTATCCCTTGTTCTGTGAATGTGGGTTTCATAATGGGGAAGTTATTATTTCAAAAGTTATGAAGCAAAAACGAGTAAATTCTGGAAACCGGACACTCCATTTTAGGCCAAATTTCGCCCGTTTTTGAACTTTCGGATTTTTTCAAGGCGAGATGTAAAACCTGGCGGTCTTCTAAATATGCTCTCCATCAAGTCAAGAGTCCTTTAAATACGTGTGATTTTTTTCAAGTCCGTACTTCAATTTTAAAGGTACTTTTTTCGCCCCAGTAGGTCGATCGGTCGTCCCCGTAGAAATGCCCAATAGATAATTTTATTGGCTATCGCATGATATAAAATATTTGCCTATTAATGTTAAGCTACCCACGCTTTCACTTGTTTTTTAAAGAAGAGCTGTAAACTAAAAATTAAAAACTTAAATCGATGTAATTTTTCGAGAAATGGGTCAGGCCCCAAATTTGAAGTATTTTCATCGATAAAATTGTCCATAGATTACGCCCTTAAAGTTTGATCACTACATGCCCGGACACACTGTATATGTTATAGGTTAAAATAAAAGCCAAACATGAGTTACTAGTAGGTTATTGTACCCATTAAACCCCAAAGTTCATTCAATATCGACTTTTCATTTTAAAACTACTCTCCCGATCTCTACCCCTCCTTGTCACGAAAAATATTTTTGTAACTATAAGAGCGACTGAGTGCCCTTTCTAATAGTATCTCCGATGAAAATTTCCGTTTCCTTATACTTCTTATGTTTTTATTAGTTTCCAATTATTGTAAGTTTTGTTCTTAAAATAACTTAGTCATAAAAGACAAGGCAGTCTTTCGTTTCGTTTGTTAGTCGTATACCTCGAAATCAAAAAATCCTTGTAGTTTTTCACCTATTCGCATTTCACCGTGATAGCGTTTTTTGTTGTAGCATGTAGGTAATATCGGTAGTATATTTTGTTACTAGTTAGCATAATATATTTTTAACAGATTTTTACAACAGTAGCAAATTTTGATGTAACATGTATTATCAATAGTCTATTTACAGTGAAGACAGGCAGGAAAGTAAATCTACTACGAATTTTTTAGACAATTGTAATTAGCGATCAAAAATTATACTACGAGTACAAGAATAAAAATCTATTCAGAAATGTTGATATCGCGGCGAATTGCGAATAGATGAGAAGCTACAAGGATTTTTTGATTTCGAGGTATACGACTAACAAACGGTGTTTTTGTTTGTCACGCTTTCACGCCTAAACCACTGAACCGATTTTGATGAAAGGCATAAAGATAGTTTGAGTCCCGGGAAAGAACATAAGATAGTTTTTATCCCGGTTTTTGAAAGAGGGACGCGATAAAGCTTTTCAAAAATGTGTTATAATAATGCCAGTTTAAGATTAAATACAATGATTTCCTGACTACAGAAGATCTGACTCGTCCGTTCTCGTACAGAATCACATTACATTAGGGACATAATAAGAAGCCCAAGGGGTAATTCGGTTAAATGGAATATTTTCCCGGTGATATTAAGGTTTATATGAGGAAATCGAGGAAAACTAACCCTCTTGAGAAGGACGTCACGTGTATGATTGATTTCTCCCATATGATAATGTATTTGAACAATGCGAATCTGCGTTGACATTACGGAAACGTGGCCTCGCAGGCCTTATACAGAAGCTCAAAGTTGCACAGCGTGCTATGGGAAGGGCTATACTCGGTGTTTCTTTACGAGATCGAATCAGAAATGAGGAGATCCGTAAACGAACTAAAGTCTCTGACATAGCCCGACGGATTAGCAAGCTGAAGTGGCAATGGGCAGGGCACATAGTACGCAGAACTGACGGCCGATGGGGCAGCAAGGTTCTGGAGTGGAGGGCGCGTACCGGAAAACGCAGCGTGGGACGTCCACCCACAAGGTGAACCGACGACATCATAAAGGTAGCAGGAAGGCGCTGGACGCAGGCCGCTACCAAACGGGCAGCATGGAAAGCATTGGGGGAGGCCTATGTTCAGCAGTGGACGTCATATGGCTAAAATGATGATGATGTTGACATAACGTAGGTATGGAAAAAATCATGTTTATTCACAAATTGAGGTGGTTGTGGCCAAACTACAATATCAGAGGTATTTCTCGAAGCGCACCTATATATGATATGTTTAAAACTACGACGAAATAAAAAGTAAGTACCAGGGCAACATAACTGTAAAATCAAAGTCAAAGTCGATATATCAAGTTTATTAGGGAGATTTCATGGTCCTAAACGTATTATGGCTCCCATAGCAACTCCCATAGCAAGTATTCATCATTATAATTGACCCTAACGATCGATGCAATAAAAATCCTGTATTTTGTAATTTTTAACATATTTTAGTATATTCGATTTCCAGTTCTCTTTCTTTGAGTAAAATTTTCTATTTACTGTATTAAGAGCACTTTTCCTCCAGGTGGCATAACAAAATTACACCCTGTATATAAAATGTCATGCACCCGATAGGAAAAGAAGAATAATAGAGTCGTGGACCTTTGGAAATAAGCCAGGTATTTTCGGGAAAATTCATAGTTAAATCTTCGAAATAGAGTTATTATCAGAATTATAAGGTTGTATTAAATTAAGTGTTTTCCAAGCCATCCTTATTTGTAACTCCTGATGGAAATTCCGGCACGTGGTCGGCCCTTTCGGAAGCGTAGGATCTGATCCTACAGGAGCCCTTTGAGATACTGTAATGTCGGGATGGTCGTTAAGGACCCCGTCACATGGAGAAGAAAAGGACATAGACGTTGCCCGGTCAAAATTAATGGGGTTTGTTTTGTGAAAACTATAGTCTTATAAGACTATGCGCTTTCAGTATTTCCTGAATTTTCTATTTTCCCGAGATTTTTTTCAATTCAAGTCTTTTCTCTGAAATTTTATTAAAACACCAAATAACGAATCAGTAGGTGATGATGATGAACTTATTGATGTTAAGTTATTAATAGGTACACCTAAAAATTACTGCCTAAAATTTTACAAAACCTGCCAAATCAAATTCAAAGAAATACAACCAGTGAAGAATTTATCTAATATAGAGGTATTTAGGTAACCTCATTTAATTTGCAAACAATTTTAAAATAAATAAAGTAAAAAGAGAATTAATCACATTACATTAGTGTGGTGAAATTATTGCAAATAAAGCTACCTACATTGATTTTATGAAGCATCATCACTGAGCAAATACATCATAGGTACCTACGTCTTACTCACACACCGTTTATAAGGTGTCTCCAAACAAAATGCTACCTTTATGGCCAAGCCCTAAAGGTAAGGATTATCTATTAACTGTAGATTAGCAAGACAGTTCACAAACTATGCTTTTGATGTACCGTTATTAACTTGTTAAAGTGAGATTATAATGGATTCATCAACGTGTGGCAGTCCCGCAACTCGGCGTTTATAATATGGCAGCGCTGCGGTTGCCTGTAAAGCTTCACGCACATTTGGTAATATGCGGATTGAATGCAGGATTAAACATTTTAAGTTTGTTAATATTTAAATAGAGAAACACGGATCTTACTGCGACATTTTTATATCAGTTACATTACCCACAGCTTGACGACAATTAAATAAATTAAGTTAAAAGGTCAGTTAAAAGTCACGATGAAAATTAGAAAACTAACAATTTTGCACCAAAAAAGTGTAACATCAATTCAGCTAACACCAGGAAAATAATTACAAATTAATATTATTTTATAAGGCTGCAGAGACTTGATTTTTCGGGTTCCGTAGCCAAATGGCAAAAAACGGAACCGTTATAGATTTTGTATGTGCTGTGGCATGAAACTTGTCACGAAAGCATGGAACAAGTCTATTGTAAAATAAGTTTTTTTAACTAGTTTTAAAAGCAGTGAAGTGAAATCTAACTTGAAAACTTTTAAAAGATACAGTTGAAATGTGTGCATGGCCTTTGCAAAGTGCCAAATTAACTAGCGTGATCATTAATTCGCTAATTAGTTTCATTTCCATCAGCGTTTTTAAACGAGGACACGGGATTTGTGGCATTTTAACTGGAATATTGTGTTCAGGACCATAAAATATGGTGGTTTAGTCAGGAAAATGTTGAAAAATTCCCATGAAAAACACTGAGGCTGAGTTGTATCACCTTAACTTTAACCGTAACTTACTTTAGCCTGTGTTTTTGTATGGAGTTTGATAAATTTTTGAAGTTTGTTATAGTTAGAGTAAAATGGTGCAACCTAGGGTAAGAAACAGCAAAAATGTCCAAAGATATGAATGGATTATTAGGTATCGAACAAATTACTAGAATTGTAAAAAAACTTTGTATTTTTAACTATTAAACAAAGTTAAATGTTACATATGTAAATTAATATTAATTCAAATTACGAACAATACAAAGTAATGGCCCTTTTACCAATATTAACTGAAAATCAACACTACTTACATAATATTATTAATCTATCTAACACCACTTTATCCCGTATACAACGTAGGTACCTGTCCCATTATTCCACAGAATCTGACCCAAGTACCATCAACAAACATTTTTTCCCATTTTTACGTCATATTTATACCCACCCGTATAAGTTTGATATTTACTGTCGGTAGAGTTTATTACAAAACGAAATCCAGCCATAAAAATCTGATAACAAACGACATAAGCTCTGCGGAAATTTTAGCCCATTCGAACTTTAAACCCATAACAGGGGACGTATTATGGCTCCCATATCAACTCGTATGAACTCTCAGAACTACCTATTCATAAATTCAAAGTACAGGTTGAGAAAGTCCTTATGAAAAAAGGATACTATAAAGTAAACGATTTTTTAAATGACAAGAGTGCGTGGATTTTACCTGCCTAGCTCGCACATATTGCATGTCATGTAAGATATATATTACTGTATTGGATTGAAAAAGAGGCTGACAAAGGTGACTGAGTTTCTTCCGCCACTTCTTCTCAGCACCAGCCCATATTATGTTGTCCCGAAGTGGTGGTAGGGCAAGCTATATTTGGGACGTGTATAAGTGCCCTAGGTGCCCCTACTGAATAAACTATTTGAATTCGAATTTAAATATGTAATCGCTACATAACAGGGTGGAAACGATAAGTTCACTCGATTATTTCTAAATTACACAAGATATAGAAAATCTGGTTACTGATCCTGAAAGTGCTTCACGAGCTCTATCAAACGGTATCAATAATAGGTTACAAAGTTAATGGATCTATCGAAAAATTCAATGTTGGTCAAGGCGCTGGGTATACCAACCGGGCGAAATTAAAATCATTGGGGGAGGCCTATATTCAGCAGTGGACGTCCTGTAACTGAAATGATAATGAAGGTGACGACTATTTTATATTTGTTACCAGCCAGTTAATTGAAGATTTTCTGTTCCACAACATTTAAATATCTATCACCTTTCGTAATACCTCCCCTCGCCTAAAGCGAATGCATCATAAAATGCACAAATAACCACCCAACTGCGTCTAAGAACCATTCCAGCCCGATTTAAGGCCAATATACGCCAAATATACGGAGTTAAAGATAGTAATTCCGTTGTGGATTTGGTACGAGCATTTTGAAAAGTTGCCCATTGCTGATATGGACTGGAGTATTAATATTACATTTATTTTATTTTACAAATAATAGCCTCGTTAATGTTTGAAGACAAGTCTTTATAACTACGTCGTTTTAGGCGCCGCCATAGAGATATAGAGAGATGCCAACTAATGCGCTGAATTCAAAACTCAGTGTCGCATTAGAAATTCACACTCACAAAGAAATCAAAATATGTGCTCATTATCCACTGCGGCATCAGTACTCAACGTTCGAATAATCTATAGTACTACGCAAGCAATGTAAGCTGTTTACATTATGTGGTCGCTGCTGTCATCATTGCTTTCACGAGCAATGTGTTCTGTTTTTGGGCATATTGCTGCGACACCGGCCTCGTCCGCTTGTCACATCTCCCTTTAGTTTCTGTGATCTGTGGGCGCGGCGTACGACGTCATCGTCAAACGTTCCTATCGACGTCATACACCGACGTAAACGTCTAACCTCAACAGTCGTACATTTCTATAATATAATCTTTGTGACACGGCCTACGGCGTTTATAGGAGATCAAAGCCTTAGGATTTTACAAGCAAACGCGCTGAACACCTTCCTGCTAGATGGCTTGAATGGCAAGAAAATAGCTGACCGTGTCTGGATGAACATCTTTCGCAGAGGATCGTATAGGTCCAACTGTGAACTGCTGTAGACTAAAATGATGATAACAGCATCTTCGTAAGAGCATGTGTAAGTATAATAATGATACACATATTATAAACAATGTCCTTTGAGCCCTTCAAAGTGACGGAAACCTTTTATTTTCATGTAATTCCACCTTTTTCCGGAACCAAAGGAAGACTAGCGTGCCATCCCTTCGTCGTTGACATTCCACGTACCCTCACAGAGCAATAGCAGGAATATTTGATAGGATAGCATTCATACTTAGTGACAATAGCTATTATAGTCCAGTAAATACTTTACGGTGCCATATATCACTAAATATCCGGCCAAAAATCCAAATCTGTTCGCCAAAACCGTTGACAATGTGAATTTATAGTCTGTGGTCGCTGGCGCTGCGACAGTGGATAGCTAACTATATGCACAAACGGAATAGAAAAGCCAGGTTCTTCAAAAAATGTTGTTCTTATTTGAAAATTATTAATTTAAATATTCAAATCCCTATCGTTTCCATCTACTAAGTAAATGTAAGATGCCTAAAGTTCGATTAAATATGTAAATTGTGTCATCATCATCATCATTTCATACACAGGACGTCCACTGCTGAACATAGGTAGGCCTCCAACAATGATTTCCACATCTGCATCGCCCGGTTAGTAGCGGCCTGCATCCAGCGCTTCCTGCTACCTTTATGAGGTCGTCAGTCCACCTTGTGGGAATATTTAAATATTGTTTTTAATGAATTTGTATGTGTTTTTAAATAAAGTGACACAGCTGAAACTCTGTTTCAGTCAGGTGCAGGTAGGTTAAGCTAAAACTATCGTCTAACATTTGTTTCCGCACAATGTCAGAACACATTCAAGTTCAGAATTTTCTTTGAAAAAAAGTTTTTATTTAGAAACTTTTTGGCTGTTCTAATTATTCTTCTGCCCATTGTAGCTAATTTAAGAGCCCCAGTAGTGCAACAGCGCAAAGCTGTAAAGTACTCAAAACATTAGAGAAATCCTTGCGGATTTTGTGTTTTCATAAAATCTAGATTAGGAAGCTAAAAAAGCTCATTTTGAGCATGCTAAACACGCATTACTAACTACATTACTTACCTACTCTTTTATTTTTTGGGTTTAGGAAAAAATCAAGCTTGTGCCTACGTGAGAGCATTAATTAATGTAGCATGCGCACTCCCATATTAATAATGACAATAAATTAAATCCCAAAAAACTTTCACAATACAGAGACATATTCTCTGTAATGCTATGTTGCCCTGGTACTTTTGAGGTGAAATTAATAACGTCCTGTCTAACAAAATTAGCAGCCAGCACTAGGCTGCTGTGTTCTAAGCAAGCGTAAAAATAAATTTAATTCCACTTAGAGCACCTGCCCAAATAAGTGTTTTAAGTGGAATAGGCCAGGTGCTATTCGTGCAGATCCTATTTGAACGGGAGCTCAATGTGGAATATTTCATAATTATTAATATCGTAAAATGGGTAAACTGTTTGAATTAAAAGAATAACAACACTATAATACCACATATTGAGGTCACCAGGACAATCAAGTTCTGCTTCCCTCTGCTTTCTGCTCGGCGCCGCTCGAACGAACCGCCTCTATATCGGATATAATAACTGCTCGCCGGGGCAGTCAAAACCCTAAACTGCTTGCGGGTTAAAATGTACCCGTCCTAAAAACACGCGGCGCCTGCCAAAATGTACGCAATTTGTGGGAGGATACGGGCTGGTATATGCGGCGGTTAACGCAGCATTTGGGTTACCAACTACAAAAGAAACCAGTTTAAGAACTTTCGATTTGACCGTAGTCAAAGAAAAAAAATGCAGTTACATTTTCAAACAGAAAAGAGCTTTCTCTCTAAGACTGGGTTGCATCATCTTATTTTAGCGTCAAAAATCTGTCAAACTCCATACAAAAAACACCAATTATCGTTATAGTTACGGTTAAAATTAGATGGTGCAACTCAGCCTAACTGATACCTGAAATGCCGTATTCCATCCTAGAGCGATATGCTGGCAACACCGACAACAAAGATATTTATTATTCCTTTACGCAAATATAACTAGACGGCTTCTGATAAAGCTCTACAATGTTAATCACAGCTTACATATGAATAAGCTACCTACTTTAATCGAAATCTACGCGGACGAATTTGCGAAGAGAAGATAGACAAAATATTATGCGCAGTCGCTCACAAAACTCAACCGTATGTTTCCACAAGCAGTGTTGATAAACACGTATGTTTATTTTATGGTACTGTTCCACCAAGTTTTTAATGTCGACTATGCCGTCACTGCAGACGCAAGCAGCCCTCAATCATATTAAGAGCAGTTTCAAACTGGACCCATTCCTCGGTTCTGATGGGCCTAGATTCAGAAACTGTATAATTTGGCTATAAAGAGTAATAAAGACATCTCGGTGCTTTTAAAGTTACTCAAATACCTTTTGTATTTTGATTAGTAAAGAATGTATAATATTTAGTTAGTGATGTCTTTTGTAGTTCATTACTTCATTTTATATGGGAACAATACAATAAAAGGTTGACCTGAAAGTTAAAATTCAATCTTCGGTCCGTCTCAGTCTTCTGTTCAACATTTAGATTTACTTAATTAATAAAATATTTTCACTAAGTTCCAACAGTGAATAATTAAGTAAGTAATGTCATAGGTGGAGGCCGCGTAACAGAAAACACAGCGTGGGATGTCCACCTACAAGGTGGACCGACGACATCATAAAGGTAGCAGGAAGGCGCTGGACGCAGGCCGCTACCAACCGGGCAGCATGGAAATCATTGGAGGAGGCCTATGTTCAGCAGTGGACGTCCTATGGCTGCAGCTGAGATGATGATGATGATGATGAATGTCATAGGCACATAAATATTAGTAAGTATTTTTAAAATACTTTTAAATTACGGTCTTTATTCATAACCTACATTCTGACTTCTCTGAGCTACCAAAATTATAATTTTCTTTTGCAAAAATAATATAGAATTAGCCAAGCTACTTATTCCAAAAACAATAATGTACCTAATAGCATTTAGCTACTTAAGTTTACATAATTTTAGTGCCTATTAGATGGCCTAAGCACCTTCTTTTTTAACAAAAAAACTCGTTCCATTAACATCTCAGCATCTACTTCGGGCATGAATAAAAGATGTATCATATTCCTGAAACGTTCGTAGTTTCGTGTAATAATGTCTGAAATGAAAACTTCCCCGACGTTTTCCTTTGATATTAAATTGGAGTAATGTTTTTCGTATAGAATGATGTTCTGTTCGTCTTGTGTACAGTTTTATTCATTTTACCCGGAATACTGAGAAATCAGTCAAGAAATTTTGACAAAACGGAGAAAATATCGACAGTACTTAGCTGGCAGAGAATGGATGAAATTCGTAACAAAATAATAAAAATTTTAAAAAAAATTTGTTAGTAAAAGTTCTATGTACTAGGTTTTTTTAAAAGCACACAAAGTCCTAACCCTACTACTACTCATCATCACCATTTTAGCCGTAGGACGTCCACTGCTGAACATAGGCCTCCCCCAATGACTTCCATATTACTGCCACTACTACGGGACAATAATGGGCCGGTGAAAAGGCGGGATATCTCAGTAGCGCTCCTTGGGGAGCCTAAAATCTTGCAGAAATACATACATTCAAGCTATACTTTAACGAAGCTATAGGTGTCTGAAATGGCATACTGAAATCCATATAGCTTACCAAGTTAAGCAGCATTCTTTGATAGAAAACAGTCATGTTGGTTTTACTTAAGTTTTATTTCCGACCGGTAAATAAGCCCCTACAACAGATTTACCATGTTGTGTAATACCATACCTCTTTCCCACGTTACCTATTCTAAACAATTGTAATCTATATAGGTTGTTAGGAAGAAATCGCTTTATAAGACCGCCTAAATTGTGCCGTATCTTTTGTATATTTCTTACTTTTTCTTGTCTGGTATGGTATACTTGAATAAAGTGTGTTCTATCTATCTATCTATACTGTTAGCTGAGCCTCGGAATGTTTTCAATAGAATCCCACTATACCGCGACGAAATATAATAGCAGTAAAAATATCTGATGAATTCAGACGTCAGGTTATTACTTATTAAACTTTAAAAATGAAAATAAATGGTGTGCATTTATGAAAATTCATGTCACCCATAACGAGGGTTGGGAATGTTGAAATTGTTAATATTTCCCATAATATAGGGCTTCACAGAACATGACAGTGACGGACAGGCGGAGGCGGGGCTGGAATTATTACGATATACCGTGCAGTCGGCTAGAAGGTGAATTTGATGGGGGAAATTTGCTTCATATGTACTGTTTAATGGGATAAAATATGTAACGTTTTCAGTTCTTTTCTAATGCAATCAAAATGTCTTATAAACGAGACAATAAACAAAAAATAATAGGTATTATTACACTTCACAATACATTCGTTTGAAATCTATGTAGGCAATGAGAGTCCTTATAATCCAGTCATTTGGTAGTTTTACCTGGAAAGTTTTCCGGGAGTAATGAAAATTGGTATTTATATAGATTTCGATGTGCTCTTTATGAATTTCAACTTTGCAACCTCGTATGGTTGCCGCTCGCGCCGCCATATTGGAAAAATGCTGCCTAGTAGCAGTTTCTTTAAAATATTTCCTTTCGGATTAATTTTATGATAAAACGTGCTTAGAGAAACTAAAACTGGAAAAAAATCTTACTTTTGATGTGTACATAACCTTTTTATGAAATCAATAGTTTAGGCGTAGGAGTGCCGCAAAGTATACTTCTATATACTTATTATATGCGTTATGACCAAAAAACTTATTCACACCTCACCTTGAAGTAAAATAACTGATACGGTTATCTATCGATAGAGACTATCTATCTATCTTATATTATGAACCATTATGCACTAGTCCAGGTTGGTAGAGCGCATTTGCCAGTGGCGGCACGTACATAACTTATTGCACGGTGAACAGTGAGGTATATTTACAAGCAAATAGTTTTTCTTTGGACGAATGAGCTTGGAGTTTCCAAGATCTTCTAGATTATTCTTTATTAAGTTCAGGGTTTCTCAACCTGGGCACATAAAGCAAAAAATAAGTTTTTAAAAGAATCGTGGTGCGGCAACACAGACCATCTCTTAGAGTTCATTAAACAGATATGTATAATATAATAGTGACTGAGTTTCTTGCGCTGCTTCTTCTCAGCACTGGCCCATTTATTGTTCCGAAGCAGTAGTACCTAGGGTTAATATTGGGACGTGTAAAAGTGCTTTTTAAAAGCCTATTTGCAAAAATAAATGAATTTTATGAATTTAATTTTATGAATTTTATGTGGGTAAAATTCTGGTAAAATAGACCAACTTTTATTATAGTCTACTCATTTTGAAATCCACCAGTAGGACCGACGAACCAGTGTAGGTCGCGGGAAGTAGGTAAATGTATCTGGATGCGGCGGGCAGCGCTGGACCGGTCGTTGTCGAAATCCTTGGAGGAAAGATTTTGTCCAACATTGGACTACATTTGGCTGGTACAAACGAACTAATTTTGCTATTTCTAGTAACTACTCGTACCTAATTAACAGTGTTTTTAATTAACCACAGGGCTGTTGATTTACTCGTAGTTAAAGAAACCTGACTTTCCTGTTATGATTTGGGAGAATTTACGCATTAAAATTACAGTCCCCCTGACATAATACGTAGATAGAGGGTTCTTTTGTTTTCTTTTGCACATTAAACAGCGTTTACCCAAAGGTAATTAATAAGTGTTAATTAGAAAACAGCTTGGTGGGTAATTAGTGAGGGAGGAGTAATGTTCCGGGGTAATTAAACGTAGATTAGCTTTAGTTTTAAGTGCTTAGCAAGGTCTTGGAGGTAGATCATATACAAAATGGAATATTGGCAAAAAATCATTTGGGAACCTTCAAAAATTGTAGAGACAAGAAAAATATTAATCCTAGAATGCAAAAATAAATATTTGAAATTCCGTACTTGTGGTAACTTTAGTCTTTGGAGTCTTTATCATTCTTTTTTATACTTAACTAGCTTTCCGCCCGCGGCTTCACCCGCGTGGAATTTTGTCTGTCACAGAAAAACTTTATCGCGCGCGTCCCTGTTTCAAAAACCGGCATAAAAACTATCATATGTCCTTTCCCGGGACTCAAACTATCTCTTTGACAAATTTCATCAAAATCGGTTCAGTGGTTTAGGCGTGAAAGCAAGACAGACAGAGTTATTTTCGCATTTATACTTAGTATAGATAGGTACCTATACTAGATGGAAGCTTTTGGAGATACTGATCAATCTACAGTCAGCAAAATATTGTATAAAAGTACTTATGCTTAAAACTTCTAAACCTTTTTATGGTTAATTAATTAAATATTTCTCGTTAATTACGCGATCTTATCAGCACTTCAGGCATTAGGCGAACAACGATGCGCATTAAGCCAAAACCGGGATACAAATGATTGTATATTTATCGAGTTATTTACGAAACATTATAGATGTCGCTGCGATCGCGGCCATTACTCAGCCGGCTTAACTCCCGAATTTTAACTGGGGGAGCGGGAGCGTTGGGGTTGAGAGGAGACTGGATTGGAACGGGATAAAGCGTGATAGAGCCAGTGGATTAACATTGTATAACGTCCACTTTTCTATCACATTGTTATCTAAAGTTGCCTAGTAAAATATCGATCTCGAGGAGTCAATTCATCATCATCATTTCAGCCATAGGACGTCCACTGCTGAATATAGGCCTCCCCCAATGATTTCCACAAGGCCGGTTGGTGGCGGCCTGCATCCAATTATGATCTTCTAAATGTATGTAAAGTAAAATGGTCCTAAGGATAATATGACTGACTTTAAAGTTAACTATAAAGATGGCGAGATATCGTTTAGCAAGCCTATAACGAGCCACGATGACCGACTCCTCTGTCAATATTTAACGACTGAGAAGATAATATAATAGATAGAATGGGCGTCAACGGTATTGACTTAGTTAATTTCTTTCTACGAATGAAAAAGTTACAACATACAATTACAAACAGACACGGAGCTAGACTGAATATTCCGTAAATCTATGCTTATGAGGTATCTTATAACCTAACCTACTACTGGAAAGATTTTCATAAAAACCTTACGAAAACCGCGCGGCAAAAGCCAAGGACAGAAGCACTGCTTTAATGTAAATAGAAAAGTTATTACATATTAACATAAGCAGTAAGTATTTTCACTTCATGTGCGTTTGCGGGCGTTTTCGACAGAGTTCATTTTAGTCTGCAGGGTTCATTCTTGCCTAATTACCAAAATTTGAAAAGACAAAACGAGATAAGTATTTTTAACTGGGTTGAAATGTAGTCCAAACGAGGCACGAAGAAGGAATCCCCCGTCTGTATTTACGATTTAAAGTAAACGGCTGGATTGCCGCGAGTAGGCTTTGTCTGCAGCAACGCCGCGGGGCCATGTTGCAAACTTGACGGTTTTTAGAGCGACACAAACATTTACGATTTACGATTGACGGACTATTCAATTGAAATACAATTTCGAAAAGAGCACTTAAGTATAAGGGCTCGGTCCCACGGCAATCCAGTTTTATCCAGCAGGATCCAGGAAAACTGAACGGTCGTGTTTGAAATTCGAATTACGAATTCGAAAGCATTGGTTTTTTGCCCACTAACGGCAAACTGGATGTTCGTGTGAAAATTAATATTTGCTACTGAATAGGATTCTGCAAAAAACGGGATGTCTCCGTCGGAACAAGCCCCTAGAAATATCTGTGGCGGGCACACGAGACGAGCGGTGCGGTGCGGCGCCACCGTGTCGCGTCGCGTGATACGGCGAAATTTTGCGAAGCGGCGCCGCAACGCGTCGTAGGTACCTATGCTTTGGCTCATAGGGCTAACAAGCATCTATGTATGATAAAATATGTATCACAAGCACACTAAAAACTAGTTTTAGTATATTTTGATTGTGAAGTCCGTTACCAGCCGCAACGGCGAACTTAAATAAATTACTTTATTCGATTACTGACTTTGAAAATCAAAACCTTCAGATGTTAGATACGTTGAAACGTGAGCATTTTTTTCTGGTCCAGAAGAAGCCCGAAATCTAATTACTTTAGTGTGACTAGTGAAAAAAGGTCTACAATTTACAAGTTAAAGATGCACGAAAGTTAACTTACCTTTGACTTAGTCTCGAGTTCTTCCTTCACAGCACACTGATAAATTATAGATTTTTACACCACACAGAATATTGTAGCACATTACAAAACCACTAAAAACACTTTAAATAAAGTTTTTTGAATCGACAATAAACATTGGCAGCTGCGCGCGCGACAGCCGCCATTTGTACTAATTTTCTTTTGATGGTTTGCCGCTTTGGGTTCCAGTCTTTTTACCATTATAGCCATAGAGGAATCATCTATGATTGTAGCCAAAGTTATTGTTAAAATGAAGTAAAAAAAAAACTTTTTTAGTTTATAATAAAATTGAACTGTTTTCTTAATGATTAAATAAACCTTTATTAACTTTGTATTTAATGGATGAACAATGAACAATTTTAAATACAAAGCTCCACACTCCGAATGACGAAAATGTTTTGTATGAATTTTGACTGTTTGGTAAAATTTTAAATGAGGCGAAAGCACTTTTGACTGATTTTTTGCAGTCAAAAGCGTCTTAGGTCAAAAGTGGTTGACTAACACCCTTGGTTAAAACCACTTTTGATTGGTTTTGACTTTTTACTGATTATGAGTTTTGACTGGAACATTACCATTGACTAAGTGAGGGTTGACTTGATTTGCATGGGTACTTGTCTTTTTAGTAGAAAACCCATTTCTTCCTGTAACTTAGGCCAGCCCCTAAAGAATTCAAAACAACTTGACAGCGGATGGACGATTTAGGCGCCTACAGCCTTATTTATGTCCCTTTAGATGGTTAGAGACGCGCTCAAAACGCGGTTTGTTGGATAAACAATACTAGCCTGAGCCCGCGACTCCACTTGCAGTTCCGATTACAGCGTCTGGAGGAACTGGCTATCTTACCTCTAACTGCCGGAACACAACAATGCTGTTAACATTGTTCTTATGGCGACAGACTTAGGTAAGATGGTGGTAGCTAGCCAGGCGGACTTAGAACAAGCCCTACCACCAACCAAACCGAACAGAAAAATCTGCCCCCACTGGGAATCGAACCCGGGACCTCTGCGTCTGAAGCAGGTGGTCTTACTACTAGACCACAGAGGCGGTTAAAATCGGATTTATCGCAAAACGGTAGGTACACCATTTCTAAAACTGGAGTGTGTTAACCTAAAGTGGTGAAGTGGCGTCTAAAAGAGTGTTTTTTATACCTCTCTTTTGACTGACTTAAGGGAGAGTCCGGCAATTTGGACCAGTTTTTTTCAATCCCATTTTAAACATAGTTTTCTTTTGTTTTTGCTAATGTTCATGGTATATAATTAAAGAGAAATTATTCAACTTACTATTTTATAGGTATTATTATTATTCAACATAATTGTTGTATATTTAGCACAAATCAACCAAATACGAGTTCAGAGCTTCGGTCCAATTTAGCCAACCGGTTCGATAATTTGTACCACATGGTTACTGAATTGGATTTCAATAAATTTCAAGCCTTTAAAAAAACTATGGCGAAATATTATACGATACATTCTTAAAAAATTAGGTAACGAAACGGAGCAGTAGTTAATAACATAGACAATCGATATTGTTTTACACGTTATCACGATTTTGAGTAAAAGTTTTGTAATTTCAATTATCGTAACGCACACTTGTACCTAATCTACTTTGCCAGTCTTTTGCTTTCATTTATTGTTAGTTAAACATAACTACGCTATTATAACTTCAAAATATGAGTAACTAAAAAAAAATTCAAAATCCTTTGGTAAAGTTCCATACAACTTGATGTGGTACAATGTAGCCGACTAGGTGATAGTGCTTTTAAAAAATCGGTAAAAAATATAGCTTATAAATACCGAAAAATTTTTCAAATAATTGTAATCCACACTAATTTACGCTTCTAAATAATATATTAGAAACATCCTGTGATTAAATTTAACAAAATTACAAACTAAACATGCATTGTCAAAAGTTACTTGAAAACAATGAAAAAATAATTTTCAAAATAAAACACACGTGTTCGTTGTCACGGCAAAAACCAATTGGCCGATATTAATTGAATTTACTTGTGTATCGCTAAGTGTTGCAATTACAGACATTCAATAAATACTTTACGAAATATAAGGGTGGTACAATTTACCCGGCGGTACAATATACCGAACTCTCCCCTACTAGATTTATACATAAGAAAGTGACTTTTGGTTATAATTCAATAAAACATACAAAACACAGTCAAAATATTTTTATTTTATGAATTCATAACAAAATAAACTTCATTGCATTATGCTTACAACTACTGAAAGACATGTAATAGCAATATTATACTTAAAACTACTCAATAAAAAATTTATTTATGGCAAATGTAGATTAAATATTTTAAAATACATTTATTTTGGCTCATTTTAAACCTTTGGTTCATAATTCACAGACATGTGGATATTTACAACATATTATTAAAATAAGTAGATGTAAAATATAACTATTTTATGTAACAACAATTTGAAAGACAACAACATAAGCGTCAATACATGGAATGCACATAAATTATTACATAAATAAATCATTTTCTAGGTCATTTTAATATACAGGTTCTCTTCTAATGACGTCCAACCCTGAAACAAACAATAAAAATAAGTACATACAAAATATTACAGTAAAAAATTATGAATCAGTAAAATTAATCAAAAATATTCGAATGATATAATCGAAATCATACGCTACGGGTTAAAAATATTTTTTTGCAACATTGCTGTATCCTATGATGGACCTACCTGAGTTTACGAGAATGTTAAATTAATGAATGACACGTAATGTTTTTGTTTTTTGATAAAAATTTAATAGAAAAAAAAACAACCGATTTGAGAACCTCCTCTTTTTGTTGAAGTCGGTTAAAAAGTAGGATTTCTAGAAAATATGGTTTTTATGTTAATAAAGAATCTTACTTAGATGTTTTATTATTAAGATGGTTTGAAAGTGTAAATAGTTTGTATTCTGTTTAGGAACTCTCAAAGACTCAAAGTACTTTTGTATAGGTACATGACTCCCACAGATACGATACACACAGATATAGTCTGGTCTGTGAGTACGTAGAAATTTGTCCAATGACCCCAAGCTACCCATCCTTATCGCTCGCGCGTAATTATGTTGCTGTCGCGCTCGCACACTCACTGCGGGCGCGTGTCGCACAGTCGCGACAGCAATATAATTACGCGCGAGCGATAAGGATGGGTAGCTTGGGGTCATTGGACAAATTTCTACGTACTCACAGACCGGGCTTTACCTTACGTAAATAGCGAATATGGACCTACCCAGAATATGCTAGGCCCAGTCACGCATCGGCTTCCGAAACCAGGGTGTATGTCTTCCAACAACTTCGTGAGGGGCTCCGATAGGTTCCAAATTAGGAACCGGTGGCACGTCACTTCCAAGTCTACTATCACAGATGTGAGGTTCTGGAAACAAAGAAAATTTACATGAGAGAATGCGTGTGTGTTCGGCGAACGTATCCGAATATGAGCAAGGTTCGGCTCGAAAGTGAACATTAGGGTTTTATGATAGTGGATCGGTGAAGGAGGGATAATGTCGTGTAACTTAAAGGTGTCTGAATTCTCGCAGAATTTGATGTACCCATAACCTGCACCGCGCAACAACCATAGGAACCTATAACTTAGCTTCATGCCTAAGAAGAACGAAGGTACTACTATTTTTGTTGTATTGTCTAGCGGCTAGACAATTTTGTTGTATTGTCTAGCGGCTAGACAATACAACAAAAATAGTAATACCTTAATACTTACTAAAAGAACAGGCTAGACTCTAACCGGTCTGTTCTTATGTAGAAGTATATTTAAACGCAATCCAGTGCCCCAAAAGTAGCTTGCTGAAGAAATAAGTGTCGCGGCTTAGCCTAGGCGCAGAACAACGTTTTTTAGTCTGTCGATAGTTGGACCCGATTCTAATTTGTATGAAGAATCAATCGGTGTAATGTGCGCACTTCCATACATGCCCATACTGATTAACTGTCCGACTAAACTATCTGTCAACAAAAAATCGGTGGTCTGTGCCTAGGCTTACTCTGCGATCTTCTTGGCATACTTTTTGCTTTACATTGAATCACCATCATCATTTCAGTCACAGGACGTTGAAAGCTGAACATAGGCCTCCCTCAATGATTTCTAGATTGACCGGTTCGTAGCGGTTGGTTTTAATGACTTTTTTAAACTCTCCTTTTTATTTAATTTAAAGGATTTGATATTCTGTGTGCCAAAAGAAATCTATTTCTATAAAATTTTACCTCAGCCACGCCAATGTCCAAGCTGTTCAAATGCTTAGCATCGAACACTATGAGCGTGGCGCGGGTTTGCGCGTGTTTCCGCAACACGTTTGGAATGTACTCCGCGCTTGCATACGACAAGTCGCCCACTGGAATTAGACAGATGCAGTCTTGGTTGCCCACCTGGAAATATAATTAGAAGTGAATAATAAACGTTGTAACGTGATTGACTAGGAAAGATAGATAGAAAGTATTTGTCTCAAAACAGTTTACAATGAGGGCTATCGTTTTTATACTTAACAGTTGGCACCCCTGGCGATTGACAGGACCTTACTCTACAGTGGCGCCATCTTGATGAGTGCAAATGCGATAGTCCTACCATTTTCGCGCTCACCAGTTGGCGCCACTGTCTTCGCTACTAGCAAGTGACAGGACCTTACTCTACAGTGGCGCTAACTGGTGAGCGCTAAAACGATAGCCCTCATTACAAGATAGCACAGTATGCAGAATCGCTAAAATCAAGTGGCAGTGGGCGGGGCACATAGCTCGGAGAGCTGATGGCCGCTGGGGCAGGAAAGTTCTTGAGTGGCGACCATTAGGTGGACCGACGATCTGGTGAAGGTCGCGGGAGGTGCCTGGATGCGAGCGGCGCAGGACCGGTCTTTGTGGAAATCCTTGGGGGAGGCCTTTGTCCAGCAGTGGACATCTTTCGGCTGAAACGATACGATACGATACATTATGTACAACAGTGGAAGGATCTGGAAGACTTTTTCCCAGCAGGACTGTAGATGTGTTGTTTAAGTGGCGTTTCTATGATAATCAAATTGAAGACTCTATTTTAGAAAGTATGTAATATAATTTATGATCAAAGATGTTTGTGATCATTTTCTCCGCCACTCCGTGAGCACTAAAATATTTTATTTTAAGCTAAAGGCTAGTATGTATTATGACGTAGGCATCTGCTAAGATAGAATTTTCTAAAAATTACCACCTATATGAAAATACGGAGGGTTAAAACCACGCTACGTCTTCCAGCCCGTGGTCGCCACTCGAGAACTTTCCTGCCCCAACGGCCATCGTCTCTACGAGCTATGTGCCCCGCCCACTGCCACTTGATTTTAGCAATTCTGCGAGCTATGTCGGTTACTTTGGTTCTCCTGCGGATCTCCTCATTTCTGATTCGATCACGCAGGGAAACTCCGAGCATAGCCCGCTCCATCGCCCTTTGGGTGACCATGAGCCTTCTTATGAGGCCCATAGTAAGCGACCACGTTTCAGATCCATATACTGTCACTTATGTTTGTGAAATTGTAATACTGCGGCAAGTTTCACCGTGTAAAGCCCGGTCTGTGAGCACGTAGAATTTTGTCCAATGACCCCAAGCTACCCATCCTTATCGCTCGCGCATTATATTGCTGTCGCGACTGTGCGACTGTGCAGTGAGTGTGCGAGCGCGACAGCAACATTATTACGCGCGAGCGATAAGGATGGGTAGCTTGGGGTCATTGGACAAAAGTCTACGTGCTCGCAGACCAGACTATAGCTTACCTTGAAGGTATGCGTGCTGATGGGCGGACGAGCGGCGGCGGCTAAAGCCCGCAACACATCGACGCACGCGCCCGCTAGGATACCGTATTCTAGTCCTGCGCAAGCGCCTGTGATCACTGTCACCGCATATACCACTAGTTGCAGCTCTAGTGGTGATAAGCACCTTGATGGCGAGTGGTGACGAGCAGATGATGAGATGCCGCAGTCTTATTAGCGAAAAATAGCAACTGGTTGCTAATGGTACAATAGCAACGCGACTGCTATTAGTTAGTAGTCGCTAAGCGCATTTGCGATATGAACAGAAACATCGCAATGAGGGTTTTCGCGATTGAAGGATCCGCCAGATGGCGATACGTAGACGCGAGGTCCAGATGCTGCATGATTGGTTATTTTTGACATGACATTGTCAGATATGTCAAAACCATCATTGAACGGCAACCAATAACAGGAAAAAACTAGCAATAGTTGTGCTATATCCGCTAAATTGCAGTCGCCGAGCACATAGAATTTCGTCCAATGACCCCAAGCTGCCCATCCTTGTCGCTCGCACGTAATTATATTGCTGTCGCGACTGTGCGACGCGCGCCCGCAGTGAGTGTGCGAGCGCGACAGCAACATAATTGCTCGCAGACCAGACTGTAAGTAGCTTACCTTAAAGGTATGCGTGCTGATGGGCGGACGGGCGGCGGCGGCTAAAGCCCGCAACACATCGACGCACGCGCCCGCTAGAATACCGTATTCTAGTCCTGCGCAAGCGCCTGTGATCACTGTCACCGTATATACCACTAGTTGCAGCTCTGAAAACAGGAAAATAAGTCATTTTTATCAACTAACTAGCTTTCCGCCCGCGGCTTCGCCCGCGTGGAATTTTGTCTGTCACAGAAAAACTTTATCGCGCGCGTCCCTGTTTCAAAAACCGGGATAAAAACTATCCTATGTTCTTTCCCGGGACTCAAACTATCTCTATGCCAAATTTCATCAAAATCGGTTGCGAGGTTTAAGCGGGAAAGCGTAACAGACAGACAGACAGACAGAGTTACTTTCGCATTTATAATATTAAGTTGGGATAACCCAGAATAACATATAGGCTATAATTTATGACGATATGTGACAAACCTTTCAATAAATAAATAAGACGTGAGAAATATTCACAAAAAAAGCGCCATCATCAACATTGCTTTTGACGTTCGAAAATATTCATGCGGACGACGAAGCCGTCCAACGCCATCTATCAAGCGCTGTTCAAAGTACTGCTTTTGACGTTCGTAAATATTATTGAAATTTTATTAAATAAATAAATTTTATTTAGTTGAATCACAGTGTACCATTGGTTAAAAAGGGGTAAAACGGGGTCCACGCGTACAAAGTCACGGGCGGCCGCAGTAATAAATATTTGCAAATCGTATTACTCATAAAACTTATTTATTTTTACAAGTAGATATTTAAAAGCCGCTTTTACATGTGCCAGTATTACTTTAAACCTACCACTGCTTCGAGACAATAAGTGGGCCAGTCAGTGCTGAGAAGAAGCAGCGCAAGAAACTCAGTCACTTGTCAGCCTTTTGTTCAAGGGTTTAGAAAGTTTTTATAATCTATACTTGATATTATAAAGCAGAAATGTTTGTTTGCTTGAACGCGCCAATTTCAGGAACTATTGGTCCGATTTGATAAATTATTTTTGTGTCGGATGTCCCATTTATCGAGGAAGGCTTTTTAGGCTATATAACATCAATCTACAGCAAATAGGTGCGGAGCAGTAAAGAAAAATGTTGCAAAAACGGAAAATATTATTCAAACTAAACTCAACATAAACCGCACCTTCCGCGACGCAAACTTTAACGATTTTCTTCTGACACAATCATGGTGCCCCAACAATATTGGTGTTATTTGAAAGCCCAATAAATATCCTTAAAGAAAAACACATTTAATTTCTTAATAAATGAATAACATATACCATAAATGTAACTTGAAAAAATACCTCACTTTGGGCCCACCTATGGGATCAATTAGACCAATTTTTATGGTTATAAAACCAAATAATGATTTCACGTGTCCTCTTTAACAGATGGATAGCAATGAAACCCAACTAAACAGTTTTATAGCAATAAAAGTTGGCTCTAGCGTAACTACCTATTTTTTGAAGAAGTGACTCTGGATCCTTCTAAAGACACATTTTTGGGGTAAAAACCTTCCCTTTAATTAAATGAAGGTTAGAACTAGGCTTTTAAATGGTACCAATATTGGTGGGAAGTGGGGATGCATACGTTTGAAAATGCTTGTCGCGGGAGGTGCGATTTATTTGACGTAGAGTGTATTTTCACGCGTATGAAGTCGCGGCCACAGCTAGTATAGTTATAAATATTGACACACTCACTGCTATTCCTCCAAAGCTTCCTGACCACATCCAGTTCTATGAGCGAGACCATGGCCATAATGATTATTCCGGCCAATGTAGCGCGCGGGATGAAGTAGAATGCCTCTGTGAGGAGCGTCACTGATAGCAGCACCAGGCCAGCTGGAAACACAAGTTTAAGGTAAAATAAACAGGTTTAGACATAAACCCCCTTATCAATAAAAGTTACAACCTAGTTAAACTCGTGTAAACTTTTACCGGACTGAGGGTAGAATAAAACGTATAACTACGAAAAACATTAGAGATTTATTCGACAATTAATAATTATTTACAGGTAACAAAAGAATCACTTAAAATAAAACTAAAACCGTTATCTTGCTTATAATTCGAACTAGACACAAAAATAGGCACTACGCGATTCTGTTCGGTCCGTCCCGTTCGGTGGCTCGAGCAAAAAGAGTTCAGCGCCGCGCGCGCCGCTCTGAGCCCCGCCACAAAACGTGACGTCACTCAGTGTTGCCAACACGGCCCTCCTGCATCGTGCATGTCCTCAGGCACGTCCGCATGAGGTAAGCCAACTCCAAGTGTTGACACGAGAGACCTGACGAAGATCAACCTGCAACAGTTGTGAATAAGCGCGAGTTCTCGGCCCATCATGATAAATGTTTTTATAATCCTTACAGATTTTTCCTAGCAGTTCCTTTAATCTTAGGATACTACTGAAACTCTGTAAGAGATATTTGTATTAGTTGATTACTAGATAGTCCAAATCGAACTGATTATCTTTATACTTAGATAATTTTGTGCTGACTACTTTGTCTATATTCTACCTTATTGCCTTGAGTAGTGCCTGTTCCAGTTTATTCCTTTAGTCTTAGGCAATAACTGCTTCAGCTCACTCTCTTATACTTTAGGTAGCAAGACATAGTCCATTAGATTATCTAGTAAATAACTGAATTATACCAAGAATAGTACACATTATTTATAATAAAATATAAATTAGAGCGTTCTTTAGAGAAAATTATGTGTAAATTTTCTAGACTACTTAAACTTTAAGTAAATAATTTAATGTCAATACTTTAATGTAAATAATTTAATATAAAATAATTTAATGTAAATAATTAAACGTAAAATAATTTAGTGTAAATAATTTAATGTAAATAATTTAGGAATAGGAATATGAATATCATTGAACATGTTTTATTCAATACCACCTAGTTAGTTTATAAAAATAAAGTGGAAAATATTTCATGAAAAGATTCGACCGTTATGTACATAAAATAGTTAATAAATACCTTGCCAACACGTCTAATTTAATCAACATTCCATCCATCAATTTTTATCCAAGGCTTAATGTTTTCCGCCGCAGCCACTCCGTTATAGGCTCTATTGCTTCTTTCACTACCTCTCATATCATGCACTTCGTATCTATCATGACCCAGACTTTTTTTTATTTGGAATGGACCTTTGAATACCGGTAATAACTTTTTACTCCGTCCATCATTAGTTTGACTTTGAATTTTTATTAAGACTAAGTCTCCTACGTCATATTTCCTGGCTTTAGTTCGATTGTGGTCAAATCTTTCTTTCTGGTACTTAGCACCTTCACTAATATTTTTGACCACGGATTTGCGCAACTCAGTCACGTCCACAGTACGCTCGATATCAAGACTAGACTCGGGTCCTAAGCTGTCACTATTGGTATGAAGTCTGTATCCGAACATCACTTCACTGGGCACTGCTTTTATCGTTTTATGAAAAGTACTATTAATTGCTTGTTGCAATGAAATTATACACGTATCCCAACAATCCTCATCTAAATCAGCCCCCATTGTTTTCATACAGTCTAAAATAGTTTTGTTGAACCTTTCGGCTTGTCCGTTTGATCTTGGTATTCCAGTAGCTATAGTATGAAGCCTAATATTTCTTGTAATGCAATAATCTTTAAATAATTTAGACGTAAATGCCGAACCGGCATCTGTGATGAATCGCCTAGGGTTACCGAAAATCTTTGATATACTTTCAAGCTCAGAAATAACATTAATACTGTCTGTACTCGGCACTGCTGTTATAAAGACGAATTTAGTAAATGCGTCCACAGCTACTAATAAATATTTATTACCTTTTTGCGTTTCTACAAATGGGCCTAGGTGATCCAAATGTAGAGTGTGAAAGGGTTGAGCATGTTTAGGTAAAGAGTAAAGCTCGCCTTCCTTTGGACCACCCTTGCTCTTGTAGTAAACGCAATTGATGCAATTTTTAATGTATTTCTTTACCGTGTGTCGCATACGAGAAAACCAATATTGATAAGATATTCTCTCTAAAGTTTTGTCTACCGAGAAATGGCCCAGGTCGTCGTGGTTACATTTAATGATCTGCCAGATGCATGCTTTAGGGACAACCCAGCGACGACCTTGGCTTGTTCGTCTATATACTTTATTACCTAGCAGCTCGTATTTGCTAAATATGTCCTTATGATTGTGCGCTTCGCCTGACTCTAAGATCGCCCTAAGTTGTGCAATGTGTGGGTCTTGTAATTGAACCGACAATAACCAATCTGCCTCTGTTATCGACAATATTAGCTCTGATTCAGATTTCTCCCCGGATGGTACTGGATTTCTACTTAGAGCATCAACATGTTGCATGCGAGTGCCCTCTCTGTGTACAATATCGAACGAAAATTCCTGTGTTGATAAAACCCACCTAGCAATTCTAGGAATAATGTCTTTTTTGGTCAAAGCATAGCGAACTGCACTACAATCTGTCACAATACGGAAATGGGCCCCTAGTAAGTAGTGTCGAAATTTTGCTAGAGACTGTACAATAGCTAGAAGCTCGAGTTCAAAAGAGTGGTATCTCTTCTCATCTTCTGTAGTTTGACGACTGTAATAGTGAATAGGTTTTTCACCATTTTCAGTTACCTGCATCAAGATACCAGCAATGCCCTCACGACTAGCATCCGTGTAGAGTACACACTCTTTTTCCGGATCATACAAAGTCAAAACATTTTGTGAAGTTAAAGCTGCTTTAAGGTTTAAAAACGCTGTATCCTTTTCGGAGTTCCATACCCAAGACTGATCCTTTTTTAAAAGCTTTGTGAGTGGACTTGATAGCATGGCGCAATTTTTGATGAATTTACGAAAGTAACTGATTAATCCAAGAAACTGTCGCAATTGATGGACGTTTCTAGGCACAGGGAATTCTTTGACGGCTTTCAGTTTGTTTTCACTAGGTTTCAAACCCTCAGAATCAATTCTATAACCGAGAAACTCTATATCCGTTTTAAGGAAATGGCATTTTTTTAGATTTAAAGTGAGGCCGTTATTCCTTGAATATATTTAATACGTTTTCGAGTAAAGCTAAATTTTCCTCAGCCGTTTCGCTGATTATCAATATATCGTCTAAATATAATACTATTTTGCCAAATCTAAGGTTTCCCATGACTTTATTCATCATCTGCTGGAAACATGATGGTGCATTGACCAAACCAAAGGGAAGTCTTAGAAATTCGTAATGACCATCTTCAGTTATAAAAGCAGTCTTGTGAATGGACTCCTCTGCCATTTTGATTTGATAGTACCCACTTTTCAGGTCCAGACTAGTAAAAAATCTACACCCCTGAAGCCTATCGATGAGATCCTCTATGCGTGGCATCGGATATTTGTCCTTAATAGTGATTTTATTTAACGCACGGTAGTCTATACAGAGACGTTTCTCGCCGTTCTTTTTATTTACAAGCAACGCCGGGCTCGCATAGGCCGACCTACTTTCACGAATTATCCCATTCTCTAATAGCTCATTTACCATATCTCTAATGATTTTCCTATCATTGTGTGCTGTCCTATAAGGTCGAAACTGAACTGGTTTATTGTCGCTTAGATTGATATTCATTTCGTGTCCACTAACCTCTCCTAGTTCACCTATCGTGGAGGCTATACATTGCTGATATTTATCAAAAAGTACTAATAATTCGCGTTGATGTGAATCTGCATCAAAACTCCCAATCGACTCATCTATGACGCTGCAAAATTCTTCAAAACTTTTTGCATATTGAAATGTTAGATTATTACCTATTCGCGAATACATTAAATCGGGTCGTTCTGTAACATTACGTCCAATCAAAACGTTGCACCCAGAAAGTTCGTCAAGGATATACATGTCAACTTTATTAATTTCTATAGAATCCAATCTAAGATCGACTTGAACTATTTCCGTTACCGTTTTTAAAGTATCTTTAGAAAATCCTTGCAGCGTCACAGGTGCGGTCAATGGAATTCTCTGTATGTTTTGCCCGTCCACTAAATGAGACGATATAATTGAGCAACTACTTCCAGTATCTATGAATGCATCGTTATCTAAGCCGTTTATATGTACCCTCTTACAAAATTTGCTTTTTGAGTTAGATGACTGTACAAACTTCGTTTCCTGCTTTTCCGACTTATCAACTTTTTCCGATTTATCTATTTTTGAGTTCTTTTTGTGATAACAAGTAGCTTCCGAATGACCTCTTTTGCCACAGAACTCACATTTCACAGAACAATGTATTCGTTTATGACTACCCCCGCAATTGTAACACTCTAAAGGTTTACGCGTTTGTGTGTGATTCGCATTCATCTGACTATTCGAAGATGAAGATGCGTTACTGTTAGTTGACGCTTGTTGAGATGTGATAATATTGGTGGGTTGAGTATATACCCTTGCGTTAGAAATAACCTCACGTGAGCTACTATTAGTGTTAGTGTTTGGTTTGGTTTTCGATTTATAAGTCCGACTATGCAAAAATCCAGCTAAACTTTCGCATGATTTGAAATTACAAGCTTCAACTGAGGCTGTAATATTATTATCGCCAATATTTCCTAATATGATTGAAATTATGTCGCCTTCTGAGAAGTTTAAGCACAAACTATCTATTTTTGCCTTTTGTTCAAAAAAGAAGTCGTATAGGGACTGATTTTCGACAGGTCGACGGTCAATAATATCTTTTAGTAATTCAAACATATTCCTTTTCACTCTAAACGTATTGGATAATTTTTCCATCCAATCTTTCCATAACCAAGTAGTCCAGGTGTGATCATTGCGTAATAAAGACTCATACCACACTTTCGCCGAACCTTTGAGTTTATTTAATGCCTGACATCGAATCATACTATCGGTCCATGCAAAAGTTGACGCATACGATTCTATCACTTTTAGCCATGACGTAACATTGTCGGTAAGTGGGTCAAAATCAGGTATCATATTGTGTAAGGTAGGATTATTATTTGTACTCACAGTTTCAGTATCGTTTGAGTGCGATACCTTTGTCCTTTTCCGAGCCTTGGAGGTGGGCGGCGGCGTCCTCGGCCCGCTGTCGCTGCTCGTGGATGTGCTGCTGCTGCTTGGCGATGGCGAACGGACACGTTTTTTTCTATCTCGGTGCCTATTTTTGTGTTTTCTTTTACCTCCCATCTTAACTTATTTGAGCGCGTTAGGAAAACTCGTAGCCCGCTTCTGATGTAAACTTTTACCGGACTGAGGGTAGAATAAAACGTATAACTACGAAAAACATTAGAGATTTATTCGACAATTAATAATTATTTACAGGTAACAAAAGAATCACTTAAAATAAAACTAAAACCGTTATCTTGCTTATAATTCGAACTAGACACAAAAATAGGCACTACGCGATTCTGTTCGGTCCGTCCCGTTCGGTGGCTCGAGCAAAAAGAGTTCAGCGCCGCGCGCGCCGCTCTGAGCCCCGCCACAAAACGTGACGTCACTCAGTGTTGCCAACACTCGGGCTTAAATTTTCATTTAGTATGGAAATGACATTTTAATCCAGAGTTCATCTTAGTTGTAACTTTTTATTAATAAGGGGGCTAGTGTTAAGCTGATTCACATATATTCATGAGGTCACTGTTCCGGCCTTATACCGATACTATAAATGTGTGTGCACAGATGCAATAAAACAACCGATTTAATAGATTATCGAACTTTTGCTTAACCACTCAAAAATCTCGATTCTCTACTTCAATTCAGGGAAAATTTTCTGATCACGTGACAGGTCACCTAGCGCTGAACTGACCGAGTTAAATTCGAACTGGGAAACCACGTAACTAACTTCACCAGACAGTCTGCCAACAGAGAAAGATGGCGGGAGATCGTGTGGAGAGCTGTATCCGCTACAATCGAATGAGGTTGCACATGTTTATGCATTCAAAGTTGGGAATCTTTGCTACCGCGATGTAGGTTAGTAGGCGTGGAGGCGTGTGCATTAGTAAGGTTATATCAGCGCCATCTATTGAGTGATGCCTGTCACCAGTTTGTAGTGGCGAATCGATAGGTGTCGCTACAACTATTAAATCATCTTGTCTCTCCACTTCAATTAACAACACTTCTTCTCAGCACTAGCCCATAATGTTGTCCCGAAGTGGTGATAGGGCAAGCTGTATTTGGGATGTGTATAAGCGCCCTGGAAAGGGCCTCATCATCATCATCATCACTTGAGCCATAGGACGTCCACTGCTGAACATAAGCCTCCCCCAATGCTTTCCATGTTGATCGATTGGTAGCGGCCTGCGTCCAGCGCTTCCCTGCTACCTTTACGATGTCGTCGGTCCACCTTGTAGGTGGGCGTCCCACGCTGCGTTTTCCGGTACGCGGCCTCCATTCCAGAATCTTTCTGCCCCATCGGCCGTCAGTTCTGCGTACTATGTGCCCTGCCCATTGCCACTGGAAAGGGCCTAGTATTTAATAAAAGCCTTGACTTTGACTTTGACTTTGAAAAAATTACCAACCTTTCACCAAAGATCCAGCCGGAGTCATGACTCCACTGGCATGGTTGATAGCTGTCCTTGTGAAGGAACCAGTAACCGGCATGCTCTGAACGAACGAAGCTAGGTAATTTTACATACCAATGTGTACTGGAAATCTTTACTACCGCGATGCAGGTTTGTAGTCACGGTGGCGTGTGTTACGGAAAACCTATATAGCGCCATCTGTTGTGGGATGCCTGCCACTAGTTTGTAGTAGCGAGACGATAGGTGTCGCCACAACTATCAAATCAACTCGTGGAGACACTATAGTCTGGTCCGTGAGCACGTAGAATGTTGTCCAATGACCCCAAGCTACCCATCCTTATCGCTCGCGCGTAATTATGTTGCTATCGCTCTCGCACACTCACTGCGGGTGCCCGTCGCACAGTCGCGACAGCAATATAACTACGCGCGAGCGATAAGGATGGGTAGCTTGGGGTCATTGGACAAAATTCTACGTGCTCACGGACCGGGCTTTAGATGATTTGATAGTTGATTTGAGATTACCACAAATTACCCACCTTTTACCAAAGATCCAGCCGGAGTCATGACTCCACTAGCGTGGTTGATAGCTGTCCTTGTGAAGGAACCAGTAGCCGGCATGCTTTGAGCGAACGAAGCCAGGAGATTACACATGCCTATGGCTATCATCTCTTGGGTGGCGTCTACCGTCGTGCTACCCGCTGGAAAAATAAAGATAATACAAATACAAATACAAAATTGTTTATTCAGAATCAGGTTTGAAAAAACAGGGTTTCGATTGGGGTTTTCATCTCAGTAAAGTTTAAAATACAATGACAACAATTCCGCTACCAACAGAAAAAGGGCTATGATGACACTAGTCAACTGGCCATATGATTTCAACAGACCCTTACTTTTCCTGAGGATGTCGTAAGAGCGACTAAGGGACAAATTTGCGAATATCAGGCCTCCTCAAGTCTGGGAGTGTAACTGTAGATGAAATCCTCTATTTTATTTTATTTTATTTATTTGGTTCACCAACAGTTAATTACACCAATACAATTATATAAATCTTAACAAGAATAGGTACATGTTCAATGTATTAACTTATTACAGGCAAACACAGCATGCATTTAACGTGAAGGAAGACTAATGTTATACATTATATTATAATTATATAGATCAATCCAATAGACACAATGTCTATTAAGCTAAGTTTTAACACAAACAAAGTTGTACAGATTTTTTTACATTAATTAAGCAAGTAAGTATCTAGAGAATTTTATTTTCATGAAGACGTGGTAAATTGGAAAATCGTGTTCCTGCAGTGGATACAAAATGATCTGATAATGACAGAGCAAAATAAAGTGAATTCAAAATTCAGCGTGGGACGTCCACCCACAAGGTGGACCGACGACATCATAAAGGTAGCAGGAAAGCGCTAGACCCAGGCCGCTACCAACCGGGCAACATGGAAAGCATTGGGGGAGGCCTATGTTCAGTAGTGGACGTCCTATGGCTGAGATGATGATGATGATGATGAAAAGGTTTCCTATTTTTTCTTGGAGGCCAAAATAGATCCTGGTTACACAAGAGTGGCAAAGAAGAGATATATCGAGGCTTACCGAATGCCTTAGCAAAAGAAATGCTCTTCAGTATTGCCATGAGGTTGGTCATGAAGCTAACCTTATAAACTTTAACATGTATAATATTTTTGTGTTATTTCATTCTTTGCTTTATTATGTCCCATTGTTGCAAGAAGGCGCTGGATACAGGTGTGAATCGGTGGCCAATCTGTGAATCATTGGGGGAGGATTTTGTTCAGAAGTAGACTTCCCGTGGCTGAAAAGATGATGATTTTTATATTTCTTTCTTTCCATAATCAACTTACCAAAGGCCTTAGCAATAGCGATGCTCTCCAGTATAGCGACCAGCGGCATGACCAGCCCTTCAGGCCCGAACACGCCCAGCATGCCTTCGAAGTCCACCGTCTGGTTGTGAACCTTAGTGGTAAAGGGAGGCGGCCCGAAGTGGGGCAGGCCGCCGTGGATTGTGCCTGAGAATTAACGACGTTTTCATTGCAAAATCGATCTTATTGCTGCCACATAAGATGCTAAGGCTTTTGATTTTATGTGCCGTTTTTCGTACATTACCGACTTGCCAAGTATCTTTACATTATGTCCTTTTTTGTCAGGAAATGCTTTACGCATAACCCCACTAGCTGATGGGTACAGCCAGTGGGTTATATGTGGTACTTTCTTCACCAGATGGGCGGAGCCTATTCACTTAAGCCGGGCGGTGTCCTCCGAAACCAAATGAAACGAAGACGCGAATTATTGTCCTAACTTTGACATATGACTTGACATTCACGTTCAGAACCTGATGCAACTCAGACAATGCCGCCGTCTGAGAATCAGCGTCATATGACATCCTCATCTTTAGGTGGCAAATCGTAGATCATAGCAAATGATGGAAAGTGTAGCAAGTGGTTCTTGAGACCACTTTAGAGACCTCTGATGTAGAAAAAGTGATCCATGTAACTATGTTTGAGGACCTATATTATAGGAAAAAACTTACCGATAAGTGCGAAGGGTGTGCGTCCATACAAGTGCAGCACGAACGCTATGATAGCCGCTACCAGCACCACTATGGCGTTCCTGGCCTGCACCAGGTATTGATCCTGATCAGTACAAGTATTAACAGGTCCTCACCATAAAGTTACGAAGACTTACCGATAAGTGCGAAGGGTGTGCGTCCATACAAGTGCAGCACAAACGCTATGATAGCCGCTACCAGCACCACTATGGCGTTCCTGGCCTGCACCAGGTATTGATCCTGATCAGTACAAGTATTAACAGGTCCTCACCATAAAGTTATGAAGACTTACCAATAAGCGCGAAGGGTGTGCGTCCATACAAGTGCAGCACGACTATGGCGTTCCTGGCCTGCACCGGATACTATGCTGACCTTACACAGTGAACGTTCCAGAACGACTATATCAGGTCGTCGACATACAGTTAGGAACATTCACCAATAGGTGGAACGGGCGGGTTATGTAGAGGCTTTGTCCTCCAAAATAAATAAATAATAAATAAATCTTTGGACAATTTCACACAGCGCCAGCTAGCCCCAAAGTAAGCAACTTAATGCTTGTGTTATGGGTGCTAGCTTAACGGATATACTACTTATATACTTTTTTTTTTAAATACATACATACATATTATACATAGTCACACCCAGACCCGTCACAGAAATTAAAATTCATCATTTCAATTTCTGCCCGGCCGGGAATCGAACCCGGGACCTCTCGGCATAGTAGTCCGTTCTGAACCACTCCACCAAACGGCCGACGAATAATACTAATACTAATAGAAATGTGGTCATTCCACTAAAACGTAAGTGTCCTCCAATCTATTTTGACGCAACTAATGATAGTACTCAAGACTAGACAACCTGGAGATCCAGCGAAAACATTTTAAAAAGCTGTAGTAAAAGACTTAGCCTAGTCGCAGCCTACAGAATTTTTGCCGGCCGATAGTTGGGTCGGTATGGACATGTATGAAAGTGCGAACATTACACCGATTTGGTATCGGCCGATTTATCATACAAATTAGAATCGGGCCCAACTATCGGCCAATAGATAAAAGTCTGGGGGGAGTCTTACCGATAAGCGCGAAGGGTGTGCGTCCATACAAATGCAGGACAAACGCTATGATAGCCGCTACCAGCACCACTATGGCGTTCCTGGCTTGCACCAAGTATTGATCCTGATCAGTACAAGTATTAACAGGTCCTCACCATAAAGTTATGAAGACTTACCAATAAGCGCGAAGGGTGTGCGTCCATACAAGTGCAGCACGACTATGGCGTTCCTGGCCTGCACCGGATACTATGCTGACCTTACACAGTGAACGTTCCAGAACGACTATATCAGGTCGTCGACATACAGTTAGGAACATTCACCAATAGGTGGAACGGGCGGGTTATGTAGAGGCTTTGTCCTCCAAAATAAATAAATAATAAATAAATCTTTGGACAATTTCACACAGCGCCAGCTAGCCCCAAAGTAAGCAACTTAATGCTTGTGTTATGGGTGCTAGCTTAACGGATATACTACTTATATACTTTTTTTTTTAAATACATACATATTATACGTCATAGTCACACCCAGACCCGTCACAGAAATTAAAATTCATCATTTCAATTTCTGCCCGGCCGGGAATCGAACCCGGGACCTCTCGGCATAGTAGTCCGTTCTGAACCACTCCACCAAACGGCCGACGAATAATACTAATAGAAATGTGGTCATTCCACTTAAACGGTAAGTGTCTTCCAATCTATTTTGAGGCAACTAATGATAGTACTCAGGACTAGACAACCCGGAGATCCAGCGAAAACAGTTTAAAAAGCTGTAGTAAAAGACTTAGCCTAGTCGCAGCCTACAGAATTTTTGCCGGCCGAAAGTTGGGTCGGGATGGACATGTATGAAAGTGCGAACATTACACCGATTTGGTATCGGCCGATTTATCATACAAATTAGAATCGGGCCCAACTATCGGCCAATAGATAAAAGTCTGGGGGGAGTCTTACCGATAAGTGCGAAGGGTGTGCGTCCATACAAGGCGTTCCTGGCTTGCACCAGGTATTGATCCTGATCAGTACAAGTATTAACAGGTCCTTACCATAAACTTATGAAGACTTACCAATAAGTGCGAAGGGTGTGCGTCCATACAAGTGCAGCACGAACGCTATGATAGCCGCTACCAGCACCACTATGGCGTTCCTGGCCTGCACCAGGTATTGCCAGGTCTTCAGTGCTTTGCGTCGGAAGGGAGAGTCAGTGTCTGACACTGGGACCGCTGACTTCTGTTAAAAGTAAAAAAAGTGTATTTCTTGCAACTCACGAAGGCGCGTGAGCTTTAATGAGGGCTATCGTTTTAGCGCTCACCAGTTAGCGCCACTGTAGAGTAAGGTCCTGTCACTTGCTAGTAGCGAAGACAGTGGCACCAACTGGTGAGCGCTAAAGTGGTAGGAGGACTATCGCATTTGCACTCATCAAGATGGCGCCACTGTAGAGTAAGGTCCTGTCAATCGCCAGGGGTGCCAACTGTTAAGTATAAAAACGATAGCCCTCATTGTGTGTGTACATGCACATAACGATGATGTATGTAATATCTGTCAAAACTTTTGAAAAAGATCAGTAGCGAGCCACCACACATGTAAAGCTCACTCGCCTCTGTGGATTGCGACAACTATACAATTTAATCGCGGAGGACAATGCTAATACGTTTAAATAATCCAAAAAAAAAAACAGCGCCTCTAAACAAAGTGACAGTCCTGTCAGATTTAATTCCAAAGTGTTTCCTTGTACTTTTTTATTCCTTTACTTTTTAGAGCCGTAATTTTTGGCTACCCAACTGGCCATCAAGAAAACATTATTATTATTTTAACGACCAATTTCCTCGTCTCGACTCTCGAATTTGGACGTACATTTTCAAGAACCGAGTCTTAAAAAATTAGGTATAGTAAATAATCTATTTCACCAAAATATCTAGTAAGTATTTTGGTGAATAACTCAGAGTAGGGTGGGTCAACTTACTTTAAGTATAATCAGCGCAATGATGGTAGCGATGCCTAATATAGGATCCCAGAGGTGGACAGTTGTTATGTTCTTGAAAAAGTTCACCAAGGCACTCACAAACGTATCGCCTGACTTGCCTGGAAAATAAAATAACAATTTTAAAACGTAATTACAGCTAATTAATGTTATTGTACTGGCAACATGACCAAAATTGTCTATTTGTTACAAAATATTTATTGTAATCTTAAAAACCTTTTTTTTTCTCAACTGTGCAATAAGATGTTTTAAGCCCGGTCTGTGAGCACGTAGAATTTTGTCCAATGACCCCAAGCTACCCATCCTTATCGCTCGCGCGTAATTATGTTGCTGTCGCGACTGTGCGACGGGCGCCCGCAGTGACTGTGCGAGCGCGACAGCAATATAATTACGCGCGAGCGATAAGGATGGGTAGCTTGGGGTCATTGGACAAAATCCAACGTGCTCACAGACCAGACTATAGAAAAAGTAGTGTATGCAGGCCTCTCACTAGTGACTACTCTCTAAGCCGGACTACCGGTTTTGGTGAAGGTCATAGGAAACGCCTGTCGTTGTGGAATCTCTAGGAGAGGCCTTGTCAAGCAGTGGTTGAAACTAACGAACGAACTATAAAGGCCGATTCACACATATCAGTGAAGTCACAGTTCAGGCTCAGTACCGGCACAGTGTGAAATATTATTTCATACAGTTTCTATGAACGCATCCCCACTTGTCAGTGTCAGTGACGACACAGTGCTCTCAGTGCCAGTGCCGCCACCGGCAATCACGGACGTATTCGTTGACGACGATATTTTTGTCGGATCACGGACGCCGCCGCGGCATCAAAAACAAAATAACTTACTTCATAATTTCTAAACAAGAATATTGAAACAGCTCTCTGACATTTTAAAATATTCAAAATATTTCACTGACGCAACACTGTAGCACTGATACTGAACTGAGCGGACACTGTGGCTTCACTGATATGTGTGAATCGAGCTTAATAATTATTGCACAGAAAAGACTAAAGAATACGTTGAAAGATTTTTTTCAATTTTTTTTGCCATACGAAATGTAAATGGGAGTTGCATTTTTGTGACAGCAGATACATTTTTGTGATGTCAACTACTTTAATGCATAAATCCATGTATTCTGTAGTACCTGATATCCCAAACAACGATTTAAGTTGTGAAGCGGCGATCTGCAGCGCCGCTGCCGTCGTGAACCCAATTATGACCGGCTTCGATATGAAGTCGAGCAGGAAACCTGCGCAAAAACAATACTTAGTGATGACGAAATAAGAATGAAATTAGTATAATGTCGGTGTGATTTACTTCATTGACTTAGTGGAGCATTGTAATTTGGTTTGAATAACAACAGTTGTAACAGTTACAGCAACAAAACTTGACGGCACGTCCGTATAGCCATTAAGTTCAACACTGAAGACAATTGAAGGGGTAAGCGGACAAAGGCGTTATCTGACAAAACTGAAGAATCGACTTTTTTGCATGAAGATAGGTTTTTAAGTGATGATAAAATCGACTAATGAGCTCAAAACACGCAAATTTTGTGTGTTTCATGTCAAAAATACAGACCTTAACAATGGTGTTATCTGACAAGCATTCATACATTTCAGGATTTAAATGTGGTATGAGCAGATTAACATTTTCAAACACTCATTTTGAACTTTTTGTTAGTTAAGACCTTTGTCCACTCAACCCTTCAATTATTAATAACCTTAGAGCCACAGCACACGATGCGTTGCGACGGCGGTGTAACGCCGGAGCGGTGTCGCTGCGTCGTCTTACATAGAAATATCTGTGGCGGACACACAAGTTGTGCGGCGCCGCAACGCATCGTGTGCTTTGGCTCTAACTAAAGGTAACTCATTTGTTTCTAAGTAAAATACGCGTCAATCTTTATGTACCTACTGGGAAAGAACCATACACGAATCTTCCTTCCTTCAAATCTCATAAGTGTGTCACTAGTGTAATGGCATCACGATATTTGACTTCCTTACAGCTCAGAACTGGCGTGACGTGCAGAATGACGTAGGAGTCATTTTGTTTAGGATAGGCAGTCTTGAACCGGTATGATTCGCTACTTCGGCGTCTAAAACCGTCGGTCTGATTAAGCCATGTCAAATGCTTACTGTCGCAAGTCCTTTACTAGATTTGTGGCATCAGCTAGTAGAAAATATCTTCGCGGAACTGGAGAACTAACATTAGCAGCTCTGGGAGACGAATCTCTCATTATGACGGCTCATAAGTCTGTCCAAATCTAGTGTTTGTGGACACAGCTGTTGACCACACTTCTTTAGCAAAAAGAGAAGCATAAGCAGCTCTGATAGGATTAGAATCAAAGCTCACTATGATGGAGTCTGAGGACCTCAGCAGCCTCTTCTTTTCTGAAAACAACTCTGTCCTGGAGTCGAACCTACTCACCCAGCTGTAAAACTCCAAGTAGCAGCACGCAGCAGCCCGACAGGAACGCAGCAAGGTAGGCGAAGTCCTCGGAGCGCGCCACGTACTTGGCCAGCAGCGCCGACAAGATGGCCGTCGGGCCCACCGTCACCACCTTGCAGCGCCCGGGCGTGAGTCGGTAAGATAGAGCCATGTCAAATAACTATGGCAGCTCAAGTCTGGTGGCTTCAGCTGTCTGCTAGAAGACTTCGCTACACTGGAGGACTAACATCAAGAGCTCTCTGAGTCGATTCTCTCACTATGACGGCTCATGTCTGTCACTAGGATAGGATTTTAACGTCAGCTGTCTACCTTACAGTAGAAGCTTTAGCAGAGAGAAGAAACATCAGCAGCTTTGATAGGAGTAGAATCTAAACTCACTATGACAGCTCCTAAGTCTTCTTGGCTTGTTGACCTCAGCAGTCAAAGGTTTCAATGCTAGTGACAGACTGCTGAGGTCAGCTGTGGTAGAAATTATCTTCTCTGGAACAGCTCCGGGATTCCCACATAGTAGAAAACTGCATCGCACTTGAAAAATCATCTCCAGGAGTCAAACCCACTCACCCAGCTGTAAAACTCCAAGTAGGTAACAGTACGCAGCAGCCCGATAAGAACGCAGCAAGGTAAGCGAAGTCCACGGAGCGCGCCACGTACTTGGCCAGCAGCGCCGACAAGATGGCCGACGATACTTAGCATCAGCTGTCTTATAGAGTATCACAGGGAAGAATAATCTTCGCCGTACTGGAAAACTAGCTTCGGCCTTTTAGGAGGCGAGTCTCATTATAACAGCTCGTAAGTCTGGTCTCATTCTTCGCCGCACTGAAATACTCTCTCCGGGAGTCGAACCCACTTACCCAGCAGCTTGAACCATGTTAGATGCTTATGTCTACTAATGACATAAGTCTGGCACTAGGTTTGTAGCATCAGCTAGAAGATTTCTTTGCGGAACTGGATCAGGATCTCTGGGAGAAGAATCTCTCATTATGACGGCTCATAAGTTTGTCCAAATCTAGTGTTTGTGGACACAGCTGTTGACCACACTTCTTTAGCAAAAAGAGAAGCATAAGCAGCTCTGATAGGATTAGAATCAAAGCTCACTATGATGGAGTCTAAGGACCTCAGCAGCCTCTTCTTTTCTGAAAACAACTCTGTCCTGGAGTCAAACCCACTCACCCAGCTGTAAAACTCCAAGTAGCAGCACGCAGCAGCCCGACAGGAACGCAGCAAGGTAGGCGAAGTCCTCGGAGCGCGCCACGTACTTGGCCAGCAGCGCCGACAAGATGGCCGTCGGGCCCACCGTCACCACCTTACAGCTGCCGAACATGGCGTAGACGATGCCTGGGAATATGCTGGAGTATAGACCTACCTGTAAAATGGAGGTATACATTTAGAAACTGTTTTTGACCTTTATAAATGAGTAAATAAATATTATGGGACATTTTTACACAGCGCTATCTAGCCTTAAAGACTGTACCTAAAGTTTGAAGAGCTAGTACTATAGTGGGATAACAATACATCTTTTCAAAGTATGATTGCAACCCGGACGAGTTAACTGCGTACCTCGCTGGAATGCGATTCTCGCTCGCACTCACCCGCACATTTTGCCGTGTTCGCCCCGATCGTACCAGAGCGTCGATGTGATGTCACGGCCACCAGTTGCGCAGTTACCTCGGCCGGGTTGTAATTTAAATAGTGTCCGACCGAATGTTCGGTTTCGGTTTCGTTTTCGGTTGAGTTTCGGTAAAAACACGAGTTTCGGTTCAGTTTCGTTTTCGGCGGCAAACTTGCCGAAACTACGACCGAAACCGAATGTGCATTGCGATCATAGTTTATATTAATTTATAGTATTATACAATTTGTCCGGGCATGTAGTGATCAAACTTTAAGGGCGTGATCTGTGGACAATTTTATCGATGAAAATACTTCAAAGGACATTGTCAGAAACCGCCTTAGATTCCTGGGCACAGCAGTAAAGTATCAAAATTAATCTCTTACTTTTTGAATACTTAAATATTAATTAGATTGTAACGGACACTTGAGGATTAGAAAATGAAATAATAAAAGTATTTTATATGTATTCCATAATACTATGACGACATCCGGACATTTTAGGGCGTGGCCTGCTCCATATCCTATGAAGTTCCATAATTTGTGTCGATAAAATCTATGTAAAATCGGCACAAGGCAATGCCGAACTTCATTGTTAGGAATCCATGTAATAGTGATGTTGACTGCGGTCATCATAGACAATAAGATACCGATCTTGTAAATAAAATAAATCGTCCAAATTGCTACAGTATGACTAGATTTTAATTAAAAGTTAAAAATATATTGCACGCAAGCTATCTAATGTGTCCAACTGGTCGAAGGTCATGAATAAAATAAAAAGAATTGTGATCATAACACTGATATAGACAATGACAACAATATGGGATCATCTTTAATATATCTGTTACAGTTTCAAATCCGATGAAAAATCCAATGCCGCTTAAAGTGAGAGAAATGTCTAAAGTTCTAATAGAATTGAAAGTTTTATTCGCTCAAAATGCTTATAACAATAAATTGGTAATACATTTCAAATATTAAGTACCTTTATAATGTATCGATAGAACCAAAATGATATCCTCTCAGCTTGGAAAGGGAAAACCCAGGATTGGGGGAGCGCTCCAGGCAATTTTTAGAACATTTCATAGGTGGTAGTAAATAATATTTATTTTATTATTAAAATTGAATATTTTGATATTGATAAAATTGAATATATCTTTCGATTCAAATACCGAATATTTTTCAATCGATAATAATTATCGAGAATTGTTAATAATATTCAATTAAAAGTTGTTCAATCCCTAGTCATGCATAGACTAAGACGGTAACCATGGAGATAGTTAGTTTGGTAAGTCACGTGTTAAATGTCAAGAGTGAAAAGTAAACATAGGATTCAAGTTATTTATTTACGTGCAAAATGTAAGTAAGTAAATCATAAAAGTGGAACGCCGAGCTATTTCCAAAACCCGTCCAATATTATAATACAATTTGGCTGCGACAACTACAATACAGAACATCTCCCAAATCGATGTGTATAAAATAATATAATACAATACTAGTAAGTAAGAGGTTATGATAACAATATTGCTATCAATAAGTTTATAGAATTGGTCCGCCAGGAATAATTGTTCTTACATAAAGATTTGTGTCATTTAGAACCTAGAAAGTATTATTTCGGCACTGTTGATCTAACGGCGAACAATGTATGGAGAACGAACATTGTCCTTTGTGGCTTGACCCATTTCTCAAAAAATTACAAGGCTTAAAGTTTTTAATTTTTAGAATTCACCTCTTCCTTCAAAAACAAGTGACTGCGTGGGCACCTTAACACTAATGAGCAAATATTTTATGTTATGCGATAGCTGATAAAATGATCTATTAGTAAAGTAGAAAACAGACACAAGTTTCATACATTTTAAGGAAGTAGGAATGGATTTAAGTAGAAAAAAACATGACTATTTTCACTTCTTTTTCAGTTATTTTCCAACACAAGAAAAACCAGGTCGTTAAAGTATGTCTTATTTGCATTGTATTATTAGTATTTGAGCTATTCTACAAAACGAATGTAAATTTATTAGTCTACGTCTATTACTTTCGAAGCTATTGTTGAACAAAGATACCCCTTCCCAGCCGGTTCCATAGCGCGGCTAGTCATGTAGTCGGAGTAGGTTGTGCGATTCTTTCAGGCAGTGCATTTTCGCATTTCTTTATTTTTCCCTCAAAATATGAGCCTTGTAAGGAAGTTTCGGTTTCGGCCGAAATAGACACCGTTGCCAAATTCGTTTTCGGTTTCGGTTTCGGTCGTAAAAATAGTTTCGGTCGGACACTAAATTTAAAATTCTTATTTACAAAAACACTTACTTGTGGCGGCACTCCAGCGACTATGGCGTAGGCTATGCCTTGAGGTATCGACGTTAGACCAACTGTAACACCTGCAAATAAATAAAGGCGGTATAAGAACACCATCATTACACCTTTTTCTGCTTTAACATTAAAAGGTTTGCATACTTTCATCGAATGAGCCCACATGAATCAGGCCATGTAGTCTTCACTGCAAGAGATTTAGTTTCTTAGAAACAAATGGAGGATTTGGTCTACACTCCCCACGCTGAAATACACGCAAATACTCCGCGCAGTAGTTGGGCAGCCATATCGTGATGGGCAGCCTCCTCCTCCAAGAGTCCAGGCTGCATAGTTTGGAGGCCACACGACATCCATTCTCACACTGCGTTCCTGGTACCTTGAATACTAGAACTCACCAGTATCAGATACTCCACTTGCGTATTTGAGACTGAAGCCATATGGTCGTGATGTGCAAGAGCCTCTACCATACAGGGTGAGCTTACAAGTTACAGGTATTTGTTATCAAGCTGTGTACAAGAACTTTAGTGCCAGAACTCACCAGCGATGACATCTCGTATCAGATACTCCACGCAGTAGTTGGGCAGCCATATCGTGATGGGCAGCCTCCTCCTCCAAGAGTCCAGGCTGCATAGCTTGGAGGCCACACGACGGTATCTGTTCACGCGCTGCGTTCCTGTAAAATTATATCAGTTATTGCTAATATTAAATCCAAACGGAGTACGGGAAAGTGTGAGAGCAAAGAAGAAGAATTTCTAACATTATGCTTGCTACGCATAATAGAATCCAGAAAATCGCAATTTGTTTGTTTCAGCCGAATGACGTCCACTCCTGGACAAAGGTCTCTCCCAAAGATTTCCACAACCACCGGTCCTGTCGAAAAATTCGCAAATACGCTGACACAGCAATTGCCTTTTCCCAATGAAATCACTGAAAATCTTTAGTGCTCTAAACCTAAATTCTAATACATATTTACATTAGTATGTATAAATTATGCTGACGAAACAAAAGCACCTTTATTCTCCTCAGAGGCTGACATGATGTCCACAATACGGCAATACAGGCCCGAATCTAAACTATACTAATTCAAGAAATAGGAAATAAGTTAAACAAAACACCCGTATAGAAAAAACGATTGTTAACTAAGTTTAACGCATTTTGTTACTAAGTAACCCGGAATTAAAGAGTTAAAATAAAGATAAAGTTAGGAAAAATGCTGGTATTGAATAGCTTATCAAGTTTCCTATTCAATAAATAATTTGGACATTGTGGAACATGGTGGTGCCATGTCAGTACGGTCGATAGCACATAAGCATACCACAGAAAGCAATTTCCTCTAGGGAATTTGTATGTTGCAGTTGTGTCCATTGAACATAATATTCATGTCAAATAGAAGAAAAAACACTAATGCCCGTTTTCACCATCAATCCTTAATTTTTAAGTGACCTATGGTAACAAATAAAAGGAATTTTAAATAGGGGTCACTTAAAAGTTAGGTATTGATGGTGAAAACCGGCATAAGAAAAACAACGCGGACTCTCATCGAATAGTCAGTAAACGTAGTGTTCGCGAAACAAGAAAAAATCTTTTTATAATCCTACACATACAGAAAATGGTTGATATTCGTAGTTGTTTTAACGCCCGTATTGACAAACGATGCTTGCTTAAGTGAAGCATCAAATCGAACGCACAGCGTTGAATAGAGCTCTGTGATTAGTTAATGTGTCACCCTGTGCGTCCACGCGTACTTTGAGATCTCATAGTAATGTTTGTGAATACGGGCGCAAATGTATTAAGAGTACCTGTGTGATCATAAGTTTAAGGAAACCTGACTTAAATTAAATACCCAACAAGAAAAAAAGTGGAAAAATCATCTCAAAGGCACTCTTAACATTATTTATTTTTTTACCTCAATCACATTCAGAGGTTTCCTGTTAGTAGGTAGGTAATATCAGATCAAAACATAAGAAAATTTAAAGAATCAAGGAAAAGTTTGGAAAAACTCACGAATCGTTAATGAACCTTACTGGTTTAATAAATAATATTTACTTAAGTTTTTTTTTCTTTTGGCAGTTATTTTGGGCTACCGGATACTGTCTTCATATTTCATTTTGTTATTCAATCCTTTAACTATGAAAACGATACTTTAGCATGTCAACAGAAAATAATGCATAGTGTGGCGTATTTATTCAAGAATGTGCATTGTTTGCCAACGTATAGTAAGCCTTAAGTACAACACAAATGTGAATCTTTGCTAAACTAACTTCTGCCAGCGACTTTACGCTAATAAAGTTCGCTTTAAGGCTTACACTTCCATTTCTTTTTTGTGTTTACACTATGTGAACATGTTAACTATTTTGTAACACATTTTTTTTACAAAATCAAACATTTATTTTTATTTCATTTGTAGAAATTATTGTCTACGTACTTTCATCCATCTTCTGTAGTTTTCTTCTTTCCTATCTCACTATATTTGCGACAAAAAGTATAAATAGCCTACTTACATGTAGTCTACATTTATACACGTGTCAATCTATTCTTATTAATACAAAAGATCTCACAGTTTTAACCACGGTTTACGCATGAAACCGTTCCAAACAATCGAAAGAACCGTTCCAAACAAGTATCAAAGAGATAATATTAGAACATTAGTTTAAGACACCATAACATATCAAATTACCTATTGTTTTTGAACAAAGACAGACATGTTTCCTTATAATAAATTATCTGAAAGTACAAACTGAAAAAATCTAATACACACTTATTAAATGGCCATATAAGTTGATAGTAGATTTTGATGAAAAATCATCAATATTCAGAAACATACAGGGTGGAAACGATAACTGACTTCACTCGATTATTTCTAAACTATACAAGATATCGAAAAACTGTGGCTGTACTAAATGTATGAAAAAAGCTACACATTGAATTTTTTGAAAGATCCAGTTTATTCAGTAACCTATTATTGCTCAATAACCATCAGGATCAGTAACCAGTTTTTCGATATCTTGTATAACAAATATTTTCGAAAAACCAGTATTAAATATAAACATAACAAAGTACCCAAAACGTTCTCGTGGTCGTTGTAAATCATCCCGCTCATTTTGAATCACCAAAACTGTTAGTTCACCACAAAATTGTCACTACATCGCAATCACTAACACAGTAAGCAGTAAAAACTGAATTAGGTGTATTTAAAAATATAGTGCCTAAACTAGAATTATAAGGAAACGCGTATGTATAGCGGTAAGGACGGAGTAACACTGATGGGCAAGTTAATTCTTATGCTGACGTTACAATTAAGGATTGCACACAGTCACAGATATAATATACTAGCTGACTAACACCTTTACAGGCTAGTTATATTCTGACGACCTCATAAAGGTAGCAGGAAGGCGCTGGATGCAGGCCGCTACCAACTGGTCATTATGGAAATCATTGGGGGAGGCCCATGTTCAGCAGTCGACGTCCTATGGCTGAAATGATGATGATGATGATTCTAACGCCAAAATGTTGGTTGTTGGGATCCACAGACGCCTAGTGGTTCGCGAACCGGATTATTATTATAGAAATCACAGGTTTGAACCCCGCATAATACAATACAAATATTTGTAAACACTTCATACAATAAATTGATATCCCTTGGACATTTTACACTCCTTTCAAGCTAAGCAATTAAGTAGTGTAGTGATTGTCTATACATAAAGCAAACACCGGATGCAAGTTTTTTAAGAGTGCCTACTGACGAAAGAACCATAGCGAATAATTCGTATCGCCAAGTATCGCATAGCATACAGTGTGCCACTTCCCCTTTATGTTAATTACAACTTGCATTACAACTGGATGAGCTATCTATCTACAATTTAACCAGCGATTAGTCGCAGGCGCAGCGAAGGTGTGATAACGCTTAACTGTTTCTATAATGTGCTCAAACAACCTGGTGTTAGGCTTGTTTTAACTTTAAGTAGCTGCATCTGTATCCTCTTTCTCTTTCATTTCCGTGTTACAATGACCAAAACTTCTTCAATATTTCCGACAATTGCAGAAGCAGAATTGCTAAAATCAAGTGGCAGTAGGCGGGGCACATAGCTCGTAGAGACGATGGCTGTTGGGGCAGGAAAGTTCTCGAGTGGCGACCACGGGCTGGAAGACGTAGCGTGGGCAGGCCTCCTACTAAGTGGTCCGACGATCTGGTAAAGGTCGCGGGAGGAGCCTGGATGCGGGCGGCGCAGGGCTGTTCATTGTGGAAAGCCTTGGGGGAGGCCTTTGGACGTCATTTGGCTGAAATGGACGAACGATTTCTGACAATGGAAGCCTAATGGAGCACCACATCTATTAGGTTATCATGTAGAGAACAAAAGTAGACTTCAAGGGCCTCCACTTGCTGAAAAATATAGCCACTAGCTTTCCGTCCGCGGATTCGCCCGCGTGAAATTTTGTCTGTCACAGAAAAAATTTACGCGCGTCCCTGTTTCAAAAACCAGGATAAAACTATCTTATATCCTTTCCTGGGACTCAAATTATCTCTATTCTCATCAAAATCGGTTCAGTGGTTTAGGCGTGAAAGCGAGACAGTTACTTTCGCATTTATAATTTTGAGTGTTCCTAACAAAAAATCTACAATTTTTGATTTTACAGGCTTCGAATTAATTTCTGGCAGATTAATCACTAACCAATCTTTATCTCTTAGAAACTTTGTCCTAGGGCTAATTTCGGCAATAACTAGGTACCTACTTATGTAACTTTTAAGTATCCATAATTTAACAAAAAACCTTCTTAAACCTTCAGTACCTATTTTAAACAATTCCTTAAATAATTAAATCTTTTAAAGCAATTTTTCTAAACTCGCATTAAACTTAATCCATGCCTACATTATTATGTTTATCTCGTCTTATCTTTTTATTTTATTTGTCTAAGAGGGCATTACACGCACGTTTTAATTTACCTTCGTCTGGATATTCTTGTTTGCTCAGACGACATCATGACTAGGATGCCCGATTAAAAAAGATAACTAATCTTAAGCAAACCATTAAATCCAAGTAACAAAATAATTTAAATAATTTAGATTAACTATTTACAACTGAGTTAATTACATTTTAATTAAGGCATCGGCTCGTGCCGTAGGCTTCATTATAAAGCGGAATAAGTTGTCACATGATGCTAAATTGACGCACGAACGCAAAATTGAGAAGACACACGTTGTGCTCTTATTGGGGCTTCTTGACAAAACTACAGATTAACATCCCGATTGAGCTAACTGCGCACCTCGCTGTAATACGACTCTCCCTCGCTCTCACTCGCACACCTAGTTTGCGGACGCGTCCATACCAGTGGGTCTAAAGCCTGGTCCGTGAGCACGTAGAATTTTGTCCAATGACCCCAAGCTACCCATCCTTATCGCTCGCGCGTAATTATGTTGCTGTTGCGCTCGCACACTCACTGCGGGCGCCCGTCGCAATATAATTACGCGAGAGCGATAAGGATGGGTAGCTTGGGGTCATTGGACAAAATTCTACGTGCTCACGGACCAGGCTTTAGACAAAGTGCACATTATAATCGCAAACCAGTCGAAAAATAGTCGAAAGGCCTTTTTTGTATGGAGTTATGACTGCTTCGATTTTCGATTCGGTCAAAAAATGAAACTTGTCTAGGGGGGCAGAGCGTCAATGTGACGTTACAGATGCCAGGTGCGCAGTTAACTCGATGGTTGTAAATTGATTTAGCTGAATAAGTACTTGTTTTAATTGTCTTCCTGACTATTAAGTTAGGGAATAATATCTCATGTGAACACAAAAATCTTGCATCTGAAAAAGTCAAAATTATTCCCCTTACTAATACTTACCCTACCCTTACTTAATGTATATTGTTTTTAAATGGAATAAACTTATGACTTACGACTTACTGCCTAATCTCAAAAATACACCCTGGCTAAATAAAAAGAGCAATCACAATTAATTACATTTTTCTCATTAAAATTATAAGTTTTAGATGTTTTATACAGCCATATTATTTAATCAGAATGAGTTATGACCCCATGACCATAATATCTATAAAATTGAGTAATATGTAATAGTAACAGATTACTGTTACTAAATAATAATCACACCAAGTAATATTAATGGCAGAACATTCCAACCATGTGACTGGGCAATAACTTGATCACTCATGACCCTTATCAACGCATTATGTTAATATAAATTAAGTACTAATTTAATTAAAATTAAACTGTTACTGCATCACAACAAATTAACGCTCAGCTGTTTAGTTACATATTTTTATACATATATATTTATCAAATCAAATTAAAAATCGTTTATTTGCAAGTAGGCTCCCAAAGAACACTTTTACATGTTGCAACCCTACCAATGCTTCGGGACAGTAATATGGCAGTGCTGAGAAGAAGCAGCACAAGAAACTCGGTCATTTTATAAATAAACTATGTCAAAACTGTATTTTTCCCTTTTGTTCTCATTTACAGAAGTAACTAGAAACATCCTAATTAATTTAAAAAAGCAACCCACCCATAACATGTGTAAAAAATACATCATACAAATTAGTAAAAAATTCATCTAGCGACTGCTAAGTCATGTTACTATAATAATATACATAACATTGTAATTGTTTAATTAAAATATTTGATCTAGTATCAAGACCAATAATTTATTGCTAATGAAAAAGTAATTATAGTTATTTATAAAACTTTTAAGTGCCAATTTTTTTTGGCAAATGTTTATAAATTGGAAATCTGTCAGTGATAGTGATAGTGATTTCTACTATTGTGATTAATACCAAACGTGTGAAATGTTGTTTCTTAAGTTGTGAATTAAATAAATTAAATTCAGATAAAATAATACAGAAGAAAAACTGGCTGACATTAGTTGGTTCAATAAAGGGGTGTTTTTGTGAATTTATTAAAATAAAATCTTCTGAATTCTCATGTAAGTTATCAATTTAATTGGTCTTACTTTTTGGATAGGTAAAGAATTAAGTTAAATAGATGTTTTGTTACTTATTACACATTTTAATACCTATGTGATGAAATAATAAAAAACTACTAATAAATGCTTTATGTTAATTGAAATTCATAACAAACAAATAGTACAGATTGAATGCAGAAATATGTAAATAACAAATCACTTTATGAATAACTATTTTACATTTTTACTAAAAGCGCAAAAAAAACAGTTGATGGGTTTATTTTAGCAAACCTATAACCAATGGCAGAATTGAATACAGAAAACTTTAGCGTAGAAATCTTTTATCTTAAAAGTTTAAAACAGCAATAAAAATTATGTTAATGCTTAAGTAAATGCAGATTAGGTAAGCTGGTATTCTAATCGTATGAAAAGAATTACATACAATAGCAATACAGTACTTAACTGTTGACGCGTTACATTCTAAACCCATTTTGTTAATTACAAATATGTAATCAAATTAATATAATACGCACGTAGAAAAGTTTAATTAATTCAAACATACCCAAAAGCGGTCGTCTTGGATCATTTTCTTCCATTTTAAGCTATCTGGTTGTGTCGCGTGAACCAAAACACCAATTGTTTGCCATTTGAATCAATCTTTATCTATTCAAACCATTTTATGATAACTTTGTAAAGTTTATTTACATCCAAAACAAAATCTGCAATATTTTGACCACAGATATGGATTAGAGTAGATATGTCGCAGTCAAATTGTATAATCCGCCGTTTTACATTACAGCTAGGCATTTTGCATTACAGCTCTGTTTTGTAATACGGCGGCTTAACGTTTAGGCGGATTGAATACAGCTGAATGAAAATCCGCCGGAATGTATTCGGCGCCAAACGTTCTTCAATACGGCTAGCCGTAATGTAAAACAGCGTGTCATTACCCGCCGCTTTGATAGTTTTTAGTTCCTATTTTCAATACCGTGGCGCTGCCGGACAAAGTGGCTATGGATTCTGGTGTTCGGCGGAATCCTACACAATAATATTATTAGTGTAAAATATGAAATCATGGCTGTGGCCGGTGAAGATAATTTTATCTTAAAGAAAAATAACCCAGAAAAATGACTAAAACTTTATTGTTTTGAGTTACCTGTTCCCTGTGATCATTTTTATTGTCTAACTAGCTTTCCGTACGCAGCTTCGCGCGCGTGGACTACATTATATACATATTTTACGGAACCCTATTTTTTCCAAAATAAAATTTAGCCTATGTTACTCGTGGATAATGTAGCTTTCGAATGGTGAAAGAATTTTTAAAAACGGTCCAGTAGTTTTTGAGCCTATTCATTACAACCAAACAAACAAACAAAGTTTTCCTCTTTATAATATTATAGTATAGAAAAAGACTAAAGCCAAATATCTAATTACCTAATTCTTAAAATGTTTAGAAAAGTCTAATTGTTTTGAGTTACTTTTTTTTAGATGACTATCCCTTGTGATTTATAAATAAGTATAAAAAAAATACTGAAGCCAAATATATTATTTAGTATACAGTAACGAAGATAATAATTCTTAAAATCTGTCTTATTAAAATTTATTTTCATTAAGCATTGTTTTATTTTGTAAGTATGGTCACCCTACAATCTATAGTAGTACGATGCGGCTAAACGTGGGCCGCCGTATTGAAGAACGTATCGCAATGACGATCCGCCTAAACGTTAAACCGCCGTATTACAAAACAGAGCTGTAATGTAAAATGCCTAGTGGTAATGTAAAACGGCGGATTATACAATCCGACTGCGACAGATACAGCAAGTTGATCGTCAAAGCGTGCCATTCCGATATGTCCAAATGGACATACATGGTCGAGTGATGTTCATGTAATCCGATTACAACAATCGGTTACGATGATTTTACGAGGACGGTAGTACGAACACGGTAGAAAGAAGAAATTATTTACGGATTGAGAATTGTAATTAACAGCACAAGTAACAAATAATTAATTAGAATAAAGTAGCAGTAGAAGAAGTGTAAAGTAGCATTGTTTTTAATACATATCCTGCGATGTACTCTTAAGAGTTAAAACCATGGTCCCTGTATGTGGTGCACTCATACCGATCCCAAGGAACCGTACTTACTCATAACAATAAGACACACACTGATGCATGTATTCATGCACTTGACAAATTTATGTCTTGAAACGCTGGTAGGGTAAAAAAAATAACGAGATTTGACGATTTGTAAGAATTAATTTATTTTAAAAAGGTAAATAAAGATGTTTTTGGTTTTGTATTTAACAAATTATCAGTTTTATCGGAATTAATTAATTTTCGAATCGAGTCACACGATATCATTCGATGACTTTGCAAATGCAGTACGATGATACGATTACTTTTACGTTGCGGCAATCACTAAAATTCGCTAAAATGACACTAATGACGTTTAAAAAGTGGCACGCTCGGCTTCATACAATTTTTGACACATGCTGCATCTATCCTTATCTGTGATTTTGACACCTGAATGTCTCCAACTTCCTCATTGGCCCTAGAGCAATTCCAAGTATACCATCAATAAAAGCCTAATTAGAGTCATCAAACCTCTCAGTCATTCAATTAGAGCCATTAGAACTTCATAACTATGAGTTGTTTTCTATGTGTAAGCTGAGGACACGTGTCTCCAGCTGACACATCTGTATCTTCGTAAATATTTATGCTACGATAATGTATTATACCTCAAAAATTACAGTCGAATCCAAATAGTAGGCTTTCCACTTTTCAAGACTTTAGCTCAAATACTGTTAAAACCACGATCAAAAAACTATGTGCGAGCTGGAGTACCGTGTCTCCAGCTTACACATCTGTATCTTCGTAAATATTTAAGCTACATCAATGTTTTATATCTCATAAATTAAAGTCGAATAAAAAAACCCGACTTCAATTCTTTCAAAGCTTTATTTCGAACCGTTTTCGAACTACGAACCGATACGTATGTGTAAGCTGGTGACACGTAACACACGGTGGATTATTAAAACCGTATAAGTTAGAGTTGCGTTTTAAAGATCAAATAATAATTCGTTATAATTAAAGTACACACGAGACATAATTTCAAATCTCTAGGCCTCTTAGTTTCAGAATTAAAAGCCAAAAACTATTTTCCCGCCAAATAATTCAAATAATATGGGTCGACTGCGACGTTGCCGTTCCGTGCGTCCACTAGAGCAGTCGAATTTGAACCTAAAAACTAGTACTGTTTGAATCATTTTTATTTGTAGTTTAAATCATTTAATTTCGATTATAAGAATTTTAGACTAGGAGCCGGCTGATTTCTGTATTAAGTACTTAATAACCTATATTTTATTAATAAGAAAAAGCTAGGTAAAACAAAATTATATTTTAATATACAAGTATAATAACGAACTTGTTTCCAAAGACTCAAATATTTGTGGCGTTTCTAAACGCAACCACTTTAATTTTTATTTAAATACCGTGAAGTCCCACGATTCTGCCACGTCAAGTGGCAAAAATGGGCAACAACTATACAGGGTGGAAACGTTAAGTGATCTCACTCGATTATTTCTTAACTATACCAGATATTAAAAAACTGGTTACTGATCCTGAAAGTGCTTAATGAGCTCTTTCAAACGGTACCAATAATAAGTTACAGAATAAACTGGATCTATCTGAAAATTCAATGTTTCCAGCTTCCATACTAAATGTATGCCAGACACACAATATTAGAAGTGTAATTTTTTTAATTTAATAATAAATACTTAAAATAAACTCGTAAATTGTATTCTTATTTTAAATTATTAATGAAAAACATTGGTTTTAGGCTTTACTTGCAATAATATTGTCAAGAGATGAGTGTCATGACTGTGGTATAGGTGTACCAGAATCTCATGGCAAACAAAAATATTGGAAAAGTGTGTTTTTCATATGGCAATTGTCTATGGTTTAATTGTCACCTGTCAAAGAAAATTATGAAATCTGTCAGCCGCTGCAAAAATTTTGTAATCTCTTCTTGACTATTTGTTATTTTTGTGAAAAAATCGAAAAAGCTCAAGCAAGTCATATTGTTTTCAATGTGAATTGTAAAATAAGGCATAATTCAAAGTCAATCTTTGATTCTAAAGCGCGTCGTCGAGTTGACAGTAAGTTGGACTGAAATATTTTGATACATTTAGTTTATTACCCAATTACGTCACAAGGAGGGTTATGTTTTTTTATATTATTCTTAATAGCTGCTTTATCGGGGTTTTCAGGTATATCTCACAAATTGGTGCAGGGGAATGGTCAAAATGTTATGACCATGTAAAGAAAATTGAAAAAGATTTTATCTCTTTATTTTGATCATCTATTGAAGAACAAGAAATTGCAAGTGGAGTTCTTAGAATCGTTTTCTAGTTCTGAATGAAGTGATAAGTTAAAAGTATGATGCATAATAAAATTAGTTACTTAAATTAATAATACGATTTATTTATTTTTCAAGACACTTTCCCGATGTATAACAACATTCTTCATACTCATACCTACCTAAAATGTATATTCGTACTTCATGTTCATTAATATTAAAGTCATAAAAGTAAAAAATTAAACAGTATCAAGATCGTTTATTCCAATTTCCCCAGTATTGCTCTCAACAAAGTTTATTTTCCCTATTTGCCATGAGATTCTGGTACACCTATAGTACTAAATGTATGGAAGAAGGAAACATTGAATTTTTGGTTAGATCCAGTTTATTCTGTAACCTATTATTGATACCATTGGATAGAGCTTGTGAAGCACTTTTAGAATCAGTAATCAGTTTTACGATATCATATTATGTAGTTTTTAAAATAATGTGACTACCAAATGTATGGAAGCTGGAAACATTGAAGTTTCGGATAGATCCAGTTTATTCTGTAACCTATTATTAATACCGTTTGATAGAGCTCATGAAGCACTTTCAGGATCAATAACTAGTTTATTGATATCTTGTATAGTTTAGAAATAATCGAGTGAGATCACTTATCGTTTCCACCCTGTATTTTGCTCTATGGTTACAAACAGATTTTGCATGACATTGACAGATATGTCAAAATCCACCAATCACGCAGCATTTGGACCTCGCGTCTACGTATTGCCATCTGGCGGATTTTCCAATCGCGAAAGCCCTCATTGAATTCTTCTTCTTTTGTTGAAAAAAAAAAAAAATTAACAACATTAACATCACAAATCACAATCACTACTAAGACATCACAAAATAGACGAAACACAGCATTTGCACAGAATTGGCCGTAAGGATCTATATCCATAGCCGTAAAACTTGTATTAAAAAAAAAGATGACAGTTGACTGCAATATTGAGAAACAGTCAGTGTTGCCAGAAGGTTACTTTTGTAACCTTTTAGCTGATTTTTGAACTGCTTTGGTTTACTTTTAGGTTACACTAATGAAAAGGTTACTTTTAGGTGATTTACGGCCGAATACTGAAACGCTACTCAAATCTTTCACTCAGCTGACGGGCTCCTAAATTTAAGTATCCTTCAAATTTAAATGGTATTCTCAAACGCCACTCAACGGTGTTTTGAGTATGCGAAATGTCAGTTTAGGAGCTGCTTATCTATTTGAGAAGCTGTCAAATATTTAAATGGCGTTTCAGTATTCGGCCGTTAGTTAGTAAAATATGATTTATCTGTGGTAATTAAATAGATTAATTAGATTTACGAATCTCTGATGGATGAGTGATACCCGACCCGAGGTTTCCGCCAACTGGGACCGCAATCAACTAGGACCGCGGTCCCAATCGCCAGATCAGTAAAAATTAAATACTTTTCTGGGACCATTCATAAAGGACAATGACCAAAAATGTATGGAGTGTGGTCCAAATGTCAACCACCACCTATGTAGTAAAATAGTCTACTAAATACTGATTCATAATAACCAAACCGCAATCAAAAATATGCTGTCAGTAAAAAGTTATGACTGAATGAAAAGTCATGTTTTTACCTTTTCATCTGAAAATTAATGTTCTTGATATCATTCTATCCATCGCACATTTCGGATTAATCTATGCATATTATGTCATGTCGCTTAGTGTGCCGTGTTAGATTCTCGCTAAAAGAAAAAAAAACTCAGAAGAAAGACAACAATATTGGAATTATGGTTGGGTGGTCGCTGCTCCGCCCCTATTGGTTGTAGGGTGATGTTATATAACCTAAAACCATCCTTGATAAATGGGCTATCCATAACAAAAAGAATTTTTCAAATCGGACCAGTAGTTCCTGAGATTAGCGCGTAAACTACTACAATTTTTCATACAGTCATAACTTTTTACTGACAGTTTATTTATTTTTCGTCCCATACTGAAAGTTAATCTCTATTTAATGGACCATAAGCCAATATAGGTCTCATTAGTGGTGGACATTTGGACCACTTTTGGTCATTGTCCTTTTAGTACGATACCGATTTTGGCTTGAATAATATATTTTTTTAAGTTATCTATGAGTGAACCTAGTCGCTGGAAGAAAAATATTTAATTTTTATCGATCCAGCGACTGGGACCACTGTCCCAGTTAATTGCGGTCCCAGTAGCCGGAATCTACGGCCCGATCGCGAACGTCTTCGCTTTCGCTTCGCGAAGCCCACACTCGGCCTCGTCGGCACGCGCACCGACGATCGCCAAACGGCTAGAGTACCTTCTGTACTCGCCACTCTGCCCGGTGAAGCTGGAAAAGCTCCTCCAGCTACCAGCGCGCGTCCCTTCAAAAAAAAAAAAAAAGCCGGAAACCTCCCCGACCCGACCGTGGATCACCAGTATTCTACTACACCGTAAAGTACACCTACCTAGGTTATTAAAAGTTGATCGATCTGTGATAAATAATTTACCTGATTAATTAGTTTTATGAAGTAGGAATTTTATTTCATTAGTGATACCCGACAAGAACGTAGATCATCGGATTTCTAGTATAGTGTATCTACCTTAATTATTAAAAATGTTAATTGATCTGTGATAATAATCAAGCTGAATAAAAACGTTTTTGATTGTTATTTTAGTATTTCATTCTAGCTATTATATTTCCAAGAATAACCTGGTTTTGCCATGTCTGAATACAGTTTTTTTTTCGGTTTCGGTAAAACCGGTTTTGTGACCCCCTAAATCCCACCCTTACGTTCATATAAAAAGAATGTGCGTAATCTATACGTACATAAGGCACCTAAAATAATAGAGAGGAAAGAATTGATTGTATTGAACAATGAACCGTCTCAGCTATAAAAGACCCACTAAACTGAACTGTCCCACCAAACACATTGATAGGGGGCGCCAGCATTGTTCACCTGTACAAGGTTTCCCAAAAAGTACTGTCAAGCCGAAGCCCAGAGGTAGAGTATCACTAGGGCTACCCGAATACTTGATTTTTTCAAGTTATTTATAATTTTCAGATGATAAAATATGATAATGATGAAAATCTTTATCATATTTCAAAAACTGGGATAAAATCTATCCTACGTCCTTTCCCGGGACTCAACCATCTCTATGCCAAATTTCATCAAAATCGGTTCAGTGGTTTAGGCGTGAAAGCAAGACAAAGTTACTTTCACATTTATAATATTAGTATAGATAGATGCAATGTTTTTGCCTCGATTAAATAAAACATTGTGATCAAAATAAAAACTTATTATCAAAATATTTTATAGGTTACTAGCTTTCCGCCCGCGGCTTCGCCCGCGTGGAATTTTGTCTGTCACAGAAAAACTTTATCGCGCGCGTCCCTGTTTCAAAAACCGGGATAAAAACTATCCTATGTTCTTTCCCGGGACTCAAACTATCTCTATGCCAAATTTCATCAAAATCGGTTGCGAGGTTTAAGCGGGAAAGCGTAACAGACAGACAGACAGACAGAGTTACTTTCGCATTTATAATATTAAGTTGGGATTAGGTACTCAATACAGAAATCAGCCGGCTCCTAGTCTAAAATTCTTATAATCGAAATTAAATGATTTAAACTACAAATAGAAATGATTCAAACAGTACTAGTTTTTAGGTTCAAATTCGACTGCTCTAGTGGACGCACGGAACGGCAACGTCGCAGTCGACCCATATTATTTGAATTATTTGGCGGGAAAATAGTTTTTGGCTTTTAATTCTGAAACTAAGAGGCCTAGAGATTTGAAATTATGTCTCGTGTGTACTTTAATTATAACGAATTATTTGATCTTTAAAACGCAACTCTAACTTATACGGTTTTAATAATCCACCGTGTGTTACGTGTCACCAGCTTACACATACGTATCGGTTCGTAGTTCGAAAACGGTTCGAAATAAAGCTTTGAAAGAATTGAAGTCGGGTTTTTTTATTCGACTTTAATTTATGAGATATAAAACATTGATGTAGCTTAAATATTTACGAAGATACAGATGTGTAAGCTGGAGACACGGTACTCCAGCTCGCACATAGTTTTTTGATCGTGGTTTTAACAGTATTTGAGCTAAAGTCTTGAAAAGTGGAAAGCCTACTATTTGGATTCGACTGTAATTTTTGAGGTATAATACATTATCGTAGCATAAATATTTACGAAGATACAGATGTGTCAGCTGGAGACACGTGTCCTCAGCTTACACATAGAAAACAACTCATAGTTATGAAGTTCTAATGGCTCTAATTGAATGACTGAGAGGTTTGATGACTCTAATTAGGCTTTTATTGATGGTATACTTGGAATTGCTCTAGGGCCAATGAGGAAGTTGGAGACATTCAGGTGATTTTGACTATCGTCAATGACAACTATGACAAGTATGACAATTGACAACAAGACACAGTGACAGTGACATTCGAATTCTGACAACGACACCTGTCAATAATTTTAACGGTAGGCAAGGGAATCAGAAGTTATAAACTTAAGGAAAAATAATTATTAGAATACACATGAAAAAAATGAAAAGTTAGATAAAGAAAATCCTATCAAGAAATCGTGTTATGGTACTTGTAAGTTCTCATGTTAGTCAAACCAATCGTTTGGTTGAGCTACGTCTGATTTTCTAGAAAATGCTTATAAACAGATTGTCATGATAAAATGAAATAATTACCGCAAATTAAAATGTACGACTACGAATAGTATTAAATAAATAATGTTTTTATAATGTAGAACAATAAGTCCTTTAATCCATCTACAAAAACCTTTATTTTATTTTTTTAGCATAGGCATAGACAAAATTTTTTTTTTTTGAGTTATTGGTGGGTCCTGCCAGGCGGGAAAGTTAGCGTCATGCATGCACTTTTGTTTTAGTCATATTTTCTAAAATTTCTGTCTAACCGAATTATTTATGGTGGATTATTAGCTAATATGTGTTATTGAACGTACAATGAGTGTAGACAAATGAAAAATAGCGGCTTAACTTTTCAATGATCTCAAGTTATCCGCGTGAATTCTCATGAAAATCTAGCGAGGTAAGTCAGTTTACAAAATGTTAATTTTTTTTATTACATTACTCGAATTTAAATTTATTTGAAATACCTAGGTGTCTGTACTTGAAACTTGAAAGCTTGTAACTAGCTATACATTATGTGCAAACCGTACGTAGGATATATAGGTAGCCATTACGTATTTGAAAAAAAATTAACCTACCCTATTTTACAATATTATTGTAGGTATGTTTGAAAATTATAAATAACTTGAAAAATCGAACTGCCTAAGGCGAGAATTAAACCCATTTATTGTATGTGTTTCATGAAGTAAGCGTCATGACGACAGCATTTTTGTTACACAAATGGGGGCTTCGGACCGAAACTAGGGCGAAAGTCGCTATGATAACCCTTAGACGCAGGGTTGTCTATCATTGGTGTTAGAAAATGCATTCTAAGTTAACAGCTACCTAATGTATGAAGACATAGTTCACAGGGTAGCAAAAAACATCATTTTTAGAACACTTTGTTTGTTTCTACTTTTCTGTTTTATCAATATTACAAATAGCCGAAAATACTGTAGTAGTATTATAGTAGTATTATATTTTTATCTCTGGCCGAATCTAGGATGAGGTGATACGACCGTACCTACCTACACAGTCAGACATAAGCACAATCATGATCTCTCACGTTTTAGATGTTGGCACTCATAACAGCTCTAACATCTGTTTTTTTTAATCTAATGTGAATTTTCATTAAAGTTCCATCTCAAATGACATCCTTAACTTCTGTCCACCGGTAACAGCCGGCTTTAGGCAGCAACTGACCATTGTAATGGCCTTTTGACTTTCTACAAGATAACTAATCTTTGTAGATTTCTTAGCACGCGCCTGACACGTACTTGCGGCAATTTGCTAGGGAATTAAATAAGTAGGCGCTGTGAGGCGCTGTTACACACGTGATGCGTTCACGCCTTTGAATTTATTTTTGGTTAAAACAAAGTTTCATCATGCTTTCTTCGGTTATTGGTAGTTTGGTGACCTCCGCCCAAAATGTTTATTATCACGTGTACCTTATAATAACAGAAAAAATAAAATGCCGCGAAAATCCGGTTGTGATAAAAAAAACGTTTAATAGCTACAATACAAACTCATTACTTTGCTAGATTAGTTTTTATTAGATTCTGTGTACCTACGTAGGAGTGGCAGGGTAAGATTCATTAGAGAAGGTAGTCTCATTAATGGATAGGTACCCGTATTAATGTCCGGCGGACTTAAAGCCGAGAGATTTGATAAATTGTCGAACTCTTAACTAAATTCAGAGACTCTAAACTTTATTTTTGAAATGATGCAATACATAGAGGATTTACAATTCTGGCGGTTTATTTTTATTTATCCACATTTTAAGGTGTGCACTTACGGAACTACCTTATCTTTTCTGCTTTTATCGACAAAAAACTTTAGCAATAAAATTCCATACTGTCCCAATTTCACCTGCGAATCTAACGCAAGACGAGCGCCTATGTTGCATCAGTCTGTACATAAACAAATAGCCGTATGTCGGGAAATCCTATGTTGAATCCTACGCAAAAACTACTGAACGGATTTTGATAAAACTTTACAGTATTATTGTTTATAACCCAGAATATATAGGCTATAATTTATGACGATCTGTGACAAACGAAATTTCACGCGGGTGAAGCCGAGGGCAAAAGCTAGTATCCACATAAATAAATAAATATCTAAATTTCTTTGGAAAATTTCAAACAGCTCCATAGATGGCGACCTATTACTTACTTATATGCTTTTTTTTAATACATAGGTACATAACTTAACATAGTAACACCCAGACCCGTCACAGAAATTAAAATTTATCATTTCAATTTCTGCCCGGCCGGGAATCTAACCCGGGACCTCTCGGCATAGTAAGTATTCCGTTCTGAGCCACTACACCATACTGCCGACCAAAAACTTTAGCATTTCCATACTGTCCCAATTTCAACTGCGAATGTAATGCAAGACGAACGTCCATGTTGCGTCAGTCTGTTTGCAAATGTGATATGGGTGCTAGTTTAGAGGATGTACTACTTACGCTTTTTTTTAATAATACATATTTTACATAGTAACCCACACCCGTCACAGAAATTAAAATTCATCATTAAAATTTCATCTGCCCGGCCGGGAATCGAACCCGGCACCTCTCGGCATAGTATTCCGTTCTGAACCACTACACCAAACAACGGCCGACCAAAAACTTTAGTACGAGTATTCAATACTGTCCCAATTTCACCTGCGAATCTAATGCAAGACGAACGTCTGTGTTGCGTCAGTCTGTTTGCAAACAGATAGTATGTCCGGAAATATCCGCATCATGGTGGACTCCCGTGACATGACCTAATTCTAATTATATTAGTCTGAATATACAGGGTTAGGTAGCTATTTATGTACTAACTAGCTTTTGCCCGCGGCTTCACCCGCGCGAAATCCGTTTATCACAGATCGTCATAAATTATAGCCTATATGTTACTCTGGGTTATAAACAATAATACTGTGAAGTTTCATCAAAATCCGTTCAGTAGTTTTTGCGTGAAAGAGTAACGTAGAGAAGTAGAATGTCAGCCCATTGTTGGACATCTCAGTGTAGAATTAAAAAGGTAGAGATTGAAAGGTCCTTCCACGGACCTTGGGCCTATAGCAACGTGGGCCAGATGGAAATAAAGAGCGTTAAACTTAAATATTTCCTCTTCATCCAGCCCCTATGATGAACGAAAGAACTACTGAATGAAATATAAATAATAATAAATAAAATAAATAAGAAATAGTTCTTCCTAACTGCTCTGCTCCATGGAGCAGTCTTTTCCTCTCTTTCTACAGATTAGCTTTCAAGATCCTATATTATTATCTTGTAAATTAGTAATATCTATCTCATTGTTTTACGATTGAAAGGTCGCTGTACTTTTATCAGCATCTGGATGTTTCAGGGACTGTGTCTTAAGACAATGTATCAATCATCAATCAAGTCATTAAATTGTAAAGATCGACATATCTTCATAACTAACAAAATATTTTAAACGGATATCAAGCTTTTCTTTTTATACCACTAATTAGTGCAGTGCAAATGCACTAAAAATAATGAGTCAAAGAAACTTTGGTACTGAAATAAAGTTATTAATGTAGACCACTTTCTTGAAAATGGACACCATGTGTAATGTAAATAGGTACAATTCGTATTTAAAAGATAGGTACCTACTATATGAGGATAAATCTTCTTGGTAAGATTAAATATTTCCCAGTCAAGTTCCCATCTGCTTATTAACATAATAATTGGCTAGATAACTTACATAACCTATCTAAAGGTCGAAGGGCCTGTGCCAAAAGCACCTATACAAATCTAGAGCGAGACAACAACATTGTTTATATCGCCATCTTACTCCGCAAAGGTCTAATGCAAGCCGGTTGCCTATTTCGTCATTCATTGCATTGCTGACCACTTTAGCAAGACACCTCTCACCTCACTTCCTGAAATAAATCCGCTGGTTAAAATCCAAAGTACGGTTCTCAATAATTTTGGTACCAGGCTACCTGCATCTTTAGGAGGTCAATCTAGGACTGGTTTGGGTTTGCGAAACACCGGATCATAGACTTGCTTGGCATTTATGCGTCCCTAATAATAGTACAGCAGTGTAGGTAGCCAAAATGAGCTATAACTAACTAATTCTTAGTTAAGTTTTCAATGATACTTCATAATAAAATTTTATTGGTTATTTTCCGCATACAAATGGTTTAATTCGTATTAAAATAAGATAACATACACAACAACATTCTCAATGAATTAAAACTACAATAACAAACAAGCAAAGCCGTTCTTTCCAGAAAGACGGGATGCAAGATAAATAAAGTACATACCTACAATAAACTACTTTACCGCCTATGAATTAAAATGTAAGAAGAAACAAACAACTAAACCAACTTTATGACTACCAAAATCATAATATTACAGCATAGGTACTGTAACACCATTATACGATTGCATTTGATTCTAAACGCATTCTTAACAGTTTTCACAGCGCGCCGATCGTGCCATAAAATGGGCTCAGCGCGGTGCGCCGGCGCATTTGTCAACCAAACCTCGGCAAGACCAGTTTGAAACTACCCCAGTTTTTTAATATTTCCCGACCGTGATAAAGTGAAGTGATAGTTTTTGTTTTCGTGATTATTTTCGGAAATTGCAACTAAAAAGGTACGTTTTATGAAATTTTTGTCCTTGAGTTAAAGTTTGACATAGAAATCGATTTTATTGATAGGTAATTACTTGTTTTTATAGTAAAAGAAAGTTAGTTCAGAATTCAGATAATCGCAACAAATTAAGTTAATTGTTTATCATTGAAAATAGTCAGTTTTGCTTGCCTCCTAATTCGTTCAGCCGAATCAATTTTATTGATTTCGATAAAGTTTCTACTAGGTTAGAAATTATGATATTCATTAATCTATCAAAAGGTTAACTATAAGTTGCAACTTATAACATTACTCAAGTATGCGTCGTAGGTACTACTACTAATACTACTATTACGAGTATGTACGGTACGTACATACCTACTACATAGTATATGACTGCTGTTATGTATTCTGTAATCCAGAGTAGGGTGCTCGTGCTCGTTCATTCTAACTTGCTACCGGCGAGAATCGAACCCACAACCGCAGGTGGCGTTGTAGTAACCACCAAGCCTAAAGAGGCTTCACTTGCATGCATTTTAGTAAATTTAGTACATTATTATTTATATTGCACCCTTTAAAATAATTTTGATAAAAAGTAGTAGTACTTAGTAAAAGTCTCTAACATTAATCAAAGTACAGGGGATTCAGTTTATTCATAAAATGACAAGTATCATAATAACACAGTTACTTTCGCATTTATAATAGTTATTTATTAAATACGTTTATATTAAAGATAAGAAATGTGAATTACGATTTACGAGTAGGTACCTATTATGTTAACTATCTGTGATCTCCAGTAAGGTTCAGTTAGCGCGCGAACTTTATTAGATTAACGATGCAGTTTTGCATGCACGATTTATTTACTATTTAACTATTAGGTACTCTCAATAGGTATCAATTGTAATTAACAAACTGTTCCATTTGGTAGCAAGCACATAGAATTAAATCGAACGTGTAATGTGGCGATAAAAGGTACAATATATATATATAAAAATGAAACCCGTTTCGCGTTGTCACGGCATCACGTGTGAACGGCTGAACCGATTTCGATAATTCTTTTTTTTTAATGTTTGTGGAAGTCCAAGGATGGTTCTTACGGAAAAAAATATTAAGAAAATCTCTACGCTAAGGCGGTACGAAGTTCGCCGGGTCAGCTAGTTGACAATGAAAAAGGAAGGCATTCTCAAAGTCAGACACAGTGGTATCAAACGTGCAGACGTAATAGAAAAAGCTCTTTCGATTCAACTCAACTGATCATTTTGACCATAGAGTTTAATTTTTACTCTCGGAAAATAAAAAAGTCGGTGTAGGTTTGTATGTAATAAGCCTAAATTAGCTTACCTAAAACTTCATGTTGAATGAAACTTTTACTATTAATTTACAAACTAACTTACTCATATAAAGATAAGTTTACTTCTTACAGATAAATCCACTTGACCTTTGTTTCCAAGCGACTCTATGGAATATTTGGGACTTATCAACATGTTTTGAAACATAACGGCAATTACAAAAATATTATTTGATTAGACGACGGGTCTGGAGTTCACTGGAACATCGTGTTTTGTTTTTTATTTAATTAGTCACTCGTTATGTTAATGACCTCTATAATTTAGTCGGCTCCTTATCAAACTCGCGAAATTAAGTTAGCAACTAAAATAATTATATACCAAAATACGATCGATATCTCTAGTCTGCTAAGAAGAATATTAATTGGAGCCTGAGTCTTGGGTTCCCTTCCCATGTAGAGCTTACTTATCTTTACCATATGCTCTTCATGTAAGTAATGCCTACATTCAGTGATCGAAGTCCTCTTAATTTTAATGTCTTGAGCTAATTCTGAATTAAATGATATGAACATAATCTAATCTACCTACTACATAGTAAAGAAAGTATATTTTTTTGATAGTAAAATAAACGTAGCGCTACTTACTTATGCGGGTGTTATGATGAGTCGTGCGATTGTTTAGGGAAATTCAATGCCAATCATTTCATTCAAACAATTTCTGTTAGTTGACAAATTAAGTTACCGTTTTAAATTGTGCTACTAGCTGATGTAGATATGTAGAAAATGCAACTCTCAAGGTTCAGGACTAAAATGAATGATGAGGTTTTAGAATGAAAAGTTGCGTCAGGATTATTTGTTGATGGACACCATTCATCCAAGTTTTATGTGAGTAAGTTGTACATACTACATATTTTCGACGAAATCTCTTTAAACATCCCACGAAATTACCAGGCGCCCATAACCCCAAACAATTCTTCCAGATGGCCCGAGTGTGTGTTATCGGCGCAGGCGCAGCGGGACTGTGCGCGGCGCGTCACTTACTGTTCGAGCCCAGCGTTGGGCGCGTGGACATTCTGGAACAAGCAGCCCAGCTTGGCGGCACCTGGGTGTACACTGAGGATGTGGGCTACGATGATTTTGGGCTACCTATACATACCAGCATGTATAAAAGCTTGAGGTAAGCACGGATTTCTTGAAAGCTTTATTACTACAACCACAGAATAATAATAAGTAGGTACCTACTATTCGTTCGTTCGTTCGTTTCAGCCGAAATACGTCCACTGCTGGACAAAGGCCTTCCCCAAGGATTTCCACAAAGACCGGTACTGCGCCGCTCGCATCCAGGCACCTCCCGCAAAGGAAAAATTATTTTGTCCAACTATCGTATGGGTAGGCCCCCACTAGGCGGACCGACGATCTGGTGAAGGTCGCGGGAAGTGTCTGGATGCGGGCAGCACAGGACCAGTCGTTGGAGGCTTTAGTCCAGCAGTGGACGTCATTCGGCTGAAACGAAATGATACGGACATAAGTTCATAAGTAACCAGTGTCAGGCTTCCTTCATTGCAATATGGCCGTCTGAACATATACAGCTGTCTCGGAAGCTCAAAAAAGTATCATTAGACTGCGGCTTTACTCAGTTTACGAAGCACAAAATGAGTTACTTACTATCCCTTTCATATCGAACAACTAAATAGATTTAGGTATGCTATCAAATTGTCTAACTTAACTTGGAGAATGATGTTTCTTTAATTTGGGACCAAGTAGAGATACTAAAGACGGATCTTCCTTAATTTAGTTCTTAAAATGGCGACGGTGCAAAGATAAAAAAATGTTGCTCAAGACTTAATAAGTACCTATAAGTATTTTTCATGATGTAATGACATTGCCAGTAATTAAAAATATCGAATTAAGTAGGTTTTCCTTTACCAACTTTGTAACTATCTCACTGGAGTCACATTGATAAGCCGATAGTAAAATAGTGGGGTGTAGTAGTAGGTCATCGAGATAGCTCTGAGAGTAACCTTTTTTCTGACCAGAGGCAAAATGAGACAAACGATAGTAACAATGTTGCAAATGGCTCACTATTATTGGACACGTGCCTTTGAGTGATACTTTTCGCAGACGAACGATTTTAATCATCGTCCAAAGTTTAATAAATGGACTTATGACCCAAAAGAAAGATTATCTGACTGGTAAACCCAACCACTGACCTTATTTACTGCCAGTCTTCTTCTCAAAACGTTTTCTATATTGTGTGAAATTTTATTTATTAATTTAAAAATTAATTTAAATTATAAATTTTCTGACAGGAATTCTTGAGATTTTTGACTAAAGAAAACCTGATAGACGGATGATCTGGTGAAGTTCGCGAAAAGAGCCTGGCTGCGGGCAGCACAGGGCTGGTCGTCATGGAAATCCTTGATCCTTGGCCTTTGTCCAGCAGTGGACGTCATTTGCCATTTGTTAAAACAAACGAAGGATAGATCATATTAGATAATTCTTTTTATTTAATCTAAAACCGCGTAGAATTCTAAGCATTTCTGTAAAAACAGATCCAAAAAAGGTTAAATAGGAAAAAAGTTATGTCCGATTTAAGACGAAAAAAAACTTTAAACGGCTCTACTGAAAAACTGTATTTTGTCAGTTGCCCCAAGTGAACCTGCAACTGACGATAATATTAATTACTTCTTGGTGTTGAGCTACACCGCGTTTATAAGGTGTACCTTAATTGTAATTGCCCCGCTCTTTATTACATGGTTTCATTATCAATATGTGGATTACGTAGTGGGATGTGTTACCACATAAATAATACATAAGTCTAGTAGATAAGTTAATTTTTGTAACACATTTGTTTGTAATTCCTAAAATAAATAAATAAATAAATAAATAAAGATCATGACATGACGATTAAAAGCCTAAATGAAATAGAAGGTTAGCTATGACACATACTCGTAGTAAGTACCTATGCTTGCAATTTGAAAAGTTAACTACCTATTTCGCTAAATTGTTATATTGGTCCTAATAAACTCTTTAATGTTACCCATTAGCGTAATTCAATAGTAGGTAATAAAATTATGTGTCACTATCAGACGGATACTGCAAACCGATGACGTCCAATCCATACAATAGCAAGTAAACATAATGTAGTTAGGTACTATGTAAAATGGATCACAAGAGATCGGAGGTTATCAAACAAATTAATCGTTGTAAAGAACGTCTAAGTTTTCTAGAAATTACAATAACGTAGAATGAGTAAGGCAGGGAGATCAGTTAGGTCACTATAAGTTACAAAAGTTTAAACAGTGAACAGGTAGGTTAATGCTACCGAGATAAAACTCCCAAAAGTTTAATGATAATCTTCTTTCTATCTACTCGTAGTTAGTCTCGCAAAAACTCGAGAATATGCCTGGCTGATTTAGCTGATTTTGGTTTTGAAATGTTTGTCGTAGTCCAGGGAAGATTTAAACGATGAGAAAATAGGGAAAATGTAAGGAAAATAGTAAAAAATAATTCCATTTTCACGGTGATTACGAAAGTTCACCGGGTCATCTAGTTTTACATATTGTTTGTAATTTCAGCATAATGGATTCGTGTCATCAACTCCTATAAATTCTATATGCAATAGTGACGCTATCCCTTTTCTCGGAGAGTTTCGTTATCGACGATTTACTACTGAACGTAGTTCAAGGTGCCTTATCGATATTATTGGACTGTTACCGTGTTTGCGACGAGACGTTTATTGCAGTAGGTAGTATTTATGATGAGATAATACGAGCACAATATGCAAAGGTCAGCTGCGAGGCGATTCCGTTATAAGACAAAAGATTTGTCCTATACATAGGTACCTACTTGAGCCTATATTATGCTGCTTCAATCTAGTAATAAATGTATCTTTCTCTCTTTCTTTTTTCTTCTTTCGTCGCCTCTTCTCTAAAGAAGGGAATATCGTTAAAGATATTGGTATGGTCTAGGTACTCCCCTAAACTACGTCAACTTTCTTCGTGGCAAGTTCTGATCTATGTTAGTCAGATTCTACCGCAAGTTTTTGATTAGTTCTTCCGCTAAAGTTCCCACCTCTCGTTCCGACCGCTGCAACTCTTGTGTAGCCAGGATCTACAACTTGAACGCCAATAAAAACACGACCAGTGAAGGTCAAGATCTTCTTCAAAGTTTTTGAAAAAGAGGCTGACAATAGTGTCTGAGTTTCTTGCGCTGCTCCTTCTCAGCACTGGCCCATTTATTGTCCTGAAGCAGTGGTAGGGTTAATACTGGGACGTGTAAAAGTGCTTTTTTAAAGCCTACTTACAGAAATAAATGAGTTTTACTGAGTTTTTTGATAACAGGATCCGCTACCTTACATTGATGTTATCAAACTTTATTAGTCAACTCAAATGTAAATACATTAGTGTTTATTTCTTTGCAGGACAAACCTCCCAAAAGAGATCATGGGCTTCCCAGATTTCCCGGTTCCTGAAAGTGAGAAGTCATATCTACCCGCCAAGGATATGCTGGCATTCCTTCAGTTATACTCGGACAAACATGGCGTTACTCCTCACATAAAGGTAACAATTTCCACTAAGTTATTTTATATCTTTGGTCTAGTAGAGAAAAAGATAGGGAACTTCTTCAAGCAAATATGAGCTTGCACCAGAATTATAACTAACTACAAGTCTACAATCATTAGTCTCCGCCTCAGAAGTACGACCCTTTTACCAGAGGCAAATGAAGGATGTGACATACACTCCTCTCGCTGCCCAGACGATAAAACTACTTGCAAACTAAGTAGATAATAGAATAATTAGGGGAGACTGGGTACGGTTGAAACAATTTTTCTTTTATTGTCTATAATTTTGTTGTTTAATAACCAAGTGACGATTACGATACGTGAAATTGAAATTTGAAGTTTTAGCTATGATATGGCTGTACCATTATAGTTCCCGGGTTACTATTTTTAGAAATATACGAAATTTAAAAAAAAAGAAATTTTGTTTCAACCGTCCCCATGCCAGGGGCGGTTGAAACAGCGATTAGGGTCTGTTGAAATACATACAAATAATACAATAATTACCAATAAAACGTGTTTTGTTTATCATTAATACTACGAATATTAAAATTATGGCAGCACATGACGACATTAATCAGTCTAAGTATTTAATATTTCTAAAACATTAATTAGCCTTTGATAAGTAGTAAACATTTAAAAAAATAACAGAAATATGATAAAATAAATAATATTTCCAAATCTAATAAACATTAATAATAAAATAATATTAACATTCTAAGGAAAGTTAACGAAAATCTTAATTTTTTTTTCAAACCATACTTTTCCGCCGCTTTCCGCAGTGAATCTCCAGCTTTTACCTCCTCTTATGCTTTACCAAGTCAATTTCCTACCTCGAAATCTTCCTTACCCAAACTCTCGGCATCAACAAAAAATAAACATTAATACATTTTCCAGGGTTCGAGGATATATATCAAGGGATATATATCAAGATATATATCGGATATATATCCGATATATATCAAGCCGGTTTTGATGATATATATCAACTTTTAAAATTTGTTACTGGATTTGTACTTTTTGACATAAGATTTTTATTTTTTTTAGGTTATTTGGCCGTATTTCAAAGATATTTCATGTTTTTGCTTTATTTGTCTGATTTTAAGTTTTAAAAACATTAAAAACAGGTTTATGTAACACATATGCAATAGTATTCATGAATAATGCAATAAAATCATACTATGGCTTTCATACAAAATTGATATATATCAAAGTTGATATATATCGGATATATATCATAAATATCCGATATTTTGATATTTATAATAAATATCGGATATTTTCGAACCCTGACATTTTCTGTTTCAACCGTACCCATAAAAAATGTTTCAACCGTCCCCAACCCCACTTTTGGTAAAATATACTTTATAGTTTCGACATTAATAATCACACATTAAAAATAGTTACTGTCCCTTATTCTACAAGCTTCATTATAATCGCAAACGCAAATCTGATACATTCACATAAAAAGAACAGATAGTATAAGCGTTAATGTCTGAAGAAAAATACTTACTTTGGGTAGTAAAAAACAAAATGGTGTTTTATACACAACGTCAACGCGTTAGGAAGTTATTAGGCACTAAATTCGTGTTCGGACCTGTCTTCCGCTTCTTTTTCCCTAGGACCCCTCACTCCCCGCGGAACCGTTTACGAGATATTTGCTCTGTTTCAACCGTCCTTTGTTTCAACCGTACCCAGTCTCCCCTACTTTATAATCATTATAGCTAACATTTGGTTTGTTTGATTTCATATAGGTAGGTACTCGTAGCTTATATTCATTGCGTGGATACGTCCTATGACTAAAATGATGATGATGGCAACTAAGACTTAGAGCATCCTGATAGAATTTTCTAAACACACGAGCTAAGATAGATCCAGACACATACAAGAAATCTAGAGAAGAATAATTTAGCCCCCAATTTTTTAAATACCAGGCTACCATATCCCCAAACGTCTTCCACAGTTCAGCCACCACGTCCAGATGGTGATCCCGAAGGCAGGTCCTATGGGAGAGCTCTGGGACATCACTTTCAAGGACCTGAAGACCGGGGAGTCGGAGACCAGGGAATATGATTACGTGTTCGTCTGCAACGGACATTACAACACTCCGTTCATACCTAGCATACCGGGGTTGAAGCAGTATGAAGGTGAGCCATAAGAAATAGGTACAGCCTGGATTTCTAGGCACGATGGTCAAATGTCTATTCAAAAGTTTCTTGAGATAAATTTTTCTTTCTTTCTGTAATGATACTTAGGAATAATCTCATCTCTCGCAGAAAACAAGAATGTTGAAAATATTGAAGTTTCTTAGAGTCCAGTCAATAAATGATGATGATGAATGAATTACGGTGTAGAGGAAAATGCTTTGAACACAATTTTTGACTTCGTACCTTTGTTTGGACTAGTTAGGAGGTGAACATTTCAAAAGTACCCGCCCTTAGCCCTTAAGCCGGTGGGGACAGGACTAGTAGTTTAAATAAAGTCACGAAGTCAGAAATTGGGTTCCCCAAATTTCCCTCTTTAATATTTTATGAACTTTATTTACAATAAACAGATTTTTTTTTAAAACTAAGGCAAACTTAACTCTGAACAAAATAAAAATATAAACTTATATTACTCAAAAATAAAAGTGTGTCCGTGAGGCAAAGAGGCGAGAATGCTGGCTGCATTTCCTCGCTGAATGGCAATACTAAGCCTTTGTGCAAGGAAAGAGCCAGCATTTAGATTTTCCGAAATTTTAATTAATTTAGGGGAAATGGTCCGAAACAGTAATTTAGCATTCGGTCCCCAAGGTCCGAAGGTCTCGACACCAAAAGGCGCAAATATGTAGTCATTAGAAAGTGACTCATATTTGCGCCGTTTGGCTAACTCAGCCGACTCTGCTGCAGCCCCAGCTTTAGCAACTGATTCCCTGAGGTGGGAAGGGGCTAAAGTATCGACACATGTAGCGTCCCAAACTAAAGCCCGTCCCCGTTCCCAGGGAACCAGAATGAGACCATCAGGTCTCTTGCCATCATCACGGACCAATCCACGTGGTTCTAACGTGGAAGGAACGTTGATGCTGGCAAGGGCTCTCCTGATGGCGTCGTTGAGAGCAGCGTGTCGGGCGAGACGACCGGCACTTTGCTGGCAACATAGACCGTGGTGACCGAATTGGTCCACCTCTTTGCCACAGGGACACGTGTGGGGTACACAGATTGGTGCACCGAGGCGTAAGCCCACACACACCCGGAAAGACTCGTTGTCAAAAAATGTTCCGAGATTTTTGGAGGGAAGTGCATTTAGCCAGTGACCGGATTTATTGACTAGACTATTTTATTTAATTTATCTTCCAGTCTTTGAAGTGTTTGAAGCTTTTTAAAAAGTGATACAATCGTTCAAATCGTATCAATGTTTCTGAAGCTAACCCTACAAATTCTACCGATTAAAACCTTTTACACTAACCCTTAATATTGGCAAAAATAACTTACCAAACCTTCCATCCTCAGGCGACGTAATGCACAGCCACGACTACCGAGTCCCGGAAATCTTCGCCGGGAAGCGTGTCCTGGTAGTCGGAGCGGGTCCTTCAGGAATGGACATCGCTCTGGAGATCACCTCCGTCACAGACCTGGTCATCCTGTCGCACCACCTCAAGGAGAAACCGCAGACCGTCTTTCCAGAGAACCTGGTCCAGAAACCGGATGTGATGAAGCTGGAAGGAAGGAAAGCTGTGTTCCAGGATGGCAGTGAATATGACGTGGATGTAGTCTTCTTATGTACAGGTAAGATTTTTATATTTATTGTAAAGTGGAACTGTTCCATTAAATTTTGTGCTATTCTTTTGAAGCAATGATTTCTTTTCATATTTTTTGTGAAAATTTTCTTACTGATTAATCCATCCATACTGTCTATAGACCCAGTTAGACTTGTTACTTGGGTATTTACCACTTCGGAACTTCAGAGAGATGATCGATTACATTTATAGTGTCGCACTAACTTTACTGGACTACCTAGTTACTACTTCGGGACTTTTTCTTAATTTGAACATATTTCAGTTCATAGAGGTCAGATGGCAATCATGTCTTTGTCTTTTTAATCTTTTCAATATTAGAAAAGTGAGATTAAACATCAAGAACGTTAGTGACCATTGTATTGTGAATGCCGACAAAGAGGCTGACAATAGTGACTGAGTTTCTTGCGCTGCTTCTTCTCAGCACTGGCCCATTTATTGTCCTGAAGCAGTGGTAGGGTTAATACTGGGACGTGAAAAAGTGCTTTTTTAAAGCCTATTTGCAGAAATAAAGGAGTTTTATGAGTTTTATCTCTTCCCAGGCTACCAGTACAACTTCCCGTTCCTTCACTCGTCGTGTGGGATCGTGGTGGAGGAAAACTGCGTGGAGCCGCTCTACAAGCACCTCGTCAACATCCACCACCCCTCTATGTGCTTCATTGGAGTCCCTTACTATGTCTGCGCCTTCTCTATGTTCGACTTACAGGTAAGCAAGGAGAGCTCCTCTAAATAAACCTCTCATCTCATCTCATTTAACACCAGGTGCGATTGCGGTCAAATACCTGTCTTGTCTAAAGCCCAGTCCGTGAGCACGTAGATTCCCGTCCAATGACCCCAAGCTACCCATCCCTATCGCTCGCGCGTAATTATGTTGCTGTCGCGACTGTGCGACGGGCGCCCGCAGTGAGTGTGCGAGCGCGACAGCAACATAATTACGCGCGAGCGATAGGGATGGGTAGCTTGGGGTCATTGGACGGGATTCTACGTGCTCACGGACCAGGCTTTAGCATAAAAAAAAACATAATATAGATCAACCCTAAGGCCTTTTATGCACCAGTGAAATAGTCGTCTTCTGGGCAATCTCAGTCTATTAAAAGATCATATTTATTTATTTATTTATTTAAAGACTTTATTGCACACACAACAATGTTCTGTACAAAAAGGCGAGCTTAATGCCATCTCTTAGATCTGTCTGCATCTCTTAGATGAGATTGTTATCAAGAGCAACACTACATAAAAACACCCACCATCCCTCCATGTGCTTCATTGGGGTCCCTTACTATGTCTGCGCTTTCTCTATGTTCGACTTACAGGTGAGGAAGAAGAACTTCTTTACCACCATATAGGTCAACCCTAAAGCCTACTTGCACGAGTAAATAGTCGTCTTCTGGGCAAGCTCACTCCATTAAGATCGCACCTACCTACACCCGGATATAGCCAGCAGAAAATGCCAAACTTAAGTGCCAGTGGGCAGGGCATTTTTTAGCTTGGAGAACTGACCATTGAAACGGAAAATTTGCGAGTGGCAATTACAGATCGGAAAATACATTGGGATACGGGCAGCGTAGAACTTGTTGAGGAAATCACTGAAGCAGTAGATATCCCTTGGTAGAAACAAAACCAGCCTATAACGGTAGATTAAAACCTACTTCTTCCTTCAGGTCCGGTTCTACGTGCGATCAATGAACGGCACCTTCAGCCTGCCGACGCCCGCCCAAATGACTGAACACTGGGAGCAGGAGAAACAGGACCGGGCGTCCAGGGGTTACACCAAGCGGCAGGCGCATATGATGGGGCCAGACCAGGTATACTACTCACATCTGTATTCTTTTTGCTGCTGTATTTCAGGCACTAAGCAAGTGTTGTCGGCCGTTTGGTGTAGTGGTTCAGAACGGACTACTAGATATGCCGAGAGGTCCCGGGTTCGATTCCCGGCCGGGCAGAAATTGAAATGATGAATTTTAATTTCTGTGACGGGTCTGGGTGTTTTCTATGTATAATATGTACGTATTTACAAATATATATATATATATATATATAAGTATGTTTATCCCGTCGTCTAGTACCCATAGTACAAGCTTTGCTTAGTTTGGGACTAGAGGCGCAGTGTAAAATGTCCAAAGATATTTATTTATTTATTATTTATAGAGACCCCTTTATTTTACCCTACTACGCCAGAAGGAAGGTTATTGCTGCTGTATTCAGGCTCCTCTTTTAGTGGCACTCTAGGCAAGTGCCATGAGCACTTCACCCCGTGATCAAGAGGGATTACCCTTCTGCTCTAAAAAAATTTAATGTTGGTAATAGAAGTCGTAGAATTTTTCAAATTTGCAATGACCTTTTTTAGAGGAAAAGAGCCCTCTTGATTGTTATAAATTCCCAAGTAGGATAACAAGCAAAACGTAACAAAAAATAACACAAATTCTATGGCAAATCGGTCTATCAGTCAAACAGAAAAACGAAACTGCTAAAAAACCACAAGCACAACCACTTTGAAATGCACATCAAATTACCGAACATCCGAGAATGGCAACTTTTCTGGTTAACGCAAACCATATAAGTACCTAATTTGTAAGATACTTGTGACCTTATAATCTCCTGGTTAATAATACCGGGAAATGAATCTTAAACGGAATGTTTAGCATTTAAAAGGAGAGAAGGCTTTTCAATGTCAACCAGAAAATAACATCCTTTGTAGCCTTAGGCCGCGTCTGCGTGAGTGCATTTCCGTTCTTGAATGGAAAATAACAATGATTTTACGTAAAAATATATTTATCTTGAGAAATATGTAGGCATATTATGTAGTGTAGTAATTCTATTGGTGAAAGAATTTAATAATTTTGATTAATATTTCCGAAGAGAGAGAAACAAACATTTTAATATTTTTGTGTCTTTAGATAAGTCTTTTTTAAAATGGGTAAGGTAGCAAAATAACTAGGTACCACGAGCATTCTTATAACTAGGTACTAGGTACTTATACTATGATCAGATAACTCATATTTTATGGAAAACAATCTTACTAAAGGATGTTTCAAATTATATTAATTACTTACTGCACACTTGATTTGTGCGTCACCGTTGCTGCAATCAATTAAAATTAGAATTTTAAATTGATATTAGCTACCTCAATTTCCATCTGCATCATATTTCATGATTCACGTGCACTCAATGGTCAGTTGTGATTTGACAAAAAAGTACCTATTCTCAAAGTCAAAGTCAAAATGTCTTTATTTGTTTAGACTAATAAATAGTTCTTACAAATCGTCATTTTGCTCTTAAGGAGCCTCTACATGTCTCATAATCTTTTTACCCTACCAGCGCTTCGAGACCAACATTTGGCAAGTGCTGAGAAGAAGCGCCGCAACAAACTCAGTCACCACTGTTTGCCGGTTAATATAAATAAATAGAAAAAGCAGTAGTAGGTACATTTGATTCAGGAGCAGTTCACTGAATTTACCACGCATTCTTGTATGATGTATCTTATAAGAATGGGTATACAAAATTGCGTGGCATATTAAACAAGGTAGTAACGTGCTAATATCTAGATTTACAAATTAAAATACTTAAATACTAGTAGAAATGACTCGCATTAATAAATTTGAATAACTTGGATTGACCAGTCCCCGAAAGCAGCGCCTGTTCACAGACATGACGAGTGAACCAGCCATCGCTTCACTCGACCATATTAGAGGGAATGTAACGACCCGCCTCACTACGCCACTCAAAGCCAATTCATTATTTTATAAATAGCTAAAGCGAGTTATTTCCGTAATAATAATGATTTCCTCCAGGCAGAGTACTACGTATCGCTTTCGACCGAGTCTGGCGCCACGCCCCTACCGCCTGTGTTCACCAAGGTTCACAACGACAGTAGCCAGAAGTTTCTGGACGACCTCACGCATTACAGAAACGACGTCTATCGCATCCTCGACGACTCTACATTCATTTGCTTCACTAAAACCTGCTAGCGTCGCGCAGGGCGCGGTACTCGTGCCATTACTATTTCTTATCCATAAAACATAATTCATTAATATACAGAAGTCAGTGGGTAATTAAGATAAAAATATGACGCAAATATCGAGAAATAAACATTTATTTAATTATGCATTATACAATAAAGTTATGACGATTTACAATTTGTTTATCCTTAGAAGCAATATTCAGCCCCCCTAGTTTAGATAGTTTACAAATGTAGGTAGTAAGAAAATAAACTTCAAACAAAACATTTCACATTTATGGCATTATTAATTTACGACACATTACAAAGACTTGATCTTGTGTCTTCGCTAATTTATAAATAGGCATTATTAAATCTTAGTTTGGACTTAAGCAGTTTAGCTACTTTTTTATAACCATCAGGTCTTATAACCTCCCGTAGGCGTCCATGGTAGGCACAACTGACATTCTGAGCAAATCATTGCCTTACCTTTCTTGCTTTGAACAGAGGGATAATTACGTCTTCAATTCCACACGTAGCGTTGTCGAACTCCTATTTTCTTCTAGTTAATTTCGTTGTAGCTACTGGTCTAGCACTCATATGGTAGTATTGGTAGTTATAGGCGATTATTGGTTCGATACAAAGGAGTTCCTCATCTCTCCAAAATCCTACCACTGTAAAATTGTGGGAATTTTCGCGTTTCACTGCCACAGAGTGAATAGCCCTCTCTCTGAAGCAGTCGGGTAAAAATACAGTGTTTTTGTGTAATGTATTTTACCTAACTGCTATGACATTGAAAATGTATTCTATAAAAACAATGCATTTAGCTCCATTCTCATTAGGGTGTCATTCAAAAAAATAAGAAAAATACTTATATTTTCTCTCTTTGGGTGCAAAATGCAGACAGGATGATGATGACTTCTTGAATTATAATCAGTGCTGATTAACAACTTTATTATGAAGTACCTACCTACTCGGTTGATTGGTGTTCCTGTCATCGCATCATCAATCAAATTAAAAATGCACCGCTTAAAAATAACCAGGTTTATAAATAAAACAACAATAATTAAAACATTTAATAACCGTTCTGACTAGACGTATCTATTACATTATTCATGGCAGCTAACAAGATAAGTTATACAGAGAAAGTAAGAAGTAACTATACTATTATTCCAGAAAATGCTCGTTTTCGAATTTTATTTTTCATTATAAATACTTTAAATTAAATGAATTCCATAAAATACTCAGCAATTTACAAAACAACGTTAACAAATCAATATTTTTAACTAATTTTACGTTATTTAATGACACTATTAATTAGAAAAACTATTAACTGTCCACTATGTTACCAGGAGCGCATAACTGACACAGAAATCTTGCATAAATTATATAGGGACTAACACGTCTTGGTCCTGTCACTGGCTAAACCGCACTAGAGCGATGCACTAACCTGCTATCGCCGCTCACTTAGGGTTATCACTGGCTTGCCTTGGAATAAAATCTAAAATTAGTACTTGTAAAAGGGCACTCGATATCTTCAATGAAACGGTACGGTAAATGTTGTACTTCCCATTTAGCACGCCAGTGTTTTTGTAATTTTAGATATTTGCTGTTGATTCAAGTTGCTAGTTTGGAGTGTAATTCTTAAAACAGTTAAGTTTGCTACAACAGTGGTTTGACTATATTATCAACATCCGATGTTTTAAATTCAAATGAAGTTCATATACGAGTGTGGGAAGTGATGTCAATGTTTTTGAATATACCTCATCTGTCTTATTGGAAACCTTGTTGCTAACCTGTTGATTAACTGGATGAAAATTACACAAGGCGTTACGTTCGCTTTTCGACAATTTTAGTTTCATTCCTGTCTTCTTCTTTTGTGCAGATTGTTTGTAACTGCCTTCATAATCTTGACTATTGGACTTTCAAGCCTTTTAGGATTATTTGAGATTCCTGTTGGCCACATAGTTAATTTAGATGCTTTATTAGGATTAATCCAGGTTCCTGTAGACCACTCTGTTACGTCAGAAGTTTTCTAAACATGTTTTTCTTACCTTTTAAGCTTTAGGATTAATCCAGGTTCCTGTAGACCACTCTGTTACGTCAGAAGTTTTCGAAATATGTTTTTCTTACCTTTTTTTATTTTGTTACAGGAAAAATACTACGCGTCGTTAGCCTTAGAAGCTGGTACCAAGACCCTGCCCTCTGTCCTCACCAAGATCCGAGAGGAGAGCTCCATCAGGTTCCTTCACAACCTGAAGAACTACCGGCAAGACATCTACAAAATCATCGATGACGACACTTACGAGGTCATCAGTAATGGAAAACGAGAAATTCTTTGTTGACCCTAAAATGAGAACATAATTATTTAGGTTACGTCGAAAATCAGTGGGTTGTTGTGGGTAGACGTAATTCTAGTGGGTAAGTTCCTAATTAATTTTACTACAGTCAGTGATAACTTTCAGTTTAACTTCCCCAGGGACAAACTTGACCTTCACTGGTTGGGTTTTCATTGGCGCTCAAGCTGTAGGTCCTGGCTACACAGGAGTTGCAGCAGTGGGAATGAGTGGGAAAAGTCCCGTTGACAGTCAGTGAATATTTTTTAATAATTTAGGATTGTAAATAGACTAAAAGTGACTATACTGTAATAATAACGTACTGATTGCCGACTATTTTTTATATGGTAAGCATAGTAATATTGCTAGTAGTAAGAAAACCCAAATGCCATAGAAACCAAGCAAAGAGGCATAATACTAATTCCCGTACCTGTACTACTTAACGCAGACTAAGACATTTAATTTATTTTACACTAATTATTATTTTAATTATACTAACAAAATTGTAGTGTTAAGTATTTTTAATAAAGAATTGAGATCATATGGTTGATATTTATTGGTCGGGTGTTTCCTATGTATTATAATATTATGTATTTACATTTAAAATATTTATACAAATATTATATGTATTATGTCAATTGTCTAGAGTACTCATAGGCAGTGTACAAGATCTAAGGTTATTATTTTAATTTTGGTTTGATCGAAATAAAACACCTGAATCAGCCAAAAATATTTTATTTAAGCGTATTTATAATCTTTATATTATCAATGCTGATATATTATTAATCTTTACTCTAATATTTTATGGCTTCCCTTTCGATTACAAGCTAACATTAATATGGATTCATAAATATTACAACAGTTCTTTTGTTCCAAAGTCTTGCCTCGATCAGTTGCACGGTTGTTGTAATTTTGTATGAATTAAAAGTAGTATACATACGCTGGGCCGAGCCAATATCGTTCTTTATAGTTTGTACTTATTTAATAACCGCTTCAGATACATACATTTATTTAAAATAAAAAGTTACTTTACGATAATATAAAAATACCTTTTTTCAATATTGTTTCCAAATTCGCACTTTTTAGTTCATTTTTCAATATATTTGTCTTAAGGTTTTAGAGTCCAATATAATATAAGTATGCTTTTTGTGTATATGTAAAATCATAATAAAACAAAACCTTAAAATACTTACTAAACAAACTTAAAAACTAGATTACATGTTAATTTATAACAAAAAGTACGACGCACGCAAAACAATGTAGTTTATTACATTTGGAGACCTTAAAATATAAATTTGCCAAGATCCTACAATATTTGGCCACGTATTTATTATTAGTAACTGAACTAATGAAGCTTATCAAAAAATTACAACGCTAGAGCATTCAATAATATTTTAGCATAAAAACGACGTTAAGGCTGAATCTTTCCACTTTTCTTATAAACTCCATCGGCCGCTCCGTACAAAACCTACCTAGTCCTACCCTTGGTCGACCTACCTACTTCCCTGTCTTTCAGTCCCTTAAATACTTCGATATGAATCAAAAGGATAAAAAGCAGGGCCCGATCACATACCCTGTGAAAATTATACATAAAAAAGAAGTTATATAGTAAATGGCAACGTTCAGATAAAGCAGAAAAAATACCAAGTCACTGGCGATACTTATATACCAACTACATACAAACTTATCTATATACAGTCTTACTTACGGCGAAAATAAACGAGTGTATCAAGCGTCTAGCACCATTTCGATATAAAGTATACTCAATTTAACATAAAATTATCAACCAAAAATATAAAAATCAGTGAAAAAACAATATATCATAACAAACAGCTCCTCTCTATGCGCATTAATTATTGTTTGTCAAACATTTTCTCCAAAATTATCCAAAAACACGACTTAGATAAATCACTGGTTAATTTTGAATAAAACAAGGGACTAGTCAAAACAGTATTGCGTTTAAGATAATAGACATTTATAATAGGAAGAAAAACTACGTATACATAAAAATCTAATAGAATAATATACATGAAAAATACAACTACTATACACTGAGATTACAGCGTTACACGTATAAAAAATAAATCACATATCATCACCGAACCGGTCGCCCAGACCAAGCCATGTCCCGCGCTCACTCGGCCCACACTCGAAGTAATCAACAGTCCAAACGGGATACCACTAAAATAACATAACAAGGGTAACTTTAACATGTCGTAACGCCTTCGAGGACGGCAAGTGTGAAAATGTCATAAATTGAGCCTCAAAAATCTACGTTGTACTTTAGGACCTGTATAGTGAATGGGATCTACAGACCGTAAAAGAATCTACTGCACACTCTAACATCGAGATAGGTAAAATGTGTACTTTCTATTTATGTAAATAATGGAAAATAAAACGATCAAGATTGTTTGATTGCACTGTAACATTGTCACTGCACTGTGCCTGTACAGTACCAGGCTAGCACGATGCTTAAGATAATTACTTATATCTAAGCGCATTGTGGGTCCACTTACATCAGTTATTTGATATTTCATCATGTGTATGATGAAAAGTATGAAATTGCCGTTTCATATTGAGAAGTTAACGAAAACGTATTTTTCCATACAAATATTTTTGCGATTTTTTAAGTAACCACAAATCTTGGTCTTATGTTCTGTGGATAGATTGAGACAACATTCATAATTTATAGGATGCACAAAAAAAATGATACTTTAAAAAAATATTAATATTTCTAAAACGGAAACGGAGCTGTTTTAGAACATTTATTTCTGAAATTAGCATAAAATTGTATACGTAAATATGTATAAGTCCTTGAAATGAAGTTTAAAATAAAAAAAAAATAACTACGGTAATCGCTATCGAATATTGAAGAAAAAAATCGTCCATTTCATACTTTAAACCCCTATTTAATGTAAGTGGATTCCGCTAGTATCTCGCAGTGTACCAGGCTGCCATAACGCTTTAGGAAGTTGGATTAGCGAACGGAATATCCGGCTCCATTTTCAATGTCTGCGGCGTCGGGTCATAGTGCCCCGCTAAGTAATACACGTCGTTGTTGTCGTACACAGTGCTATACTTGACCGGGTCGTCGCCCATGCGCTCCTTGTACTGGGCTAGTGGCAGAACCTCGCATTTGTGCGATATCGTCTGCACGTCGTTTTCGTCTGTGTGGGGAGACTCGAAGAGACCGCCCTGGAAAGTAGAATAATTAGCTGGTAAGTATTGGTAAAATAATAATTTCCAATCTTCCTTTCATGTCAGGAACGAGAGAGAGCTCTGCAATGTGCAAAATGAAGAATAAAAGGACAGTCAGGAATTATTATGCCATTAAAGTCATGGAGCTATCTTATGAAGAAAGTTTTGCGGTATATTTCTTCTTAACTTCTAGCCAAAAACTTCGTGGTTATACTCCACAATCAAGTTCACAAGTGTTCTTTAAGGCTGAGTTGCACCATCTTATTTTAACTTTGACAAACGTCAAAAATCTGTCAAACTACATACAAAAAGCACCGGTTATTGTCATTGTTACGGTTAAAATAAGGTGGTGCAACTCAGCCTTAGTACCTATCTAAAAGATCTTCCCACAATTTTCCTCACTATTTTGGGAAAAGTACCAGGCGACCATAGGTTCCATTATCATTTAAGGCCCTGCTTCTATTACAGTACAAAAAAAATAGTACCAGGCGAACACGAGTTTCAGGCAGTACCTACTCACAGTGTAGTACAGCAGTACCATAAAAATCTATGTGTACCAGGCTAGCTACCGGAAGACGTAGTGTGGGCAAGCCCCCCACTAGGTGGACCGACGATCTGGTGAAGGTCGCAGGAAGTACCTGGATGAGGGCAGTGCAGGACCGGTCTTTATGGAAATCCTTGGGGGAGGCCTTTGTCCAGCTGTAACGTCATTTGGCTGAAGCGAACGAACCAGGCTAGCATAAACATAAGAGAATACTTACAGGATAATGTAACGGGCGCGTGCAAGGCGCGGTCTCCTCAGGGTGGTAGAACCACTTGACGCGCACCGCCATGGCACCACGTGCTTCCCAGAGAGCCACCAGCCGCCCGATGTACGGACGATCCGGACGGCCGGTTGACAGGAATACTGCGGCGTCGCCCACCTGAAAGAATGGAGTTTAGGAGTTAATTTTATGGGTCAATAAGTCAAATACTCGTATCAATAGTATGTGACAATAATATGTTCTTTCCTACAGGAAAGTTACAAGTTATGCTACCTATCTCAAATGAAGACCACGTCATGATAAATGATGAGGCATAGGACAGTACTTATGATTATTCTGTGATAGGACATCCATAGACTGAATAATAATAGTGACGATGAACCAATATCTTAAATTATGGAGAGATAAGCTTACGAAATGACTAATAAATGTTCTGGATTCAATCCTTTACTCGTAAAATCAAGGATAAGATTGTAGTCAGAGAACTGGAGTTGAGTTTTCCGACGATTGAACAGAACAACAACATTCCTTTGGGCCATGTTGTACAAACGACACAGCTCATCATCATCCTGGCATTTTTATTGCAAATTCACCCCTCCACTGCATAGGATGGTCCCATTGTATTCATCTTGAAGTGACGTTTCAAATCTCCTCACCTCTGTATGGCTAGTATGGCCCTGTAGAAGAGCTTCCTATGCCGTGGCCTGGCCACGCCTGGCGAGTGCCACCATCACGCCAGTACCAGGCGACCATAAGTATCAAGAGTACTCACATTCAAGATCTCCTATGTGTGGCCTGGCGGTGCAGCAGTAGACTGTCTCTTGCTACTACCAATACCAGGCGACCATAAGTATCAAGTAGCAAGAATACTCACGTTCAAAATCTCCTCAGCCCTCTGTATGAGCATGTATGGGTCTATAGAACAGCTTCCTATGTCGTGGCCTGGCGGTACAGCAATAAACAGGCCCGTGTACCAGTACCAGGCGACCATAAGTATCAAGAATACTCACGTTCAAGATCTCCTCGCCCCTCTGTATGGCTCTATAGAACAGCTTCCTATGTCTCGGCCTGGCGGTGCGGCGGTAAGCCGGTCCATGTACCAGTACCAGGCGACCATAAGTAGCAAGAGTACTCACGTTCAAGATCTCCTCGCCCCTCTGTATTGGCTCTATAGAACAGCTTCCTATGCCGCGGCCTGGCGGTACAGCAGTAAGCCGGTCCATGTACCAGTACCAGGCGACCATAAGTAGCAAGAGTACTCACGTTCAAGATCTCCTCGCCCCTCTGTATGGCTCTATAGAACAGCTTCCTATGCCTTGGCCTGGCGGTGCGGCGGTAAGCCGGCCCGTGCCACCGCCACAGGGCTCCTCCGGGCAGGAAGGCGGCCATCTTGCTGACGCCGCCGCCCGCCGCGCCCCCGTCGGATGACGTCGATGACACCGTCCGGCGTTTGGTTTTCTGGAAGGTTGGAAGACATTGTTTTGTAATAAGCTGAACTGGTTCCCCTAAAATAATAGTCATGTCATCAATCTGTGTTGTAGAAGTTTGGAAGTGTGTTTGTGAAAGAATATGCTGCTCGCATAAGCTGAGGCTTCATCCTTTTGCCTCTATGTTTTTTAATATTGTTTTTTATATTTCTATGCTTGTAAAGCATGTAAACGAGGCAATAAAGTATTATCTTATCTTAAAAAAAAGAAACTAAGAAATGCTATTAGGTTCAGAATATGCCCTAAAGTAGTCAAACCAATATTTGTGTATTAAACAGGTGTCAGTGCAACAACTTTCCTACAGAAACAATATGCATATTCTCAAAAAAATATTGGTATTTTTTGTAAGATTTGAACTTTCTTCTCTTAGGATAGACAACATATTGTTGCCATAGAATTCCTTCTTGTTAAATCCATACTTAAAGCGACACCATGTATAGGAGAGCCGTCTTCTTTATGACCCCAATAGGATATTTGTTACAGAACATCTCTAAAAATAAAATTAATCAATGTAGTTTCCAAAATAAAAAAAGTTTTTACCTTTTTAATTCCATCACTGGTCGAAGGAGATTCATCCTCTAGTCCTATGCCGCTATCCTTGAGATTGTCTTTGACCTGATCCTCCTTGGTCAACACCACTTTGGCCAGATTACTGAAGTCCAACACTGCGTTCTTGACCAACGCCTTCTTGGACAACACTGCTTTCTTGATCACGGTCTTCATTTTCTCTTCAGGAGACTTCTCTACTGCTATCAGAGTGGATAACCTATCATTAGAATCGCCGGAATCTTCGTTAGACTTGTTCGAATCTACATAATCAGAAGACTTTTGTCTATGGTGATCGTCTCCAGAAGAACTGGACTGTTCTTTAGAACTCGAATGGTGCCTCTTCCTGTGTTTTCTGTGGTGTTTCTTGTGGTGTCTCCTGTGCTTGCAATGTTCTTCGCAGCATTTGTGTTTCTTTTTCTTCTTCTTGACGTAGTCCAAGGCTGTTGGGTCGTCTTCGCTGGAGTGGCGTTTGGTTTTGTCTTTCCTGTGCTTTTTGAGTTTTTTGCGGTCCTTGTGGCGGTCTTCGTCGTCGGTCTTAGGGACAGTATGTGATGTAGATGGTTTGGGGTCGCTGGTGACAGAAATTGCTGCTTTCTTGTCTTCCGTGACGCTGGTGTTCCTTCTCCGCTTGCCAAGAGTGAATAACGGGTTTTCGTATTCTGGAAAACAAACAGATTATTGTATTTTGGTGGCTTTCTTGTGATTATTTTGTAACTAGCTATCTCGGCGAACTGTATGCCGCCAGTTTTGATAATATTCTATAGCCTATGTTCATCGGGAATAATGTAGGGATTCTAATAGTGAAAGTTTTTTACAATCGGTTCAGTAATTTTGGAGCCTATTCACTACAAACGATCAAAACTTTCCTCTTTATTAGTAGTGTACATTACAACTTATAATAACTCTTTCATGTTTCAACACATTGGTTACTGGAGTCATTAGACATTCGTTCTAAAGCCCGGTCCGTGAGCACGTAGTATTTTGTTGTCCAATGACCCTTAGCTACCCATCCTTATCGCTCGCGCGTAATTATATTGCTGTCGCGACTGTGCGACTGGCACCCGCAGTGAGTGTGCGAGCGCGATAGCAACATAATTACGCGCGAGCGATAAGGATGGGTAGCTTGGGGTCATTGGACAAAATTCTACGTGCTCACGGACCAGACTATAGCTGGAAATCAATGGGGCCTAAATAATAACTTAAAAAAAAATAAAACCGACTTCAAATGCGTGAACACAAATAATACCTATTCAACAAAAAAATAATCGTTCAAATTGGTTCATAATCGGCGGAGATATTGCGTATAAAAAAGTTCATCCCCAATTTTCCACCCTTGGGGGTTGTTTTTTTTATTATTAAATTTAAATGGGACCACCCTTGAGGTATTACCTATACGCCGAAAAAAGATTTGTTCAAATCGGTTCATAATTGACGGAGTTATCGCGTAATAAACATAGAAAAAAAAAACATACGGGTCGAATTGAGAACCTCCTCCTTTTTTTGAAGTCGGTTGAAAATGCTGAAAACTTACCAACAACCGGGTAATCCGGCTCCAAGAACCGTATATCCTCAATCGCTATCCGGCCCGAGTCTCCGTCATCGAACTCCACCGCCACAAACTTGTCTTCAGGCGGTGCGGGGGACGCGGGCGCGGTGGTTCCCGGGTAAAGACAACGGTACTGCTGCGACCAATACGCACAGACTCTGGTACCCGGGGGCAGTTCGGATACTGATGATGGAGTCACCTCGACGATCTGAGAGAGGGGTCACGGGGAAATACCAAGTTAGTCGTTGTTGAAAGGTGTGACGAATTTTCTACTTTTACTAAAGGTTTTAGTAATGAATTTAGATGCTACTTCTCTACGTTTACTAAAGGAAAGGCCCGCCACAGCTTTACACTGGTGGTGTACAAATTAGAATAAATATTGATGGCGTTGTGATTGTGACTATTGACATTGCTATACTCGGCGCAAAGACTCGTGGCAGGCATTTATAGTAAAACAGCTACAGTCTAATTTTTTAGAATTCAGCAGAAATGTCATCAAAAATGGCCAACTGACATAAAAATATTTTTAGTCTGTGAACTAGTGATGCGACAAAACCTCTCGTTAACGCGAAGTGAAATTATTGTAGTACTTGCGTATCATCGCCGGGTGATCGTCAAAATACTAAAAATATGCAACAAAGTCGCAACATTGAATGTGATTGTGATCTGATTATGAAATTTTCGAGAACAGGAAACAAACTGTATGCACAGATGTAATCAAAAAACACACTGGACAGTAAAACAATCAATGATATCCGTAAAGTTATTAAACTTCAAATAGTTGCAAAAAGTTCTGTTTGACAGTGTTGCTACTAGTGACATCTCGCTCGCTCAGTTCTTTGTTGCTCTATTCCGCTAGGGAGGTAATTTAAGATACTATCAATTGAAATAATATTTTTATTTTCTTTTATTTTATTTACTTATATAGGAAAATAAGCAATGGAACAATACGTAAGCATAATTGCATAAAAAAGTAAAATAATTTCGTTTAAATAAAACCGACTAAAAATTAAACTGACTCCGAAAAAGTATACACTAAAAGTAGAAAAATAATTTTACGTTATCTCCAATATTGTCGAAGTTATCGCTGGAAAACTAAACAAAGTATCTTATATTTTTTATTTAAAATTAATCAGTAATCGGAATAAGTGAATACTTAAAATAATATCGATTAAATTTACAGATTATTGTCTATGACTCACAGGTTACAGCACTGATGTGTCAGAGACAAGTCATAGACAATATGGAGATAACACATGATTTTAAACGTCAAGTCAATTTGACAAGTCTCACAAATTTTCATCGTCCACGTATTTTGCTAAAATAATTTGTTTCAAAGATTGATTTCAAACTTGTATGAACATGAAAATGAAGTTGGTTTCATGGGCTTGTTAAATAATGTGTATGATATTATGAACGCGTAAGTGATTATGGTGTAATTGTGTATGAAAGTGTTTGTTTACATCTCTGCTGGATTCTAAAAAAGCAAGGTATATTTAGTATACGAGTAGATTATATTTTTTTAATTAATTAGGATTTCAAAAGAACATTATGTATTCGTACAAGATACTGAAATGTGGTATATTAATCCTTCAAGCTCCGCGAATCTAGACACAATAGATAATCAATTGTTATGACATTAATTAATGCCGTCCTGGGACTCAATCGGTTAAGAACTGCAAGGTATACTGGAGGTTGTGGCAATGCCATATTTTATTACCTATCAATGACAGAGTAAAACTGAGGCGGGCTTTTAGTAATATTAAAGAAGGAAAGAAAGAAATAAAAATGTTTCTTTGTTACGGAATATTACAGTATTCTATTGACAAAATCATTTTCAGGATAGGATCAGTAGTTCCAGTGATTACCCCTTACAAACAAACATTTTTAATTTTTGTCATAATAAAGATCACGTAAGAATTGATTATTCAGAATAAAAACAGCCAATTCGTAAGCGAAATCTACGTAACAAGTAAGGGGCACTTACATGGTTCTGAAAGGGAATCGAATTAGAAAGGTTTTACTTACAGCATCTCGCAGTGTTTCCTCTCTGGACAGTATGTGAGGCTTATTGCCCCTTTCGCCGTCTAACGTTATGGCGTATACGTCAGGAGCCTGGACAGCACTCAGCTTGCCGGCGTAGAACAGCCCTCCCATGGCAGTCAGGACTCTTGGAGACGAATCAAGCTTGTCTTCGGTCAGCGTACACCTCGAAACTTTCGACGCCACTGGCTCCGAATTCTGTTCACTAACTTCTCCCTCGTGTCTCTCCTTCGACTTAACACTCTTTCGCCGCTTTTTAGCTTTACGCCTCTCCTTATCACTATCACTGGAAGCACTCGCCCTACGCATAGCGAACTCCAACTCCGGCAAATCGTCGCGCGAATGTTTCCGCACCAACCGATCTACTTTCTCCCGATTCTTCTGCCGCACCTCGTTCAGACTCTCCATGGAAGAACTCGCAGATCTATTAAGGCCCCATTCTGATTCTTCCTCCTCCGAGTGCACCTTGAGAATCGGTTCCGCTTTCAGCTTCGGACGCACTTTGCTCGTCCTGGCCTCGTCTCTCGAAGGCTCTCCTCTCGTGCACAGAATGCCCCCTTTCAATTTGCCTTTCGCCAGCAAGTACCCGACCAAACTGCTTTTGGATTTCGGCTTTTTAGCAACGATTGTCTCCGTTGAATCTGGACTAGAAACTTTTCGCGGTCTGCCTACTTTTCGTTTCTTTGAAGACCCTCTATCCGAGTCGGGGGATAGGGCCGGCGTGGAAGGCGTGGGAGGCGTCGATAAGGCAGGTAAGGGAGGGGTTAAGGCATTCAGTTGCGCTCTCTTTTCATCACATTGACGCTGGAGGTCTTGCAGTCTTTCTCTCATGTCTTTTTCTATCGCATTGACCAGATCGTGGGCGGAAGGCACGGCCGAAGCGTGGCTGCAGTTATTAGACCCACAGGAGCACGCGGTCACTCGTCTAAGGCTGGCCTCTATTTCACCGCCATTGTTTCTTCCTTCATCTTGATCTCTTTCCCTTTTGTGTCGTCGCATCTTTTCCATTTTATGACGTAGCCGTTCGGCACGGTCGCGGCTCCTTTTTCTCCTTCTCTCACTGGAAGAATCTCCATCTCTATGCCTATGTCTTTCCTTTTTCTCCGCTGATCTGTCTCTTTCGGTGGGACTCAACAACGGTTCGCTCTTTATAAACGGACGGGAAGACATTGAGAGGTTTGCCGGAGGGTTTTCGACTTCCTCCATAAATCTTTGCTCGGCTAACGCACATAGCAGGCCGAGGCCGTCCAAAGATGGCTTGGCGCTTTCACTAGTGCTGGGTTCCGCGGAGGGAAACTCAAAACGAGCATGAGGTTCAGCTTCGGTTCTGGGTGGAGATTTTGGTGACGTCTTCAAATTCAACAATGTTAATTTTGTCGATGTTCTCGTGTCAATTGTTAATGGTGTGGGATCTAACGTGGGCATGCTGGTGCCAGGCGTTGTTCTCTCGAACTGTTCAATGCTGTTTGACAGTAGTTCTAGTCCACTGACATCGACAGGCGGCCGAGGGGCCGGCGGGGGGTGCTGTATAGGCGAAGTGTTAGCCGTGTCTATGACCAGATCATGAGATCCTCCGCTGCTGGAATTGTCCATCGCCTCGTCTCTCTCGATCGCGTCTATTGCCTTCTCGACCGCTCCCACCACGGCAGAAGTTGCCATGCCTTCGGAGGAGGATTCCTCAGCGCTGTCAATTGAGGAAGGCTGTAAAATAGTTTGCGTTTGCACACAATTGTCTTCGGGGAAGTGAGCAACGCCGACGCACGCGACGTCTCTTTCGTCCTCGTCGGCATGATTGGGAGATTCGTCATCCTCATCGATGTGGTCAGTTTGATTCGATGCGTCTTTCTGGGCGGGGGCTTCGTTAGCTTCGGGCGGAGGCGTCGGGGGGGCCGCCGGGGAAGGCGCCTGGTACCTGCAAGCTTGTTCCGGGAACTCCGGCTGGTAATACAAATGCGTCGCCATCATCGGCGGTTGGACCGGTTCCGGGGCGAAGGTGGGTTGAGGTTTCTCCTGGGGCGGTTCTGGTTCGATCTTTATTAGCGCGTGAGGGGTTATGAGGGGTTGGATGATGGGTTTTCTTTTGTCAGCTGTATGAGTGGGGTGTGGTTGAGGGGCTGGAGCGGGTGCTAGTGTGACAAGTCGGGTGGAGTGCGTGTGAGTGTGTTGTAGTGTGGCTGTGGAGGCTAGGAGGTCCCCGGAGAGGAGCTGGAGGTGGTGTGGAGGGTGGGGGGCAGGGGGGAGGATGAGGGGCGCGGAGGGGTAGGGCACGCCGCCCCAGACGACGGCGTGTTGTAGATCGGGCGGCGTCGGAAGCAGCAGTAGCGCTCCTGAAGTCGGCTCTCGCACGAGCTGGAAGCCGCCGACGGAAGGCACGCCGCCGCCGACAGAGCCTACGCCGCCGACGCCGACGCCGCCGACCATCATGCTCTCCATGGACACTTGAGCTGGAATGCAGAGGGTACAAGTTTAAAAGACGTTTTAAATCACTTGTTAAACAAAACACAAGTTAGTAAGGGGGTTACCCCCTTACTAATAAAACTTACACGCTCGTTGAACAGTGTTTTAAAGTGACGTTTAGTATGGAAATGTCATTTTAAAACAGTGTTCAACAACTCTGTAACTATTTATTAGTTACGGGACTAAGGGGGAAAGTATATTTTGCAATTTATGGTAAACTATTCTACGCTAGAGAACTATAGAATAATGAAACCATCATCACCGTTGAGATAAGCTATGAAATCTTAAGTATTAAATAATCTTAAGTACTATAATAAGACTTATTGTTGAATATTGCCGTTATATTTTAAGATTCAAAGATCCTGTATCATTTTTTTATTTCAAAGTCATCAGTCAGCCTTGTCATTCATTTACAACGGAAGTATCAAATAACACCCATAAAACTATTTCAATATTCTCTGGTCTTAGAACAAATTGTTAGATCAGTATCATTCGTGTTGTCTGTAAAAAGCAAAACCATCACGATTTGAACATGATTTTACGGCGTCAAAATGCCGACCTCACACGCACATTTTTTCTCTCTGTCTATCACTGTACATTAGACAGAGACAGCCTTACAGTGCAGTTTAGAATAAAGAACAATAATGAGCTATTTCCAGTTCAAAATAAGGTTGATAATAGATTGCGTTTGATGCTAAAGATACAAAATTAGTATTCTACAGAGTTACTTCCGGAGATGCGCAGGAGTGGGTACAGATTAGGCTATACATTTCTGTTGCAATTTCAACTTTGTTCCAACTGCATAAGACCTCACAGTGTTTAGCTTAACTTGCTGGTGGTACATTAAAAGATTATCTACGCATTAGGCATGTTTTAACAGCTTTATTGAGATATTCGTGTCGATAATATGATGTGAATAAGTATCTATTTAATATTTATAGCGTATTCAATGAAGAGATTGAAGTATGATGTAGGTACTTTGTGACGTGTCAGATTTATTTGTATTCAGTATTCGATCAATAAATAACTCTAGTAATTTCGTACGCGTGGATCCCGCTTTACCCCCCTAAAGGTGGAGTTTTGCAAAATCCCGTCTTAGTGAGCACCTTAGTTCTAAAAGGAACCCCCATGCAAACTTTGAGACTCCTAGCACTTTTAGTTTTTGAGATTTCGTGATGAGTGAGTCAGTCAATCAGTGACCTTTCGCTTTTAAAGATATACAATAGATGAAATAACAAGACCGTTAACTCGTCATCTCTATGAGCTATTTTATGTGCGAGTCCAATTCCAATGCAAAAAATAAAACAATGTTTTATAGTACCATGTCCTTACTAGTCTTACTACCCTCCATTATGTGACTTCCGAATGAATTTAGAATTAGTTTAGTAACGTCTACTGATTTTTTTTATAAATATGTCTAAAGCAGAGTTGCACCATCTTACTTTAACTTTGACAAACGTCAAAAATCTGTCAAACTCCACACAAAAAGCACCGGTTAATGTTATTCTTACGGTTCAAATAAAATGCTGCAACTCAGCTTATGTAGTTTTTAATGTGCTGTCAACTGCATCAATATACTGTAAGTAAAGATAGCAAGGTTTAAATAATTAAAGAACATTCCATAAAATGCATTAGGTACTTTATATTTTTTAAACTTCTAGGAAAACTATCTAAATAAATATTTTATGTTAATACATGTAACGTTATTCAAATAAATGTAAAAACCGTACAATACGAGAATAAAACGCGGCGCGGGCGCAGCCATCAAACGGAAAAAACAAAACAAAGGCGTCATTAAAGTTAACTGTCCGTCTGTCTGTATACAAATAGGCGGGGGCACGTCAAGATTGACACTGCAGTATCTTATCCAGTTGTTATAGGGGTGATTTTTCAACGATATTGTATAGTTTAAACAAATAGAGGGCAATCAAACAAGTCACAGATTATGCGGGAAACCTCCCAGAACGCTCGGATCGCTAGTCCGTGAACGTACTACGAGGTAAGGTTGCCACTGTTTTTATATTTATTTAGTTATTTAAAAGTCCATGAAATAAACAACGCTCAAAACTCAGTTCAAACTAAAGCTTGCAGTGAATAAATTATGCAATAAGTAATAGCTTTTGCCCGCGGCTTCACCCGCGTGAAATTTAGTTTGTCACAGATCGTCATAAATTATATCCTATATGTTATTCTGGGTTATAAACAATAATACTGTAAAGTTTCATCAAAATCCGTTCAGTAGTTTTTGCGTGAAAGAATAACAAACATCCAGACATCCATACAAACTTTCGCATTTATAATATTAGTAGGATTCATAAGCTTTAAGCTTTTACTTAGTCTCCAGTTCTTCAGCAGGAGGGCCATTTTTCTAAATAAGTTTTTTCAACAAGACGTAGTTTCATTTTGAAAACAAGTAAGTAAACAAGGCTCAAAATTGGATTCAATCTTATTCACAGAGAAACGCCTATGATTGGTGTTTTTAACAAATCTTAATGTAGGCCTATGCATAATGTTAAATCAAGTTTGAACAGCAGCTGCTCTGCTGCTTTGAGCTTAAAAATGACTTTCAAAATTAACGCTTGGCCGTCTATGGAGATTTATACCATTTCTGTGTTATTCTACTAATCCTACTATAGGTAATATTATAAAATGCGAAAGTTTGTGTGGGTGTCTGGATGTTTGTTACTCTTTCACGCAAAAACTACTGAACGGATTTTGATGGAATTTTACAGTATTATTGTTTATAACCCAGAATAACATAAAGGCTAAAATTTATGACGATGTGTGACAAACTAAATTTCACGCGGATGAAGCCGCGGGCAAAAGGCACGATAAATATGCCAATACTGTAATTTTTACCACAACACATTATTTTTCAAAAATTGACAGCCCTACTTAACGCATCGGAATGCCTTGTTAATTCCTCCGAAATTGCGTTAATGAGTCAAATCGATTGCCCACCGATGTAATTCTTTGCACGTCCCTACTTAACTAGAAAGAGACGGAGATATCGATAATTATACATCGGAAAGGGATAGAAGATTCCGATGGGTGGAATTAAAATGTGAAGCCGAAGGGTCTTAATTTGACAACTTGGATCGAAATTGGTGCAATATTCGTGTTTTAAGTGTTTTAAAAACTTATGTTGCTAACCGGTTAATTTGGCCCTTCCTTCTAGAAATATGATCCTTATGAACACTAAGGCTGCAGAGCACCACCTAACTTTAATCGTAACTATAACGAACGATAACCGGTGAATTTTGTATGGAGTTTGACAGATTTTTGACGTTCGTCAAAGTTAAAGTAAGATGGTGCAACCCAGCCTTAAAGTTATATGGTGACAGTGCGCAAAGCATTTCCTCCGCGACAAAAAAAAAGTCTGTCACACAAAATGCACCGGTTATCGTCATAGTTACCGTTAAAGTTACATGGTGCAACTCAGCCTAAGTTACCATGTTCAAAAAACAAAGTTCTTTGCGATGCTTCATATTAATTTTTTTTAGAAAAGTATGCCTTGGCACTTTGGCATCTTGGCATCACTTCATCATCATCACCGGGTCATTTACTCTCCACTGCAGAAGAACGACCTTCTCTAATGGCAATGCCAGATTTTGTATGGAAAGTGGCGTCTTTTTTTTTTTCGCGCGGCCATCGACCAAACTTTGTTTTTTGATTACAAAATAGTGTAATAAACCAAACTTACTATGGCATATATACCTCTAAACTCAGTCTGAACTGAGTTACGAGCATTAGAAGTTTGATGATTTTCATACTAGATTTGCTTTTTGTGCGCAAGTTTTGTAAGAAATTGCAACAAAATATTGCGCTATTTTTTTATTGCGCTGATTCTACTCCATACTGATGTTTGGAGCCTTTAATGGATGGTATTGTTTGTTTACACATACAATCTCACTATTATGTTGCAATTTCTTACGAAACTTTGCGCGCAAAAAGCAAATCTAGTATGAAAATCATCAAACTTCTAATGCTCGTAACTCAGTTCAGACTGAGTTTAGAGGTATACATGTCATAGTAAGTTTGGTTTATTACACTCTTTTGTAATCAAAAAACAAAGTTTGGTCGATGGCCGCGCGAATAAAAAAAGACGCCAATTTCCGTCATTGTCTTTTACCAGCAAGTGGAGGATCTGGCCTCTCCCCATGTTGGCCAGACGGGTTAATTGGAGGGGCAGTTACCTACTCGTTAAGCAAACTGTGTATGGCGATTTTATATTAGGTAGGTACTTAGTTAATTAATTCCGATTAGAATTTGACTATCATAAATTGGATAGCACACACTACACACGGAAGGGATTCCTTTAGGAAATGTAAGGGGACTGATGAGCACTTGCTCGACTAATCACGACCTATTTTTACGACAAAAACCGCTAAACTAGATGCCGATGTTAACATTATAATTAGCAATTGATATTTGTTAAAAATAGAAATGTACTACACAATTAGTTAAAGCATCTTCAAAGTAAGTAATTAAAACGCCACAAAAATTATATTTTTCAAATTCATCATGTCTAATTTCTAGGCCCTGTTCCTGAATTGAGATTTTTGGCTTCAGCGTGATCATCTGATCAAGTATGAACTTTTCGGTTCTACCTTTTTTCGCAGAACTTTTTTAATCATAATTTTACTATGCATAACAACGGATGGCATAATCTTCTTTACGCAGAAATTCGTTACGCATACACTCATTTGGTATAGGTACATTCAAAACTAATAATTTTGTATGGCAGAATCTTCTTTAGGCATAATTTTAGTATCCCGAATAATTAAAAAGCAGAACCATCACATCGAAATTTGCTGATATTTATCCACTTGTCACTTTAACTACGGTTATTTTAACTACGTATTAAGAAACTGCACCTTAGTGAGAAACCTTTCTATGTCCATTACTGCAACAAAGTTTGAAAGAGGGCTTATTTAATAACTCCAAAGGTCAACGTCAAACTACACTAGAGGCACCACGTGACACGTGAGCGAAGATGGCGATTAATTTCGCTGTCAAACGCCTGACAATCCAATTAACTCTAACAGCTGTAACAAATTCATTTTAATTGGTCAATGTTAAGGTTCAACAAGGAAATATAATTTACGTTAAATTGAAACATCTGAAGCGGATCAACTTTTAAATAAATAAAAACATTGCCATTTTGACATTTGAAAAAATCCCGCAAAAACTCATAATAAGTATTGTATCGATAAATAAACGTCGCTTTAATAGCCAATTATGCTGAAAAAAGTTATGTTAACATCATCTAAAAACGTCGTTAGAAAAAAAGCGACAGAGTAATTTCAACGGCATTAGCGGAACAACAAACATTCTTCGGGCGCTCAATTTATAACCATTCGCTCGCAATCAACTGCGCGGAGCGGTCGCGTGAGCCGACTCGCACGCAGCGATCGCCATTAAAACATAACGCCGACAAGAAAAACATAAAACGCAAAAAACCACTAATTCCCATCACTAAAAGAACTGAGGCGGTAGAATGATAGACCGCCTTTGAAACGCGCGCGGCTCTTATTGGCCGAGACGCGTTTCTGGGCGGGGCCAAGGAGGCGGAGCCGACTGGAGTAGGGCCGTCCGCTGCTCGGCCCCGGTTATCGATAAGTTTTTACGATTTTTGAGTTGTTTTTTTAGTGGGATAATTTACGGCGTGGAAGTGACAGTTCCGCTCAGATCCATTTTGTGGACGGCTGCCGTGAGCGACGAGATGTATCGGTAATGATGACAATCTGTTTATTAGGTGCTTAACAAGATTAATTTCTTGTGGCGTATTCATTCATTTTATAGGAAACGGAAGCTGCTATTTTAATCTTTGATATTTGTAATTTCGAATTGATTAATTTATCAAGATCAAGTAACGAACTGAGGGGACAATGATTTTTAAATTATTAAGTATTTAGTAAAGAAAGCATCCTAGGTAATTTAGTTTTGCAACATAGGTACGACACGATACGAAAAACTGAAGCTCTTTCGTTAATCCAGACAAAGCGTAGCGTAAGTAGTACGTTAACTTAGGTACGATCTGATTTAAGTCTATTGGACTGAAGTAAATAAGCTTACGTTGTATACTCGGGTATATTCTATTTAATCATAAAAAATACCTTACTTAATAAACTTGCCATTTCCTCATCTTTCTAGAATGTCAATTCTCAACTCTCAAAGTTCATGTGAAGTAACTACAGAATCAACTATGTAACATTGGACACCTCTGATCTAACCTTTAACTGTGGACTTTCCATATGAAATATTTGTAAAAACTACACCCATAATAATGAACAGTTAAACGTTTGTTGAATGCTAGTAAGTGCCGTTTAGTATGGAATATCTCCAACGCGCGATTTCAAAGCGTTAGTTTTCGTATTGCTAAAAACCTCTAAAAAGCAAATCGTTTACAAGAATCTTCAAACTTAGGGCTTCTTCGCACGGAGACATCATGTTTTTTGCAGAATCCCGTTTAGTAGTATGCGTGTTTTAATATTAACGTTCACACGAACATCCAGTTCGCAGTGTCCCGCAAAAAACCTATCCGTTCGAATTTGTAAATTTAATTTCAAACACATTTAGGCTTGGTTGCACCATCTAAGTTTAACCGTAACTATAACGATGACTAGCCTTTTTTGTGGAGTTTGACAGATATTTGACGTTTGTTATGTTAAAATAAGATGGTGCAAAGCATTGGGGGAGGCCTATGTTCAGCAGTAGACGTCCTATGGCTGAAAAAGATGGTGCAATCCAGCCTTAAGTGTGTTTACATGACAGGCCAGTTTTATGGGAGAACGAGTCCTAACAACAAATCTTTGAAATGATAATTCCACATACTATATTAGTACCTAACTAACTTTCCGCCCGCGTGGAATTTTGTTTGTCTCAGAAAAACTTTAAAGCGCGGCCCTGTTTCAAAAACTGGGATAAAAACTATACTATGTCCTTTCCCGGGACTCAAACTATCTCTATGCCAAATTTCATCAAAATCGGTTCAGTGGTTTAGGCATGAAAGCAAGACAGATAGAGTTACTTTCGCATTTATAATTAGTATACAGGGTGTTAGGTAAATGGGTATATGAGCCGACACTAGCCCATGTTAACATGGTCATATAAATGGTATGGTGAAGTCAGAAATTTGATATCATCATTTTAATTTTTTTAATTTTCATACAAAATAAATTTTATAAAATCCGATTTGTATGAAAATTATTTTTTTTAAAATGAAGATATCAATTTTCTGACTTCACCATGCCATTTATATGACCATGTTAACATGGGCTCGTGTCGGCTCATATACCCATTTACCTAACACCCTGTATATAGATTAGTTCACAACTCATAATTCAAATGATGATATTTTTTCCCGTTTCAAAATTCAAATTATTCACCACCTACGTCGAGATTTCTTTTTGCGCCGCAGAAACTCGATAGCGTTAATACCAGCTCATCCGGGCTTTTGAGCTTTTTGCAATTCATTAACACAAAGAACCCTCAATTCATTATTCTAGTGTTCAATTTCTCACTTTGGCTTGATTCGGAAGTGGCTTCTGTACCTCTAGTAGGAAAAACTTTCGAGTTCGTTTCGTTGCGTATTCAAAGTGTCATCGAAAAATTTTGTATGAAAAATTAAACAGCGCCCCCTATATTATAGCCGCCCTAGGGGGCGCTGTTTAATTTTTCATACAAAATTTTTCGATGACACTTTGAATACGCAACGAAACGAACTCGAAAGTTTTTCCTACTAGAGGTACTGAATGAGATTTTTGTACGAGTTTTTTTACGTAGCAAAGAAGAAATTTAAGTTAAGTTCTTGAGTGGCGACCACGAGCCGGAAGACGTAGCGTGGGCAGGCCTCCCACAAGGTGGACCGACGATCTGGTGCAGGTCGTGGGAGGTGCTTGGATGCGAGCGGCGCAGGACCGGTCTTTGTGGAAATCCTTGGGGGAGGCCTTTGTCCAGCAGTGGACGTCTTTCGGCTGAAACGAACGAACGAAGGTAACTACGAGTATTTCCGAGTTCGTTTCAGCCAAATGACATCCACTGCTGGACAAATGCCTCTCACTAAGGATTTCTGCCCCAGCGGCCATCAGCTCTACGAGCTGATTATTCGATTTAATTCGCTTTTAAGTTGGATAACTAAGCACATTTATTCAAAGAAGAAATTGTGTAAAAATTGTAAATTGAATGGCAGAGCTTCTGTAAGTAAGGTCATTTATGGAAATCTTTGGAGGAGGCCTATGTTCAGCAGTGGACGTCCAATGCATCCAATGGCTGAAATGATAATGATGAAGTAAGGTTTTTCTAAACCCGTTTCAAGTATTCGGCTATGTTGCTGATTTTTCTTATTTGTACCATCATTTATCTTTTAATTAAAGCCATGGATAGATAAGAGAATTCTGAACTGCAACAATAGCCATGCTTAAAACAATAAAGTTAGTGTTATTAATAATAATAAACACTGCCACGAATGCCACGATAGTCGTTGCTGTCATGTCGCATATTTACGTAAGACGAAGCATTATTTTTCTTGTTTACAATCCCAACTAATATTATAAATGCGAAAGTAACTCTGTCTGTCTGTCTGTCTGTTACGCTTTCCCGCTTAAACCTCGCAACCGATTTTGATGAAATTTGGCATAGAGATAGTTTGAGTCCCGGGAAAGAACATAGGATAGTTTTTATCCCGGTTTTTGAAACAGGGACGCGCGCGATAAAGTTTTTCTGTGACAGACAAAATTCCACGCGGGCGAAGCCGCGGGCGGAAAGCTAGTACTTAATAAGTGTGAAATTGAAGGAGTCAATTATTTTGGACAATAACTACTTCTTAATATAATAATTTAATAACTTCTTACTACATACTTAATCGAATTTGATCAAAAGCTAATAAATAAACTTATTTGCCCACTTAGATATTCCAATTCCTACAAAATGTGCTGCAAGATTGTTTTCGAGCACTTAATGATCACAGGTTTCAAACTAGCGATACAATCTCGTCACGCTCTCGTAGACATAAACGTTCGTTTACCATAATTGCATATTCATAGTAAAAGTCGTATTATAATGTGTTATCAACAAAAACAAAGGACGTGGTAACTGGGCCGCGATTACGCTAAAAATGTTCATCTTCAACGTGCTCGGACGACGAACGAACATCAGCTGTTTTGACAAATCCGTATCGCGGTATCGTTTTGACAGCTAGTTGAAACGAAGACGAAAACGTAAAGCTAAGGCTGAGTTGCACCATTGTACTTTAACTTTGACAAACGTCAAAAATCTGTCAAACTCCATACAAAAAACACCGGTTATCGTCACAGTTACGGTCAAAGTTAGGTGGTGCAACTCACCCTAAATATCTCATGTGACAATGAAAATACTAGGAAGGTACGTCCAATACCGTGATTAGGGCATGCATTATTCGTTCGATATTGGTATTCGAATATTTCGAATACTAAAATTTATGGTATTCGAATACTTCGAATAAAACGATTTTTTCGAATACTGCTATTTTCAATATAATGTAAATTAAAAGAAACACTTTTTGTCTATAATCATTTTAATAAGGATCAATTTGCTTAATACAATCATCTAACTTCAATAACTACTTGAAAAAAAAAAAACGCTGCTATAGAAGGTATTCGAAAAAATACTGTTCAAACGAATGAAGCCCCACATCGGTGATCTGATACCTGAACACCAATTTGGTTTCCGGGAAAGACACTCCACAAGATGACCTCCCATGTCCGTTCTACGAAATACTTAGGTCGTATTTGAAAGACATATGCTTTGAAGTCAGATCTGGAGACTCTTGTTCTGCCCTATGCAACATAACGTCCGGTATACCCCAGGTTAGTGTCTTGGGGCCCGTGCTATACATATTGTTTACCGCAGACCTGCCAACAACTGCAAATACATTCACAGGAACTTTTGCTAACGACAATGTAACAATGGCAACACACGACGATCCAGTCACGGCCTCACTCTATCTCCAGGAAAGCCTGACGGAAATGGAGAAATGGTACCATTCATGGCGTATTAAAGCGAACGGAGAAAAATCTGTGCATGTTCATGTAACCTTCACTCTCAGAAGAAACTCCTGCCCACCGGTTACACTTAACTTAATGGTATCCAAATAACTCAGGCTGAGCCGCTGAGGACGTTAGGTATCTCGGCTTGCACTTGGACCACAGTCTAACCTGGAGAAAGCGTATATGGACAAAGAGGAAGCACCTAGATGCCAAACTAAGAAACATGAAGTGGCTTGTCGGAGTCCAGTCACAGCTGAACACTAGTAGCAAAATGATGGTCTACAAAACTATCCTTAAACCTATCTGGACCTACGGGATACAGCTGTGGGGAACAGCTGCCAACTCAAATCTCGACATAATCGAGCGTTTCCAGACAAAAGCCATACGTTTGATTTACCAAATCCCGTGACTGCAAAGAGCTAGTGTCAGGAGTCTCCTTAGTAGATTCCAGGACAGTTGAGAAACCATGACCACTGAGGGCAACTGAGTCACTGGGCTCCTGTTGATTTACTACGAATAAAAAATCTCATTACAACAGGAGATAACTACACCATAACACTAGCACCATCGGAAACCATACGCATGGCACTTTAACCTTTTTCGCGAATATTGGTTGGCACTTGAAGAGATATCTGCGATTGCGCGCACTTGTCCATCCATCTAACCTTACCTCTAACTTCTTGCCTGCAGTTTTAATAGTTTTAAGTTTTATTAAGTAGTTTGCGGTCAGATATTTTTACAAGTTTTTAATAGGAAAGGCGTATTCCTATTAAAAACTTGTAAAAAAATATTATTATGTGGCGAATATCCGAATAATATGGATATCCGGATATCCGAATTGCATGCCCTAACCGTGATACCGAATTTGCACCTCAGCTGGAATGAAAAACGGAGCGCAACTGGAGAAAAGGCGCGTATTGGAGACGTTAAAAATTAGCGTAATCGGGGCACTCTGGTAGATACGAGCGAACGGAGTTGCGTAATACCGCCAATTTGCGGAGTCGCGGCTCGCGTTGCGGGTGGAGTAAAAAGTGACCTTTCGCATCGCGCCGGGTAACCGGTCGGGTGACCGGCCAGCGCGAGTTGCAATGTTGGTACCAAAGCAGCATGAGTGGAAGGTGTTCTAAGAATGCTTCTAGGAGGAAGTGCTGCCACCTTTACGATTTTGACGCTAGATTTACTGATTTTAGAGTTTGAGATCAATTTTCTGAATTTTAGTCCCTAAAAATACGTTTGTGGTTGTCCCACTAAAATATTTTATTGACTTTAGATTAGATACAGATTTTTTTTTTTTTGATATTCCGTGGAAGGATGACTACAGAATAAATCTTAACGTAATCAATATCCACCAATTTTGTAGCAGAACAAAATGTAAAAAAAATCTTTAGCCAAAATTAATTAAAAAAATATTTTTTTTTTTTTTCAATATCTACTCCTAATATTACTTTTCAAATTCACTAATTTAGAGATTTTCATTAATTATTTATTATCAAACAACATTCCATTGTCATCTGACTCCAAACTAGTGACGTCATAATGTGCAAGGTGGCAACACTGTCGCGGTCTCGCAACGCAGTTGGCGCGTATCTACCAGGCGCGCAGAGACCGCAGGAGGTGCTTACCGGGGTACTGCCAGAGGGGCGCGGGCGGGGCGGGCGGGGCGGGCCACAGGGCGGGCCGCTCGTCGCACACCACGTTGGCGACGCCGACCGCCATGGCCGCCTGCTCTGTGGGGTGAGGCCAGTGTGACGTCGCCGCTAGCAACACGTGTTGCACACATGCGATTACGATTAATAAATAATAATGTATTTCGAATTTTATTATGGCGCGGATACACTGAGAGGAATTGGTCAGATGTAGTGTAAACACGCACTTTAGCCACTTTAGTTAGTGCTCGCGCTTTTGTTCGACCAATTTCCAGCATAGTGCACCTGCGCCACGATCATTTTTGATAAACGAATACAAAACCGCACTTATATCGATTAATTCGCGAGTATTCTCACGCGATTGATGCACCAACTTCGTATATTCTGGCGCTAGTTGTTTCTGGCCAATTATTTTTTTTATTCGATCAAAATTATTGCGGTTTCGTGTTCGTTTACGCAAATGGCAAGGCACAATCAAAGAAAAAATAAAACAATAATGGCATTCAGGCGATACGGAGATCAATTTCAAGAAAATATTAGGAATAAATTAGAAAATTATCCATTTTGCTGTAAGTAAAATTTACTCGTTATATTAAACGACTTTAATCTGTAACTAATAGACTTGAATCTGTATAATACAATGTCTTTAAGCAAGTATGTTGTCGACCAATTGATTTGTTTGCCTAAATCTGGAAATCATGGGTCTGACTAAATTAATAGTGAACTTACAATGCTTCAGTTTGCTTTTCTTGAAATTGACCAGAAAGCACAGTTTTCTAGTCATGAAGTTGAGGGAAAACCTGACGTTCAAAGTTAAATTTTCAGCGATAATCAAGGCAGATCGTCTAACTTTCCATGAACTTCATAACCCGAAAATTTATAAATAAATAAACACACAAAAATCAATCGACTGACAGTAGATACCGATCAAACAACATTTTAAATTAGGTGTACTGTTAAAATGTTTACATAAAAAAATGCTTGTAAAACAGTACGATTTCGCTTATCTTAAGAATGATGGTATAACGCTCGCGCTCGTATTCACAAAAGACGCTTGCTTAAGTGAAGCAGCAAATCGAACGCACAGCGTTGAATAGAACTCTGTGATTCTTCGGGTGTCACCCTGTGCGTCCACGGGCACTGTGAGACCTCATAGTAATGTTTCACAAACACACAGTGTTTCACAATCACTCACGCCCGTATCACTCACATACGGGCGTAAGTGAGTGATAAAGAGTAACGTTAGTAGAATCGATTTATGGAGATTGTTCTGCAGAATTATATCAACTGTATCTGATCATCGGAACCGTTAGCAATACCTAAGGGGACACCGCATTTCCATGGAAAATCATTATCTTCCAAACTACGACCTTTCTTTTCCCTCCAATTGATAGTTAGATCTACAGAAACAATTTAAATTATCTAAATCTGCTTTTCGTCATGTTATTCTAAACTAAATGGGCTACTTGCTCTGTGATGGTGATATTAGACAGTTTGTGCTGACCCTTTTCCGTTTCAAAAACCGGTCCCAAATATGCAGTCTTATGATTTAATTGGAAATTGGCAGTAGCACAGTTAGTTTTCAATGATTGATTATACCGACTCAGTCGAAAAAACAACCGCGAAGAACAAGTCTGCGAGTTCAGTCATTTTGGGAGGTAATTTTAGTCCATCGTGTGTGTGCTTTAGACTTATTTTGATATGTTCTACTTTTATTTGTTCTTTGATATTTCTGTCGTCATCTAGAATAGATGTGAAATTGAACAACGTTTTTGAGATTTATTAATTTTAAAATGTCCTCCAAGTACGGTGTTTGTAATTACACATGTTCCAAAAAAGCTACTTCTGCTTCTCTTCAAGTCGTCTGTCTTTTTATAGCTATCTTTAAATTGACAAAGAGACACGACGCGACACTTTAATAGCAGACACAATATTTATTAAGGGCCATAACAGGAAGTGGCGTCACGACATTTCGCAATTATAAGATGCTCCACTTGAGATCCTATCGCAATCGTGATACAAATGATAAATAAATTGCTGATTGCTATCACTCGATTACTCGGTATTATGATCGATGTTATTACTTTAACTGGTTTATGGATACGTGTTGTTATAGCGATACACGATGTTACGTTTTTAAGATTAGAGCAATTTGTGGTGTAGAAATTACTGATGAACTGATATTCTAAGTAACCTCTAGATAGGCTAAATAATTAAATAAAGCTTGTGTTAGGAGTTGGTTCACCACTACAGTTCAGGGCTCAACGAAAATCGAAAAGACAATCCGATGCCTTAAACATAGTGCTGTTATTATCTGTTTTATGTGTGCTTTAAAATTAAAGCATCCATTTGGATAGGTAATTGTTTACATGTCATTTAATTTTCCAATCACAATTTATTTTGCGACTATACAATCCAGTTATAAGAGTTTAGAATAAGAACTTCTCTTCGAAATTTTGATCGCATTAAAAATTTAAGTAATTATTGATATTTTATTGTCAGCTTCAAATTGCTTCAATCTAGAGAAGGGTGGGGTTTTTTGAAGTGCATTCGTCCCCCAATGCTCGGTGGACTGACGGAGACTAATGATGGTAATGAAGTTGGGCGCAAATCAATTCAGGGATTCGAATTTCGTGGCAGACAGTGTGAAAGGACACTGGAACTTGATTCAAACTCGAGCATTAATGAAGTTTGGATCTGTTTTCGAGGGAAGATTCATATTTCTATATTTCTCTTCTCCATATCTTTTCCTCGTTTATACTGTTTAATAAATCATCATGAATTTTACCTAGGTTTAGTCAATCTTCATTGTTTTTTTTTTAGATGTAATCACAAACTTCTGAATCTGTAAACCTTTAATTGTTACTCCTAAGAATTATTTTGTTGGCGTACATGCAGTTAATGCTGTTATAATTCTTGAGTTGAATGTTTTACACTTAAAATACAATTTCCCTTTGGTCATACAGAAAATCTACAAAAAATAACTGTTCCTGTGTGCAAATTGACAAATAGGCACTGGCAAACAATCCCAGTGATGTAATAGTAGATGTTTCTAGAACTACGCATAACAAAGTAGGAAAGAAATAAAGCAATATTGTTTATTATACCTACCTACCGCGAACGCGGTGATAAGTGGTTTCCTGGAACTGAGGCGGTCAGGCTAATTCACAGTGGACGTTGTTTTTGGTATCTCGTAAACAATATCGTCAGCACGTAGGTTAACTCTGCCTCTAGTTTCAACACGTTTTTAAAATAAGGAACTCTACAACTATTTTTTGGTTATCCACCTCCAAATCCTCAAATGCAATTTGAAACTCAAATTCTGGGTATTTCGCCGAAACAGTAAATTTTCTGTGTCCAGGCAGGCGAACACATGTTTTTTTATATCTATCTGTATAAAACTATTTTTATGGGAAAGTTCATCAAAAGTTTTATTTGTTTTTGCTATTACAATATCAGAAACTACGAATAAAACCGTAGAAAAACTCAATCAAAAGTCGTTTTTCTAATTTCCTTGTTCTGTCCATTACTGTTGTTTGCCAAAATGAAGGCACATTATAACAAATTGAAGCGTAATTTAATTCTAATAGCACTCTCTTTGCATTTGAGAAACGTTTGGCTATCGAAAAATAAAAACTTTAAATGTCAAATACTTATAGGAAGAAAATAAAGTGAAGTTAAGTTCTTGTCCAGGTCAAAAGTATAATTTCCCTGGGTCTTCTTTTCGACCATTGTAGTAACGAAACGAAAAAACTTAGAATGTAACGCACTGCACCGTTACAACTCGGCCATTACGTCCCAAGAGACCATCAAGGCAGGACAGTACATCGTTGATCAGTTTCGCGACAAACCGCGTAAGTAGGTCCCTCCTTGGGTTTTTGTTTACTAAAAAGTCAATTTCTTTGGGCGGTTTTTTGCAGCTAAACAATGGATTAATTTTAATGTTTATTTACACAAATGTAGTGTCTGTAGGGGTTAACCCATAATTTAAATAGTAAATGGATAGGGTAAATAGGTTTTTGTTTGTGGTGTCTTTTAGGCATAAATCTAATTTCTTTGGCCCTAATTTCCTTGTTTTCCGTGGCTTAAAATGGCCTAGGAAATTATAATAGACCATTTTTAATTCGGCGTTAAGTAAAATTTTTAGTATTTCTTTATTGGAATAAGTTTAAAATTTACATTTTAAGAAATGGGTATCAGAATAGATATAGCACAAATTGTTTTTAACTCTTAACTCAATCTACTGCATTTATCTTCCTTAGTTGTGTAAAAACGTTATAATGATATAATATTCATTGGTATGTTTGCTTGCGAAGGGACATTAAAATGGGTCGAATTAAAAAAAAGCAAACCACAGAAGAAAACTTAGAGAAAACCATATTTATAATAATTTCCTTGGCTACCAAAAATTCATGACCTCATAACTTTGTTTCTAAAACGATTTATGACACCCCTTTTAGATACATTGGCTTAGTTTTTGCTTCTTAATGCAATGGGAAAATAAAAATAGTTAAAAACAAAAAAAAATTTCGTACCAAGGAAATTAGGCAAAATCGACCATTTTTGGCGAAATACCCTTCTTCTGTTTTTATTACCGAGTCTAAATCTAGTGAGAGTATGTCTTTGATAGGTTGATGCTGGCCATTAAGGACATCAACTTTACTTGTACATATTTCTATTTTCTGTAACAACGACTTTGTTTACGGTAAACGCCAAATTAAACATAAACACCGTGTAGGTAGGTACCATTAAAGCAGAAACAATGCACATTATACTAACGATATTTGATGCAGAATCGCTCTTATTAGTGGGTACAACTATTACTTGTATAATTAGTTGTTATTAAGACGTCATCAGTGTTCAGCTTGATAAGCCGTCATCTGTTCATCAGGTAGGCACTAGTAATCACCTAAATACACCGCACGCCCGTGTAACTGTTACCTACCCATGTTTATTCAGAGTTTAATATTGTTTAGCTCGTAAACTGCTTCGTGGAAGTTTTTATTGTCGAACTGTGCGGCTATTTCAACTTTAAAAACTAATTTGGTCCTGTTTTCAAGGGTTATGGCCAGTTTTAAGTGATAGTAAACGGGATGACTACAGTTTTCTTCTAAATATTAAATTCATCTTTTGAAACTTCGTAGCTGATGCTGAACTATTCGTAATCTAATGAGGTAGGTATCTGCTTCTTATCGTATTTAGTAGACTCTAGATTCTTTTTTTTCTTCTGATCAATATCTTTCGTCTAAACTTGGGAAAGTTTAATATTATTTCCCTAGAAGTAACTATCGATCGTATTTAAATAGACTGCAGTGGAAGAAATGAGAGATAGTAGCAATATAAGAACAGTTTTAAACTATTAAAACAATTAAGACTCAACTCTACCGAAAATAGCTATACCGTTCACTGATAAATAAAAGGCTCCAAGACCTCCAATGTCTACTGTACTGATGGTATGATAATTTATCGCTATTCAATAGAATCCATCCTAATGTGATTGCTCCTTCAGTATCCTTTCCAAATTCAAACTAGAATAATATCATTATTCATTTGATTACAATCTTTATCACAAAATAAACACGAAATCAAACGGTAACCGAATATGTCCCGAAATGTGCACATCCAAGCTCATTTATTTGAATCGCCATTCGAATTTGCACAAGTCGAAAAAACGAAAAGAGAACGTCAAATAAATAAAATAAAAAGTTAAAAATAAAAGATAACGGCTATTTCTCACGAAACAAATTCCCACAATGAGTCGTAATACCGGAGCGGCAGCGGGTTGAGGAGGCAAAACGACGATTATGAAAGGAAGCACGTGCTGCTCCGCCCCTCGCGCTCGCACGTAGCGCGCTGTCTCGCTCTGTCGCTAAATGCTACACAGAGTAGCCAACGTTTCGGAGATTTGAGAGTGTGAAAAAAATTGGATTCTGATTTTAAAATTAGTAATCTTGGTGAATTTATCAGGAACTTTATTTGTGTCTGTCTTTTAGGTATTTGATAAAACATCTATGCGTCACTATTTAGCTTTGTCTAGACTCTAGAACTCACAACGTTGATTAAATATAATGTAAAGAATAAGAACACCTTATTGACGTTAAAATAACAATGAAGTTCATTCTAATATAAATGAATCACCGTGCGGTTATCAATAACCCAATATTGTGTTTGCCTGTTTTCTCTGCCATCAAACTACACTGTGCATACTATCAGTTGACCTTCACCGCGGCGTCTCGCTCTAGCAGCAGCATTCCAACCGATAGTTCTATCTCGCTCACTCCTGCAACTAGACGCGGCCGGCACGCCGCGACACCTCCTCGCAACGTCTGCGCGCCTAGTATCACGCGCGCTGAAGAAAAGGGTTTATCCGACGCCGTATGACCCGGATGCACCTAGGATTTTCCGACCAAGAACTTAACTTCGCTAGTTTTCCGTGAAAAACTTGGCAAACGTCCAATTTCAGCGGTGCGATAATAGCATGATTTACATGGAAATATCGATATTTTAACGCGATAACTCTTTACAATTTACAACGCGACGGTATTTTCGAATCGATATTTATAACGTGGATGCGTTTTACTATTTTTCATTTGTCGCTAGCAAATGTAGGCCAGTTAATGTTACCTAGCATTAAAATAGCAGGCACGTCGCGTTGCGTGGTCAACGTAGTGAAGCGTAGCGTAAAATACTGACTTGTCGTTTAGTTTGGGCTCGGTAACCGCGACCGCTGGGTAATGGTCGTGAAACGCTGTAATTACAGGAATCATACAACCTAGATCTTTGCTATTTTATCAGTGATAGGTATAAAGACTTTTTGAACAGCCTTTGAACACAATAAATAAAACTATGGAGTTAATAGAACCTTTTTCCCATTTTTTATACTATTTCATTTAAAAGAAAAGACAAAACCGAATAAATTCAAAGTGCGTACACAACCACAGAATAAATACTAAAGTATAAACTCCAGTCCACGCATAAAAACTACCAAGCAACTCTGTCCGAGTTTGCTTGCTCACAAACCAAAGTGAACGGTTTCCAACAAAATTGTACCAGGGCGGCAGAGGTTGCAAGGAGGTTGACGGAGCGCGGCGGTGATCTCATACTGCTTCGACTGTGTGTGACGCACACAGCGACAGCGGATTTGCTATAATAGCTCGTATTACATCTGAATAAGAAACTAGTGTTGAGCTTGGTCGCGTCGACTGTTTTGCAATAGTGTGCGTACTTCAAGAGTCTACAGCACACATGCATGATGTATTTGAAGTAAATAAATGGTTGGTTCTTAAAATAATATTAGTTAAATTTTTTGTTTAATAACAAATGATTAAGTTTTGAATAGACTTAGCCATTTTTAGTATTTTTCTTCATGAAGCAATCCTAATTCGTATTAGATTAGAAAATGTAGAGCGGAATTTTAGATTTTCTTACTAGAATTTTGCGGTCAAAACTCTTGAATCAGAAACTAAAAATACAAATATTACCAAAAACTCGAATCTATTTCTCCTATTACCTAAGTGTTCCCTTACTTCATCACAAAAAACATTAATCTTAGTTTGCCCGCGGCTATTATCAGATATTACAATTGTAATATTTGTAATGCAAATAAATGTCAACAAGCACCTCGTAATAGCAAAGCAAACATTTTTATCTAAACAACATACAAAATTGATGGGGAAAGATTGCAGAGCGAATAACAACCCCTGCAGAACACCCTTATAAATAATAAACAGACGATTTTGAACCGTATCTTCTAAGGTTACGGTTGAAATTGAAATGGTAGAGCTGGCAGGATCATGAGTAAACGCTTTTAAAATTTTTCAGACATGCATTTACTTAATTAAATTGAAAGTTTACGCAAAAATGGATTACTTCTGACAGAATCTTATTTAATATAGGCGTAGTCTTATCAGGAGGCCAAAATGTAGTTTTAACTTTTTATTTTATTTTTATTGCCCATATTTATTGATAAATTTTTAGGCACATCACACAACACACAACTTTTATTCTGTCTGTATTATGTTTTATTTACTTTTATATCATGATGTAGCTTGACCCCTTTTTTGCGAGTGGAAATTGCATTGAATTGCATACCCAATGGCCCGGGGGGACCAATGTAGCTCCTATATTGGGCGCAGTCCCTTAGAATTATGAGGTTGTTTGATGGAAAATAATGCATTAGCATATTCTGGGGCTCTAGCATGAAAACCCCAAGAAATATTTTTGTTGTAAATCATTATTTTCCCGTTACAGAAATTCGGCTACCGTTTGCGATACGTCTGTCTGCCGACAAATTATGTGCTCCACCATTCGCTCTTTTGGCCTTGACATAACGTTTATTTACTCCACTCCATCTGACCGATATGCTCCGTTCAACTTGTAATCTCGGCGGAAATCCTGCCCATTCTGATTTGAGTCCTATTACAATCAATGTAAAGTTAATTTTCGTCTAACAGCGACGGACGTTGATCGACGCGTTCGGGTTTATCGCCTTTCACTTAAATTCCGACCGTAAATAATACTGCTAAGGTTTATTTTCGCACAAACAGGGCGGTGATACTTTACGTCAGAGGCAAACGCTCGGATAGAACCGTCGCTGCTAGTACCAGGGCGCCAGAGCTCGGCAGGAGGTAGTTCGGTTCGCCCCAGTGGGAGGCTACTTCGAAACGCGCCGGTTACGTAGTTTCGCGTATATTTGTCACTGTCGCTCATGCTGTGTGTGAGAGGGATGGAGACATTCGAAGTTCGGATTACGTTTGGGAGTAGGCCCGCAGTATAGCGGTAGGGTCACCGCGAAGGGGACCTGAGTCAGGGTTGCTAAGTAACGCGCCACAAGTTTGGATGCAGATATTGATTTATTTTGTAGTTGCCGTCAGCTGATTCATCTAACTGACTGTTGCGAAATTGGAAATCCAGATGTCAATGGAATTAGTAAATACCTCAAGTACTCGGAGAGTAAAGTAAGGCATTATTATGCGAATACTATAAATACAAAAATTACTCTGTCTGTTGATTCCCGCTGAATAATACCGTTGATGAAATTTACTTTAAATGGTTTTTGGTGGACATCCGCAAAGACATGATTAATTCAACTTATTAATAGCAAAAATAAAAGTGAATTCGTTCATTATAAGTCTACGAGTTTTTGTGAAACGGACTTCTGACTACAATGATAAAAGAAAAAAAATCAAGTGAAGAAAATGATGAAATAGAATTTGGGATATCAAAATGCTTTTAATAAGAATCTGCATTGCACTAAGATTTCAAAGGTTTTATTACAAAGTCTGGCCAAAAAGATTTTTATTCCTTTGTTTTCTAGATTCAAAGCAGACGAGACCAGCCAGGTCTAGATGAAGATACAGCACGAGCCACGAGCAACCATTGAATGTCGACACGACGCGACAAAGAGGATGAAACAACCAGAAAAAAACAACCTTTTTACGACTTGAGACAAGTTGAAAGGGGATAGGAAAATACCTGCATTGTCTAGAGAGGAAAAAAAAAGATCGTAGAGTAGACAGACAGACATTAACTAGACACTACCAGAAACAGTGACATAGTAAATTATCTGCAGGATGCCTCCATATGATGATGAATGGAAAATTTATCTACTCTCTACTCATTTTATCATTATTTATTTATTTATTTATTTATTTGATCACCAACAAGGTTACATTGAGGCTTCACAAAAGTAACTATAAAAAATGACACTTGTTAAATTATGAACATTTTAGCCTTCAGAACAGTTGATTATTAAAGCAAAAATCAACATCACACTAATATTACAAAGGCGAAAGTTTGTGAGTGTGTACTGTGTACTGTGTACGTATGTTTGTTACTTCTTCACGTCTAAACGGCTTTAATGATTTTAATAAAATTTGGTATGGTGTTAGCTGACATGCTGGATTAACACATAGGATACGTTTTACCGCGGGTAACACCGCGGGGCACAACTAGTAAAATATAATTAAAACATTGGGTTCCCCTCCCTAAACAACAACTTCTTTGTTTGGCCCTTATTATCATAATTATGTATGTAAACTGATAACTGTTTGGCAACTTGAAAAACAGAAAAGATGGAAAAGGTTTCCTAGCTTTTTAAATGATATTAAAAGATTTATGTAAGATATTACATAACAACAGTAAACGACTCTAAGGCTGAGTAGCACCATCTTACTTTAACTTTGACAAACGTCAAAAATCTGTCAAACTCCATACAAAAAACACCGGTTATCGTTAAAGTTACGCTCAAAATTAGGTGGTGCAAGTCAGCCTAAGACTGAGTTTCACCAACTTAGGCTGGGTTGCATGCACCATCTTACTTTAACTTTAACAAGCGTCAAAAATCTGTCAAACTCCATACAAAACATATCGGTTATCGTCATAGTTACTGTTAAAGTTAGGTGGTGCAACTCAGCCTTACTTTAACCGTAACTATGACTTTGACAGATTTTTGACGTTTGTCAAAGTTAAAGTAAGATGGTGCAACTCAGCCTAAATCAATCCTAAATTAGATAGTAGATTGCTACTATGTAATGTGTTCTTTAACCATTAAATGATTTAAATACTTATAGAAGACTAGCTTTCCGCCCGCGGCTTCGCCCGCGTGGAATTTTGTCTGTCACAGAAAAACTTTATCGCGCGCGTCCCTGTTTCAAAAACCGGGATAAAAACTATCCTATGTTCTTTCCCGGGACTCAAACTATCTCTATGCCAAATTTCATCAAAATCGGTTGCGAGGTTTAAGCGGGAAAGCGTAACAGACAGACAGACAGACAGACAGACAGACAGACAGACAGACAGACAGACAGACAGACAGACAGACAGACAGAGTTACTTTCGCATTTATAATATTAGTTGGGATAGTTGGGATGAAAACACACATTTTGCATTAAGTTGATGACGTGCTCGCTCAAAGCTTAGAGTTTCAATCTATTTGGAAAATCAGCTGAGGGGGGAAACTTCTTTGCGGAATGTTGTGATTGTCTCTATCTCTCTCATGTAGGTAGTATCCCGATATTAATGAGAGGGATGGAGAATTGAAAGATTTAAGATCGTTTTCTGAAAAGAGAAAACTTACTTACAGTATGAATCTACACTCACGATGGTACATAAAATAGTAGGTAGTTAGTTATTATAATTCTATCAAAGTTTTGCGGTAAACTTAGACTGAGTTGCACCAACTAACTTTATCCGTAACTAAAACGATAACTGTGGGCTGAGTGTGAGTTTTCTTTCATCAAACGTCCTTACTAGTGAGTTAAAAAAATGTATCAAAATTTTAGTTCTGGAACGTTCCCGCTAGGGGCGCTGTACAATCCGGTCATACATTTAATGTCACTTTTTTACGCGGTCGACATCGAATGCGTTCGACGTAAACTCACACTAGGCCCTCTAGTGCTTTTTGTATGGAGTTATTGGAGTTTAACAGATTTTTGACGTTTGTTATAGTTAAAAGATTGTGCATCCTTATAGTTAGTGGAAGGTAAGGCAAGCTATATGTATTTAGGATCTAGATCTAGATGTTACCAACATACTAATAAATAATTTTAAGAACCTATAAAATGTAGATTCATAAATATAAACCTTATACTTGAATCCCACACATGCACGGTCAATTTATTAATCACAAATCACTTGAATGAAAAAAACCTGAATATTTAAAACCTAATCCCGACAGGTATCGAACGTGGGACCTCAAATATTCAAAACCGGTACCCACCGAGCCACCGGGGCGTGTGTGAGTCGTTTTTTATGTGGCCCAACGCATCGAGCAGTCGCATTGATTAAAATTGATTAAATTACTCGAATTCCTATGGGGCCCTCGAATTACTTTTGACAGTACAATACAAACACATTATATTAATGGAAGCACGAATATACCGAGTAGTACACGATTAATCTTGCGTAGTTAAAGTTAACGATAGAAGGAAGGAACACTAATGCTGGGTTGCACCATCTTACTTTAACTTTGACAAACGTAAAAAATCTGTCAAACTCCATACAAAAAACACCGGTTATCGTCATAGTTACGGTCAAAGTTAGGCCTTAAAAAATACGACTGCCAGAAAAAAAATATTTTTTTGAAGTAGAACCACAAAATAAAACCTACATTTACCGGAGTTAACGGACATTTTTTACTATTATTCCAAATAATTTTGTCCAAGTTCATAATATCTTTTTATTCAAACGTTAAATTTTAAAAATTCAATGTATAAATCGAAATAAATTACTAATGAGTTTAATTTGAAATCACTAAAACCGTAAACAAGCATGTAAATAAAGAAATGACAAATGTTTCAACAATGCAACACCGATATGGCTAAAAATATACAGTTATTTCAATATAATAATAAAATGATTACATTTCATTACATCATTACCCGAAGAGAAACAATTAATCGCCAACAACCGGGAATATATCAATTTTGCATGCAATATGGTGTAATACGCCGGCACATCAAGTTACCCAGTAGGGGCACCTTATCCCACTGTAATACAGGCTATTTTGCATCAAAAATTAACAGTCTGATGAGCGGTCGACTGTACCTAATACAACGGCTCTATAAAAATACCGATTGGATACAGCTAACGTGCATTTGCATCGGTTCATTTTGTTCTAACCGACTAGACTAAGAGCTAGTGAACGCCAGACCTATGTCATTTTATAAGAGCTGAAAGTTTTTCAGCGTATGCTCCCAACCCAATTATAGGTTAGCATTTGGGCAAAAATTAGAAGTAGTTTCCTCATCGGCCAGACAGTTTTGACAGATCCAACTCCTTGCCAGACAGTTTTTTTAGGATAGTCGCCAAAGCCACGATGACCCCAACTTCATGATGCACCAACATTCTAACCTAGGGAGCATACGCTGACAAACTTTCAGCTGTTATAAAATGACGTAAGTCTGGCGTTAACTAGCTCTTAGTCTAGACGTTTTCTTACTTATTAATATTCAAATCTACACTCCTTAGTAGCATAGATATGCTAATGTATGGACTTACATACTCACTTCAATGATTATTTAACGTTAGTAAGAAACGATCCCAATCAGCAAATATTAACACATAATGGCACAGATGGGACCAGCAAGGAATATTAATAAGCCCACAAAGAAATGTCAGCGTTTGTAAAGACCTACTATCACCTTTTTAACCTTTTTGGTGTTAACTACTGACTACTGAAACCGCAATATACTTTTTGAACATTTATGATGTCCTGGTAGGTCAACCAAATTAATAGTTTTACTTCATGCATTTATTCTAGAAATTACTAGCTAAATTAGCTCTAGTTCTAACAATGCTTTATTAAAAACAATTTATACTAACTACAAGATGCAATAGTTAAGTGGGTTCTTAAAATGCTCTCAAATCTAATATATCCATTAAACCACAGCCCTTTTTGATTCCCGATAGGGGCAAGCTATTGATTTTTTATTTAGGAGGGAGGACAAAATTAATGTTTAGCCAGATATGACGACGGTCACAAATTCACAGTTCATGGGGTCATTGACAAGTATTCTAAAAGTATGGACCACAATAGTCACAGCTCTATTATTTTCTAAATACTTTAATATAGAATGCGTAAATATCTCTTTAATTAGTACTAAAAGACGCAAAACAAGGTGGTGCTATTAGAAAATACCTTTTGAAAAAAAAACAAAACGCAATCGTTGCATTCAGAATGACCGCCAAAAAAAGTAAAAATGCGCGCGAACCGCCCCCTCACAGACTATAAAAGGCAGTATATTGTAATTGTAGAACTGATTAGCATGTAATTGGCTGGTTTTTTGCCATGTAAATAATTTCCAAGTTGATAATATCCGGCGATGCTATCGGTAGCAGCGAACGCGTTTTATTTAACGGCTCTCTTTATAGCCTTTGCTTTTCTTTTATGTACGATTTTTATGATAACTAAGTGTCCCGTTAGGAGCCCTATATTTACTAGGCTCTAACTTTTTACAGGTATTTTTAAGTATTGTCGCATAATAGGATGTTTTCTTTGTCTTATTATGTCGTTTACAGTTGACGTAATCATTATTCCTTTTTGAAAACTGGACAAGAAAAAAAGAAGTTGATGCAGTTTACCGACAAAGTACTGCTAAAAAAGGAACACTAACAATTTCAATAGACCATTCTCAGAAGTGAATGCATTTATAATGCATGACTGCGGGCAATGAAGCAATGGAATAGTTTCATAGAACACCTGAATAAAAAAACATTGCACATCATGTATTGAACTGCTGGATAGTACGTAGAAAAATTGGGCACCTAAATAATTAGCTGCTTTTCATATAGTTATCTAGAAGTATTTCTTTCTTAGCCCAGCGAAAACTAAAAAAAAACGACTACTAAAAAAATCCCGATGATAAAATAGAGATCGGAGAGTCAACTCTCAGAGTTGCAAGGACCTAAAATTACAAAAAATCTCATTAGGCAAAAGTATACAAATCACTGCTCTAAGGTGATTCAAATTCCTGCGAGAATAGTGAAGAAGTATCTGTACTTTAATCTACTCTTATGTTCTTTAAATCTAATTATTATTTCGCTTAAAACTGTTCACCTACGAATACGAAACTGTCTGTCCAGATTTACGGGGTTACTCCGAAAAACGTTATGGTTATCCGAAGTTTTGAATGTTGCCATTCCTCTCACGCAAAGCAAGATGTCAGCATGAGCGACAGTGACAGATAGACCTGAAAGTATGTAAACAGTGTTTTGGATTAACCCTACTGTAACGTGGTATCCACAGCTCTTTATGCCGTGTTTCTTATGCAAATAAATAATTTCAATTTATCTTCTTTTAATTTCAAAACAAAACTACTTTTTTCACCCATGTTAACCCTGGCAGGAGTGGCAGGTGGTTACATTAGTCCACGTCGCGTCGCATGTCCGATCATGCTTACTTCAATTTTGCATTTAAGCGGAAACGAAACTGCGCCGGCGCATAGTAATGACGTCGTTTATAACAATTGCCCATCGGGTCACGGATCGTGCCACGAACAGCTGCGAGACATGATCGATTGTGGTTGCCAGCAGATCAACCTTAACTTTGAATTTTAAATATTGAATTTACTGCATTAATGTCACTCACAATTTGGCATTACAAAACAATAACTAGCCTAATATTATGAAGCTATGCTTGTGATAGGAAGCACCACTCTTCAAGTTTTCCATTACTTCATTAGTAATCTATAGTAAAACTAATTCTGGAACCGAGATAAGAGGAATATTGAGCAAGCAGGTACTAGGTATGTGAACGACACACGATATAGTTTAGAAGCGGTTTTATACAGTTTCCAAAAACTCAATCATGACAGAGATAAGTCTGGTAGAGAAGACAAACGATTGTCAACTGCTCCAACTGACTGCAAAAATACAACCAAAAACTGCGGAAAAAAACTGCTACACAGTTGGCTATTCTCTGATGCGAGAACCAGACGTGGGTCTAATGACTCTAATGAGTTCTTTCAAAGTAAAGCCAATTTGCGGATTCCTGTACCACACATAGCGTGCGTGAGCGTAACCTTGATAATAAACTACAATAGTTTGTTCGTCTGTTTCTCTTAACTTTAATGGAACAAGAGGAGAATCAAAATACTACCCTGCTAAACCCCGAACTAGCTTAATAAACGCGTTATAAATTCAAAGCCCGACCAAATTTTGCCAAGCGAATCCGCGGAGCAAAGCTAGTTAATTCAGCTCATTAGCGATGCAAAAAGACCCACCTGCAGCGGGATAATTGATTGAGGCCCCGTATTAATCATTAGGCGTCCGCAAAAAACGGCAGAATGCAATAAATTTTGAGTTGCGTAAGCGGCGATGCCTTCGGGGCATTGTCGCCAATTGTAAATTTATAATGTCAAACACGGTCAGTGTATCGTCCAATTGACAATTAACGCACTTATGTTCTAAGTTTTAATATAATGTATAATGTCGAAAGCTTTTTATAGGTTTGCGATGGCATTTTGACTAGGTTCGCTGATTGCTGGCTGATGCAACACGCAAATAGAAATATAAGCATGAAAAAAAGACAAAATTACGAGGCATATGCACAGGTAATATAAGAAATCGAGCAAAGAAATCAGGTTAAGATAATCATAAATCGATGTTACATTACATTGCAAAGAAAATAACTCAACTCATTGCAGTTATTAAAAAATACACCAATTAAGTGACACCATTTCAATCAACGGGTTCAGCTGTCGCCTATACGATAAACAAACGCCAACGAAATTGTTGTCCTTTGCTAATCACTTTACGGTAGTTAATTGCTGAAAATATTATGTCCGCGGGTAATGACGGCCAGTTTGGAAGTGGCCCTGACCTGGGGAATACGAATGGCTAATTATAAATGGGACAAAGTCGGTGTAAGCTCTGAACTTTGTTATCCTCATACATACTATTTACTCTATTTTTAAAATTTTGTCATTTTTGAATGGATAGGATTAGTTGGACTGGAATTTCGCCTATCGTGAGAAGTATCAAGATTAGGTATGTGACATTTTACTGATTCTTTGTTAAAAGGAAAAGGATTCGACCCAAATAAACATGCAAAGCAGTAATAGGAGGTTCATCGATAGAATTAGAAGAGACAAAGTGTCGTCTTGAGGATAAAAGACGCTCTCATAAAAACCGTAACCGGCTTGGAAGACAATCTAGCCATTAGTTAGGCCATTGTTACTGAAGCCCTAACTAAATCTGAGGCCCGATTCTGGACAATACTTTTTAAATTTCAGTGTCTCTGTCGCACAGCTTAGCAAACCGGCATGCGTGAGAGAGACTGACGTAGCGGATGTTTCGACATCGCCTTGCAGGATAGACCCACCCAAAGCGATTACCATATAATTGTAGGATACAAACGGTGTGCGCTATAAATCGCATTAGACCGGTGCTCACACGAGTCGTGCGCGATAAATTCAAGTCGGCTTAGGCTGCAGGGTCCAGAGTTAGCGAACGCACGCTTCGATTGTTTTCTACAATTACAGGGAAGGGAGTTCCACAATTTAACTCCTACGCCCTTTAATACTTGTCCCCTTTTTGGTTCGGGCTAGTGATATTTTATGACGTTTCATATTTCGAGTCTTTGACAGGAGTATCTTCAGGATTAGATTTTAATGGAACTCCTAATTGAAAACTGCGTGATTCTATTAGTGACATCATTCGTCTAGTTAAATCTAACTAAGCAACAATAGAAAACAAACTAACAGACGTGGCTTACCCAGTAGTAGCTTAACGTTATTTTTGTCAGGTTACAAGAACGAATTCTCTTTACAAGTTGCATGTCATAGAAAAAGGTCTCGTCATTTTCCAGACAGCAGGTCATTGATAAATCATTACAAGTATAGTCAACTGCGACGACTGCAATTAAGACAATACATTTTGTTCCAAAATAGCACATATTACCACGATATAAGACACTTTATTATGAGCTTGATGTGCAGCTGTTTGTACCTATCTTTCAACATCGATCATAGGTGTACCAGGATCCGATCGATTTCAATTCAAAAAGCGGGGAAAACCACCGACCGCCCGCGGTTTTCCTCGTAATGTCGAGCGGTTGGCGTCTTAATTAAGCAAGCAAACTCCCATGTATGGTGGCTTTTAGTTCACATGTCAGTTTAAATGGAAATAGAGCAAAAAACATTAAAATGGAAACAGAAAAACCACGCGTTGTGTGTTAATTCGTGACATCTGTCTCAATTGAACTGTATAAATATGTGTTATTAAGGTAAAACCACGTAATTATGCAATTAAAGTACCAAACAAATCCCTAATAGACAATGATATAACCAATATTAATTTTATCCAATTATAATATTGCAAACACTTGCTACATAATGTATGATGTTAGATTGTAACTTTGTAAGACCTTAACATTTATTGATGATTAGGTCAACCTGTAACCTGAACTTTGTCTTGAGAATACCACCAAGTGACCTACTCTAGACCTCCGAAGGTTATAAGGATTGTAGAGAATATAACAACATCATCATTGACGAAGCAAGAAAAACCTTAAGGTTTTGTTGTCTCTACATTCAAGGAAAATACGACTGTTGATTAGTGCGTGAAATTATGTCTCAAAAACTTCCATTCACATCTAAAACGAATCCAAACAACAACATTAGTAATGTTTATAGTAATGAGGCAACAACAGGCGGACTCGTAACTTCGGCGCCGGCGCAGCCCAAGGTGATATCTGGAACTCGCGTGATCCCACGATAACGAATATATACAACGCTCAATTATACTGCTTAGTTAAACGCCTTCTACACATGTACTGCTGAAGTTCATTAAAATTTATGCGGAAGCGCGAAATCATTTACAAGAAGTGGAGCAACCAGTAATCGCATTTTCTGAAAATTTATACGTATTCTGTAGATGGTAGAGTTGATTTTGTGTTGGAAACAACTCCTCTGGCCTTCGATAAAGTTTAATTTACTTTTTTTTCATTACCAAGCGCATCACAGTAAATACATAGAGGTACCAGGCTCTCAGAATCAGTGAGGAGGTTGTCCGAGCGGTCGATGGCGTCAGTATCGACTGTCAGTCAATAGATAAGAAAGGCCTCGGACGCAAACATAGCATAGCGTTCCGAGTCGGCACGCGCGTTGCGCGCTTCGTGACTGCGTGTTTTAAATGAACTACGATTTTTATCTAAGATTTATTTCTAAGGCACTCTTGCGCATCATTCTGTATAGATCGTTTCATCCACGAAGATGCGTCCCGCCAGCGCCAATTTTTGGTAGATGGAAGCGCGGGTTTGCGGGGAGTTTGATTCGAGCAATCCGAGCGTCATTATTGTAGTGTGCGTGTGCACTCATGTATAATTTAGCGTGGACCGATAAAACTGAATGCGGAAGAATGGTGGGGCGCGTCTTCATGGATGAAACGACTTATAATCTAGGGTTGGTTAGCTGTCATTTTGATTGGAAAAATCAAATATTTGACACTCCTAAATTAGAATAACAACGCAAAAGAACTCTAAATACATGTGGCATAAATGGCGGACTTACCGATGTCATGTAATCGTTGCTGGTTGTCTTTCTGCTGCGACAGCGCAGCCAGCAGGCCGGCGTCGCCGACTCTCTGCCGCGCCACCGCGATCCCAACGGGAATGGAACCTGGGAAACAAGAGATTCAGTCAGATGACATTTGATACTGTTGATTTGCTCATCAGCTTTGATAGTAAGAAGAAAGAAAGAAAGATACATTTATTACAATGGACATCACCCAAATACAGGCAATTACATAGACATGACAGTGGCACATAATAATGGAAGAAGAAAAAATAAAAACAAGAGTAAACTGAGCAGTTCCACCCATCCCCCAACAAGATGCCCACTGCAACGGGACCCCACTCAGCATGTGCCGTGGCCCACGGTGACGAAGGCCACGGCGCTGGTTTTCAGTGTGCCCCATGCCGAGTGAGGTTCACGGACCATTGGTAAAATAAATAAATCATAGAATCTGTTCGTTAAGAAGTTCTCATTTGGGAATATTCTAATAGGTTCCTCACTCACATGAACTTTCATAGCTTCATACATATTTTGTCCTTTTCTTAGGTCCTAAAATTCCAAAACTAATTAATTCCTCTTCCTCTCCCAAACCTCATCAAATAGTTTAGTGGTGAAAACGTACAACTTTCGGATTTAGGCACAGATTCAGATTTCGGATTCATTTCTTAAACAGAGTCTAACTTTGAATAGCTACTGATCTAGCAAATGTTATGAATAACTAGCTTTTGCCCGCGGCTTCACCCGCGTGAAATTTAGTTTGTCACAGATCTTCATAAATTATAGCCTATATGTTATTCTGGGTTATAAACAATAATACTGTAAAGTTTCATCAAAATCCGTTCAGTAGTTTTTGCGTGAAAGAGCAACAAACATCCAGACATCCAAACTTTCGCATTTATAATATTAGTAGGATAATTAGGTATGAAGAGATTTTTCAAAATATTTACTTGGATATCGTAGTCAGAAGCTTTTAAAACTAGAGTTAGAAGGAGGTAGGATTTTTGCACGGGAAGTAAAACAGAAGGATTGGAACAAGAAAAAGAGGCAACTTTAAAAATACATCTTCAAAAATCTGTCAAACTCCATACAAAAAACAACGGTTAGTGTTATTGTTACCGTTAAAGTTAGGTGGTGCAACTCAGCCCAAGTTAATAATAGTTACTTTCCTAACTCGACGGAGTAGGCGTCGAACAAGAACATAAATTTATCATTTTCCTTATTTACCTAGCTACTATTTTTCGGAACCCATTACGTATAAACGTGCTAAATAAAATTTTCCTCAACTATACCTGGTATTTTATTTTTAGTACACCGTTAATCCGTTCTCTATTTTAATTCAAATACGTCAACTAACACACAGATTATTATAATTATTACCTGTACCAGTTATCGCTACGAAAGCGATAATTTGTAAAATATTAAATACTAGCTAGTAAATTAGGTACCTGACTAATTACTAATAGATACTTAAACACTTGTGAAGCTTTATTTTATTTTTTGTTAGTAATCTTTTTTTTTTTTTTTTTTTCATTAGAGACTTGCAATAGGTATTTTATTTATTGGAGGAAGAATTTAATTATAAGTTTTATGCCCGTTTTCACCATCAATCCCTAATTTTTAGTTGACCCCTAGGTAACATATAACAGGAATTTGTTTTCATAGGGGTCACCTAAAAATTAGGGATTGATGGTGAAAACGGGCATTAAAGTTTTAAATATTGTAACTTTTAGGTAGAGTACTGTCGGTCGATGTAAAAAGTACGGCTGTTTCATTCCTCGCGTATCAAACAGCGCGTGGAGCCAAGTCCATAGCATTAGAGTAGGCGCACACCGTTGATTTTTAGTTGACCGATAGTTGTGCCACAGAATAATAATAAGTACTACGTACAGAAGTTTTACTTCGCGAAGGTATTTAAAAAAATTTATGCTCAATGTCATTAACAATATGGTGTAATTTAGCCTGTCTTAAGAGTCAAGCACCATTTTGTTGACAAACGTCAGTGATCGGCACTGCGCCGAAGTTATAGGGTTGACTTTGGTAAAATGATGTGACGTGAGTTGCCAAACTGCGGAAAATGGCGGAGGAAATACATGATTTAGCATGAATTATCATGAATAATATTAACTACTTATTTACCTCTCAGTGTCCTAAGGCAACTTATAAAAGTACATTCTGTGTTTTTATTATTATTTAGGCAGTTAAATACTGCACAGTATTTAGTACACCATTTTCTTTATTTTCTTCCATCATACTCAAGAATACGCGTGCGTGAGTCAATGTTCTCGTATGTAAGGCCTTGTCGAATAGTATCCTGTAGGTGGGCCATCGTGCGTGTTTTGTTTTCGATGTAAACTCGCGGAGATGAACAGGCCTGGACGTTGTGCCCGATTTTAATTTGTATGAAGAATCGGCCAAATCGAATCGGCGTAGTGTGCGCACTCCCATACATGCCCATACTCAACTGTCCGACTAAACTATCGGCCGACGAAAAATCAACGGTGTGCGCCAACTCTTACGTGCTACATTCGTACGGCACATCCCATTGAATCAAATAGAGACAGATCTGTCTCGTCACTCGCACACCTTCGGACGCCTTCGGTTTGATAGCTGTCTCGCAATCTCGAACGCGGAGGTACCAGGCGGGCAGAAGTGTGCATGCGTTATCTGGTATTTGCATCGCCGAAATGAGCGCTTCGAAATTTGAATACGTGTATGTGTGTGTTAGATTGCCAGCTATGTGTTTACAAACGAAAAGAGGTCTAACTACTTACGCGTAAATTGTGAAGGGACAACCTATTTTCATATTTTTTTTACTTTAATTTTATCAAACTTCGAAAATATGCAAACACTATGCACACCGGTTATGGTTTTAGTCACGGTTAAAATAAGGTCAACTCAGCCTTAGATAGATAGGCAGACTTTTTAAATGGAAGGAAGAAATATAAGTATGTATTATCAACTTTTAACTATAGACTAACTTCTGGAAAGAAATACGAGTGAAACGTAACCCGGGTATTCGAATTTCAAATCGCTGGTAACCGACTTGTTGTTGCATGAAGGTCGGAATATAAATTGTGATTCTGGTTTTAGCTTATGTATTAGACGTTAAGTCAACAAACATAAAATGTTGTTACCTATGTAGTTTTTATGTTGACTAATATTAATTATCATCATTAATTATTCACACAAAAAAGTCTGACTAGAGTAATTTTGGTACTCGTATAATAATAATGTCCCATCTCATAATTTGAAATTTTGGCGCATAGTTCGATAATATAAAATAAAACGTTTGAAAACGACCGCAAAACGTATCACCAATTTATAAAATAAATAATGGAAAAGTAACTCTTCTCTTTCTATTAGGTCTTTTTCATTGAGGGTAAAACACTCTATTTGTTAGACTAGTATAGACTCTGATTGTTATTTAACGAGGATGAAATAGACAGCAGCAGATCCTGTCCTGCTTGTGGTCCAGATAGCTATACGCGAAACAGCTCAAGTTACAATGTTGTCCTAGGTGCAAAGCTAGATTATGTATGATAAATAGATAGATAGATAGATAAATCATTTATTTGCATACACTTAACACACATGAAAAGTAAAGTTGCAGCATAACAATATTCAAATATAACAAATAATCATAGAAACTCACCGTTGTTGAGCGAGGGCGGTATAGGCGGCATGGGGGGGTCCTTATGTCCTGGTGACGCCTGTTCAAGCTTGACAGCCACCAGCTCGGACACGTGCAGCGGCGGCGGCTCGCGCTTGACCGCCACCTGCACGCCAGGTGCACCTACTCCCAGCCACGTCACTGGGTTGGTGCGGCTACAACCGCTGTCTGTGTGCATCACCTGGGAAAGGGAGTTTGATTAAAGGTCGTCGCACATTTATCAACCCGGAAAGGGATCGTAACCGTATCAACTCGAGGCGTTCAGTGGTAATCTACGAAGCGCACCCATTTTCACGGGCTCCTAAATTGTTTCACCCACGTTTCAGCAGAAGTAACATTCGTTAGCGCTCCAAAGGTATTCGACGAATAGTTCTTGCAGTTCTCTATTAAACGCGCTTCGAGGAATACCTCCAGAATGCTTATTGATAATTATAAGTCCGCTTTTTGCATAGACGTAACTCTAACAAAAACTACTATGTTTAAGAATCACTTCCCTGCCACTCAATCTTTAGGCAAAGCTTCACATCATTTTTTTTATTAAGGTTACTGAAGTATTTCTTCAGGACGTAAGCTGAATACCAATCAATCATGATTTAACTGCATTATGACAAACTGAATCATTCATGAGCAGTCGCCAATTAAAAAATATTTAAAAATTAAACAGATTGACGTGATACATACACATTATGTCAATCTGCAAATTGCATTGTCGAAACACTAATAGAAATCAAGTCCGCATTTAATTAATTTGTAAAATAAGATTTAAAACGACAGCTACAGGAGCTCTTTAATTGAAGAGCTCGATATAATTGAAAATCAAAGCAGCATTGTTGGACAAAAACGATAACAATTTGTCACTTATACGAGTTTAGTACTTGCAAGCCAATTTCACTAATACAATTCATCGAATTTAATCCAAAGTTATACAAGTTGAACTTCTTATAAATAAGTTAAATGCTACATTACATTGTAGCTGCAATAAAGCTGTTGTGTAGGTACCTGCGTTTTTTTAAAGGTTGGCCCAGATTCTGAATTGATATTTCTGGCTTAGCGTGCTCATCTTCTAATCAAGTATAGAACTTTTAATATAAAATTCATCCTTAAGTTTCACGCACTCTCAAACTGTCATTCTCAATTTAGAAACCGAGATTAAATCCTCGTTAGCCAAACCAAGTAAGATCAAAATTAAAAAGCTTGTGTTGGAAGTGGGTTAACAACAAAAGTCTAGCGGTCAACGGGGATCGGACTATAGTAGTGTCAAAGACTCGCTGCCACTAGGGCAATAAAACGTGAGAGGCCTGTTCATCTCCGCGAGTTTACATCGAAAACAAAACACGCACGATGGCCCACCTACAGGATACTAATAGAGAAGGCCTCACATACGAGCGAACATTGACTCACGCACGCGTAATTCTTGTGTATGATGGAAGAAAATAAAGAAAATGGTGTACTAAATACTGTGCAGTATTTAACTGCCTAAATAATAATAAAAACACAGAATGTACTTTTTTAAGTTGCCTCAAGACACTGAGAGGTAAATAAGTAGTTAATATTATTCATGATAATTCATGCTAAATCATGTATTTCCTCCGCTATTTTCCGCAGTTTGGCACCTCACGTCACATCATTTTACCGAAGTCAGCCCTATAGCTTCGGCGCAGTGCCGATCACTGACGTTTGTCAACAAAATGGTGCTTGACTCGAGACAGGCTAAATTACACCATATTGTTAATGACATTGAGCACACATTTTTTTAAATACCTTCGCGATGTAAAACTTCTGTACGAAGTACTTATTATTATTATGTGCTATGACAGGAGCTTATGCATCTCTCTTTCAGGTTATAGATTCTTCGAATCTTGAAGCGTCATGGGCTTCTTTTATGTTACAACATACCTTTTTGGGTGAGTTGGTGAGACAGGTATTGCAAGAGCGTTTAGCTTGCTCCGTCTTGATAGTGAGGGGCTGCATCACGTTGAGACCCTCGATCATGGGCCGGTCGCCGGGGCAGCACAGCTCAGGCATGCACTTGCCTAGCTTCCCGTCATCCATTTTATTTGAGTCCCTGTTGAAGATAAACAGCGTTAAGTATTCTTGTAAAAAGAAAAATAATGTATCACTAATTTTCACGGATTATAATGAAATTTAAAACTATGGATAAGATAATTTGTGCGATGCGATGCGAGCGGCGCAGAACCGGTCTTTGTGGAAATCTTTGGGGGAGGCCTTTGTCCAGCAGTGGACGTCTTTGGACAGTTTGTCAGTGGACGTCCTATGGCTGAAACGATGATGATAAACGTCTTTTCTCTGAAACGAACGAACGAAAAGAATTTGTGACCAGCTGCCAGCAGAGAGCAGAGCTAGCATGAATGACTCGTATAATCATGTCGATGAATCTAATAGCACACATTGAGTGACATATCGTCAAAATCGATTAATGCCTCAATAAAATCATACCATGTGTTCGTGCTTGAAAAGCTTCCAGGGAAAGGGGTTTATGGTTGTTTTAAATTGGAAGTAAAATCATCGCCAGATGAAATTAAAATATTTATAATAGCCATTAAATTAAAACTGATACAGATAATTCGACGCTTGCCTAACCACGTCAATCGGGGTGAACCGAACTCGATCCCCCGTGTGCAGCGCTTCAAACGGGGGATACCTAACACTGATTAACGCACGGGAATCCATGCAATACGAGCACCTTGTTTATTTAAACTCGATATTTTCATGACCCGTGATCACGGACTTAATTAAAATGTGAAAAGGGTAGGACCTATGTAGGCAACAAAAAAATTAAAGTAATTAAAGTTGCAATAACACTTGAGTAAGACTTTGAAATCGCACTTCCCCTTTGAAAGGATAAGATAAAATAGTAGTCAGTTGTTTGGTATACACTTCCATAGCATTCTTAAGTTAAAATACTGCAATAAGAAAAGGCATACTAAATGTCAAAGTCAAAGTCAAAATTTCTTTATTTGTTTAGACTAATAAATAGTTCTTACAAATCGTCATATGCTCTTAAGGAGCCTCTACATGTCTCATAATCTTTTTACCCTACCAGCGCTTCGAGACCAACATTTGGCAAGTGCTGAGAAGAAGCGCCGCAACAAACTCAGTCACCACTGTCTGCCGGTTAATATAATTTCTGAATAATGGTAGATAATAAGATTATACAAGGAATATGGGTTGAAAAAGATAATAAAGAAGAAGAGAACAAAGCACTCACTTGTCTGCAAGCAAAACCCGCTGCTGACAGTTGACAAACTCAAGCTGCAGCGGCGAGTAGGGCGAGTTCGGCGGCGGCGTCGGCACGCCGAACGTCGACAGAGACGTGGAGAACAAACTCTCCGTTACTGAAACAAACGATACATTAATAAACGGGCAGAGTTAAATGAAGCAAACATAAAGGCCGAAGAAAGCATGAAGTAAACAAACTGAAGACAATAATAATATGATTTTATAAGGCTGTTTTAGATCCAGTAGAAAATCATTAATCGATTTCCAATAAAAACGCCTCAGATAATATTCATAAAGTCTAACAAAAAACCTGAATTAAAAATCAAACTTTTAATTTGTCAGTCATAGACAAGAATCAATTCAAAATTACATTTTGGCTAATAGACTTTGCAGAAAGTGACAGCAAAAGAGGTAATATTATTGACCCGTATTCAAACTGGACCCTGGCAAATACATATCTCATTGACGTCATGCGCAAAACGGTACTTTGATAGACATCATCATGATATTGGATAGCCCAGTCAATTTGAGTGACGGTCGAATCAAGATCCCGTCCAGTGCTGCAATTCCGTTACCTACGCTGTTTGAACGAATAAATTCATTTAAAATGCAGCTTTAAAGAAATGCAAAGGACGTGCCACTTAAACATCGCCTTCGGTCCCAAAACCGTCAGGAGTTAAGTCCACACACGGACAGACAGTTTTATTATTAGCGAGACGGAGTAGCCGCCCCGTCCAATTTCACGCGCGTCAATCAAAGTGCGCAGACGCAAACGATCTGCGCATGACACGCGTGGAGCTGCGTTAGCCCGGTGTCTAGACGTTGTTTGAATTTAGTCTCGTCTTCGAATCGAGATTTTTTGGGTCTAAACATGTCAATTGTCAAGGCGAAGCGCGATCATCTGAAAGGTACGCGCTAAAGCTGTCAAATTGTATTTGTGATACCAGCTGCAGACTTCAAATATATTTCGGAGATATTCGGATCAATTTTGGGAACTGTATTAAATTAGCATTATTAAGAATATTATAGGTAAATGATATTTTAAATCTTTATTGACATTAGACAGAAGAACCTTAGAGTAATTTTCCATTTCGCTATTGACTGAATATGCGCCAAGGATTACAAATTGGCTGTCGGTTGTTAATTAAACAATGCCCAATCCGATGAAGCGACACTCGTGTTCGAATTGCAAGTAACGGAATATCCATAATTACGACTGGGCGTCCGTTTCAAAACAACCGTATCGAAATTATAAGAGGCATTCCTGAGAAAAACTTGACAATCCGTAGCCAGCGGGCATGGAATAGAACAATGCTTCTATCGGAGATGCAAGCAAATACGAATAATTGAATTCAGACGGACTGAATCAGACCGCCTCTGATTTCTGATGCCATTGTAAATTGATACCCGGTTGCTATAAGTCGTCTTCCCGGATATTTTTCAGTTTCACCTTACTTAAGTAGACAGACATCATAAATTAACTACATATTTTTGGTAAACTTTTAGACCTTATGACAGCAAAACAAGATAATGTCATTTTAATTAAAACCAAGCCAGAGAATTTTCTGGAAACATAAATTACAGACAGATCTTACGATTGGTTAGTAAATTTTTTATCTTCTACAAATTCCGTATGATGTAAAGTGACAGTGGCTTAAGTAGTCAGTTTTTAATTCGTGGAAGAAAGCTCATGGTTTTGTTTCTACTGACATTAGTAGCGATTCTGTGAAACCATCCTCACACAGTAAAGCTATGTCAATCTATTTTCTTTAGTTTCATAATAAAATTGATCTATCGGGACTTCGGGAGTAAAGACAGCGATAAGCCTTTTTCCTTATACACTTTCCATCTACACTTTATCAATATGCGATTCCTACATTGCAATATTTTAAGCAATCCCTTCTGATAGAAATAAAAAAGCTGCGTCATAGTATAGTAATAAGTATAGATAGTGGTACTCTACAGAATCGCCTCCAGTATCGTATCTCCAGCTGTCGCGTCGCCCGGGGCTGCGCAGGCGTCACGCAGCGTGTAACCCGGTTACGCTACACTTTTATTTTGTTTGGTGAAGGGACCGGAATCTGTATACCATTTTGTTTTGAAATGGATACAGTTGGAGATTCTCATTCGGAAGTGTAAACTTGTTATGAATTCGTTTTGTTGTTATTGAAAAAGTTGAAGTCGATATTCCAGGAAAATTATTTTAAATACTTCGCATTGTAGATTGAAAAAGCTTGAAAATAATAAACACACAAAATTTACTCGATTTGATTTATTAACCGAATATTGCCGACTATTTTTGTCCATTACAAATACAAAAATATCAAATTTTTGAGTTGACAGTGACACATTTTGACAGTAGTCGTGAACTAAACCCCGATACCTAATTGTATTTAAATGTAAAGTGTCTCTTAGGCTGAGTTGCACCATCTAACTTTAACCGTAACTATAACGATGAAAGGTGCTTTTCGTATGGAGTGTGACAGATTTTTGACGTTTGTTAAAGTTAAAGTAAGATGGTGCAACCCAGCCTTAATGTTAATGCTGCAGTTCATTAGACGGTTAATCATAAGTCACCCTATACTAAAACTTTTTAGAATCATTAAATATGCATACGCATTTTTTAATTACATACCTTTATGTATTGTGGGTCGGTTCGCTCCTTGCGGGAACAGCGAATAGAGGGGGAAGCGGGCCACACCTGTGCAAAAACATTCATTTAAAACACATAACTAACTATGGGTAGTATTTAGTTCTAAAAAAGCTTCTACGACACTTACAGTGACTAATAACAAAAAAATAGTTGTGAACTATGAACTTGTGAAACAAGCAGCAAGGATTTATAAAATTGTTAGTTTAAGTTTAGTGTTAAAAATAATGATAATATTCCAGCTGCACTGTAGGTAGGTAGGTCTATAAAAAAATCAAATCCGATTTAGCACCTTGTGCAGCTACAGGTTCGTACTTTTACTCAAAACTTCTGATCACAGAATTCTTTTTAATCTAGCAAGCACTTCCCTTTCAACAGGGGAAAACCGTGCCCCTTTTAATGAGCTTCGATTTTAATTAAAATCAGTTAATAAGTGGGATTTTATTAAAAAATCGCAGCGTTCATTAAAAATATGTACCAGGAGCTCATACCTTGCTGGAGGTCAGAGGGCGGGCGGGAGCGGGCGCCCCCCGCCGCCCCGCCCTGCATCGCCTCCCGGGCAACACGTCACCACCTGGGAAGAAAATAAAAGTAAGTAATGTCACTGTTACAGGGTGAAATTAAAGGTAATATCTGGCTTGTGAGAGATTTTGCACATGGTGTTTTGTTGTTACAGTAAATAGTTAATGTGTCGTTCGTGACGACTAGACTCTCTGCTTATTAGTGTACTATTCTACTTATAGAGCTTTCACATTTTTGAAAAAAAAATACTCTGGCTTTCAATAATGGTACAATGAAACATAAATGATGGCTGAATTTAAGATATTGAAAAGCAGCCATTATGAATTACCAATATACGATGAAATTAATACTGAATCAATAAAAAAGCTGACCTTTGACTAATTACGTCTAAAAATATCATCAGAAAGATTAAGATAGTAAAACTTTTATCAAGTACGTAGAAAATTAATTAGAGTCTAAAGACTAATTTTAATTAATTTGTCAAAAAATTAACATAGGCCAATTTGAAGATCATATTTTATAATTATTCCTTATGATAAACCTTAGTCATAAAACGTGAAATGATTTATTTAAGTGCGTCACTTTCGACTTGTTTACATTTTAAAATTTAAAACAGGTTTATCTTATCTGAAATTGAACTAACGATACGAATATGTGTCATATTTTCGATTATTGACAAAAATAACATAACTGCTTCACCTACAGACTTTTTGCTTAATTTGTACTTGCGACACTTATTCGAAAGAGGCGTTCCCAGTAAACAATGTTACATCTTAAAATAACACCCTTTCCATATAATGTAAGCCTTTCGGGCTAGCATTATTCTTGTAAGGCTGCAACTTTAATTGGCTGCACACAACTGCCATTATCTTATAACATTGTTGCATGATAACGTGCATGTTGTCGGCCGCTGAAAAAACGCGAAAGCGAGAGACTGTATAATCGAGCCAGTTTGAAATACCTATGTAGATTGAAGGGCACTTGATTACACGGGATAGGTTGTTTTATCTACTTGTTAGGTGATTGTTCAGACGAATAAAATTAGGTGATTATTTTGGTCTAAGCTAAAATGATGGGATAAACTTATGGCTTTATAATAATTTGATTTGATTAATTATACTAATTAAGGTATATTACACATACAAGAGCATCATCAAGCAACTAATAAGGAATCGGACAAATACGCTATATTATTATTGTGACGTAGCTGCGTAGGTATCTTATAAGATTTTATAGTAATGTGTTTAATTGGTTTAGTTTAATTACTATCGTGTTATAGTTAATCATAAAGGTATTTTAAGTTTCAATAATAACATTATTTAACAATATTAATTATGTCATTCTTTTACCTTGCATAATACTACCGTAAACCACCCGTTCCGTTGTAAAAGATTAATAAACGTTCACTTATTAGTAAGATAATAGGATTATTATTGGAATCCTGCTTACCCACAGCAAAGGTCTCTTCCCTTTGTACTTGTTAAAGTTATTCAAATCCCCCTAACACCGGTCCAGTCGGAACGGAAAATAAATAAATTATGAGTTGTGACATTTTTACTCACGGTCGACGGTAATTTTTTAATTACACTGCAGTACTTTTATCAGATCCTTTGCTTTGTATGGAATATTAAATACATTTTCAGTTGATTTTATGCCATGACGGTATCTGGTTTTCTATTGAAACTATTTTATTGTCAGTCCGTTGTTTAATTACTTTATTTGTAGTACGCCAACAGCAAATTACAGCTTTATTTATGTATGCAAGTACCTACTAGTGTATTTGTGTAAAAAATACACGACGAGAAGTTGCAGTGAAAGAACTCAGTCAAATGAAAGTACCTATGTTATCATTATTTTTCTGCAGGTTTCTGTCTTCGAAATAGGTACAGTCTTCTTATTTTGAGGGTTATTTTTTATCCCTTCTCTGTCCTTTAAAACTAATACCTACCTTTTTGATTCTGGGCGATTTGACTGTAAAAATAATGTACCTACTTAGGCTGGGTTGCACCATCTTACTTTGACAAACGTCAAAAATTCTGTCAAACTCCATACTAAAACACCGATTAACGTTAAAGATACGGTCAAAGTAAGGTACTTTATTAATTTAATACTGAGGCGTTATTCTGGGAAACGATTTCCACTTACAAGTGGCGTACCTACATATTTGGCAACAATTTCATTCTAGAACTTTGCAGTGCAATTTTGCAATTCAAAGCAATTCATCAACATACAGTGACGCCTCGTCACGCATCGTCATATGCTCAGTACATCGAACTCGTGCATTAATAAAATCAATAAGATTTACAACGGTAGGCAGCCATGTTTCATTCACGATGAACGAGCGAAACAAATCATTCATTAAGCCAAATATGGCCGGGCAATTTCTGTAAACAATGGACTTTTTTGTAATACTAGATTAGGTTTTCTCGTAATCGTTGGGCAGAGCGGCAGTTAAAATTGTGTTATTCGAAAATGTACGTAAAAGCTTCAATCACAAAGTTGATATTCCAATGGACGTCTGCCAAGACGCCATTGGGTTCATTGCGATCTCTTTAAAAACTCTGCCGCCCTGGTACTTGGAATCGCCACTCACTTTCAAATCGTCGAGAAAAACGACTCGAGGATTTCGCGCGTTTTTGTTGAAAAGTGAACTTGCGAGGTCTTTTTTGTGTCACGACTTCTCAGAGTTTTTATGGTTCGTTACGCGAGGGAAACGTGTATTTTATAAATCCCGTGCATTATTGCTTAGATTTATTGCGTAAAAAGAAGATATTTCACTAGGGAACTTTATGTTTTGAAGAATTTTTACAACTAGAAATTGGTTCTATCCGAAATTCTGAATCACGCTTACATTGCTTAGGTTTTTTATTCTCTATCATTCATGCCTGATGCCTACCTACCTACATAAAGCACAAACAAATTAATTAAGTAGATAAGTAAAAATGTTTTATTTTAGTATTATCATTCAGGTCAATTATGATAATAATATTTAAAAATAACATCGCTAACTTTGCCTCCAAATTCACACGCATTCGTTCGTTCGTTCGTTTCAGCCGAAAGACGTCCACAGCTGGACAAAGGCCTCCCCCAAGGTTTTCCACAAAGACAGGTCTTGCGCCGCCCGCATCCAGGCACCTCCCGCGACTTTCACCAGATCGTCGGTCTACCTAGTGGGAGACACAGTGTACATTTTTGAAATTATTTTTACCAGCAAGTGTCAGCCTGATTTTTGCAAGTTTATTTCGTCTCTATTCATCACAGGCAGTGAAATTAATATTCGACCGAAAATCATAGAGCATTAATAGCTATAGCCATTTTATTTAATGAATGAGGAGTTCTGACGGAATCTGACCAAACAAAAACCAAATTACCCATTGCATAACTACTGTTTAACTACCAAACAAATACTATCCCAATGAAGTTATCGGCAAATCGCACGCAAAACAAAATGTATGGGAAGCGCTTGCGCAAGCGGGACAATGCGGCAATTATTGCTACGGGATTGAAACATTTGGACGGTAGTTGAACGTGATACAGTAGCTTTTTATTGGCTATCGCATGTGACTCATAGCTACTTAGTCCAGCTTATAAATTGCGGAAGACAGAGAACCAAGTTGCTAAAAATGTCGTCTTCACAGCATCCATCATTTCTTTAGTTACAACTAGGAATGAAACACTGGTTTAGAGATCGGTATCCTATACTAGTATCGAATATTTATTAAATAGCGATCTTCAAACCAATACAGTCAACTAAAATTGACGAACTTACATACAATAGTACTTATTTATTAGGTAATTAAGTTAGTTTCATCATCTCAGCCATAGGACGTCCACTGCTGAACATAGGCCTCCCCCAATGATATCCATGTGTAGTAGTCCAGCAGTGGACGTGCTATGGCTGAGACCGTTAAAATGTCGGCCTCTGATCCTGATCAAAGGAGTGGGTGCAATTTATGTTGCTACTGTTATGTATTCTGTGGTTAAAGCACAAAGTTCGCTTATAGGTTTGTGTCAGTACATTAAAGTCTGTATGTAAGATTATAATAGAATATACATAACGTAGCGCACCTACTGTATATATGTATACAGCTGTTTAGTCTGGCGAGCGAGTGGCACGGATTCAGAACAATGATCGAATTAGCGTAATAAAGGGCTTTGGGACTAGAAAACATGTTGCGAGTCGCCTAAATACTCGGCCGACCGTGCATAACATGTCAGTAGTTTAGTTTTAATTCGGTTTTAAATGTTTAGAATGGTGCAATACATGTAAATGTACGAGCAACATAAATATAAATTAGGTCGAGAAAAGTTTAACATTTTAAAGTGTAACAACTTTGTTAACCGCCTTCAAAAAAGAGGAGGTCTTTAGCTCATTTATTACAAAATCCACTTGTTTTTAAAGTTCTTGCTTGGGTTTTATGTCTTACTCTTAGCTGAATACGGGCGACATAAAGCATATTTTAGGTAATTTCTGGTGGAAAATCGTACCTATTACAACCTACATGATAAAAAGTAAACAGTGTTTAGCTTGATCGTTGGCAATTTACTAGTTTAAATAAAAACATACACAATTTATCTTGATTTGATAATAAAATAACATAGAACAATAGTAATAAAAGTTTGTTACTTTCCTATTACAAACCGTTTTTCTACACATAACTGCATTTACATGTGATATTATAACCGTAAGAATAATTACGTTTAACTAACAATTATGTAAGTGGAAGTTAAAAATAGTTATTAAATTGCTAACAACAATAAAAAGGTTTGGAATGACTTGTAAAAAACTTATAATCATTTCAAATGCAGGACGTACTACAAAGGGCGGTGGAGCGACGTGTCACAGTGCAGAGACGCGCAGATGGCTAAATATGACAGCAGTGACTTAAAATCTATCACTGCACTAATATTTTTATTATTTAAAAAGTATTTAAAAGAAAGAAAAGACTAAGAATTTATAGACTTTATCGCAAAAGAATTTCCCGAACTAACTGTTGGTATGAATTTGTTTAGCTAGACCATTTAGGAAAATCGCAATTTGCATTTATACAGATATTTAACCGCCTCTGTGGTCTAGTGGTAAGACCACCTGTTTCAGACGCAGAGGTCCCGGGTTCGATTCCCAGTAGGGGCAGATTTTTCTGTTCGGTTTGGTTAGTGGTAGGGCTTGTTCTAAGACCGCCTGGCTAGCTACCACCATCTTATCTAAATCTGTCGCCATAACAACAATGTTAACAACATTGTTGTGTTCCGTCAGTTAGAGGTAAGATAGCCAGTTCCTCCGTGGTTGAGGATACCGTGTGAAGCTCGCTTTCATCTTCGGCCTGATCATCACTTACCATCAGGTGAGATACAGGCCAAGAGCTTCCTCGTTGTGGATAAAAAAAATATTAATTGCTTGTGAACAAAACACAAAAAAGACTATCTTATATGAAGAAAAATTGTTTTAAATTAAACATCAAATTAAAGGTGGTTCTGGTGTCATCATGCTTAGCAAGCTGATTGCGGATATTGATTAAATATTGAAATAATAATTTATTACTGTAGTACGATACGGTGCGTGACTGTAGTTAATTATAACCTAATCATATTCTTGTTACGTACGCATTTTAAAATTAAATGATCCTCGCACTGCAACTAGTATTTCGAGTTTCAGTATTGTGCACGTATCGATTATGTAGATATTGATAATGATACATTCATGATGACGATAACAAGTGCCAAAGTATGCATCTATTCCTGTTTATGGATCTACTTTTTAGATATTAAAAAAAAGACGAAGAAATATTTAAATCGTAAACCTTCATTGAAATGAATTTACTTCCAGGTACAATTACATTGCTGATGACGAGCAAAGTTATGAAGATCATCTTCCACGTTCCTTTATAGAGTAGTTTAACTAAACTTTGTTAACCAATTTAGTTATTAAATTCAATCCTTTAGAGACTCGACCTACTGCCGTTCATTGGGCTGTGGCGGGCGGACAGACAGACAGAAAAAAAGCATTATATCGTTCCGCGTCCTATTAAACAGTGAGAGATGTTCCGAATAAATTACGTTAACCCATTTCAAAAAGTTTTTAAGGCGAGCCGAGCGGTCCTTCTGGGAACCGCTGTGAAATGTTATAATGCATGGATGCGTCCGCGGGGCGCTAGCATATGCATTAGCAATAACAAGTAACGACCTAGTGTGCATCTAGATTTGGAAGATGTTGTGTTTTTGCTAGGAGCCTAGGAAGTCTAGTTGAATGAAGGATAGGTTGTTTGAACCAAATAAAAAAAATTTCTTTCTTTCTTCTTTCTATTTTCCTAACAGAAGGCGACGGGTGGTTAAAGAATCTACTTATCGTATATGCCTAAAACAATTATGTTGCTGCTTTATGGCCTAGGCTTAAAAAGTAACACTCGTGGACACAAATAATTTGTCTTATCTAATAAGTATTATTTAAACAAAAAAGACACGATAGTTTATGATGGGTTACTATATTTTAGTCTTTCACTCAAAACCCTGGACGAAATACTAGCTTGTCACTAATATTGGTGTTGGAAGAGCAACGTGTGGTTTTTAGTGGATATGTCCCCTCGATAATTGTGATTTTTGTGAGGATAGGAGTCCCTAATACCCTTCTACCCTCCGGCTGTCCTCGCGGCCAATAGCTGTGAGCACTTGTAGCAGAATAAATAAAAACAATTGTACAGAGTGCCAGGATACAGGTTTAATGAGTATTTAAGTTTTTCATTAAAACCATATTCACTTGTTTGAGATACATTTTTAAACATCCGGATTCTAATTAGAATCCAAAAAGCATAATTTAAAATTCTCATACGATTGCTATAGATACGATTAGGTGTTCAAATGCTTCACCTTATTAGTATAGTTCTTTTTACTTTGATAAAAGTAAATCATTTCAGAGAAAGATACAGTCTTCAATAAATTAGACGGCCATCAGATGAACATGAACAGTGCAAAGAGTACCATATAGGGTATTACTTAAAGCAAGAAGCCATAGATTGTTTTGCAAGAACATCAAAAGAAGCACAATGATGTCCTAATATCGGAAATAGCATCAAACAATACTTAGGACCTCGTAAACGAAAGTTATTTAATTTCGAAAACAAAAATCGACATCATAGCCGCAGGCATTATGTTGTCTTCTTTGGAAAATCAAATTATACCGTGTAACTCTCTGGAAGTCTGGATGGCTAAGTCATTTGGTTGTTTGACACTAATATTATAAAGAAAGATTTGATTGTTTGTTTGTATTGAATAGGCTCCGAAACTAATGGACCGATTTGAAAAATTATTTTACCATTCGAATCCGACATTATTTCTTATGAACATAGGCCGTACGAAGGCAACAAGTAACTTAACAAGGACCATACAGTTTCAGATCTGTTAAAATCAACAACCGTTTACCGATTTAGTAACCGATTTAGTTAGCGCAAAACGAATGCTACAAATGACGTTTGGATTTACACTACGAAAACAAAGAATTATTAAATAAAACCACGTGTAGTGTAAACTTTGCAAGAAATGTGTCAATGAACAAATAAACAACAATTACTAAAAATACAAAAAATAAAGGAAAAAAAAATTAAAAATAAGAACGAATTTTTTCAATTGCCATTAAAGGTTAAGGCTCAGCCTTAGCCTTGCACCACCTATCTTTGACCGTAACTTTAACGATAACCGGTGTTTCTCCAAATAATAATTTCTTTAATCACTTTCAAGAGGCATTTTAGTCTTTGTGGGGCCTTCTTTATTCCGGGAAGAAAGAAATAAACAGGAAGGCCGAGGTCCCGGGGGCGCTGCCTGGCAACTGAGGGGTCGTCGGATTTGGGGTGAAATGGTGTCTTCTATTATTAATAATGGTGACGTCAGCAACGTAGGAAAGATGGTGTTAGATAGACGGTGCAGCAAATCTGCTGTGTGGTTTGACAGTTTCGAGGTCTGTGTACTTACGATTCTTAGGCTGAGTTGCACCTATTAACTTTGACCGTAACTATAACGTTAACCGGTGTTTTTTGTACGGAGTTGACAGATTTTTGACGTTTGTCAAAGTTAAAATAAGATGGTGCAACCCAGCCTTAATAGTAAGTTGTTTAGTGGTGTATTATGTTGCACTTAATAGAGAAATAGATTCATACATGTGATTATTATTTTAATTAAATATTGTATGGAAGTCAACCAATAACAGTTTCAGTTTGTGCTCAGACACGTGTAAAGAAACCGAATCTACTCATATGCTTTTCAGACAGCACTACATTACATTTCAGAAGGAATCACCATAGTATTTTACAAAAATCTGGGGGCACGGCAGTGCCCCCGCCAAGTCGAGCGCGAAGCAAACACTGCCATACCATCTTTACTGGAACCATTTCGCCCTATTTGAGAACCTCTGGATAAGACCAGAACGCAGAAATTTTCGTCATCTAGTAAGCTATAATCACATATTTAAAATCCAAAATTTCAAGTCTGTAGGTTATTTAGTTCCGAGGTTAAGCGAAAGCAAAGTTTCGCATTTACGACACTCACTCACTCACTCACTGATGATCATCAAAATAGAACTAGTACTTCCCATAAACTCAGAGAGCTGAAATTTGGTACAGAGTTAGGGTTTAATGGCCACATAAAGGGAAAACTATAAAAACTAGGAAAATCGAAGATCTGGAGTAACACCACATTCATAATCAATACTACTCCGGCACCGTGGTGTTCGCCTGTATCGCTTACCGCTAGATGGCGCTAGCACTAGCAAGTGGTGTCCAGATTTTTTTCCTTTCTAGAGCCCCCGTCGATTAAGTTGAATAATTCGTTGATTTCGTTTATTATATTGTAAGGTTCGCTAAGGTCATGTTATTAAAACAATTCTGATTCGTTGTCCATTTTAAAGGTCGTTGAGTTTATTTGTGTTTAATATCGTAAAAAAATCGATAAAACGACGACGTTAAAAAAATTTGCCACTTTCTACAAAAATAAGTGAAATCCCACCAAAAACATTCTGTAAAAAACTAGCCAAGTCTCGATGGAGCTGCTTGTTTATCTCTAAAAAGTAATGAAATCTAGACAAAGTCGTGCCAAGTCTATGGTTTACTGTGATTTCTTTATTATTATAGTTAATGTTGTGTGACTTGGCCGTTGAACAATCTTTATTAAGATAATCATACATAAGTATTATTAAAATACGCAGCTTTATTAAACCTACAATTGACTGGTTATTGTTGAATCAACGTTTTCCAAGTGGCAATTTTCCATCGTCAATGGGTAGCGGTTCTGGCGACAGATTGGTGCAATGGTGTCATGGAGCACCTGGTTTTGTCACCCTTCAACGGCCAAGTCACACAACATTAACTATAATAATAAAGAAATCGCAGTAAACCATAGACTTGGCACGACTTTGTCTAGATTTCATTACTTTTTAGAGATAAACAAGCAGCTCCATCGAGACTTGGCTAGTTTTTTACAGAATGTTTTTGGTGGGATTATTATTTTCCAAACCAATTACGGTGTAAACAAATTTTAACATAAAATAAAAGACGAGTGTTCTGTTCACGCATCGTCACGTGTAAAACGTATCCATTTTAACACATGCTCAAGCTCCTGTTTATGTAGTAACACTAACGTTACCCAGCAATTTGATGGTTTTCAAGAGAACGATAACAATCGCCAAATTATTTTAATTAACGTCTAAGTGTGAGGTATCAAGAGGACACATGTTTGGGGCTTCACAAAAGTTATGGTGAATGAACATCGAAATAAGCAGAGTCGATTATCCGGATGGACACCTAAACGAGCGATTAGCTAACTTCAGTAAATCAACATTTTTTTATGCATAACAAGGCAGGTATTTGACCACAATCGCACCTGATGTTAAGTGGGATGCAGTCTAGGATGGTACATATCTGCCCTGTAAGTGCCTATTCACTCTCGCCTTGAAAAGGCCTGGATTATAGTCTTCGGGAAAGACAGCAGCAGGCAACGAATTCCAGTCCCTAGCTGTTCGCATTAAAAAGAGTCATCGAAACGCTTAGTACATACTTTATTTATAATTCCCATCCTATGCCAGTTCTCAGCTGGAAAGGAAGCTTTTCTTTCCCAGGATTGCCAAAAAGCTAAATCCCGTTTTTCTAATTCTTCCTGAGATCGCATTCAAGCAGCAGCGCTTTCTAATCTTCCTTTGCAATCTTTCCGATACCTTTCGTAACATGGACAGGACAGAGAGAAATTTCCTCCATGCACATGCTCTATGGACCATGTTGCTCTATTTTATTTGTTCCCTACGTATGACGTTTATTTTTCTTTGACGTAACCTAATTCTTACTAAATAGATGTCATATTTATATTTCCAGGAACTCTGTCTACGTTTACTTCCTTTTCATCTGTAATCGCATCATAAGTCGAATGAAACTCAGAATGATCACGAAGTTTAGGACAATATAAAGTCCTTGTTTAATCCACCATAATGTAGACATTCATTAGTTAGATCCATTCGTTATTTCGTTGGTAGTCCAGAATATAGAGCCAACGATGTAAATCATATACTCGTAAATTATGGACATGTAAAGTTGTGTTCTGCGGTAAAAGCTTTCAGCCTGATTGAAAGTTTATTTCGATCAACAAAAAGTTAATAGGGGAATGCCACAACGTTAATAAACTATTGTATGTTGTTTAAATACATATGTATATTCATATTTTCTATGAATTAGGTTTATTTATCCCTAATCCAAGTTTTGCTATGGCGACTAGATAGTTATTATCAAGAATGCTCTGATACTAAAGCTAAGTTGCACCGCCTAACTTTAACGGTAACTATGACGATAAAATCAAACATAGCATAAAAGATTTTATGACAAACAAGAGTAATAAAAATTAGAAAATCATTAATTGGCAACTAGAACAAAATTTCAATTAAGATAAATAGCAAAATCAAAACAAGTATTTTAGAACTAATCTTTAAAAAGTTATCAAAATTAAAAGCAAATAAACATTGGTAAAAAACATAACTAAAACTTAAAAAAACACACCAGCCAAAAAATTTAAACCTAAAACTAGCATGCATAGGAACAAAAAGAAAACTATGACGATAACCGGTGCTTTTTGTATGGAGTTTGACAGATTTTTGACGTTTGTTAATATTAAAGTAAGATGGTACAACCCAGCCTAAGTTTACGGTTAGGTAATGGTGGGATAGTTAGTAATCTGTTATTATTATACGTACCTATTAATAACTCACATAATAATTATGACTAGCGTGTGCTGTGATCGGGACTTAGGTCGACACGGCTTCTGTGTGACGTCACTTCCTACTTGAACTGATAAGCTATCAGCCGGTTCCGCCTGATAGGAACACAGGATTTAATTAACTCGAATGTTCATGAATGCCGAATTAATTGGGTTTTGGTTGGGTTTCCCAAATTGTCACTGTCACAAAACGTCTTAACGCGCCCGAATTCAAAACGATACTTGCTTAAGTAAAGCAGCAAATCGAACGCAGCGTTGAATAGATCTCTGTGATTGGTTCGTGTCACCCCGAATGCGTCAAAAAATATATGAAGATTTTAGTTCTTGTAAGTATCCGCTAGGGACACTGTACAATCGTTCATACATTTCATGACATTTTTTTACGCAGTCGCTTTGGTACGAGTATGAACTCGCACTAAGCATTCTGTTCCTGCAAAGAATGGGGAAAGAACCCTAATTTAAGCCAGAGTGATACATGTACATATAAGAATTGCAAGCAAGTGATCACAATGCAAAAAAAAAAGAAATTTTTCTTTGCTTGATTTACTACGCTGAATAATATAAAAGCAGATTAAAATTATACAGTTCTTATATCGAACAAATACACAAGCGAAAGTCTAGTAGTTCTATATTTCAGTAGTTATGAATCTACTACACTTTACTCGTGGATTGGAGACGGAGCGACAGCAAAAAAATACATTTTGTGTCAATAATAAGTAATTAATCTACAATGTCCATTTATTAAATTTAAAACAATTGAAAGCTTGATTGATAAACAACGCAACATCTCATTCGAACTGTTTGTTTTACGTTTCTTTAACAATTTTGCTAATAACTTGCAAATGTTTTAATTAATTGCAATGTTTCAATAATTGCGAATTGATTGTTTTACAAGGCGATTTGGAAACATACAAAGAAAAAAGTTTGAATTAATAACACTAATGCCAAAATTATGATTAACTAACAACTTTACATGTATCAAATTCGTATTCGTTTAGTTTTTAGTTCACTAAATAAATGAATAATATTACTTACCTATGTGGATTAAATTAGAATTCCAAATTAAATGGAATAAGAATATTTCTAACAGAAATTGCATTATGTCTAAATAATTTTAAACTGTAATTCGGAGATGACGTAACCTATTTTTAGGGCAATAATGTTAAATGTGGAGTTTTATTATGGTATAGATGCCTTTTATAGGAAAATATTAACCTGCTAAATATTAGTTTCGTTTTTGCAGTCAGTACAATTTCCCCGCGTAGGTTTTCGACGCCGCAGTGAGAGTGGAAGGGATAAGACATAGACGCAGTGTTGCCAATATATTTTACGATAAAGTTAGTAATCGGTAATTTTTTAAAATTGATTTCACTAATACGAAACAATAACAAAGATGTGTTAGAAAACAACACTTCTGTCATGGTCTTAAACTAAAAAGAACAGTACAAGAGCGAGCATGATAATATTATTTCAAGAAGAAATAATACATTTATGTAGGTAGGACTTTAAATTGATGAAATCTTTAAAAACACTAGTCTAATTCATTGCATTAGTGTGTGGATTAATGAAAAACGACGCCGCGACGCCAATCAAGGCGGTACCTCACAGTGGCAGTGCAAAATGGGACGCGCCAAATCGCCATACTCGCCTTATTGTGTCTGTTTACCCAATTATAACTCATAAACATCTGCCACAGCCACACGTGTGCGGTGCCCGACTAAAGTTACACAAAGTGTGCAATCTAAAAATGGCAACACCGTAATTCCAAGTTTATTCAGGGCTCCGGGGGTCTGCTGAGCACTCCTGTGCCCCTGGTACTCGGTTGTAATTATATTAAGTCCTGCAGGGGCTAGCATACTCTTTGCTTGCTTTTTAATAGAACATGGCTGTGTCATTTACTTTTTGGAACAAGATTATTTGTAGGAGATGAGACAGTTACTTTACTGTTAGTGATACCGTTTAACCATTAACGATTCGTACGATTATTACTAGGGCGAAGATATTTTTAAAGCAACTATTACAGAAGTCAAAAACACTAACGAATCTAACGAGGTGTGATGAAACCCAATCATCAATTATGAAACTATTCCGTCCGTATTTTACAAATCGTTCTAAATCCGAACTCAGTCATTATTCACTAGTAGTTCCGAACTTTAAACTACCACGAGTACTGCGGCTATTCCATTTAAAGTTAAAGCGAATGTTTGTACGAATAGCCCGGTGTTAAATTTCTATCTAGTACTTTTGTATCAGTCTGAATAATTCAGGACTAAATACGGAGCCCTGAGGGACACCGCATAACGAGTTTTAGTTTACAATTTGCATCATAACAAAGATAAGTATTTCATAAGAAATATGTAAAACTGATGGTGAATAGATATCGCTAAGTTAATAATATCGTTTTATGTATAAATTGCAGTGATAAAATCGAAATTTACTTTATCGGAAGCCTTAGCTTATGCAGTTGTGCAAGGTAATATGGATTCCTTATTACGTCTTAGTCTGTTGTACTTGAATTACGTAAATATGTTAGAAAACAACACATAAACCTGTCAGAATAGAAAGCAAATGTAGTCAATAACAGAAATTACCTGTGAGCTTCTTTGTTTTTAATCGGATTACACTACATATTCGATTAAGACACCTGTCTACCTCCGTCATTACTAATTATTATGAAGTTGTGTAGGACTTAACATGGGTCAGAAGGAAAAATTGAAACTTTTGTTTCTTTACTTCACATGATCGTTGCATTTTTTATGTGAAAGAAGCACTTTATGAAATTATTACAGTTAAATATTCCATTTATAATGTATTACTTTTAAATATAAGAAGCAAATAATCAATTCAGACGTTTTAGCTGCCATTAATTAATTCTAATCCATACTTTTCAAAATACTTATGATAATTTATAGCTTTTTACCTTATAGTAGTAGTATCTTTCAATATAATAATATAATTTTCCCTATATTTGTACTGATATAAGTACAGACGATATATTACAGACATTTAGCAACAGAAATGTTGAATAAATATCCAAAAAACTAGACTCACTCGTTTTGTTGTCCAAAAGAGTTCCCCACCACATAGTTTATGCTTCTTTCGAAACCCGAACCCCCATAACTTCTGAAGTTAGAGAGCGCGAACGTTCTTTACCATAAATCCGAGCTCGGTCTCAATAAAAGATATTAAAATTCTAACGCAGTCCCGTAAACTAAGCTCAGTCATACCTACAAAATGTCGGGACGGAGCCGGCAGTTTTTACGCTTAAATAAATAGTATTTGTATAAACCGTTTGGCTCCGAGCCTGGGAGATTTAGACCCGTATTATTGAACGATGCATAGACAAGCATAGATTCAAGCCTGTGATAGGTTTATTTCGATATTGAAGTACATATTTATTATTCCTTCATAAGTCATTCCATCTTGAGTTTTCAACTTAGATGTCTCTTAAAAGAGTCTCCAAATTAAACAACTTAGTTCAAGTATTCATAGAAACAACTTATACTATTTTGACATTAACTCAAGGAGTAAATCATAAATTAGATAAAGCGCTGGTCGTTAACTTTAACCTAATAAATTACATAGATATAATAACTCTAATATTGAAAATACACCTACAACTTAAAAAACTCAAGCGGGTGAGAAAGACTCCATTCAAAAATTAAACACAAATCACTGGCCGAAAGCGGCTTTGGTTAATTCAACTATACCAATAAAGGATAAAATGCCAACTGTCAAAACGGACCTACGATAACTCGGTGTAGTGGGCCCAAAAATTACAATACCCATTATAGCAGGAGACAAAAAACGAAGCAAAAAGCTTTATCATAGCAGCGGGAAGTGAGAACAGGCTGCGGGCTGCGACGGTAGGGATGGGACATGAGCGTAGTCGATAAATCTTTTGAATTTTTTTCACAAAATAGACTAAGAGCTCTTTCAAATTAGACGTTTTGAGACGGACGTTTGTCGTGCGTTTGCAGGACCGCACACGGTAAATGTAAAGTGGCAACTGCGTCGGAATAAAATTGATACCAATAGCATAGTGTGTGCGGTCTTGCAAACGCACGACGGACGTCCTGCTGAAAACACCAAATTGGAAAGAGCCATAAACTAGCTTTTAGAAATTGCGATTTCTATAACAGCACATCATGCTCTCTGTTACATCTTATGCAGTTAGTTATAAATAAATTTTATTTGCGACAAAAAATGTATACGTAGTCTATTGTGCTGTACACAATTAGTTTTCTAAATCTATAAAATCATGTTTTGTATAATTTAAAAGTTTTGATAAATGGTTTCTATTAGCCTATTAGGTAAATCATTGATTGGTTCATGAAACAAATCACACTCTTTTATATTAAATAAACGGTTGGTTAAATATTTTTTCTGTCATAATGCCATTAGGGACATACATTTTGCTATGCAACAACGCCCACACCAAGTTGTCTTGAGTAGATTTCCGTATAGAAATAAATTGCTCTGTGATAGATTTATCAGTTGCAAAATTATTGAGTAAGTAACTTGAACAATGGCTTGCGAATTGGCTCAAGTGGGCAGATGGTCGGTCACATATCACAATCGACATTATGATATTATGGACGATGGTATTCTCTTTCAATCATATTAAATCAACGCTATTATTGTGCAAGCGATTAATGAAGTTATTGTTTTTTAATGTTAGCGTTTATGCAGCATAGTAGGTATTACTGTAAACTTTTCTAAGAATAAAGTCCTCTTAGAGTTCCCGTTTTTGACATCCCGTTTTTTGTAGGAACTGTTTTTGCAGGATCCCGTTTAGTAGCATATTATTATGTGTTTTAAAATTAACGTTCACACAAACATCTCGTTTGCAGTGTCCCGCAAAAAGACCGATTCGTTCGAATTTGTAATTCTTTCAGACACACATAAATGTGTGTTCCCACGACAGTCCAGTTTTGCTGACAGTTTGACAGTCCTGCATTACTGGATCCCCCAAAAATGACAACGAAGGAACGAGCTTAGCTAAAAATGCCCATAAAGTTTAATTTTGTGACTTATAAACACATGATAAATACAATTTTCAAAAGGATATTACAAAAATACATTCACTTGTTCACATTTCTCGAAAGAAGAAGACAGATTATCGACAAGCGTCACATCACTACAAGGGAGCTACCTGGCCGTTAGGTAGGCGGTTCCTGGAACGCGCCACTTGATAGCGCGATAACGCGGTGGAGGTGTTATGGCGACGTGCGTTATTGAGTTTTAGTCTATGGGATTTTCTCTGCAGTCTGATATGAAGGCCCCACAAGGAAAGAACTAGATTCAAATCTAAGCCAGAGGGGTAAACAAAGTTAATGATAGTGCTCTATAAATGTCTAGGGTTTGTTTATAGGAACACGCTTTAGTGTTCTAGACTCATGTATTGCTTCAATATTAAAAGAAACTACGGCTCGTCTAGTCTGCAATAGACTTTCTAAATTCAAATTAATTAGTGTCAAGCCAAAATTAACGTCTTTGATTGGGTTGTTGAATCCCAATAGGTATCAATTAAGACCAAATACAGGCCAAACTTTTAAACTCAATCATATGTAGATATTTAGAATCTTATAGATTCTTTACTTTGAATATTAAGAATTTCTTAGCTCTAACTAATAATAGCTCAATGAATAAACTTACATTCTTTTTACTAAGAACTACGAGTAGATAATAACCAAGAATTTTCTATTCAAGAAAACTTAGAAGGCCTCAAGTAACAGTCCAAACTTGGACGCACGAGTCGCGGTACTCGTAAGATACCCCGCAGACTAGACTTTTAGTCGGCCGGTAGTTTAGTCGGCATCCAATTTGTATGGGAAATCGGCCGATACCAAATCGGTGTAATTTGCGTACTTCCATACATGTTCATACTGATTAACAGCCCGACCAAACTATATGCCGACTTTGCTGACTAACGTCCGTATTCACAAACGATACTTGCTTAAGTGAAGCAGCAAATCGAACGCACGGCGTTGAATAGAGCTCTTTTATTGGTTCGTATGTGATCCTGTGCGTCCACGCGCACTATGAGACCTCATAGTAATGTTTGTACGTGTGTAAAAGTCTGCAGCCTGCGGGATGTCTAAAATAAACAAAAACTTTGTATTACGGCTCGTTATCGTCGACGCGATGTGCACGCGATTGCAATCGGCGCACAATTAGAAAACCGGTCAAGAGTGTGGAATTATGCTGAGGTTCCGTACGACGATATTTGGGAGTACCTGCTGAATCTTAGCAGTGGCGACTTCAGTACCTTCGTCATCAGGTTATTTAGTCTCCATTGCAGGAGGACGAACCTATCTACGCAAAAAGGAGGATTTGGTCTTCATGCACATTAGGGGGTAATTATTACGAGTATTCCCTAGCCTACGTTCCTGGTCTGATCTCAAAACATAATTAATTTATTACTTACAACTCACGAGAATAAAAGATGACCCTTAAGATCAGAAAGGTTGTTTTTGAATCGAAACTTTTCCAAGCCAATTGTTACAACTATACAAATACTTCGTATAGGATCAGGAAAGTAAGTAAATAATACATAATTCTAAAAGGCACATAAGCTTAGGCATCATCACTCATCAGGCAGTGTTATTTGTTAAAACACACGCAACCTCGCAGGATTAGATAGCTGACATCATAAATAACAACTTTTGGGAAAATTTTAAGAACGAGTTTTTAGATACAGATTTCAGAGTTGTACCCCGATTTGATTACTTCCAGGTATAGCAAAGAGCGGTCACTAACTATACATTTGTATAATAATACGGTTAACTGTTCCTGCCGAAAGTATTTTAACGCGTTTTGCCCGCGGTCTTTATTTAATTAACACACCAATCGTCATATTCTCGGAGCAAGAAACATTTATTTCGATAAAATAAACCAAAAACGTTGACAACGCAATGGATTTTTTACATGGGACTTTTTTCAGTACATGCAGACACTGGCCAATTTAAAAATGATTCCTTTCCAATACGAATTTGACCCGACCTGGTTCAGACTACATATTTATTAATACCAGTGTGTTTATCAAGTTTACGTTAGGTGTGCTCGTAAAAAATGCCATGACAAATTGTACAGCGGCCCTCGCGGCTACTTTCAAGAACTAAAATCTCCATAGATTTTTTTGACGCACTTGCTAGCGAGCACACGTAACGTAAACTCATGGTAAGCACACTGATTATTATCACGATACATAGACACTATGCAATGTTATTATTTTAAACTCGTATAACAATGACATGCAAATAACAGCGCCTCTACGTACACTAAGCACCTACAGTTAGACGGGAAACCTTGACTGACATTCACTGGACTGTTCGATCGGAGTGCACTTAGTTGATTTGTTGTCGACAGTCCCACCTCGGGCGGACTTGGCCAACGACCGCCCAAATAACATGGAACAAACGTTGAGAAGCGCAATTGCACCAACTCAGTTAAATTCGACGGGTGTGTTATCAACTCAGTATGGTGCACAGCGAAAATATTCTCTTTGATTAGAACTTAGAAGGAATGAAAAGTACAATTAGGAAAGAAGATTGTGATATGATAAGTGAATGCAGTTCCTTTTGAGTCATATCATAGTGTAATTTTGAGTTATTTTCAAAATAACAAGGAGCTGCGCCAGATTCATAGTGTTCACGCAAGAAATTACGAGTTACTGTGCTACAAAATGCAACAATTTCAGTTTATCTAGCAAGGTAAAAAGAAAGCTTTGAACATCAGGAGTCCTGGTTCGATACCTGGTAGAGACAACAGACAACAAATTTTCTTGGTAGGGGCCTAGATGCACATGAGTAAATTCATTGCTAATGTGTGCTAACCCAATCAAGCCATTGTAAAAATAATGATTTTGAATAAAGCCTATCTCAAATATCCATATTTCTCATTCCATTTTGGTAATACCTTGCTTTATAATATCGGAGGGAGATTTTCCTTCAAAAATGAAAGAGCAGCCAAGACGGGTCTAAATAAAGAGTACCGTAGGAAAAATAGAGTTCCCGTGCAAAAAGAGCGGCCGCTATGAATAGGGTTGCCAGGCGTCCGGCTTTAGCCGGACATGTTTGGCTTTTTACGGTCTTGTCCGGCCAAATTTTGTCTTGTCCGGCCTGTCCGGCTTTTGTTAGGCTTTTTATTTGGCCAGCTGTGCGAGGCGAAAGTTGAGCCACAGAATAATATGAAGCGCACGCATCAGGATGTTATGTTGGGCAAACGATGATACGATGACAGTACTCACTCGTGAGCTATGACACTAATTGCAACCCCCCCCCGTCACATGTCCGGCGTTTAGGGTAAATGTCCGGCCAAATGAAGCACAGAGTCCGGCTTTTTTGATTTTGGACCTGGCAACCCTAGCTATGAATCCATTCATGAGCTGCACCCCGCCAAGTTTGCATTCGACAACAGGCTTCCCGGAATTATTTATTAGAGTTTTGTTTTAGTTATTTATGTTAGAAACCTAGAAACATTCGTGCGGGTTAAAATTAAGTTTGAAATGTAAATTTTTTGAGTATTTCCGACTACGACAACTATTTTTACACGCGTTCTTCTTATACCTTTGCTTAGATTTTATGATAATTAATAAAGGCCTTCTTCGTTCATGGGTTTTTTTTTTCTTTGGACTAGATTTTTTTTACTTGGCCTGAGGGTTATCAAACTGAAATACTGCTACTCCTTAAGGATACATACATGTACATATTTCCATCGCTATGTCTCTAACATAAAAGAGATTAATCCAAATATTAATAGGTACACAAACACAAATGACCCTACCGGTATACCGATATGTACCGCCCAATGGTTTGCATAAAGAAAGTGGCCCCTAGAAAAATTGGTTAACTCACTCACTTTCTGCTTAATTAATTTTAGATTTTGATGTATGATTCATCCAATTTACAGACACAAGTCCCGGTAATCACTTTAAACTTTGATGGCTCTTTCCACAGTGGGGCGTTTAGTTGACCTTTACTACCAAGCCCGAGGCAAGACTTAACAAGCCTTTGTGTTAAACCATAAAATTAAATGGCCTTTCTTGCAACAAAGAAACATACTGCATTATTCGGGCAATACGTGTAAAATAATAAAAAGAGGAAATAACTTAAAGCCAAGTCACAGTCTATGACAAACCGGTAAATATGTCAACAATGGATGTAATATGAATCATTCAATTGTAAACCACATTGTTTAGTCATTTATTATGTACATCAACTGCACACAAAAAATTTAAAAGCATATTTTAGAGTAATTATAGTTATTAGAGATAATTTTCCAATTATTTCAAAGAGAGCGCCATCAATTTATTAAATGATTTTATCTTAGCACGGTAGTGACAGGCCAAGTTCTAAGAAAACGATGTCACTTGAGAGCTATAATTAATAAATAAAATACCTACCCACTAAATTTTGATCGATGTCCAGAACTTCCAAAACGGTAGTAGTTTCGGTAACAACCGGACCGTCGCATGCGCATATTCAACTAAGCCAAAAACACGACCACGGTGGTAATTTAAATGCCTAAATTGTCTCATACATAATTCACAAGATTTAATACATCGCGGCCATTTTATAATTATGAACAATTATTCATTATGCAAAATCGGAAGACCATACAATTATCTAGTTAATGACGGAATGGAAGCCATGTTAACAGATTAATCGCAATTATAAACGTTCGGATGAACTGATTTTAACGGTATCGTTTAATTTAAGCATAACAAATTACATAATTATTTTTAAAGTCAAAAAAGAGGAAATTAATAATTACACCAGTTTTGGAAATTCGTGTCAGTGACCTGACATGACAATGTGAAGTTTAACCATCATAGCTTTTTTGCATCATGCTACAGCCAACTCGGCAAAGCCTTAATTTTTAAAATATAATCTTGTATTTTTGTGATCAAAACCACTTCACACTCAAACGTAATTTAACTGAAATGAAATTAAAATTATCAATAGTCTACTAAAACTTACTGCTACAACATTATGGCGGAGCTTGGCTTCAATTAGTACCTGAAAGAATAAGAACATTCGTTAATTATTTAGTCAACGACAGGGTTTTAGCTTAAAGTGAAATTACCACTGTTCTAGCCAGATATTTTACGTTTTATTTCTATCAAACGGAAGCAATAACAACCGTAACTAAAGAAATAAATCATAATCTGTCTCTGGAGGGAAGTCGATTTATAATTTAAACTTCTCTACATTATTTTAATTAAATATATTGCCGGTTCCAAGCTATCCCTGTACAACTTGTACTGTACTGATTCACTGATTAGGTCTTGGGTGTCGTAGGCCACCAGTGGATCTTGGCTGTACAGGATTTTTAGTAATGGAAACCCTATTAAGGCGATCATCACACTGCACCGCTCTCCGCCGCGGTACGACAGATTTAATCATTATAAGCAAGTACCTCAGTTTGTATAGAAAACACGCGCGGCACAACACACTGACAACGCGTTTGCGCGCGGGATTTGTTATTATGTCGCCACGCGGACCGCGGCGGAGCGCGGTGCAGTGTGATAATCGCCTAAAACCACTTTAAATTCTATAACTAAAAAACTAAAAATAACGGGAAACTGTAGCATATGAAACTAAACTAAATAAATAAATAAAGAAATAAACTACACCCTTTTCGAGAACGCTGTCAAAAAGCTGGTAAAAAAACTAAATTAACACTTTACGAATGTCAAATTGAATTACCTACTTAAGGCAAAAAAATTAAGAAGCACCGACGAAAAAAGATCGCCCTGAAGGTACGTTTTCCACGTAAGTAGTGCTCTTATTATTCTTGAAGCTATAAATCCATAATCATAAAATAATTATGTATATTACATAACGAAGACTTTATCAAGCATCTCGCTGTATCCCGGGATAAAATTAGGCGCATGATTTGGAAATGGAAATAAGGAATATGCATCAGAGAGCATATTATTATTGAATATCGTAGATATTGAAGTGGGGAATCAGATGAGTTTTATGGCGAGGGGCGTCTTTAAAGGATACGAGATAAGTCAGAAAAATTGATCGATAGATTGACACAACACGACCAAGCATCGAACCCTGGGGTAGACCCTTTCTATGGCACCTATTCTTATACCAGCATTTAACTGAAATTAGTGTTTTATTGGGGAAAATTAGGGGTTTTAAAGTACCTCTACTGACTACCTTAAAATAAACTAAAACCTTTTAGTACAGTTACCGTAATCAGAACATATTATGCTACAGACAGTGTTTGTGCCATCGCCCTAGACGCCGAATGACTGAAAATACAAATACGACTGTAGTAGAGACCGACACACTGTCTGTTTGCCCCACTGTGCCAGGCGCCGCACAGTGCCCGTCGCAACTCGCAAAACAAACAAAACTTTTTGCCGACTATGGCAAAGAACGCTGCCAGTTTTTTCTGCCCAATGCTTGCAGTGGGAATTACAGTATTGAAAATGTTGGAACTTGGCGTTTATTTTACTTAACATTATCTAATCTAAAAAGAGGACAACCAAATCCATTTAATATAATATTTACCGTATTAAAGTAAACTACTATTAATAAAATTAAAAAACTAACGCTTTTGTTTAAGCAATTTTCTTCATATTTAGAAGATACACTGCTTTCAAAATGAATAAATAAACTGCTCAAATTACAAGTAGGAAAGAATTCAATAGCAATAGCATCAATTTTCATATAGAAGAAAGATCTTCCCTTTCTGTCTAATCTTAAAAGATAGTTCTACCACTGTGCAGTACTAAACTATACTTTCCACTTATCCTTAACCATTTTCAAAATATCCCAAACCATAAAGCCGCCGAACAGGCGTTCACACACATGCTCCACTTTAGCTCTCAGAACTTCTTAGTTAAAAATTCAAAACTCAGCAAGTTTGGAATTTCCAAGTTCCAACATGAGCGAGGCTGCCGCACAAATAGCTGGTGCCAGTGACGTGACACATCGCCCGCTTTATTTCCACACACCGTCACATCTTAAGCACCGCAATCATTTCTCCCAGTTCCCTGTTGGGGTGTGGTACAGGAGGAAAACCATTGGCTATCGGAGGGCGAGATCATAAATTAGAAAAACATGAGAAATTACAACACATTGATACAAAATTCTGCGTGCGGAGAGCTGAATCCGTTTCTACAATCGACGTGGACGTCCCAACGTGACCACGACTGCTCTGCTAAGAGCGGAACGATTGAAAAGAAGAAAGAAGGATATCGAAGATACAATAGCGAGTCTTATTGCAATGTGATTTGCGTCATACAAAAGGAAAAGAGCGATGAATAGATCACGTCGTCAAATTAACAACTTACAAACAGTGGAATTTGAAGATTGCAGAATGGCGACCAAGAACAATGAAATAGGAGCGCTCCTAATAACAGATTAGGAGAGGTCATAAACAGAAAACTAAATGGAATGTTAATAATAGCTGGAGCCTGATGCGAGTGTGATGTATTCCACCGTCACATCTTAAGAATATGTCTGAGAAAATATACGCTGTCTCATTAAATTGCTCTTTAATTTATTTACTTGCAGAAGCGTCGACTATAGATAAAATACCGAAATCAATGGGAAGAGGTACATACAAAACATACTAAGTTACATGTATGGAACTGAGATGATGATAATAGTCGTGAAGCCAGGAGAAAGGCTGTTTACCATTCTATATCTGGAAGAACAACTTTCTAACCGCTTCAGGGAGACACTGGTCTAAGCAAACGCCTTCACTATAGTTAGATTGGCGAAGATTAGGGTGTCCAGTTTGGTTTTATCTCGTGTCTTGGACCACGGCCTGTCTACTCCGGTCCCAAAGCGCTCGTTGGCAGTCCCGGGACAGATCGGCATTACTCATCGGTCAAGTGTGCCCCTGGGAGTGAGCAGGACAGCAGATACAACTATCTCTGTCCTGCAGAGGGCTCGCGCTGACCGAACTTTTACATTTGTGACATCCGTCTTAATTAGGATATTGCCATTTGGTTTTAATGGACTTGTAAATAATGTTGATTCATTTAGATCCGTTTTGCCGGAGCTTTAATTTTCAGCTTGTAATAAAAATGCGCAATTGCGCATCCCTTGGAAAATTAAGGGTAAAAATTCCATCCAGATCTTTAAATCTATATATAAAGTAATTCAAATTTTGTTGAATTTCGGTACACATTACACACAATGTGTTGAGCCCGGGAACAAAAATAAGCTCCCTTTTGTGTCAAAAACTTGAAGATGGGAATTGCTTTGGATAAGAAAGAAAAGCCTAATTGCAAATAATAAAGAAGATTAGCTTTATATCGTACAGTTTCTTAATTTATTCTCTAATAAATAAAATCTAAATGTTATACTGAACAATAAAGCTTAAGACACACGACACGACAGATTCTGTTACAATGAGACAAATTTACATCTAGCACTCCGAAAACACAACATAGCTGTATTAATTGCAATCTGAAATTCTACTAATCATTATGAGAACATTGAATACAAGCACTTCGTTCAATCTATCTAGTAGACAAGTTTGGTAGATTTAAAAGCCGAATTCCAATTTCAGCTGCGGATCATGTTTATGTGAGATTTGAGACATGACAACATCAGTTACTACAAATTCTAATTAATTTAAAATGTTATAGAAAGAAATCTAAGGTTCTAATTCTTTTCTACAATTAATATGCATTTAAGTTCAAAGACCGCTGTTTCTTTTCAAAACTGGGATCAATCGTATCGTTTTCTGAATTACCTACCCTTTTGTTTTATTAATTTTTGCTTTCTTTTAATTATTTTCATGTTTTAAACACTGGTACAGGCTTCCTAAGTTCTAAATTTGTTCCACAAAAGTAGTTAGCCACGGCACATCTAGGTGGAACGTTAGTAGAGCGGTCAGCAACAGCCATTACCCCAAACGACCCTCGACCGCCCCATATCAGGTCACACAATTGTGCAGCGGCAGACAACTGTGCTCACGCTTCGCCAGATTGTGTAATAATGGCGCCGAAGCCTGGACTTGTCTACATATTATGTACCCTGCTGCAGACTAAAGTGCCCTTCAACTTTTTGGCAACTCTTCAATTTGTCAAACTATTCAAGATAATTTGGTAAAATTATATATAATAATTTGATAAAAAGGGGGAAAAGATAAAGCTTCTGAGTTCAGAGACAATTCCAATAGATTTGCTAGCCAGTCCAATTGACTAATTTAATGTAGAAATTCAACACCGCTTAGCAATAACACGTGTAAATATAAAAATTACAATTAAACTCAATCGGAACATCGCAATATTTTACCGCTTGCTAACGAATAATAAAGTTCAAGTGCATTTTATTTACAAACAATGTTAGAATGTTCAACCAATTTTGTGTTATTAAGCTTCGGCGTTTTTTATTCTCTTACAATTTCGCTCGGTTGAGTTAAAGTTCTTGTTATTTCCATCATCGTTAACCCGACCATTAATATGTATTGGAAACTAAAATATCGGCTCTATTTGCAGGTAGCAACTGGATTCGGTCGATTGCGTAGAATATAACCTCTCGAATCTGGGTTATCGGTAAGTATTAAAATTTTGTGGATCAAAGAGACGTGCGCTCCCGCTGACATTCGGGCATCAACTGGAAAATGTTGGAGCAGCAAGCCTCAGGGCACGGTCCTGCCGGGTTCAGCGCACATGCGCGTTGGATTCCCTAGGCCTGCATAAATCCTCCGATATACGTATCTAGTGTTTATCAACGCGCGACAAGCAATTAGAAACTTTAACACATGGCTATAAAGCTCAAATGTTAACTAAGATAGATGTTGTTTGGGTTTGATCCCTTTATGGATGTGGTATGCAAAATTAGGGTGTTTGAACGATATTGTGTTGACGAGACGTTAGGAAGTTTGTGCGGATTCCGTGCCGGAGAGGAAATGACGTGGTGGATCTCTCGCAGCTGACATATGGCGTAATTTTCTGACAAACGCGTTGGATGAATATGGCATGGCTGGGTTTGCTCGGACAGATTAATGTCTTTGAAGCGTGACCTAAATATTTGGAGTGTCATACAGATACAGCATACTACCAGTATTAATTTGACGACAAACGGAAAGCAATAAATCTTTATTTCATTTGAACTAGGACATTCGCATTGTTTATTTTGGTTCTCCAATTCTTGGTAGGAGACAAATTTAACACTAACGTAAAAAAGTTTATCTACATCGTTCCAATATCGCTACTGAAGGTATATTCCCAAAGCCAACTGGCCATTTAAATAGAAATTTCCTAAGCCAGCTTACAGAGATAAAGTAGTAATGGTTTCTGAAGATAGGGCGCTGGCGTTTAAAGACGTGGTTACAATCTGGAAAATTTACGTCTTTTAGGAAAAAATACGGATGGGTTAGTTACGAATACGATGTCGTAGAATTTTTTATCCACAACGATGAAGCTCTTGGCCTGCATCTCACCTGATGGAAAATGATGATTAGGCCAGTGGAAAAGGTTTAAGAAAATGAGTTCAAGTTTACCTAAACAAAGACCTCATCAATGAGCCGTCGGGTAACCTATAGAGTATAGAGGATACATCCATAGAAATAGACATAGATATACAAATAACTAATAACGGTAATATAGCATCGACGGTTGGACAGTGAGAAATGGAACGTAATGCTCTGCAGCATTCAAGATCCAAGGGTCAATAGTATGAAACAGTTGAAATATGATTCGGGGATATTGATGATAGTAAATGTAAGATAGAGAAGGCATATCCCTTCAGGATTATTATTTGATGTTGCAAAAGGAACTAAAGCAGTAGGTTCTTTTAGTAGTAGGTAGTCAGAATGCTGTTGAAAAGAATTTCCATCTGTTTGATACTTTAATTAGAAATACCGCCAGCAATAATTCATACTTTCAATTTCAGTAAAAATTATCTACGATAAATCATCCCCAGAACGTAATAAACTCTGGAAAAGAAATGAGGAAACGTCTAGGTGAATAAGAAGTTTAGAATCCATAAAAACAATACACTCATAAATTAAATTGAACACTAGTAATGAGCCTTTCGTACTAACAATGGAATGATAAATAACGTAGACATCATAAACTACGAGCAGCTTTCTTTCATAGGCAATGTTATAACTAAACTAAGTACAGTTTGAAAACTACGGAACAGGTGTAAACACCAAAATGGATGATAGAATATTTCATTTTATATGTAACGGTAAAAGTAACAAGCAATATTCTTCTTCCTTCTCGCTTTTCTATTTGACCGTTTCTTGAACTGGTAATGTGAGTTCGTTCCTCATTATGCAAAATTAGCGGACAGTGCTGTGTTATAGTAGTGAGTTTGACCATTCAAGTCATAGGTTCTCTTGCAGAGGTACAGCAACTGAAAATTATACAGTTTCAACTGTACTCTGGTGCTCTGTTTCACAAATATCTTGCTGGTAAAGTACCTATGAGTAACTGACAGATAAATTACAACTTTTGGTTTCACAGGTCTCATCTAGAGATGCTTAATTGTTAAAAGACTGTCATGTCCCAAATTCACAGGTTTGGGACATCTGGGTAAAAGACTGTCACGTCCCAGAAAACCATTTGTTTATATGAGCTCGTAAGATACAAGGTTTACAAGTCCCAAAGTTACGTGAGGGAAAATTTCCATTGCCATTATGTCATCAGACGGCGGTTTTGCCAACACCAAGGTATTTATGTAGACCAGGGGTTCCCAAACTTATGTCTACTGCCCACTTTGAGAATAAATAATTTTTTAGCGCCCAAATTTTTTAACTTACCTACTTAAAAACCACTTGGGTGACGTGGGCAGGCCTCCCACTAGGTGTCCGACGATCTGGTGAAGGTCGCGGGAGGTGCCTGGATGCGAGCGGCGCAGGACCGGTCTTTGTGAAAATCCTTGGGGGAGGCCTTTGTCCAGCATTGGACGTCTTTCAGCTGAAACGAACGAACGAACGAAAAACCACTATAATAGATGAAATTACAACGCCCCGATTCTTTTTCTGGGTCTTTCTTTATCTCCTTTAGGCCTGCAGCGCCCACAAGGGGGCATTATGGCCCACTTTGGGAAAGGCTGACGTAGACGACACGGCACCGCGTTGTTATAACTTCAACAGGATGTGGAATGGAAAATATTTAACGCAACAAATAATGGCCAAGGAAACGTGTGTGGTGGTGTGTGCTTGTGGAACAAAGTGGCACTTTGTAAGTTTAGTTCTCTGACTGTCGCGGACTTTGTTTAACAGTCTCTGATTGCTATTGAATATAGCGGGATATTGACGCCAAATTAACTGTCTGGGATACGGTCCCGTCTAGATTAAAAGATAGCATGGAAGAAACTCCAATCAAAAAATAGCTAATAAATTATAGCCCCAAAGTTAATACCTACTTATAAAACAAGACAAGATAGGTGTGATAAAATTAGTAGTCTCAAGAATAATTCACGCGACGTTATAAAATGTTAGCTACACTGGGCGTTCTGCGGTCAGGTCAAAAAGAACGCAGCCCGCATCATGTAGGTATAAACAATATTGTCGGTCAGGGCAATCGGTCAGCGATACGGGCAAAGATATGCATATCACACAATAGCGATTATGTTTACTAGTGTTTTATTTTGTCTATTGGTGAGGTGGACCCAGTCACAACAATAAAGTAGCGTTCGTTTTAAATTTTCATGATTAGAGAGCGTACCTAAGTATTTCTCTTTCATTCTAGGAACATACGTTGGGCCGTACTTTTCCAAGATTGCAGTTATATTGCCGCCAACTGTTACAGTTTTATTGATTCCTTCAAGAACATTAGTCTTATTATAACAAAATCCTATCAATCTGCTTTGCTTTTACCATATCCTTTAAAACTGTATCATATCGTATCGTCTTTGCTTAACCTCACGAGCACCAAGTAAAGTTTCGGCAGTCGCGTCGCCAAACTTCACTGAGCAACTTAGTTCGAAACTTCGAAACTATCCAGTTGAAACTAGTTCAAGTCGGGCTTTAATTAAAATATCACTTCTGCGAACAGTTTAGAAGTCGCTGGCGACTTTAGAAAAAGTTTTGTCTACGTGATCTCGCGGTTACTTTTATTAGTTTGGGGTTTAGAGAATACTTGTGGTGTACGAAGATAATAAGTAAACTTTTGTAATAATTATGTTTTATCAAGAAGTTTTACTTTATAACGCTTGTTAATTTGTATCGAAAATAATTGACTAGTTTATAAACGGTGCAGATAAATGCTTTTCCGAAAAACATATCGATTCACTAAACTGTGTACCAGATCTGACTGATTGGTTTGCGGGTATTTTTGCAATTTGCAAAATGTAACGTAATATGTTATGTTTTCATTTATTTGAGACACCATGCCTCTCAGCGATCTGATGAAAAACATTTCTGATGTTAAACATACGGTCTAGCTGAAACTTTATCGATTACTCAACAAATATAATATGCAAAGCCACAGGCAGTAATAATTTACTACATATTAATGCTAAGTATGTTATTAATGAAGCCTCCGGTGCTGATTTACTCGCAAACGCCAACTATAGATTCTTGGCATACACTCGGATATTATTTTAAAAGCTGCGATAGTAAATAATAATGCTAACAGACATGTTTAATGTGGGGTATTTATAGTTTTACCTAGTCAGAGAATCCTGGGCAAGTCGAATCAGCTCGAATTATCGCCCGAACTTGTCAGATGGGGTGTTACCTTCAACTAGAGTCGTTTTTGGCAGTTCGTTAAATTCGTCAGAGCACGCCTAAATTATATCATAGGATTGCCATGCCATCTCAGAATTTCCTAGCATTTGTATAAAATAAGTGCTGGAGAACATCGAGTTTAGATAAGAGAATGGTAACCACTCACGCTAAAAATCTTTATTTAAAAGCCGCCTGAAAACCTGTGTTTTTTTTTTATTTTATTTTTTTATGTGATAGGAGGCAAACGAGCAGACGGATCACCTGATGGTAAGTGATTACCGTCGCCCATAGACACCCGCAGACCCAGGGGCGTTACAGGTGCGTTGCCGGCCTTTAAGATAAAGATACGCTCTCCTCTTGAAAGCTTGCAGGTCGTATCCGTCCGGAAACACCGCAGACGACAGTCCATTCCACAGTTTGGTTGTACGGGGCAGGAAGTTTCTAGAGAAACGTACTGTTGTGGACTGCCAACCATCTAAGTGATGGGGGTGGAAGTGCTGTCGGGTAGATCGGTGGCGAAAAGTGGCGGCAGGAATAAGTCCGGATAATTCTTCGGAGCACTCCCCGTGATACATGCGATAGAAGATGCACAGTGAGGATGTTCTCCTCAAGTACAGGTAAATAAGGTAAAATCTCACTGAAAATACAATATTAGTAGTATCTTAACCTGAAAAAGTGACCATATATGTACCTATAACAGAAGACGATTACTATTTCGTCTTATTTTATTAGTTACCAAATGACACCTTATTTCAATCCCTTAAATATTGCCTAGGTAGACCAACGACTTCATAAAGGTAGCAGGAAGGCGCTGGATGCAGCCCGCCCGCTACCAACTTATCATATGGAAATCATTGGGGGAGGCCTATGTTCAGCAGTGGACGTCCCATGGCTGATATGATGATGATAAAATTACCTTTAAGCTACAGAGCCAAATAAATTCCATAAGCTAGAAAACTGGCTCTTCTGGCAGAAAAAAGAGTTTTAAAAAGTAGTGGTTTAGTGAACAACTAGGGTTGCCAACTTTTTTTAGAAGAAATAAAGTATATCTGGTTTTAAAGGAGGTAAATAAAGAGTACGGACTTACAAAAAAGAGTATCATTTATTTTGTACTTTTAAAAAGGTATTTTTTTGTACTTTTTGCAGCACAACGAATCAGGAACGTTCGAATATGGTTTGGGGAATCGGCGATACCAACATATTAACAGTAAATAGTAGACTTTTTAGGGTTCCGTAGTCCTGACAAGGAACCCTTATAGTTTCGATATGTCTGTCTGTCTGTCTGTTCGAGGTTTTGCTTGGAAACTATTGGCACTAGAGAGCTGTAATTTTGTGGAGGTATGTATATTAATCACGCCGACAAAACGGTAAAATAAAATTTAAAAAGTATTTTTTCTACATGTAAAGTGGGGATGATTTTTTTTTCATCTACTACCCCATCGAGTGGGGTATTGTTGGATAGGTATTTTAAAATAGCTTAGGTGTTTCTAAGACTATTTTTCCATTTAGAGATCTGTTTGCAAATTATTAAAGTTAAAAGTGCCAATTTTTGTTCGAGTAGGGCGTGTAAAAACTCTACTCTACTTCCCCCCTCCCCTCTAAAAATTAAACTGTTGGCTTGAAAAATCTGGAAAAATTTGTAATAATACTGCTTTTCATGAACTTTCATGGAAAACTATAACGGTTAAGATACATCACTTAGTTTAAGAGTAATAGCACAGAATAATAATAAGTACTATGTACAGAAGTTTTACTTCGCGAAGGTATTTAAAAAAATGTATGCTCAATGTCATTAACAATATGGTGTAATTTAGCCTGTCTCAAGAGTCAAGCACCATTTTGTTGACAAACGTCAGTGATCGGCACTACGCCGAAGCTATAGGGCTGACTTCAGTAAAATGATGTGACGTGAGGTGCCAAACTTCGGAAAATGGCGGAGGAAATACATGATTTAGCATGAATTATCATGAATAATATTAACTACTTATTTACCTCTCAGTGTCTTGAGGCAACTTAAAAAAGTACATTACTGTGTTTTTATTATTATTTAGGCAGTTAAATACTGCACAGTATTTAGTACACCATTTTCTTAATTTTCTTCCATCATACACAAGAATACGCGTGCGTAAGTCAATGTTCGCTCATATGTGAGGCCTTGTCGAAGTATCCTGTAGGTGGGCCATCGTGCGTGTTTTGTTTTCGATGTAAACTCGCGGAGGTGAACAGGCCTGGTAATAGTCATTTGACTCATGTATTATAAAATTTCTTAACTAGTAAAAAATCCTTAGAAGAAAATATGAAAAGTGACTTTAGATGAAGTAATTGCTTGTTTCTGAAATATATTGTGGTAACGATGGACAACTACGGAACCCTACACTGCGCGTGGCACGACACGCACTTGGCCAATTTTTTGTTCTACTAATTATGGATTTTTGCATATTATTACAGACATGCACTAGTTTAGTAAACATTTTGTAAAAAAGAGTATTTTAGCGTACTCTATTAGTGTTATAGATTATAGAGTACGCCTACATGATATTATAGAGGACAATACTCTATTTTAGAGTACGGTTGGCAACCCTACATACACCCTAAGAGCAAGCGGTAGACATAAACTGATTAAATAATCCTACTAATATTATAAATGCGAAAGTTTGGATTTGGATGTTTGTTACTCTTTCACGCAAAAACTACTGAACGGATTTTGATGAAACTTTACAGTAGGTATTATTGTTTATAACCCAGAATAACATATAGGCTATAATTTATGACGATCTGTGACAAACTAAATTTTAAGCGGGTGAAGCCGCGGGCAAAGCCAGTACGTTATAAGGTAGTTCGCGCCAACATTCTTTGCCTTCCAGCAACTTGGTGAACGGGCCAAGTCGCCGCGCCGGATTGATATTTTTTTCGGCAACTGGGTCCACTAAGATTGTAGAGTAGATTTTTGTGTATTAGGTGTTTAATTTACTAAAAAACATTGAAGGTGGGCCCAGTAGCCAGAAGAAAAAAATATTTTAAAATTCAATCCGGCGACTTGGCCCGTGGACATAGTCTCTGGAAGACTGATGAAAATCAACTGAGACTGCACTGCCTCAGTGATTGCAACATTATTTCTCTTTGCAATCAACGATAGCTCAAATTACTAGGGTCATAGAAAGTTCGGTGTCAATGTTAGCCGGTTTTATTGTTTTGCAAGATTGCCCAAGTCTATTTGCGTGGCTGTACAAAGTAAAGATAAAAGATATTTATTTACGTCATTGAATTAGGATCCGAAATCCATTCGTTCTTCTTCGAAATAGTATATCGAGATAGAGAGTGAAAAAGTCTCTAACAAGTTATCGCGTTTTAGTCGTTACTAGCGGCCGCCCGCGACTTCGTACGCGTGGATCCCGTTTTACCCCTTAGGGGTAGAGTGACGTAAAATCCTTTCTTAGCGGATGCCTACGTCATATCATCTACCTGCATGCCATATTTCAGCCCGATCCGTCTAGTGGTTTGGGCTGTGAGTTGATAGATTACTATGTCAGACAGTCAGTCCTTTGAGTTAGAATTTAGATTAGCAGGGTTACTCACTCACTGCGAATCTACTGTCCATTTTCCTCGCCGATATAACGCCCGTGTTCCACCAAATCGAAGAGTAATATTACCGTGTTATAAGGCCCAGTTTCCACCAAATCAAAGAGGTGACCAAGTTCTGAACAGCGCCGGTGCACATCGCAGAGGGAAGACCGTTTTTTCATGTCAACCTCTCTATGAAATCGTCATTTGACTGGAATCGACGTCCAGCAAGAGCTCAGAAATGTTCGTAGCATAGCTGTTAGCGAGTGGACAGTTCGTCTAAGCTATAAGCAATAAAATTTGACTTCAAAAAGGCCTGCGACAGGCTCTAAACTGACGGCAGGTCACCGATAAGCACGTTTTCAATTTGCTCGTACACATGTCGATGGGAAGTCGAGCAAGCTACCCCCATAAGCTACTGTTTCAGCGAAACAGCACTGCACAAATCACTCCCCAGGCTGCCTATAAACCCGACCTCTTCGACTGCTGCACTGCAACACAGTCTGCATTCATCGGAGAACAGAACTCGCCTCCATTACTCGCCTTCCCATCGAGATGCGTACGAGCAAATTGAAAGCGTGCTTGACGGTGACCTGCCGTCAGTTTAGAGCCTGTGGCAGGCCTTTTTGGAGTCAAATTCTATTGCTTATATCTTAGACGAACTGTCCACTCGCTAACAGCTATCCTACGAACATTTCTGAGCTCTTGCTGGACGTCGATTCCAGTCAAATGACGATTTCATAGAGAGGTTGACATGAAAAAACGGTCTTCCCTCTGCGATGTGCACCGGCACTGTTCAGAACTTGGTCTCGGGATAAAGCCACCAGTCTTCCGAAAGCGTCTTAAAACTTTCGAAACCCAGGACTGGCTTATGTGGCGCTGACGTGCGACAGTCCGCTGGCTGAGCCCTTCTTGCAATAGTGCAACGATTTGTGCTGCTTCTGAAGGTGTAAAAAAAAAAATAAAACCGACTCCAAAAAACCTACACTAAAACGTAGAAAAATAATTACTAATTACCTACTTATTTATTAGGACGAATTATTAATATTTATGTAGGTATACCATGATTTATACTTCTGGAGTCGGTGCCAAGATTATGAAACATGTAAAGTTTGCCTGCACCGACTCCAAAAGTATCAATCATGGTATACCTACATAAATATTAATAATTCGTCCTAATAAATAAGTAGGTAATTAGTAATTATTTTTCTACGTTTTAGTGTAGGTTTTTTGGAGTCGGTTTTATTTTTTTTTTATAAAATTTTACTTATTTCTTGCTTTTTATTTAACTAATTAATTATTACCTTGATGTTACCACTGAAGGTAGGCAGTACACTGAGACCAAAAAAAATTGGTTCATAATCGGCGGACATATTGCGTATAAAAAAGTTCATCCCCAATTTTCCACCCTTGGGGGTGAAATATTTTCTTCAAATTCGCATGAAACCACCCTTTTGATAATACCTATTCAACAAAAAAATAATCGTTCAAATTGGTTTAAAATCGGCGGAGATATTGCGTATAAAAAAGTTCATCCCCAATTTTCCACCCTTGGGGGTTGTTTTTTTTATTATTAAATTTAAATGGGACCACCCTTGAGGTATTACCTACACGCCGAAAAAAGATTTGTTCAAATCGGTTCATAATTGGCGGAGTTATCGCGTAACAAACATAGAAAAAAAAAAAAAAAAAAAACATACGGGTCGAATTGAGAACCTCCTCCTTTTTTGAAGTCGGTTGAAAATCCCAGGTAAAGTGTCAAAAGAAGCGGAGATGTGTATGAATCAACGTGTGAAAGCAAAAATCCGAAAACGCGTGCTTTTATAGGGGGTAAACAGGCCGCAACTCGCGACGTATTAAACAGTTGATACATGTCTTTTTCGTTACTTCTTCACATCAGCCAGGATATCTTTTAAAATACTGATGTGATTTAAATGAATTTGGTATCAATTTAAAGATAAAAGTTTAATGTTTGAAATGGTGCCACTTTTTTTGTTACTAACAAATTCGTTAGTACACAAGATCGCGTGGAAACAACTTCATGTAAGTGATTCCATACTTTTGCTCGCGAGTGTAGTTGTGCCCGATTGTTGTTTGCCAAATCGAATCGGCGTAGTGTGCGCACTCCCATACATGCCCATACTGATCAACTGCCCGACTAAACTATCGGCCGACGAAAAATCAACGGTGTGCGCCTACTCTTAGGGACAAAACATAAATTAACTAAATTAGGTTTATAAAAAAACACGCTGTTGAAAGAAATAATAAGTAGTATCTAAGTACAATCAGATAAAACAATCAGTCTTAAAAGGAAGGATAATGAATTAGGAACATAATTATATTTTTTCATTTGTTGATAGTGTGTACGTAAAAATATGATGGCATCTAGTCAAAAAATTGTTATTAAAAATAAATTATTGAAGTCCCGAAAGTACCGAAAGTCCCGGGAATTGCATCGTCAGTACCGGAACTAGATAAAGGATTAGATTATCGGGAATTCCCGGGAAAAATGAGTACCGGGATTTCCCGGGAGCAAACCCTAGATATAGAGGACAATACTCTATTTTAGAGTACGGTTGGCAACCCTATGAACAACGGACAATTCCCACTGATGTCAGATACCTTATCAGGCCAGGTCACGTTTGGCAGGAAGGTCGTCCGGTGACGCTAGTGATAGCAGGATCGCAAGGTCACCAATACTGTGCTCTGTTTGGAAATCGATAAGATACCATGAATGGACGTGTGTAAACAATAACACTTATTTATACTGCGACTTCGCATAGTAATTTTATGCCCGTTTTCACCAGCAATCCCAAATTTTAGTGACCAACAAAATTCCTGTTGTGTTACCATAGGGGTCACTTAAAATTAGGGATTGGTGGTCAAAACGGGTATTATTTATCGTTTATTTTTTGTGGATTTCCCTATCGCTGTTTCCTCCTTTTTTCGTGCTCGCTAACGGCGCAAGTACACTGCGGGAAATTGACCGAGACGATGCGTGAGCCCACAGAGAAGTATGGGAGACACATAGCGAAAGTAACCGAAGTGCGTATTTACACTATACGTCTCGATCAATTTCCCGCATAGTGTACTTGCGCCATAAGGCCCGGTTTCCACCAAAGCCTCTCCGCTTTAGCTAGAGGAAATTGTGTGTGCGAATCGAAACGGAGCGGAGAGGTGATGTGGAAATAACGGAATCTGATTGTTTATTGCCGCGCATCACCTCTTTGATTTGGTGGAAACTGGGCCTTATACCACGGTAATTTACTCTTCCATTTGGTGGAACACGGGCGTTATATCGGCGAGGAAAATGGACAGTAGATTCGCAGTAAGTACCTGCTAATCTAAATTCTAACTCAAAGGACTGACTGTCTGACATAGTAATCTATCAACTCACAGCCCAAACCACTAGACGGATCGGGCTGAAATATGGCATGCAGGTAGATGATATGACGTAGGCATCCGCTAAGAAATGATTTTACGTCACTCTACCCCTAAGGGGTAAAACGGGATCCACGCGTACGAAGTCGCGGGCGGCCGCTAGTAACGACTAAAACGCGATAACTTGTTAGAGACTTTTTCACTCTCTATCTCGATATACTATTTCGAAGAAGAACGAATGGATTTCGGATCCTAATTCAATGATGTAAATAAATATCTTTTATCTTTACTTTGTACAGCCACGCAAATAGACTTGGGCAATCTTACAAAACAATAAAACCGGCTAACATTGACACCGAACTTTCTATGACCCTAGTAATTTGAGCTATCGTTGATTGCAAAGAGAAATAATGTTGCAATCACTGAGGCAGTGCAGTCTCAGTTGATTTTCATCAGTCTTCCAGAGACTATGTCCACGGGCCAAGTCGCCGGATTGAATTTTAAAATATTTTTTTCTTCTGGCTACTGGGCCCACCTTCAATGTTTTTTAATAAATTAAACACCTAATACACAAAAATCTACTCTACAATCTTAGTGGGCCCAGTTGCCTGGAAAAAAATCCGGCACGGTGACTTGGCCTGTTGACCAAGTTGCTGAAAGGCAAATAATGTTGGCGCGAACTACCTTATAACGTACTAGCTTTTGCCCGCGGCTTCACCCGCTTAAAATTTAGTTTGTCACAGATCGTCATAAATTATAGCCTATATGTTATTCTGGGTTATAAACAATAATACTGTAAAGTTTCATTAAAATCCGTTCAGCAGTTTTTGCGTGAAAGAGTAACAAACATCCAAATCCAAACTTTCGCATTTATAATATTAGTAGGATTATTTAATCAGTTTATGTCTTCTACCGCTTGCTCTTAAGGTGTATGTGTATGGTAGTGAAAATTCATTCATTTTCTCACTTTTATGTTAACTATTAATTATAAATGCCTAAATAGGCACACATAAAATTAAACAAGCAAGAACAATTAACTTTTTTTTGTGTAGTTAATTTCTAATTTCTGTTAAAAATATATTTGTTTTAGTTTATACCTAAGCCAAGAAGGTTATTCTCAAGCAATTTATTTTACAGTACAATGCAGTACATGAGCCTACATATTTTTGTTGCAAAAAGCTCCCATTTCAACTACATACAATTCTGAAGTATTCTTAAGTATTTTATAGTGTCGTGCGTACTTTTTAAATGTTATTGGTATTATAAATAAATAAGTCTACAATTAATTAGTGGCAAATGATTTTAGACTTTAAATTGCAAATTCTCCTCGTTAACCACTTTTTACACGTATCATTGAAGTAAAAAGTAGAATAGGTACTTACAGAAGACATTAAACAGATGTCTATTTTTTAAGTCCCGTTTTCTGCCTATCACTCGCCCGCGTGACATGTAATAACAGCACATTACGCGATAATAGTAGTTTTACAGACAGAAAACTTGGCGGTGGAAAGTCAAATGTTTGCCTGCAAATTATAGACTAGGTAACCATATGGGGAGTGTAATTACAGTGTATACTTTTAAGGGAATAGATGTTGACGCTCTGTGTTTTAGTAATGAAGTTTTTAAATGGGCCTGTTTAGTATTATTGTCTTGTAATAGGGCAATTTTAATTTTAATATTGCATCGTAGTGGTACAATAGGGTAGTGTCTACTAGTCAATTGAGGTACTTTTTGTGAGCTGTCAAACGCTGCCTTCATTGTTTGGATTTTATTGGCGGTCAAGCTGTAGATCTTGGCTACACAGGAGTTGCAGCGGTGGGAACGAGAGGTGGGAATAGTCACGAGCTGTCAAAAAGCGACTCTCCCATAGTATTTGTTTGGCAATACGACCTACGACGTCATCAGGTAGTGAGTTATTATTTCAGCGAATTACATTCTGTACAATGTAATGGTATTTAGAAAAAGGTAAATTAAAAGTAGAGCGTGAAGTCGTTAAAATCGTGTAAATCTACACGTTCACGGCGACAAAAGTTTGTTCGAATACTCGTATTTGTGCGATTTCGCACACGAATCTAAGGCTGGGTTGCACCGTCTGATCTTACTTTAACTTTGACAAACGTCAAAAATCTATCAAAATCCATACAAAAATACCGGTAATCGTCATAGTTACGGTCAAAGTTAGGTGGTGCAATTCAGCCTAAACATCTCAAACAGTTAAAATGAAAAAGGAAATAAATCTTGAACACAGACAGACATCATCTACAATCTGTGTAACTATAACATTAGTTTAAGAGTTATGACCTCATTGGTTGTAATAAACACGTAAGCTGTTAACCTGCCACTTGCTACAAAAATATTTTGTTTGTAAACATGACTTGATAAGTTTCGAGTAGCATGCTTGATCTTTCCTCGTTTTAAAAGTATTCACAGTCATTCTCTTTTGTAAAGGCGCATCCGGGTTACTGTGGTTTAATAGTTGATTGCAACTTGTTATCTAACGACTGATATTGTCAGAGTAAAATCAATCATTTGGACTAAACCGGGCAGTATATTCAGTTTAGCAGATTACGTCAGGCCGACCTACGCGGTGACGTCATAGTTAGCACCGAAATGCCAACGGAGAGTTAGGGCATAGGGAGTAAACTACACAGCAAGGTTCAGTAGAGACTCTTGGTAAATTAATTAGGTACCTACAGCGCACACGCCTGCAGAAATCTAGCAGACGAAATCAACCACATTGAAACTAAAATGTCTAAGATATTGGGTTTTTTTTTATGTGACAGGAGGCAAACGGGCAGACGGATCACCTGATGGTAAGTGATTACCGTCGCGCATAGACACCCGCAGACCCAGGGGCGTTACAGGTGCGTTGCCGGCCTTTAAGATAAAGATACGCTCTCCTCTTGAAAGCTTGCAGGTCGTATCCGTCCGGAAACACCGCAGACGACAGTCCATTCCACAGTTTGGTTGTACTGGGGTGCTTAAATTCGTGCTTGCAAATTCTTCAAAATACGAGTGAATAGACACATGTCTACTGTTCTTAGACGATCTTATAGATCTACTCTTCGGGTGAGATTGTAATCAAAAGCTAAATTATCATACTTCAGTATCCACCCACCCATAAAAAAGTTTACCTACCTGTATGAGTTAACTTTTTTATACTTCCAAAAAAAAGACCATAAGTTCTTACGTTTGATGAATAGTCGGTTTTCTTTAGTGTCAAACACTCCATTGTGTACTTTGCTAAATTATTATTAAACAGACCTCGTCACCTAATCAATTCCTTGATGATGTCACGATCGCGGAGGTGATGACGTAACACGACCCACACTGTTGCTTACTGGACGCTACTCATGCACTCATTGCATTTTCATGAAATGGGATAAACTCGAGTTTCATGCCTTTAACTTAGTGCCCTCTTAGAGATCAATATCCTTTCAAATAAAGTTGAATGGAAGAATGGAATCACGCAAACGTTATTGAAGTAAAGCTAAAAGCGTCCATAAATTTAATGTAAAAGTAGGAAGTTAATAACATCAACGACATTTAGTGTGCGTAAAATTATAGAAAACACATTTTAAGCATCTGCCAGGAATTGACGCGAGCTTCTTTAGAATACTGTCTCAGACCTAACCCATAAATTAATTACTGACAACGCCACTCTTGTAGCGGAGTTTTGGGCTGACACTGTATTTGTATAGGTTTGTTGTCGACACGACAAGAAGAAGAATAAATTAATTACACAAAAAAGTGACACCTTACAGCATTGTCTTCAATCCACCTTAAAGTGATGCTCAGTGTGCTTACCATGAGTTTACGTTAGGTATGCTCGCTAGCGAATACGTCAAAAAATTCTATGAAGATTTTATTTCTTGAAAGTAGCCACTAGGGGCGCTGCACAATATGTCATGCATATAATGTCATTTTTTTACGCAGTCGCTAGCGAGCACACCTAATGTAAACTCATGGTAAGCACACAGATGAGTCAGTGTAGTTCAATCAAGTATGCGGTCTCTTGCGCTGCCTACAAATTGCTATTTTTCCATGTCACTTTGCAAATATACGCAAAATGTAGGCAGGAAGGCTAAAGCCAAGGCTGTGTCACTTCTGCGGAGGACGCGTGTCTAATCTGTGACTGCGCGATCTCCATACAATGGACGTAGGAGGTGAACAGCTAAGCGCACCATAGGGCTGACTAAAACATTGCAAGACCATTAAAAGATAACTTATTTTGCACTAGTAAACTAGTAAATAAAGTGCGGAAAAGGCATTGTCTCGAAATTGTTATAGTTTGTTGTTTTTCCCCCTCACATCAATAGTTAGAAATATTATCTGGGGGATTATACTCGCCGAGCATGTGTGCAAGCAAGCTGTGATTAAAATTAGTTTATCGAAGAATTCCAAATTCTTTTTTTTTAATTTAATCTTTACGCACTTCAGTTGAGAATGTTGAGATTAGGGCATGTAATATCGGAAGGTTTTCAATTCCGATATTGGATTCCGATATTAGATCTCAATATCGGAATTCCGATATTAATATCGGAATTGAGTTCATGTGCTATAAAGTTAATATTTGGTTATATTCGTAAGAATTCTGGATTGTTTACAATAAAATAATGATTTTAATCAAAATCTTTAATTTGGTACAAAACAGCACTTCATAAAATTGAAGTATTTTAAAACCATTTTTACGTTATGGGTATCCATTGCATTTGGTTTTTTATGTGACAAGATGCAAACGAGCAGACGGATCACCTGATAATGAATGGTTACTGATAATGAGCCTATAATTATGGACTAGCAAATAATTAGTGTTTTTGTAAAATCACAGGTATCAAATAAACTTTTACTCCTTCATTATACATATGTATTACTTTGGCTGTTTTATTTTGGCGGAACGAATTTTAGAGTCATTCAAATCACGTGTTACAAAAATTGTAGAGAGTGGTAAAAATCTTGAATATGCTTGTAATTTGTTTATTTTTGATTATCGATGTACAACTCACAAAACCACGAGCCATCATCATCATCATGTCAGCCATAGGACGTCCACTGCTGAACCGTACCGTACAGGCTCCGATGCTGATTTTCACAATGGCCAGTTGGTGGCGGCCTACATCCAGCGCCTTCCTGCTACTTTTATGAGCTCGTCGGTCCACCTTGTGGTTTTGAGTCCTACGCTACGCTTTCCGGTACGTGGCCTCCACTTCAGAACCTTGCTGCCTCATCGTCCGTCTGTTTTGCGTACTAAGGCAGAACCGTTAGAAGACCTTATCACAATGCTCGAAGACCCTTATCGAGTTTCCCAACAGGTAGGCCTTCGGATGAATATGGAAAAAACGAAGCTTATGTCGAATGTCCATGTTGCTCTTTACCCAGTTTCGGTTAGGAGCTCGATTATCGAGATTGTTGACAAGTAAGTATGTCTAATATCTCGGACAAACGATCAGCTAGGTAGTTAGATGCAATTTCGAGAAAGAGGTAAATCGTCGAATACGAAAACGAAAGTCTTCAATTAGTGTGTGTTACCAGTGATGATATACGGCTCGAAAACGTGGCCTTTGAATATAGGGCACAGCGTGCTATGGAGAGGGATAAGCTTGGTGTTTCATTACGAGATCTAATCAGAAATGAGGAGTTCCGTAAACTAAGGTCGCTGACATAGCCCGACGGATTAGCAAGCTGAAGTGGCAATGGGCAGGGCGCATAGTACGCAGAACTGACGGTCCATAGTCCAGTAAAATTAATGTTTGAAAGGGAGTTGAGATGTCGTTCTTTGTTGACCAAGTACCTATGGCAAATGCTAAAATTGATTTAGAACAAGTTAAATTAACCATAAATAGTAAAGATATTAAAATATTTGCAGTGGAACAAAAAGTGATGGTGAGAGACATGAGAAAATCATTGGTCTTTGCCAGTCATGTACTTTGGGCTTTTTGGCAGGTTGTGGCGAGTTTAAACGCTTCGTTTAAAATCTCAATTAAAACTTTTATCTGATTCCGATATTACGATATTGGGTCGCTCAATATCGGAATTGAAATATCGGATCTCGCAGTCCGAGATTCCGATATTACGAGATTCCGAGATTCCGATATTTATGCCCTAGTTGAGATGCTTCAATGTTAAGGTTGATGGTGTCTGTTTTTCTACTAAAATCTTTTAGTACCATAAATTAAAGTGTGTAACAACTAGACACGGTTAATTGTTGCTGTCAATTGGTGTTTCAAATTTTATTCTTCTTATTTACTTCAAAGATAATCTACGCCATCTTAGCTCCTTAAATAACTAATTGTGGCACCCCTAAGACCACCATTAGTGCCGATCCAGCGATAGTGATGTAAAAGCTCGCATCCGAGCCGGGAACATTCCGCTACGGAACCCCAGTCTCTTGGCGATTCACTACGCCACTCATACATACACACATACTAGCACAAAATTAATTATTTATTACAGTGCCCGCGATTTCGCACGATAGGAAATAGCTTTTCCAGCGTTAATGCCTCGATTTACTTTTCTATGTATTGTATTTACAAAAAAGTATGTTTATTTTATATCCGTTGTCTGGTACCCATATTATAGTACAAGCTTTGCTTAGGTTGAGACCGCGCAGTGTAGTAAAATATCCAATGATAATTTATTATCATTATTATTTACTTCATCAACAATCTTACACAATGGGACTCATGGGTCATTCCATGACAAATGTTACCGAGGGTAAAAAACTAAATATGTTCTTTTCGCATTAAATCTGATGAATTTTGAAAGTATACATTCCAAATTATAATGTGCAACAAAAAAAATCTGAAAGAAACAAGTAATTTTTAAGTTATTAGTCTTCAAAGTCTATACTTAAGTCAACTGTCTGAATGATCATTTTCTCTCTAATTATTAGTAATACGATTAAAAAAAAAACTATCAATCTGTGAAACGTTTTGCCACTATATGATTCGAGGGTATTTATCATAGTATTGGTAGGTAACGTCATAGTCCCAAAAAAAAATTGATAATCATCAAGTTTTAAGTGTGTTTTCTTGTTACTTCGGCGATGTAACACCCGAAACAGAAAAACGGGTATTTGTTTTATTATTGTACCTTACACATGGATTAGGTTAACAATATTTGGTAAAAGTAAGGTCATGGTAGTAATGATTTCAAATACTAACTAATATCTGAGCATGATACTAATTTAGTATGTTTCTTTCATGATTAAAAACTGTAACACCCGAAACGTTTCGGGTATTACATTTTTATTTATGTGTCGATATTGTGTGTATATTGCTTGGAGAAGTGAAAAAGTATTACTGTGAGGGTCCTTTGACCTCCCACTAGCGCTGGAATCGGAAAACAAGTCACATTTCTCAATTTAAGAATTTTTTGAAATGTCGACTTAACACTAAAAATAAGGTATTGCTAAAAAGTGTCAATGTTTGACATTTCCAATAAATATCGTAATTAGAAATTAAAGTAATGCTATTTCAAGCCAAAAACAATAGAAAAAGCTATATTCTGAGTAAAAATTAAACTTGAACTTAGTATATATTTTAAAAAAAGCTGCTTCGTAATTTCAAACCAGAATTCGCTCTAATTGTGTTTATTTGTTGTACTTTTTATTTTGTAGTACCTATATACTAATAAAACACCGATTTTATCGATAAAACTCGTTGAATTTTCGTACTCGTAACACCCGAAACAAAACCATTGTAACACCCGAAACAAAGAAAAAATTTATAAAAAAATAGTAAAACGTTTTATTTAACAGTGATTGTATGTTACATGGTTTGTAAATTTCATACTTTAGAAGTCCTGTAAGTTTTAGGTATGATTCCTTAAGAAAATTCGCTAAATCTCGAGTAAATGCAGCAACAGTCAGAACATAGAGGCAAAATCTCGTAACGCCCGAAACGCACACTTTTCGACTCATATTTTCGTTATCCTACATTCTAAGCTGTACAAACTTTATTATTTAAATAAAACAACTAAAAACGGACAGATTGAGGCACTAACATTATTAAAATACTATTTCAAAATACATGAAATTGTTGAATATGTGTGTACGAACGTAACACCCGAAACGATGGAATGACCCTCATAATACACAAACAGGCCAATAAAATATACTGCTAATCTTCTTCTCAAGTAATTTCGCTCTTGGCAAAACTTGTATGACGTGTATACGTCGATTGTAGGTAGAGTCAATAGTTTCGTTCCAACCAAATGATGTCCACTGCTGGACAAAGGTCAAGAGTCAATACAGTCTTCAAATTATAGAAACTAAGAACCTTTATTTAATTTTATTGATATGGGAAATTGTGTATCTTTATTATCATCGCCCATAAAACGTGCAGGGGAAGGTTAAAGGCAAAAGAGGGGGCGGCAGGTCGCCCATGCGCTGGACTGACCAGGTCAAAACCGCACTCAATGGTCCACTACACGAGTGTGCACAAGAAAGGCTGCAGTGCGGGAGGAATGGCGACGGATTGTGAGGCTTGCCACCGGACCTGGTGTGACGACCACGACCAGTGACCACTCTGGCAAGAGTGTAGTGTCGAAGAAGAAGAATAGAACGTTCAGGCTAGTGGAAGAAAAAATCAATTCTCCAAGTTTTATCAAAATTTTGAATTAACCAACGCGCCTAAAAAAGTAAGCTACCAATCAGTCGCGAGAGGCGATAAATGATCACGACGCCAGATGCGGCACTCTTGCGCACGTTACGTCATACTCCTTCATTTGTTTTGGAGTTGAGTTATACTGAGGGGATTAAGAACACAGATGACAGCGATTGATTATGGTAATGATAAGTAAATAGCGACAGAGGACAAACGCAGTTAAATTAGGAATAGTGTGACTAACGCTCGTATTCACAAACAATACTATGAGGTCTCACAGTGCGCGTAGACGCACAGGGTGACACACGAACCAATCACAGTGCGCGTAGACGCACAGGGTGACACACGAACCAATCACAGAGCTCTATTCAACGCTGTGCGTTAGATTTGCTGCTTCGCTTAAGCAAGTATCGTTTGTGAATACGGACGTAAGGCCGAATTGCTGCACCATGTTACTTTAACTTTGACCAACGTCAAAAATCTGTCAAACTGCACACAAAACGCACTGGTTATTGTTATTGTTACGGTTAAATAAGGTGGTGCAACTCAGCCTAACAGTTACTTCACATTCTCACCAATCCTGATTCAAAATAGCTTTGTTTTTATGGAAACTTACAATTAACAGAATATTAGAAGTTAGTGGTTAAATACAATTTTTCAGTAAATTCAAAATCACTGTCGCACTCGCATATCTCTATTCCTGCAATAAGTACACAAGTTCTAGAAACTGCATAACGGAACACTGAAAAGGTACAACTTCTTTGAAGTCGCGAGGAACTTATAAGTGCCTACTAAGAAAGAACTGCGAAATACATACAATTTACTGTGTTAAAGCCATTTATTAATTAATTGCACGGTTCTTTACATAAATTTTTATGGAATTTTAAAGCGTTTGTATTTTATTGAATGTTTTCAAAGTGTTCAAGTGTAAACTCGCCCAAAAGTTTAATTAAAGGACAAACGCTCGTAATTTAATATCACATAGTATGTATGGAGAAAGGGAGAGGCAATTTGCATATACTATTAATAGTTATAGAGGTTAACTAAGTTATTTACGACCTGCGATCGGCCTTCGACCGCTAAGACCGGAGCTGTTTTAAATACAGTCCACAGATCACGCCGTAGGTCGGTTTTAATTATAATTTGATTAATACCTGGATTACAATGCGAATCGCACTATTTATTGCCAGCTTGGCAGTCGCTGACAATTTGTACTGAGGATAACAATAGATGGTTAGGAGTTTGCTGGGCAGTTGATGAAGTGTGCTCCGCCGCCAAACTGGTTGCGTAAGGTGTTGCGTAACTTTACTAAATGAAAGCCGCACTTATCAACTATGTTAAGAAAGATCTATTCTTAATTTAGACGAGCTAATGGAACATGATATCCACAGATTTTTCTGTTCGGTTTGGTTGATGGTAGGGCTTGTTCTAAGTCCGCCTGGCTAGCTACCACCATCTTACCTAAGTCTGTCGCCATAACAACAATGTTGACAGCATGTTGGGTTCCGGCAGTTAGAGGTAAGATAGCCAGTTCCTCCGTGGTTGAGGATTCCGGGTGAAGCTCGCTTCCACATTCGGCCTGATCATCACTTACCATCAGATGAGATACAGGCTAAGAGCTTCCTCGTTGTTGATAAAAAAAAACTATAACCTTCACCTAAGCACATTAAGGCTGAGTTGCACCACCTAAATTTAACAGTAACTATAACGATAACCGGTGTTTTTTGTATGGAGATTGACAGATTTTTGACGTTTGTGAATGTTAAAGCAAGATGGTGCAACCCAGCCTAAGAATAATAAGATTAATCCCAAGCCTTGCCCTAATATAAATGCTCTTAAAGGTTCGTTATTGCGAATACTTTCTTCCATTTATGTCAGTCTTATTTAGTTAGACGTTAGAAGCCATTAGTTGTCATGGTGCTCCTGGATAGACAGCCTTTTGTATCCCATTATCCTTACTACAACCTTGGTCTAAATCTGGAGTTCACGGCGCCAAATAGGTGTTTATGAGGGCAAATATTTACATATATTAAGCAGCTTCGTTACACATGGTTAGACTATGGTAATTTTTAAGGCGACTAAAATTCACACCGAATTACTTTAACATACCTATCCTACTGATAAACTTATCTTTGATAGCCAATTTTGAAATCTGTGAGACACTACAATATCCGATTAACAAGGTTTTACCTATTTGCAGAATTTAGGGGACTATGTCCAGCAGTGGACATGACTTGGCTGAAACGAACGATCAAATTCAAAATTCTATAAGCGCGAGCTTTTTACCCAGTCCCAGAATTCGAATGGTCCATGAGAAATCATCCACGTAAGATTTTTTAATTTTGAATGGATTGGTGGCGCTTTATTTAATTCTTATCAGCCCCTTAGGCTGGTTTTAGAGTCGCACTGACCGAAAGCTGATCGTCGGCGCTGACAGATCAATATGTATATAATTGAAGGGAACGTTCCTGAGTGACGCTGATCGCTCGGCGCCGACGCTTCATACAATTCGGCTCTCAGCGCTGAAGGGTCAGCGTGCGTCAGTGTGACTCTAAAACCAGCCTTACTATTGAAGAACTTCATTGAAAAAACGATCGAAAATACACGATTTTTCGGATAAGGCAGTAACTCATTTCTACAAGGCAACCTCCCAACCCTTTAAGGTTTGTGTGGCAAATGAATACTGCTTCTTTGTCATAACTTGAGCCAGAGAAAGCTTACGGTGTTCGTGTTAAATAGCATTACACCCGCCATGCAAATACGCAGCTGCCAATGGACGGAGTAAGCGGCATTGGACGTTTTTACAGCTTACCGTTTTTAGTGCCTCGCCGGGGCACTAAAGTTATTTACTGGGGGTAAATGGCACAAGGCACAAGAGAAAGCGTGATGGCGCAGTTACACTTTGTGCGAACTTGATAGTGTAAACACGCAGTTCAGTTTGATTCGCTATGAGTCGCCCATACTTCCGGCGCGTGTTCGATCAAGTTCGCGTATAGTGTATCTGCGCCATAATAATCGCCATATCTGTCACTAACGACCGTCACCTTTTATGGAGTTGCATAATCCAAAATGTAGGAAATGGGAATGTAGCTTATGGCGAGTACTACGCTTCTAACAAATTATCAGTTTGTATCTTGACACCAACGACCTCAAAGGTAGCAGGAAGGCGCTGGATGCGGGCCGCTGCCAACCGGGCGATGTGGAAATCATTGGGTTGGGTGGGGGAGACCAATGTTCAGCAGTGGACGTCCTATGGCTGAAATGATGATGATGATCTTACACGCTAACGCCTGTCAATTGATTTCACAACGCACTCTCATCACGTAGCCGTCCTAGACGCTGAATTCATTCATACCCTTTACCAAGACTGGATGCGGAGTGTAAATGCTTTGTCGTAAGGCTCAAAATCGTCTTATTTTATGCTCTCGGTAGGACCATAGAATGAAAAGGCACGAGCGAATAGGCATTTTCTAGGCTAACCTGTCCTATCGTAGTTTACAGTTTACAGTAGCTTTACCATGAGTTTACATAAACGTCATCGCTAGCGAGTGCGTCAAAAAAAACTATGAAGATTTTTAGTTCTTGAATTAGAGCCAAGGCGCAGACCATAGATTTTTCGTCGGCCGATAGTTTAGTCGGGCAGTTGATCAGTATAGGCATGTATGGAAGTGCGCACATTACACCGATTTGATTTGGCATCATACAATTTAAATTCGGGCACAACTATCGGTCAATTAAAAATCGGTGGACTGCGCCTAGTCTAACAGCTAGCGGCGATACAATCTGTCATACATTTCATGTATTTTTTTACGCAGTTGCTGGTAATGTAAACTCATGGTAAGCACACTGTATTGCCACGAGTGTGATTGTCATTTTTACCGACTTCAAAAAGGAGGAGGTTCTCTTTTTTTACAGACACTACTATAAATTTTAACCGCCTTTGTGGTCTAGTGGCAAGACCACCTGCTTCAGACGCAGAGGTCCCGGGTTCGATTCCCAGTGGGGGCAGATTTTTCTGTTCGGTTTGACTGGTGGTAGAGCTTGTTCTAAGTCCGCCTGGCTAGCTGCCACCTTACCTAAGTCTGTCGCCATAACAACAATGTTAACAGCATTGTTGTGTTCCGGCAGTTAAGAGGTAAGATAGCCAGTTCCTCCGTGGTTGAGGATTCCGGGTGAAGCTCGCTTCCACCTTCGGCCTGATTATCACTTACCATTAGGTGTGATACAGGCCAAGAGCTTCCTCGTTGTGGATAAAAAAAATGAAACTAAATACTTCGTTTATGGCTTGCACCACATGCGAGGCCCATCCCACCGCCCGCATTGACGAGTCGCGCGGGTATTATTATCAAGCTCATCCAGTCCGGAATTGCTGCATCCCCGGCTGGCCCATGCACTGCCAGTCTGCCACTATATTCGTCAGTCAGGGCTTGATTTGAGTTTTGATTGTGAAATTGCCGAAATAGAAAGAAAGAAGAAGAAAGAAAATAACTTTATTTTGGCAACAACAAATTCAGGCAAACAAAGACACAAAAAAAATTACTAAGTTGCCAAAAAAGGTCACCCACTCACTAACATCTTGACAGTGTGACTGCCAAGACACTGATTTTCAGTGGGTGCAGCGTTTTATGCAGCGTTTTATGCAGCGTTATAATGTGCCTTTTATGCGAAATAGAAAGAGATCTAAAGTTTAGAAGCGATTTTGGGATCATTAGTTATCCCTACATTACATTTTGTTTATCAAACTCCTGCATTGCCAGCGATTATAGCTACCACCTCTATTTGTAATATGACATGCGATAAACAAATTAAAGAATAAATTCCTATAGCTTTAAGAGTCAAACTTAAGAGCACAGACTGCATCCGAGCCGAAATCGTGAAATCATATTCAACAAACTTTTCAAAGCAAATAACGCCGACAACTTTTTTACTATTAAAGACATTGATCAATGTCTTTGAAGTACCTAGTAGTAGTTATATCAATATAACTACTACTAGGTACTTCAAAATTAACAAATCCTCTCGAATCTATACTAATATTATAAATGCGAAAGTAACTCTGTCTGTCTTGCTTTCACGCCTAAACCACTGAACCGATTTTGATGAAATTTGGCATAGAGATAGTTTGAGTCCCGGGAAAAGACATAGGATACTTTTTGTCCCCGTTTTCGAAACAGGGACGCGCGCGATAAAGTTTTTCTGAGACAGACAAAATTCCCCGCGGGCTAAGCCGCGGGTGAAAAGCTAGTATTTTGATAAAAAAGGAGTCCAAATAAAAAATAATAATGTTAAATAAAATACGTGTGATTTGCTACATTTCACCAGGTTATTCACACTCACACTCATTTACCTCTCGACTCTTTTATTTACGACGCTATAAAACATGGCGGCGTTAAAAACTCAGTTTTCTAATCACTAGATGAAAGTTAATCTATTTGAAATATTGCCTACGTGTAAAGTTACAGTCTAGTAGACATTCCTAGAACACTTTCCATGTCTAGAGCATACTTGAGAGTGATGAATGGGCTCAATTGTTTCACTATAGCCGATTGTGTCTGCTCTAACAATGAGTGGGTTACAAAGCCATAATTACTATTAACTAACAGCACATCAAACTACACATTTTCGTTGCAAAATCAAACTTATTAGAACCTACATAAGATACTGAGTATTTAGCTTGATGTGTCTACTGTACGCGCAATCACCCGCATTTATCTTTTTTTGACAAACACCAAAAGTTTAGACTAGGAGACAGGGAATGTTTTGTTTAAAATACTGAAAGTTCGCACATACATTTAACAAATATTACATAAAGCATTAAATACATTTAACAATAAAAATATCTGTTTATTTTAATAAAGTCTTATAATTGGATAAATACAGAAACTAAGAAATCATTCCTTGTAAGAAACATATGTAGATACTATTAAATGGTCAAGGCATTTGATTAGTAATGAGATTTATCTGTATTAGCAGTTAACAGTTTGATTACTATGGTATTGTACTGTTGAGTCAAATGTTTATCCGACAATCTTTAACATGCCACGTATCCCGTCGGTGCTATTGAGCCACAAAATTGTAGAAAAGTAATTGAGCTAATGTCAGAAGATATTATGATAAACTTCGACACACCATCGAAACCACGAAATACTGCAAACCAAAACGGATTTATTTAACCGCTCCTTTTTTTACGCCGCCCAGTCTAACAATCAGATGCGAGCCCCTTCGAAAAACTAGCGGCGCCTCCCCGCGTTTCCTGCGATAAGCCTGATTGATCACTTCCTCAAGAACGGCTCCAGGCGCCTGACTATGAAATTGATTCGAGATCGAAGTGAGTGCTGATCAGTTTTACAATTTGAAATTTATTTGAATCGATTAAGATCTGTGTTAAGTTGCGGATGCAGCTATACTTATACGATGTGTTAAAAATTTAGCGTCATGCGAGAAATGTAGCCACCTCGGATTTTAAAGCGCAAGATCAAAAGCAAAATTCCACCAAATACTACCAATTTCTACCTAAAAAATACACCAAATTCCACTAACTTATTCAGTGCCGGATTAAGACAACTTGATGTCGTAAGCAAGACCTACCCTAAGCCAGTATTTTTACCTGAACTAGCTTTAAACATAAGCTTTCATTATAAGGTATTTTAAATAAACAGTTTTTATGACTAAAACCTCAACCCACGGCCTAGAGTTGATAAATTACGACTATTATTAGAAACTAAGCAAGCAAACACATGAGTACGTATGTGTGGGCGTTCACTTTGTAAAAATAAGAAAATCCCAAGTTTCCAAAATAAATGCGACGACAACAGACATCGTAAATAATAAATATGGTGCAGACTTCAGGTTGCAAATCTCTATAAAAACTAAAAGCTAAATATCACTCACTGATTAATAACGAAATCTTAGAAACTGTAACACCTACAAACTTGAAATTTGACTGGTATGTTCCATAAAGGGTGTAGACATCCGCTAAGAACGAATTTTACGAAACTCCACCTCTAAAGGGGGTAAAAGGGAGTCCACGCGTACGAAGTCGCAGGACGAGTATTAAAGTATAAGCGGCGACGACACATTGCTAAAAGTAAAAAGTTAATCTAAGTCCTACTCGCGGTGTTTTAAATAACTATGACACATCGGAGGGAATAACAAGGCTTTAGCATAATTCTGAAGCTTACCTAACGTCATCAATGTATTTATAAGTAACACATCAAGGGCCGTGATACGCCAAAACGTCGGTAAGTTTGAACAACATTTACCGTAGCTGACGGCTCAATCGAACTTAACTACCGAACTGGAATCAAATTGCGACTAGCAATTGGTTTCAGTGAGAGCATTTTACCCAATACGAAGAAGCTTTTGGCCTGCATCTCACCATAGAAATAGATGATCAGGCCGAAGGAAGCGAGCTTCACCCGGAATCCTTAACACACAGAGGAACTGACTATCTTACCTCCAACTGCCGAAACACAATAATGCTGTTAACATTATTGTTATGGCGAAAGACTTTGGTAAGATATTGTTATAGCGGATTTACACTGCGCGGAAATTAGCCAAGTCAACTATAACTTCTACACCAATGGTGTAACACCATGGAGGCGTCCATAATGCATGGTAATCCGAATTGATTCGACTGACCGTCTTGTCAGGGGAGGGGAGTACTAATTCACAGGACGCAGCGCGTATGAAAGGTGGAAAACTGGTTGTGAGCTGTGAGTAGGGCGACCACGATGGAACTGAAATTAGGATTTTGTAAAACCTTGACATTGACATTTGACATTATGCGTAGTTACAAGTTTCCAATGTAATAAATTCATTCAAAAGAAGAAAAAAAATTTCTCAACAAATGGATCAACAACACCTATTATAGCGTCAGACTCAGCGATGGTTAATCGCCAATTTCTTCTAGATTACAGCACTAAATAATGAAAATATTATGGTAAGAAATATATTTATTTTTTTGCATGCGCGTGCATGCACGCGTGGCTCGATTAATGCCGAGCGGGCGCCTTTTTGGCACAAAAATATGCGTGTATAGTTTTAAGTCCCTTTGCCTGTTTTTTATTTTCTTTTTGTGTCAAATAAAGTTTTTCAAATTCAAATTCAAATTATTTATTTGCAGAATGTGGTACATTAGATGTTACATAATGAAATGGAGCAGGACACATTCGCCAGATATGAACCAGCATGCAAATGTTTTACACAAGTCAATTTATTATTAATCAAAATTTAAATATCATCTACCTAATTTCTAAATGTTTTACACAAGTCAATTTATTATTAATTAAAATTTAAATAACATATACCTAATTTGCTTAGTCAGAATAATTCCTCCAGTCATAATATTCCTTAAGTGAATAAAAACAATTTGTATGTAACCAATTTGTCAATCCTATTTTGAATTCCCTACCATGTAGCAGCTTAATATAGTCAGGAAGATTATTAAATAGTTTAATGCACATGTTATATGCATTTCTTTTGTAGATATCGTAACGACATGGTGGTTGGTACAGGAGATTTACGTACTGCGCTCTTTGCGGTCGGACAGAGACCTCTGTTACTTTTTGAAAGTATTATTTCTTATTCTTATTCCCACAAAAACTCCACAATATTTCCACTACCGACAGATTTTGGTATCCAATTGTGAGTAATTGCATCGAGATCCCAAAAAAGAGTACCTGCTTTCGCATTAATTTACAATACTGATAAAAACTAATCGCACAAGCTTGATACGGTAGAGTAGCCTCGTTTTTACGCATTTAATGGTCACCCCACGAGATGGCTCGGACCGATAGAGCGCCGGTTTGAATTAATTATGCATAAGGTCGACTTTGGCCGATACTTTATTATTTTTTACCGGGCGCTTTCCTAGCAACACTTCAATTAACGTGCGAGGAAAAAATAATCTTGGCTGCATCTACGTGACGGTTATTTATGTGCGCAAACCCGTGGTTTTGCGAATAGTCGTTCGTGTGCGGGTAGCTTAAGTTGTTTTGTTTATAATATAATATCTAGGTAAAGCCTGTCGGATATAATGGATGACATGCATTTATAGGAATTATGGCTGGTAGAGAAAATCGCATGCACATAATATTATTATGGCCCACATTTTTCTTTTGTGCAGAGACGGATAAAGAAATAAAATTAGGATAATGCAAGCCACTAGGCATTTATGCCAGTAGATTTCCGGATTGAAGATGTCAAATATTAAACTGATTACTGCTTTTAAGTTATCGGTAATAACATAAGTGACTTATTGGACACAGACTTCTACATATAATTTTTAAAACACTGCTGAAGAATCTCACTCAAAAATACAAGTATGTATTATTTTGTAGCAAATATTTGTACAGTTGACTCAAGAGTTTTATCCCTTACTATTTTATCTCTATCCCTCTAATGGGAGCACGACCATGACCTATGGGGACAACGGGAATATGTGCAACATTGTTAATTAAACACATTGTGGTTTTTACTACTGAATTGAATAACATACCTACCTACTGTCTAACTTAGTTGCACCAACTTACATAACTTATCCGTAACTATAACAATAACCTGTGTTTTTGTATGGAGCATGACACATTTTTGACGTTTGTTCAAGTTAAGTAAGTTAACTTCTTTGTTTTGCTTTCTTCTTCAAAAAACATACAACATTTTTTCAAATACAAAATTTATTTATTTGTATAGTAGACTATTAGATAGTTGTACTTACAAATCTTCAAATATTTTGCTCAAGGAGTAGGGTATGAGACATGTAGAGGCATGTCTCATACCCTACCAGCGCTTCGAGACCAACATTTGGCAAGTGCTGAGAAGAAGCGCCGCAACAAACTCAGTCACCACTGTCTGTTTTGTTTCAGGTTTCCACTTGATTTAAGAGTGAGCAAACAGCAAAATGCGTTTCTGGGAAGCATTCTATCTACTTATTAGACTTCAACTTCATAATGCTGGTTCATAATGCTAGTGGCATCAGCGCTGCAAACACAAACGCCATCAGGCCAAAAACAAATTAGGTCATGAAAGTATCTAGCCGCGGCAGGCGAGTTCACTACCTCGCCTGGGGACGATCCTTGAACCGCTCGAAAGCCGTATTTGCTATCGAAATCAAATTGCCGATCGCTTTTGCTTCACGAGAAAAAATAAAACCAGCTAGGTCGCGCTACGAGAGTTGAGGCCGTCACAAAAGCAAAGATTTCTTTCTATCTGTACGTGTACCTACGCTTGTAGTTGATTTGTGTCATACCACACACTGATGAATATTTGAGTTCTCTTCACCTCAATTTTTGTAGAGCGAACTAGCACATCATAGCGCGACTCAGTAGCGATTTTACTTGACACCGGACTTTTGACAATGTATACAGTCAAATTTTAATACTGCCAGTGTCATTTAACCATGGCTTACTGGTATGGAATTCGAAATACGGGTGAATTTGAGCACTCGTAACGTAACGTTCGCGTTAGTGAATGAAATTTCAAAATCATTTCAGGAATTCGAGTGCGAATTGTGCAAAGCGTGTGCGATTCGGAATTCTAATGTCTCAATGATAAGTCCCCTGGGTATTTGAGTGAATGGCAGCCTGGCCGCACATGCGCAGCAGAAACTTGGTGACGTAGTAAGTGTATGTATGTATGTATACTGTATACTGTAATACTCGCACATTGATTGTAGACACAATTCAGGGTATTGAATAGCAAATTTATGTATGCAGGTGCCCCGGCATCGGTTTATTTGCAATTACGGTTTTTAATTGCAGTGTGTAGCGAACAGAATAATAATATTCTGACTGTAATAAAGTTTTTGTTTAAGTTAGATTTCGATTAGGCGATATGGATAAACATTACTTACTGGAAAACAAAGTTTGAACAGTGCATAATAATATTATCCCGTCATATTATGACTATAATTAACTAACGGACTCAGTTTGCAAACTGTAAAGTAGGTAGGCTGGAAACCTAACCAGCTAATAGTCTTTAAGAACCGCAAACTCTAGTAGAGATTATTTTTAAAAATGTAGGTGCTCAAATGTTACTAATGTGCGACACTAGAAATGTGTGCAATAATGTGGAATATTGTTTAAAATACTGTCACCCAAATGGTCAGCAACATAATCGACAGCACAACTGGGCCCCGATTGTGCTAAAAAATTTCAACTGCAACGCAACTGGACGACTAACGAAAATCAGCTTTTTGACAAATTCGTATCGCGGTGTCGTTTTGACAGCTAGTTCAAACGAAGCTGTACACGTAAACGGAGCGAAACTCAAGTTCACGAGTTAAATGCTTCACGAACATTTGCTGTGTTTTAGTAATTTTACTTTTTAAAAATAAGGTGTTCGGAATTGTAATGAAAAGTGCAATCTTTGTTTGCGCGTGAACTTTACCGCGATACCGAATCGCACATCAGCTGGAATGATATTGGAGCGTGACTGAAGTGTGGCCTGGAGATGAAACGCGAATGTATTGGAGACATTACAAATTGGCGCAATCGGAGCCCAGGTTAAATATTTTTGTTGCAAAATAACCCCTGTTTAAGATGCAGCAGTGTGAGCTTGATGTGCTGTTATCTGTACTATGTACATACATATACAGAGTGGAATTTTGTAATGCCACCTGGAGGAAAAGTACTCGTAAAAAATTTTACTGAAAGAAAACATTCCTTTATTTTTGAAAAGCAAGAGAACTGCATTCAAAGATATTCGATTTTTTTTCGAAAATTCACTACCTTATCACAATTTTCTGTACATAATTAAAATCATTAAGATTTCATGGTTATCCTTTCATTTGATTTATCAAGTTTGTTAGAGAGATTTCATCCTTATACTTAACCCTAACGATCGATGCATTAAAAATACAGGGTGATTTTAGTTGGTTCGATTCCCGGGTGTAGCAAGCAAATTTTTGGAAATCTTTGAATGCATTTCTATTTCTTTTTAAAAATAAAGGAATGTTTTCATTGAGAAAAAATTTCTACCTACAATATTAAGAGTACTTTTACCTCCAGGTGGCATTACAAAATTCCACCCTGTATAATGTATACTTGCATGTGGCTACGAAAATGTGCATCATAGCCATAGCCACGACTGGACGCGGTGTGTGGAGATAAGCCCACAAAGCCCACAATGGGCGATGTAACGGATCCAGCGGTGCACTGACACATCCTGGAGATACAGCTATCGAGCCATTGGGCCGATAAGCTATCTGGGCGATTATGATACCGAAGATATAGGTGTTTATGTGCCTAAGGAATTCAGACAATTCTAGACGCTGATTATACGGATGCGGTTTGCACTAATTAACGTATTATCAGGAATAATGTTTAACCGAAATAACACAAAACAGCTGGTTACTTCTTTCGGATCCCTTGCTGGTTATTTTTCTTCTTCGTAGTTACAATCAAACGACGTCCACAGCTGGACAAGCCTCCCACCATTTTTACAAGCTCTACATTTTTTTAATCCAGTCTAAACCACTAAGGCTAGGTTGCTTGCGCCATCTTACTACTAGCACTTTGACAAACGTCAAAAATCTGTCAAACTCCATACAAAAAACACCGGATAACGTTATATAGTTACGGTTAAAGTTAGGTGGTGCAAGTCAGCCTAAATCTTCTCTTTCTGGGCTGATCCCTTTTCTCATATGAGAAAATTTACCTCTCAATGGTGAATCAAATTGGAATACAAAATATTAAAATGTAAACTAATCAACTGATCCCCTAGCTAGGGTACTCGTAGTGTATCCTAGCGGAAAAACTCGGAGTTTTAAAATTAAAGTTTACCAAATACTAAGGTTACTATTATGCCACACGAGTTGATACGACATGTGCGAAAAACGAAGAATATGATATTCTAATTTTACAACGATGTTAATAAAAACGTGCTATTTTTGCATCTGAGACTAGGCTTCGTTCCCAGAACCTTTACAAAACTTTTGCGGTCGTGCAAATGTTAAATATAACGTATAGAAAGTGCGGCTTGGACGACGTAGGGTTTCTTTTAAAAGAGCTCCGACTCAATAGAACGCTTCGCAGAAAACTAAATATAACACCTTTTCGTTTCCATTTTCATGAGAACAGAATTTTCCATGGTATCAAGGGTTGTTAAATTGAAGGTTTTATAAACATCCAAAATAAAATACGATAAATTCAGATGACAAATTAAGCAATACGAGAATAGAATACCTACCTAAGTTTTGATTAAATAAATAAACCAACAACAAATAGTAGAAAATTATGGTAGCATTCGGAGTTATGAACTTATAAGGATATAGGTAGATAAGATAGAATAGAAAAGGCTAAAATATCTACTAAGCTTTTATAAAAGCTCTATATATAAATACTCTTTAGAAATTTAGGGAAAATTGCAATAAATTCTTGTTTTGACGACGGATCTCAGAAATAATAAGAGCAGGCGAAGTCGCGGGCAGGATCTTTCTCTATCACGTTTAAGAAGTTATTCTGAGCAGCACAGAAACAGAAAATTGGCGCGATTTACTTTAAGCGTATTTCTGAAATCCAACTCCGAAGTCCGAACTACGCTTCTGCATTGTCCATAATCGGAATTCGTGATCCCGCCGCGTGATATGACGGTTATCATTATTCATTACGCAGCGAACTGCTAACCGGTCTACTACTTATCCCGCAGATATTGTGTCCCTCTCGCACTCAGCAGGGGACGTGTGGGTGGGAAAGGGAGGGATACAACGGGAGTAACGGTGAGGCGATAGAAGCGCGAGCTTTTTCACTTCTAGACAGACATCTAAGTTCTGAATAAAGTGACTAGTATTTACTTTGTTAGCAAAGTTACTAGATTAGTTTACTACTTTTCTTTTTGTTAACTTAAAAGATACTGAATAAATGTTTTTTCATTTTTTTCACTTTTCTAGTTGAAGTCGTAAGTGACAAACAAATCACCCAAACTTCAACATGATAGTTTAGTAAAATAAATATGTACTAGATGTTACCCACACAAATTACGAATAGGATTAGACGGAAATAGGGAATAGAGCGAACTTTCGAACATTACAAATACAAAATTTCAAACATTCTATTGTTACTTTTTATCTAGATAAAACTTGCTGTAATACTATTCTAAAATACCTTGTTTGTAATGATGCAATAAAGTGATTCTGATTATTGTTATTGTCAAGATTAGAATCAATATTCGGGGTCAGCAAAATAAAGAACAGCACAACAAATAAAGAAGAGCAAAATAAGGAAGAACTGAATAACAGTTGATAAAATTTTGCAACGCGCAGACCTCTTACATAAAGACAGCTCTGAAGTATGACATAAGCGCATCTTAGTCGAAATAGCTGGATGATTACAAATACCAGATCGTCGGTCCACCTAGTAGGGTACCACAAAAGACTAGATTTGTTATAGTAATGGGAGGAACTTTTAACGTGTCTTGTTCCCAAACTGCTAACTATTGTTAATTAATAACTACAAACTATTATTGATTTTAAAGCAGCTAATAGAAGCTTTCGGAGGCGACTATATCAACTTATTTATTAAAAGGTATCCTCTTAATAACCTTTATCCAAATCACATCTCTACTATTCCTATTTAAATTTCTTTACTGCGTTATTTTCCATCAAACCAACCTCGAATACTCTCCAAAAGTTTTGACAACTTACTCCTCAATAACTAGTAACAAATTCCAGTTCCACGAAGTTTCATGCTTGTCGTACTCAAGTAAAGGTTTCTTTGAACCGTAGGAAATACTTAAGTGTGTAAACATTTACTTGTCATCCTGAGAGTTGGCGACTCACGACGGCATTCACAAGTTCATAATGACATAGCTGGAAAAAGATTACCATAATGGGCCCCGGTAAATGAGGTTTTTCCAAAATTGAAATATTCTGGCTTAAGACGATACTTTGGTCACCATGACTGTTGATTGCACCAATAACTGCATTAGAGCCGTGTCCAATGTGTCAAAATTTAGGCCGAGTTGCACCACCTAACTTTGACCGTACCTATAACGATAACCGGTGCTTTTTGTATGGAGTTTGACAGATTTTTGCCTTTTTGAGTTTAGATAGAGCTTGTGCAAATGACGCGTTTTTACTCGCGCGATTGTGACAACTAGATTAGAGAGGTACATTCTGTCCAAGTGTCCACATGCAGTCGCGCTAACGTTGGACTAAACATTTTTACAATAGGCGGGGTTGCTTGATTAAAATCTTTCAAGATCTATGGAGCCGTTGGACTGTGATGGAGCTTGCCCAGAGCCTGACATAAAATATATATGTATCAAAACGCAACAATTAACCTAGAAATTAGCATGGCACTAAATAAATATATTCAAAACTGCCATGCGGTCTCGTGCTAGATGGGCGTCTTAAAGGCCACCTTCTATCAACGGGAGCGCGTGGTAAGTAACTTGCTTCTGAATGTATTGTAATTTCCTACTTTTTTATATTTTTAAACCGGCAGACAGTGGTGACTGAGTTTGTTGCGGCGCTTCTTCTCAGCACTTGCCAAATGTTTGTCTCGAAGCGCTGGTAGGGAAAAAAAAGAATGAGACATGTATAGGCTCCTTAAGAGCATTTGACGATTTGCAAGAACTAATTTAATTAGTCTAAACAAATAAAGAAAATTTTGATTTGATTTGATTTATTCACTGGGCCCTCCGGTTTTGGCATCTCTGTAGGGCGTACAAATCGTCTAATATCGCCCTTGCTGAGTCTGTTTTAGCAAGATCAAAGACGGAGGGAATGAGAGGGGTGGCGTACCATCTTGGATCCACGAGGCAGTAGTTGGGATAGGGACATTGGCCATTCGATATTGGCAGTTTTTATAGCAGTTCAGTTGAAAAAATGTGATGGGATTGGATTTTCAATAGAAGACGGAGACAGTTTTGAACCGTTAGATTCACGATGATACGCAAGATACGTAGATTAGCACCACAAGCATAGTAACCTTTATATCGTGCCGATTGATCCGGAATCGGGGCATTGGGCTGCCCGCAGTCCGGATAAGGGTCAACAGGGACGTTTCCCCACACCATTGACACTCGGGACAGCTAACAATGAATAGAATTCTCTACAATGTACAACATGATAGTAGAACATAGTTGTTTTAAAACACTAACCAATCGGACCAAGTCATTGTATTTAAATCTTAGTTGAGGAATCACTGGCTACTAAGATACAGGTTGTAACCTAGTTTAGTAGTAGTCATGGGACCCCCGATTATCATCATGCCACTTTTTTAACTTTTGCATAGTAATACATGCATAATGTAACTTTTGGTTCAAATAAACGTTTTTATTATTATTTATTTATAGTAGTTGATTTGCTACATGAGTGTTTATACTGTTTATTCTAGAAGTCGGATGCAATAAAGCTTGATCGCATAATTTGGGCCATACAATTTAATTTAGTTAATCATGAACCAAGACTTCCAGAAGACTACACAAGTTGTCTTGATATGGACATTGGGCAGGGCATAATAAAATATGACTATTTTCGCATAGCACAGTTCCCACGGTTTTCAAATCAATACCTATTCAGCCCCATAAATAAATACCACTCATATTGAACAAAATGGAAACCATCACTAATTCAGATGCCCGCATTTGGCAAGCGCGACTGCAGCGCTCCACGCGACAGAAATACAAAACATCTAATTAAGGAGAACGGCTTTGGTTAGGTGATGATACATAGATATTTCGAGCTCATTTCATAATATTACTATGCAGAATATTCAAGAAGAATGCATAGGAATGAAGCTTTTTTAATTATAGATGTCACTAGTTGCCGTAGGCGCCGTCTGCGCAGATTTTAGATTCAATTTATAGGCTCTTTTGTCGATAAAATCGATTTAATATATTATAGAGTTGCAATAAATTATTGAGTATTGAGTATCTCGTGTTTTATCCTCATTACACCAGAAATATAAATGAGTTGAGAAATCAGCCAATTCTTGTTCAGTGATCCATCATCATCAATCGTTTTTAAAGACGCTATTAAATCCATGGATCATGCTTTTGATTTTTAGTATAAAACATAGCACCTATTTGATGCGTGTACGTTTTTTAGGCAGAAAGTTCTTTTAATCATGCGAGGAACAATACAAAACGCTCTGGCTAGTTTTAAATAGAAAACGTAATTAAAAATGGACTTCCTTCAACACCTATCTGCTAGCAGTTTCGAATACTTGGTGGTGAAATGGTGATATACTTAAGTAGGTAATTTTCTAATATACCTATCGCCACATCATTTATGTATAAGTTGTTACAGAGTCCTTCATAATGAAATTACCTCTCAGAGCAGACACCAGCTTAGGCCTAAAATGCCAAAGCATTTGTCTGTCCTTGCAAACTAGGTTTGCCCGCAATTTTAGCGAAATTTAATAGAAATTTCTGGCGTGTGTCGTTCGAGCCGACATCACCCGCTCCCGGGGGCCACGCGTGCCGAACAGCTGATTGCCGACCGACCACCATAAAAAACCTCATATATTTATTCGTTCACTCAAACTTCTACCTTTCCACCCGACATCAGAGCACGTTTTCCCCTGCAACGGGACTCCACGACCCTTATAGCAACAGTGTGCACGCGAATTTGGCGGCTGGAGTTTCGGAGCAAGCGTCAAAATGGCTTGCACCGTTTTTTTGTGGAGACACGTCACCTTCAGGATAGGATATAGCTGCCGTGGCATTTTCGGCTTTGTGGGGTGGAGTTGGAGTGGGTTTTTGTGTGTGGAGGGGCGTCGGGAGATCGGGAACGAATTTGTGCATTTCACTAGACGTCGACGGTGCGTGGGCCCGGGGCCCGGGGCCCGCTGCACTCGCGTGTAAATGAGAATATTCTGCAGAGATCGATTGTGGTTAATTGTTACAGTGGGTTACTCTATTGCGTGCCGATTTGACCATTATTGGCTGTCACTCAGTGAGGTGAGGGTAGCCTAATGTTTTGATACTAGGACACACGAGTGCTAGGACCACGTGGTAGGCATATTTTACCTAGGAAACTATAATATTAACAATGTTTGTGTTGTGGGTTACTTTACTTTACTTAGGCTGGGTTGCACTATCTTACTTTGATTTTAACAAACATCAAAAATCTTTCAAACTCCATACAAAATATGTACACTGGTTATCTATCTATAACTAAAATAGCCTTTTGACTAATAAATGACGAGTATAATGTGCTGATGTTATGAACTTATGATTGAGTCGTATAAAACCAGAACCATGTGTGCCTTTAGAAGTAAAAGTTATAGCAATAGCAATTAAAAATTCAACCGACAGTGATTGTTAGCAACTAAGTTACTTCCCTCAAACATTCCAGACTTAGGGGCCATCCCTCCGGCTGTGATGCGATGCCTCTGATATCCCTCTGAGGGATCTTTGCGTAGGTAGATAGGTACCTACATATTATAGTCAGGTACCAGAGATATTCTAAGGCTGAGTTGCACCACCTAACTTTGACCGTAACTATGACGATAACTGGTGTTTTTGTACGGAGTTTGACATATTTTTGACGTCTGCCAAAGTTAAAGTAAGATGGTGTAACTCAGCCTAAACAATGTTTAGACGAGACGGTAGACGATAGCCTTCTGTTAAACCTATCTTTTCAAATTCTGACCAGTTCTATTCAGAATTTGAAACTTGACTACCCATTCTCGATATCTGGAAGAAATTCCGAAATTGGATTGTTGCGTTCCTCTCCTAAATACCAGACGTGGGGGAGATCCCTCCGGCCTCCGGCTGTTGCCTCCAATTCGTAGAGGGATCTGCGCCTTTCATATTAATACCTAGAGAATCTCTATCAGTTGGCTCGTTTAATCAATTTCGTATGGCCAAGTGGGTAAAAGTTACAATACTGGGACCTGTCGCGATCAATTTTTTTTTAGAATCAAATCCGTTTTTGTGTCGGTTAAAATGTTTGCTTAAGAAAGACGTCTGTTTTATTGGAGCCAACTGGTGCCAACCAAACTCATCTTATAAAATAGTTTTTTGATAGGAAGAAAGACTAGACTATAATATATCTTTGCTCATGTGCCTTAATACTTAATAACCACAGAATATGAAATACTGAAACTAATAAATAAGGCTGAGTTGCACCATCTAATTTTCAGCGTGACTATAACGATAACCGATGTTTTTTGTATGGAGTTTAACAGATTTTTGACGTTGGTCAAAGTTAAAATAACGTTTGTTAAAGTTAGCTTCCTCTAAAGGTGATTTTGTTTATAAGGCCAGTGTTCTTGGAATGATTACTACCCTGAGTTGAAACATACTTATTCTGTGGTAGAAATGAGAGTACAAAAACACAAATGAAAAAAAAAACTAAACAAAACAATAAATTAGAATTTAAGATAAAACTACTATAATATACTAACAATACTAGTTGTGAATGAGTAAAGGGCAAACAGGAATGAAGGCATGAGGAAACATGGACGAATATCATTATGAAATGTTACCCTTACTCGCCATTACGATTACGATATCTGACCGAGGTCAGTTGGAAAAAGTTTTTGCATGCTTTTAAAAAAGGTCAAAATTTATTCGTTTGTTAGAGACTACTAAATAGTGCAATACAATTAATTGTCAAATATTTATTTAAAAAAAAAAAAAATTTAAAACACATTGGCTGAGTTGCATCATCTTCCTTTAACTTTGACAAACGTCAAAAATCTGTCAAACTCCATACAAAAAGCACATAATGTTATTGTTACGGTTAAAATAAGGTGGTGCAACTCAGCCTTAGTTTTGCTGTTATGGAACCTTTACATCTTACTATCTTACTAATATTATAAATGCGAAAGTTTGTATGGATGTCTGGATGTTAACATGTTTGTTACTCTTTCATGCAAAAACTACTGAACGGATTTTGATGAAACTTTACAGTTTTATTGTTTATAATCTAGAATAACTATAGGCTATATTTTATGACGATCTGTGACAAACTAAATTTCACGCGGGTGAAGCCGTGGGCAAAAGCTAGTGTTTCATAATCTCTTTACCTTACCAGAGCGCTTAGAGATTTATTTTGGGAAGTGATATAACGTAATATTTTTTCTACTTACATAGAGCTACAAGACTGACGCCCATATTCACAAACATTATGAGGTCTCACAGTGCGCGTGGACGCACGAACCAACCACAGAGCTCTATTCAACGCTGTGCGTTCTATTTGCTGCTTCACGCAAGCATCGTTTGTGAATACGGGTGTTCTTTCAATGAACTCTTCAATAACATCCATTGGGTTGTCAACGTTTCTATGACGTTTTTAAAAAGGGTTCACATTGCCCACAACATCGGTTATGTCGTTTCTGTAATAGCAACTAACCAGTACCTTGGACACTTTCTTGCCATCATTCTTGTATGCTTATTCATAGCAATTACTGGGAATATGCCCCATTCATAAATTACTATCAACCATGTTGTGCCCTAAGCCGGCTGACCGGTCTGAACCAGAAAAAACCGGTCACACGGCCAATCGAATTGACCGGTTCAAAACGGACAGGTTAAATTGCCGGTTGAACGCGATTATTTATTTAATTCGTTTTTAAAGTGTGCATTCGGAATTCTACATCATGGTGGCTCTAATTAGGCATTTTAAGGCTGGGTTACACCATCTTACTTTAGCTTTCATCATCATCATCATCATTTCAGCAATAGGACGTCCACTGCTGAACATAGGCCTCCCCCAATGCTTTCCATGTTGATCGAATGGTAGCGGCCTGCGTCCAGCACTTCTCTGCTACCTTTATGACTTTAGCTTTAAATAACAAACGTCAAAAATCTGTCAAACTCCATACGAAAAATACCGGTTATCGTAATTAAGGTCAAGTTTAGGTGGTGCAACTCAGAACAGACTCGATAGGAGGCGACAAGTAATTTTGACGTGCTGTTGTTTTTTGACATGACTGTGCCATAGCACTGGATTGCACCATCTTACTTTTTTAACTAAAACAAACCATCGTTTGCCTTTTCAGATGTTTGTTGCGGATCACCCCCCCGTCATAAGTCCTAAGGCACCCCCTGGTACCCCCCAGGGATTTTGGGGTTACCTACCGATTGAAAGACAATCGCCCCCCCCCCCCCCCCCCCCCCCGTATCTGGGTAACACTGGGTCAGTAAAACTGGGTCTGGGTGATATAAAAAGTCGTTTTAAGACGAAAATTTGCATGCTGTGTTATCATAGTTAAATAGGTGAAAGCAACATTTCGCACGTTCATAATCAAACCGTCACTATACGAAATTGGGAGAAATAGAGTTAACAACGCCATCTATCAGAGCTCCGCGAAAAGTGCATGCTGTAAAAATCCCACGCTTAAAACTCAAATAGTTCGGCAGATATGACTAGTGTCGTTATGGAGTTTAATGGGGAAACCGGCATATATTGTGAGTAACAGTGACACGTTTTTAGTAGTAACGGGAACTGGACGGGCACGCCGTGATAGTTATGTGGACTCTGTGTTGAAAAACGTCATTTTTAGCATAAAGACGCTTTTACTCCAAATCATTAAGATAAGTCACAATAAAGTAATACGAAAAACGTCTTAAAACAAAAAGTGACAATATTTCTCTTACATTTTTAAGAAGATTGTTCCATCACTTCGTAGAATATTGTGTTTATCCAAATTGTGTAATATTAAAACAACAAGAAAGATTTTTAAATGATTAAGTAGGTAGTTATAATTTTTTTAACAGCTAACAAAAATGCCACCAGTCAATCCAAACACTAGTAAAATCAAAGAAATTATCAATTACAACTTTATCTAGCGTTTGTGGATTATTTATTTATTTATTCGATCACCAACAAGGTTACATTGAGGCTTCACAAAAGTAACTATAAAGAAATGAAAATGCCTTGGATTCGATCGAGATCTGAGCAGTGCTACAGTCTCTCCAACGGTGCCAAATTGACTATAGATACATCGAAGTGTTGAAAGGCTTGTACGAAAACGCCACAATGTCGGTTCGTCTCCAGGATCAGGACTCGAAACTCATCCAGTTGCAGCAAGGGGTGAGACAGGGAGACGTCATAATATCTCCGATACTGTTCAACACCGCCCTGGAAGATGTTTTCAAGCTTCTGGACTGGAGTGGATTCAGCATAAATATCAACGAGTACATCATCCACCTTCGATTTGCTGACGATGTCGTAATCATGGCTGAGACTGTGGAAGATCTAGGCATAATGCTCGATGGCCTAAGTAGAGCCTCTTCAACAAGTGGGCCTGAAAATGAATATGGACAAGACAAAAAACATGTCAAATGTCCATGTAGTATCCACTCATCTGGAGACTCTACACTCGAAAGTTTGTTGACAATTTATGTATACCTGGGACAAACTGTCCAGTTACGTAGGTCCAACTTCGAGAAAAGGGTCAATCGTCAATCCAACTCGGCTGGGCAGCGTTCGGGAAGCTTAGTGATATTCTCACGTCCGAAATACCGTAGTGCCTCAAGACAAAAGTCTTTGATCAGTGTGTGTTGCCAGTGATATTTTATGGATCTGAGAGGTCACCCAAAAGGTGATGGAGCGTGCGATGCTCAGTTAGTTTCCCTACGTGATTGAATCAGAAATGAGGAGATCCACAGGAGAACCAAAGTGACCGACATAGCCCGCAGAATCGCTAAAATCAAGTGGCAGTGGGCAGGGCACATAGCTCGCAGAGGTAATGGCCGCTGGATAATGATCCAGAATTTAAACCTACTTCTCTGAGCCCTTTTCCCATGAAAAATCACTATCTAGTTCGTCAAGTTCATCGAGGTCATCAAGTTCTTGTTGTTTAAAGGCTGCCTGAACAAAAGAGTACCTTATTTTCTAAGAAGTTGATTTATGTGATGTTATTTTATAGTAATTTCATGTGTGTAACGTATTTATTTCTGATCGAGAATTTACATTTATTACTGTTACCATAGGTACCACTTAATCCAAATTATAAAGTTTTAAGTTCATTAAAATTACTGATTTTTCTATGTTAGTTTTATTTAATAATAATCATTTTTTAATCTTTCATCGTCAAATTTATATGAAAATAGTGACATTTCTACCGGAATTAGTAATACAACATTAACATGTTTTTAATTGAAAACTGTCACTGTCTCAATTTTAGTGGAAAAGTGACACTATTTTTAGGGAAAAAATTAAATATTAAATAATCCATTATGATAATTTGAAAGATAATTATATTCCCGTAAAAGCCAAACAAGCCACTACTGGTATTCAACAAAAAACAAAACATCTAAGAACATTTTGCACACTTTGCAAAGGTTTTAAAATTTGAGTATTTCAAATGCTTTTCCTGAAAAATCGACTTTTTTGTATAGTGACGGTTTGATTATGAACGTGCGATTTATCTCTTTGAAACACCTTTTTGTAAACCCTATTTATTGCAAATAAATAATTTGAATTTGAATTATCATGACATAAGACCGCAGACTTGCCATGCAGATGTGCGCCAGTGAGTACTAATCTGCGCGACTTGTGTCACCCCCTGATGCTCATGCTTGGCACCCGGGGCGGACCGCCCCCACCGCCCCCCCCTTACGCCGCTACTGCCTTGAGGCTCCCTCTTTGTCCAGCAATGGACGTCATTTGGCTGAAACGAAGTGTAATTCATTTTACATTCCCTCGTTACCAAATTAGGTGATCAAGAAAGGTCTTCGGATCGTGTTCGTGTTATCATAGCTCGCTACGGGACTATTCCCACCTCTCGTTCCCACCACTGCAACTCCTGTGTAGCCAGGATCTACAGCTTGACCGCCATAAAAACCAATGAATGTCAAGTTTGTCCGGGGGAAAGTTAAACCAGTTAAACTGTCATTGGACCCGCAACGAAATTAATCGGAAGAACATAGGAGGAGTTTGAAATCATAGCTCGCTAGGCGAAACGATCACGAAATTAAAACTGTCAAAAAGTTTAAAGGTCCTTATATTCTTTAGATTCCTTTCTTTTATGCCCGTTTTGACCATCAATCCCTAATTTTTAAGTGACCCCTATGAAAACAAAATTCCTGTTATGTTTTACCATAAGGGTCACTTAAAAATTAGGAAACTGATAGTGAAAACAGGCAGTCGTTCTTCTTGTAATCTTAGGTTTAGATAGGTAGCTAATTGACTAACAATTTACGAAACATTTTAAGGCTTGGTATTTCTGCTAAAGTAGGTATTTCGCGCTGTCAAAATCTGCGCGCGCAATTCTTCGCCGAAGACAGCGCGCCAAAGAGCTCCCGCCACAATTTCCAGCTACACAGTATAGAAATACGCAGTTGGTTAAGTTAGGTTGACTTCCTTCCCTTCAAGCGTCACACTCACAACACTTTCTAATACAAATCATATCCAAGTGATACAAATTAAAACACCTTTCACACTTTTTGGGAATATATTCTAGAATCGAATAAATATAAAATATAACTGCAGAAGTAAACACGGTTCAAAGTGGCCGTGGCGTCGCCCGACCTTCTGGAAGTTCTGCGCCGGCTTAAAGAATTTCAAGATTACGTCACCCGACCTATCGGTAGGCCCTTGGGAGCTTGAGCGATTGGAAAAACATTTTATGATAAGTTACTCTTAGTAGCGATTATTTAGAGCTTAGATAATAAATTATAGTTGTTGCAATTCACGAAGCTTTGCATGTGGTTAATAACATTAATCAGTACACGCATCAATTTTGTTCAGTCTCTTTGTTTATTAATAAATAAAAATATCATACTAAAATTGCAGAAACATATTTGTTTGTATTGGTCTGGGTGTTTTCTTTCTATAATATGTATGACGTATGTACGGGGTTCTGTATCGAAAATTACTATGAGCATCACACGCGGTTACCTGCGTACCTCTGTGCACTCATGGGAGTTTAAGCAGAGGTCCCTAGAGTTTGACTTTGTGCTTTGTTTATAGTCATTACGAAGCAGACTGATGGGAAACTGCACTGTCTTGAATTCGAAAGGGTAATTTGACGGTGTTAGGAATTCTAGGAATAAATACAGAGTCTCCTCGTTGAGATTGAGACATTTCAATTTGAGATTTCACTTGACATTGAACACAATCTGACATGGAGTTTTCAAACACTTGTAAAAATAAAAAGTAATTAAATCAAAGGCACTAAGTAGTATTGATATCAACTTCGAAGAAAATGACTGCCAAAATTACTTTCTACCCGTTCCACGTCTTTCATGAATTATATTAAGGAATTGTTAATCTAAATTTCAAGTAGATTTAAGGCATCACTTTGTCCCATACAAACTATGCCCCGTTTTTCACCCCCTTCATTTCATGACCCCATTTCGGAAAATCTTTTCTTATGAGATGCCTACGTCATACAAAGAACACACCTTCCAACTTTCAGGTCTCTACGATATCCGTCAGTCATTTAGGACAAAGCATTTTTATTAATTGTCCAATACTCTATCGTTCCAGGTATGTCATTGACAGGAGGGCGCTACTATCTTAATGGGTTATTCATTAGTTCCAACTTTATGCCACTTGATATTTCAGAATCGTTTAACTTTAGATACCTAAGCGATTTGATATTCGGAGTCTTTAAATGAAATCAAGTTCTGAGATAACTTGAGGTGTTGTACCCGATCAAGCTTTTCATTGCAGGACAGTTAAATAGTTTTATTATTAGTTTCTTCTCTAAGTCTTAAATTGTCAGAGTAGGTAAAGGCTCCATGAGAGCAAAATTTAGCTTTATAATAGTTTTAAATTAAATTTCTTGAAATGTTTGACGCCTTGTAATCTCTCGTTAATATAGATCCACACAAATAAAGAATGTTTGACTTCGACTTTAATAATTATGCTCTTACATAATTATAAATAAACTAGCTTTCCGCCCGCCGCTTCACCCGTGTGGAAATTTTCGGTTTTTATATAACCTATTACACTCAGATGTAATGTGGCTTTCTATTGGTTAAAGATTTTTTAAAATCGGATCAGTAGATCCCGAGATTACCCCTTACAATTTAACATATATACAAACACACAAACTTTACCTCTTTAAAATATTAGATATAGACACGTAATTTGAAACCCTTTTTTGTTTTATTCTTTTTTTTATTTGAAATATTTCATAATTTAAACTAATATTTACTGTAAGTAAATGCTAAATAGTAAATATTAGTTTGGATAATAATCAAATAATATCCTACTAATGTCTGGATGTCATGATGTCTGGATGTTTGTTACTCTTTCACGCAAAAACTACTGAACGGATTTTGTTGAAACTTTACAGTATTATTGTTTATAACCCAGATTAACAGTATGACGATATGTGGCAAATAAATTTCAATAAATAAATAAGACGTGTCTAAAAAGCGCCATCTATCGTCATTGGTTAAAATCTACAGCACTGGACAAACTACGGTATGACGTTCGTAAATATTCATTCGGGGGAAGCCGTGAAACGCCATTTATCAACATGGGTTAAACATCATATCTAACGGGGGTAAAACGAGGTCCACGCGAACGAAGTCGCGGGCGGCCGCTAGTTTATAATAGGTAGCTTTCCCTCCGCAACCTTATTGGTATTCCATGTATGTGTCTTTTTACTGATTTCTGATATACATTTCATGTAAAATTTGTCCAGTTATAACTCTATTTACATCTGCATCTGTAAGTAAGGATTCATGTTCTCCAGCCCAGATGCCGAGTAAACAGAATCGTCTTTCAGTGACGTGCAGCTGCCCCTATATTTGACCTAATTTTTTATTATTTATTTGTGTCAGTGTGCTCTTCTAAAGAGTGTAAGACGATTGTATGTAGGTACTATTAAAATGTAATTTTAACTCATTGGTTTTGTCTCATATTTGAGGAATGTACTATGTATCATGAGTAGAGTCTTATTTTAAAAGGATGCCAACGATTTAAATTTCAATAGGTAGACAAAATTCATAATTCTTAATTATCAAAAATGTTAGCTTTCTCCAGTAACACTGATATTATTATACTGTGACTCATCAAAGTCATCGTTGTCAAAAATATTGACAAATTGCGAACTGTCACGCCCAAAAAACTGACACGCGTCCGTCCTCCGTAAGCGCCACCGCGCGACTGATTGAGATTGTCCAAGCCGTCATGGGCGATTTTTTCCACATTTTTTAACATATTAACTAAATAAGACGCAATATAAAAATTTCATCCGTTAAAAGCCCTCAAGTTATTTCTGAACTTTAGTTTAGTAAAAGATTCAGAATCTCAAATCGCTTATTTTAAAAATAAAACCATAAATAGAAAACGAATAGAGGTAACTTTGGGAATTTATTCTATCGAGTCAACTTCATCAAATCGTGTTTCCATCCGTTAATAGCCCTAGAAAATATCCTCAACTATGCCCAAAAAAAATCTTAGCCTTTAATTTTACTGTTTAGTACCTCAAAAATGAAAAATGAAAACCTCATTTTCACCATTTTCTCTGCTACCCGGCCTTAATGCGAAATATTGTGAGATAGATGGAGGTTTCCCCAAAAAAACTACTGCACACGGATTTTGATGAAACTCTCGCTAATACAATAACAATAAATGTCGTTCAAATTAGTTTGGCTTTTTATAGAAATCGCGGACAAAGCTATTAAGTATCAGTTAATAATAAAAAATATCAACAAATTCTGTTTTTAATACAATTTTTTTATTACTAATCACCCTATTAATAATATTAGCCTCCAATAAATTATTGTGATTTCTCAACTTGTTAAAAAAATCTAATTCTTAACTTTTAAGTAGCAATTTTTCAGTTTTTATATCGCCTTATTTTAAGGAATATTTAATTTTAATAGCTGGCAGTTAATTTTATTACTTGCAAACAAACTTACAAAGTTGTTCGAAGCCGAAAATAATTGTCTTTTAAATTGTTTTTTTCTTAGGCCCCTATTTAAACACAAACTAGCTTTTGCCCGTGGCTTCACCCGCGTGAAATTAATTTGTCACAGATCGTCATAAACTTATGGCCTATATGTTATTCTGGGTTATAAATAATAATACTGTAAAGTTTCATCAAAATCCGTTCAGTAGTTTTTGCGTGAAAGAGTAACAAACATCCATCCAGACATTCAAACTTATAATATTATAAGTAGGATTACGATTATGTATCTACCTAGGTACATTCTAAGCTTAGAAAAGGATTCAACCTTCGATTGGTGTCGATCCTACTCGTAATCCTACTAATATTATAAATAAATACGAAAGTTACTTTCACGCAAAAACTACTGAACGGATTTTAATGAAACTTTACAAGTTTACAGTATTATTGTTTATGGGTAGGTAGGTCCATCAAAATAAGATATTAGGCTATAATTTATAACGTTCTGCGACACGCCAGTTTTTTTTTTAAGAAACTAGCTTATTTATTACCATAAAACATTCAGAAATATTTTTTTGTAATGTAGGATTCAATCTGATAAGTTCTCCATGACAAAAGACATTTTTAATGATGTCTGTAATAGTCATAGCCAATCATTGGGAACAAAAAAGAGGTTTTGTAGGGCAAAAATACCTATTGACTGGACTATACAGGGTGGAAACGATAAGTGATCTCACTCGATTGTTTCTAAACTATACAAGATATCGAAAAACTGGTTACTGATCCTGAAAGTGCTTCACGAGCTCTTTCTAACGGTACCAATAATAGGTTACAGAATAAAGTGGAACTATCCGAAAATTCAATGTTTCCAGCTTCCATACATTTGGTAAAGTTTCATAATATTAAAAACTACACAAGATATCGCAGAAGTAGTTACTGATCCTAAAAGTGCTTCACAAGCTTTATCCAACGGTATCAACAATAGCTTACAGAATAAATGGGATCTATTAAAAAATTCAATGTTTTCATCTTCCATACATTTAGTACTAACACAGTCATGGCACTCATCTCTTGATAATATTATAGCAAGTAAAGCCTAAAGCTAATGTTTTCCACAAATAATTTTAAATTAATTGCAAGTTACGAGTTTACTTAACCGACTATTGAAGTTTATCCAGTTTATTGTGTAACCTATTATTGGTACCGTTTGAAAGAGCTTGTGAAGCACTTTCAGGATCAGTAACCAGTTTTTCGATATTTTGTATAGTTTAGAAATAATCGAGTGAGATCACTTATCGTTTCCACCCTGTATGTTAGAAATTGTTTTTAATGAAAGAATAGAAAAAATTAAAATACCTACATAACTTAATAAATCCTTTCCAATTTCGTCCCTTAGCTAACAACACCGCCTAAGTCGATTTTTGGCGGTATTGACATTTTAATGCCATTGGATAGATCTGCTCATCGCGCGTCTAACCATTGGTCACATGTTATAGATTTCAGCCAATAAGAAGCCGTAATTTGAATTTTAGTGACACCGCGCAAGTCGGTTTGCCTCGCAACACCGCTCAAGTCGTTAGTCTGCCATACATTTCTCGTAAAGTTCCTTCGCGCTTCGTAATTTTTATATTTTTAAGTGAGTTTTATCGCGAAAAGATCTATGAAAGAAGTTTTAATAGAAGATTAAGAGGTAAGCTATATAATAATGTATTTTTTAATGATTTACGCGTATTAATATATAAGGAAATGATAATAGAAAATATCTTCATTTACTTAAGCGGTGTTTACAATTTTTTTTTTCAAACTTAGGCGGTGTTTCAAACTGTATTTTAATACTTTTAGGAAGCTATACAAGTGAAATACACTATTGATGAAGAAGGAATTGATTCTTGAAGTATTCCGAGTTCATATTATTATGATGAATTTTTATGTGCACAATTACAAGAAGCAGGACATAAACGGCGTAAACAACTGCCCAGGTTTCAATCGAATCGAAGGCTGTCTCATAATCCACAAACGCCAGGCAAAGTGGCTGATTATACTCCTCGATCTTCTGTATAATCTGCCGCAGCGTATGTATGTGATCTAAGACACTAAAGCCTGCTAGCCAGCCTGGTAACCAGCTTGATCAGGAGGCTGGAAGGCGTCAAGTCGGCGAGTTAGACGATTCATAATTACTCGAAAACAGCTTGTAGACATGGTTCAGAAGTTAGATGGGTCTATAATACTTCAACAAGGTTTTATCGCCGTTTTTTGAAGAAGAGTATCACCACACTTCTGTGCCGTGCCGTAGAAGTTTTTCCCCCGAGGATGACGGAATAGAACAGCTTCCAAAGAGCCTTTAGCATCGACATTTCACCTGCTTTCAAAAGCTGAGCCGTAATTCTATCATCACACGGGCCTTGTTGTTTAGGGCTATTCCAAGCTCGTGTAGACTGGCGTTCGGGATATCTTAGGTATTGTGTCGGGTCTAGCTTTTGGGTCTTCGGTTAGATTTGTAACAGGTGTGAACACAGTCGTGTAATTGTCTGTAGAACTTCTCAACCTCTTTCAATATCTCAGGCCCCGACGCTCTTCTCGGTCTTCAGCTTGGTCAGTTGGCTTTGGCCAACAGACAGACGAATCTCTTACGAACACCTTAGAGCCCTTGTTATGCTCAATCGTCTGTATTATATGCGTAGGTCGCGAGTCAAAAGACTTAGAGATCTATCTGTTAAGACGCCGATACTGAGTAGCATCTTCAGATGACTGCAGATCCATGTTTCGTCTCTCTTCTATAAGGTTATTGATGAGATCAGAGATCTTTTTTGTTTCTCTTAAACGACGGGTTTTAAAGACCTTAGACCCAGTCATTTGGACAATTCCCAAGAACCTACCATTGTACTCTTACATTTTTGCAATGTCCTGGCATTGGAAACGATTTTGCAACTCGAGTTGAGCTTTCGGGGTTGGATGGACGCTGGGCGGAGTGTAGACTTTATCAGTCGACATCTATCGAGATTCGGACTTATATTTAATGTGCCCCTTACCATTTGGTGATTGCTTCCTGTTTTGACCAAATTGACCTCACAGACAACATGCTTCTACGTCGACAAGATTCAAAGTTGATCTCATATTTCATAACGTCATTGGGATGCAGCGAAATCTACTTTCGCTGTTTTGGCTTTCTGAAGAAGGAGTTTATCATCCCTCTCCATAAAGCCAGCCAGCAGTTAGCCACGTGCGTTCCTCTCATACCCAAATTGCCCCACTTCCAGCTCATTGTCGTTTCGTTTGCCCAGCTTCGCCTTAAAGGCCCTCCCCTCACAATATTTGATCTACACACTGTGATTCTTAAGATTTAGGTTAAAGATAGGATAGGTCGTAAGTTATAATGATTGTTTAATTATTTTTTAAATAATTCTTAATAAAATTTTTCTTTGTAAATCATCTATTAATACCTTATTCCTTTACATTTCGGCAAACAACACCGCCTAACTCTACAAAAATATCAGTCAATACCGCTCAAGTCATAAAATATAGGTTAAAATAAAGTAAATCGTCAAATTAAGTATAAATAATTATATCTCAACCGCTAAATAAAGTATTTAATAAGTAACAATAGGAAAAATCCACCGATTTTTTAAAATAAACAGTTTTTTTCGTCTCCTGTAAAGTTGCTAAAAATGACTTACGCGGTGTTGTTAGCTAAGGGACGATTTCAGATAATAGGTAAGGTATGTTTCAGATTGAAGAAGTAAAATACTGGCCATTTCTGAATTCAGAAATATTGAGTAAATAAATATATGAACAGAAATAGATAAGAAGAATATAGGTAGTAAACAGTTTTTATGGAACTTTGGTTACACTGGCAACTTGTCACCAAAATTAATGATTTAAGATTAACAAAGGAAGCAAAACCAAGTTGTAGAAGAAAAAATTTACCCTTTCCAGCAAATTTAAAAATGGAACAAACAATACTGGAATCAATAAACCTGGCTCACCCATATTTAAACTCAAAACAAAAGTAGGATAAAAGAAAAGTTGTTTTCAAGATTTTGTATGGATTCCTATGGTGTCACTTAAATAAGGTAGGTAGGAGGTAGGTAGGTAGGTAGTTAGGTAAGTACCCGAGCACTTATTACAGAATAAGGACAAGGTTTTATTATTATCTGAAAATGAACAAAGATGACATAGTTTTTGTTACATCACAGGTAAGTGTAGGTTACCTATTAATTTCCTAAATTAAAGATGAATGATTTTTGCAATTCGAATGAATTTTCAATTTAGAAAAAAGTAGGTAGGCTACATTAACCCTACAATACAATAAAATTGTAAGGAAAAGTAGAAGTTGGCTTCTTTTAAAGTAAATTCTTTTTTTATTTTTAGAAATGTAAAAAAAATAACTTTATTGAAAATAAGACTGTCAAATCTATGCAAGGTTTTAGTGAAACTGTGTAGGATGAACTTTTAACATTAAACAGAGATGGTGGCATTTAGAGAGGTGAAGTCCATGGGATGAAAATGTATTCATCAGATTATAGGATTAGTTTATCTAATAGGTAGGTACTATGCTTTAGAATAAATTGTAGATATTAGATTAATGAAATAGATAAATTTACCTACAAATCAATCTTCAATCAGATAAACGCTATCCAATCAGTTTTAATCTTTTTGTTTAAAAACAATGACAGTCGGAATATTTTTTATTTCCTGACATCACTGTATGAATTTGAAAATGGTTCTATTTTTAAAAATAACATTCGAACAGTTCTCCGAAACGCACTGGCTGGCGTCACGAATAGGCCTACGGCCGCGGCCGGCCGGGTGGCGAACACCGCGCGGTCGCCAGCTGCATTATAACGTTAAATTCATCCATAAACCCTTCAAAATATTAATAAAAACATATCGTTACCTTTCTATCACCTCCCAGTCTAAATCCTCGGCGCAAATCCAATCCAAATGAATCCGTTTTGCACTGAATTTTGACCAAAAACACTGTGCCTAGGCGCTTGATGCTCCTAGCACGATAATAATACACAGGTTCACTATAATTATTTTTGATTCTTGATTTAAAACACAAGTTTTAACGCACTGCACTACACTTTATAAGTAAATGCACTTTTCAATCGTTGCAGCGATCAATGTTGTTCACCCGTCGTAATTTTATTCCTTAAACGTGGGTACTTTAAAAATTGTACAGGTATTGAGTAATTTCAGTCGATTCTCATCTCACCGCGACAAAATTAAAAAAAGAATTTACAAATTATACAGGAAAACACTGGCCGTTGAATGACCGCTTCCGCATCCCTAAAACAGCTGTTCGGGGTTAGTGACGTCAAAAATCGATAACAACCGGATTAGGACAACCGAATTTGCACACCACACAACTTTTCACAACACGATTTACCGGTTTCACTATCTTTCAATGCATCTCGCCATAGTGTCATGAGAATAAAGTGTAAGAAAATTGGATCGCGGTTTCAAAAATAATAAAAACGGGTTTTTAGTTTGAATGGGTCACATCGTATAGGGTTGTATTAATTTGAATGAGCACTAGTAATGTTTTGTTTATGATTTAGATTCTTTTGTGTGCACATGATGAGTGAGCGGATAGCACGCGGCCGCGCTCAGTCGCGGACTGGCGGCGGCCGGGGGAGCGGGGCGGCCGGGGGGCGGGTCGCGGGCGGTCCCGCCAACGGAATGCTATTGTAGGCGAACTTGCCCGCCACTTTTTTTCTCAATTCTGGTCAAACAAGTTTTGATACAACCTGCATTGTAAGGATTCCGCCATTCTTCGGACGAGGCAACGGTCTTTCTAAACTTAGCGTAAGGTTTCGCTAAAACTTCAAGGTTTCGTAGGACTTAAAATAAACTGATTGTTTAGACCTAACTTTTATTTTAAGGCAATTCAAAAAAAAATCAGCGATTTAAATCGTAAAACCTTTATACGGAACTTATCTAACTTACCTACATTTTCTTCAAAATAGCGAATTGTTCAAAAAATATAAATTCCATCAGAATTCAAACTTTCCGATCATTTTCCAAAGGACAATGTTCGTTCTCCATACATTGTTCGCCTAAAGAACCAACAATTTTGACATATTACTACCCGAAAGCGAAATAATACGATTCTGTGTGTAAGAACAATGATTCCTGATGGACACTTGCCATAAAATTAATGATTAAGAATATTAAATCACAGCGATTTTATAATATGTCGTTTATGACAACATGGCGTCTAATGTATTGTGTGAATGTATGAACACCGATTCGCGAAAAATGTTTTGTATTGTCGTCACGCCGAGTCGCAGCCAAATAGTATAAAATAATAGAACAAGTTTTAGAAATACAACTCGGCATTCCACTTTTACAATATGCCCACATATTGCACGTAAATAAACAACATGAATCGTAGGTTGTTTCCACCCTTGTCATCTGACACATGAAATAAACTCCTATTGTATTATAGATATCGAAGCCGAATCGTATATAATAATAGAATGGGTTTTGGAGATCACTCGGGGTTCCACTTTTATAAAATACCTACATATTACATAAAAATACCACGAATCATGAGTTTTCTTTTCACCATTTACATCTGACACGAGATAACAAACTCCTATCTCCATGACTACCATCGTAGTCTATGCCAAAGACTACAATATTTTAAGCAAGAAGTTTCAAACCTTAGCGGCTACGGTAACCCCTGGGCCACATACATCATGATAACATTCGGTCGACACCGGAACGAAGTCTTGCGATTATGCAAAAAAGCATCGTATTCTAGTGCGGCTATATCACGTTCAACCGGGGTTTTAATTCGACTAAAGTCCTGACTAAAGACTGGAAGAAAATACGCCGCATTGTATGAGCACTTCGTGTTCGTTAAAGCGGCTTCAGATCTAGAGCCCACATAGTTTTCTTTCCAATAATATCCGCAAGTAGCGCTGCATGATCTTTACAACAAAAACGGCAATAGTTATTAAGGTGCCAAAATTATATGATTACTTTGGCACGGTATTATACACGTGCGAAGATTTGTCATTTTCATTCATTTCTTCATCATCATCATCATTTCAGCCACAGGACGTCCACTACTGAACATAGGCCTCCCCCAATGACTTCCACATCGCACGGTTGGTAGCGGCCTGCATCCAGCGCCTTCCCGCTACCTTTATCAGGTCGTCGGTCCACCTTGTGGTGGGTTGACATTGCAGAATATGACTTTTGATAGGTTCATCATAGAATTCGGCGGGGATATCCTCACGGAGGAAGTTCGTAAAAGGGCGGAACAAGATCTTATAATAATGCAAGGCCGAAGCTGTTACGCGCGTGCTCCTACGTGTAATCCGGCGAGTATGCAATAAATAGTAATGTCTGGTAAATAGTGGTAATACGTATCGTTCGTTCGTTCGTTTCAGCCGAAAAGACGTCCACTGCTGGACAAAGGCCTCCCCCAAGGATTTCCACGAAGACCGATCCTGCACCGCTCGCATACAGGCACCTCCCGCGACCTTCACCAGATCGTCGGTCCACCTAGTGGGAGGCCTGCCCACGCTACGTCTTTCGGCTCGTGGTCGCCACTCAAGAACTTTCCTGCCCCAGCGGCCATCAGCTCTACGAGCTATGTGCCCCGCCCAGTCTATGTCTGTATGCGCTACGATTACAGGGTATCATTTTGCATAGTCGCAAGACTTCACTCCGCTGCTGTCAAATCAATGTCGCATAATGTTATCGCAATGTGTGTGGCCCTTGGCCAAATCACAGAAGCCTATGCGAAGAAAGAGCACTTGAATGACAATAAAAATCAGGGTTACCATTTTATAAGATTTCCTCACTATTGAGGGTAACAAAGTAACATTAATAATCTAGCCATTAATTACATTTATTACCTATACGAGAAAGTAAAGCAACATGCGGTTTTATTTTAATTTGTAAAATATTAAACCCCTCATATTTGTAACAGTTTGTTCCAAGTTTAGTTTTACTGTTTTGTTAACAGTATTGCTGTTTCAGCTGTCATTGTGAAGCTTTGGGAAAATAAATAAATAGAAAAAATATTAACATAAATATTTATTTAAGTTTTTATGTTCATTATCATAATATGCCAATTTAAGTTACACTGTGTGACAGTCTTTGACACTAAACAAACTCTTCAGCTTAATAATACCTACCTACAGGGCGTTTTTATAGTTACTCTTGCTGATGAAACAAGAAGGGTTGATTCTACTACTGAAATACAACTACTTTTCTTACAAATAAGATATAAAGAAAATCTAAGTATATCTTACAGGACCAATATCAAATTCGGGATAAAGAAAATCTAAGTATATCTTACAGGACCAATATCAAATTCTCAAAAAAATTCACATCCTCGTGATGGTGATAATTTCTATGGAGAGGTTTTTTTTATATTCGGTCTCTTGGGATAAGTTATTCCATTTGAGCAGTAGAATTAATCCTTTTTATTCGATCACATATAAAAACAACACAAGTGTTTAGGAAAACTTCTTCTTTGGTATGGTATCACTACGGAGTTATAATGTCGGCAACTCTGTATCACTGACTTGTAACTTTCAAACAGCATGAATAATAAGGGCACCACATTGGTTTTCTTTCTGAAAAAAGGCTTTCAGTTTTAGTACTAACCCTTTAGCACTATTTCATTGAAATAAAAATACAATAAACGCACAGAAGACTGAAATTGAGTCAACTGACGTGACATTTATAATTTGTTGACATTATGACAGTTTGACAAGACTAGGGATTGAAAAAGTTTTAATTGAAAAAGTAAAATGACAATTTATTAAAACGATTCACATGGATATAATCGATTAAAAATATTTATAAAATGTTCTGATACTTGCCTGTAGCGATTATCCAATCCTGGTTTCTACTGAAAAACTACCTCGTGGCAAGATTTTAATAAAATAATAAAATCTTTATCTTCTCTTTCACAATCTATAAAAGTTCATTTGGTCTATTATTATACATGTGCTATGAATGAGGGTTTTCGCGATTGAAAAATCCGCGAGATGGCAATACGTAGACGCGAGGTCCAAATGCTGCATGATTGGTGGATATCTGTCAATGTCATGTCAAAAATAACCAATCATGCAGCATTTGGACCTCACGTCTACGTATTGCCATCTGGCGGATTTTTCAATCGCGAAAACCCTCATTGGCATAGATTATGAGAGACTGGCAACTATACTAGGTTGATATCAGGTGATCCGTCTGCTCATTTGCCTCCTGTCACATAAAAAAAAAAATATATATGTTTCTCACACTTCAACTGGCATTGGATTCAACATCGGATTCTGACACTTTTACAGTTATGATACCATGAATATCAGTTTATGGTCCTAATTATTTTTATTTTATTTACGACCTTCGACCAGTTGGACACTTTAGATATCTTCTTGTAATAGTGTCAAACTGTCAATATCTTTTTAGCTTTTAACGCAAATCTAGTCTTCAAAGCAGTTTAATCGATTTATTTTATTTTCAAAATCGATATTTTATTGTCTATGATGGCCGCAGGAACATCACTATACATGGACTCCCAGCAATAAAGTACGGTAATGCCTCGTACAGATTTTATCGGCAAAAATTATGGAACTTGATAGGTTTTAGACCATGCCACGCACCAAAACGTCCGGAAGTTGTAATAGTATTATAGAATAAACGTTAAAAGACTTATTTATTTAATTTTTCAATGCTTAAGTGTCCATTAGAATGAAAGGGTGCTTAATGTATTAAAAAAAATAGAAAATAATTATGATGGGTTAATGTTTTTGGGCGGTTTTTTAGGCGGTTTCTGACAATGTCCTTTCCAATAAGAACGACAGCACTATTTAGTCACAATATCCTAAACATAGACCTTAAGAATACATAAATGAGAACAAATAAACTACTACCTACATAAGTAAACCCTACAACAAGAGTGAAGTGCATCACTAAATCCTTTAGTAGCCGATGCCAATAAAACCGGTATTATTTTAGAAAACTACACCACTATAATGTTAGCAAATGTTCCCCTGAAAGAAAATAAACAAAATTAATGCCTGCGAAGAGTGCTGACTGCTGCGCTATTCTAAGCAACCGATGACATCACTCAGCCTTGCAAAATAGTACAGTTCATCTTCAACATTTGTGAGGACCCACGATGGACTGTCTCCAAAATCCCTACCCTCTATCCATCGTAGGGTTTGTTTTCATCTACTTAATCTATGTTCACATTGAGCACTAGCTTCATTATTAACATCGATATTCATTTCTACTAGCTCGGCGAGTGAAGCATTGTGTTAAACTTTTTGACAATTCATAATCAGTCGAGTGAACCTAACTACCTGATCATTAGCATAAGTTAAAAACTTTATTCAGTTGCTAATTTTGAATATATTAGAATTCATTATGAACTTAAGTGCATCGTGATGACTTTTTTAGTTTTCCTATAATAATCCCTATCCACGAATCATTTTTTCTTCCTTTTTTTACAGCAAGCGAATTTCTTAAATTGCATTATTTAAAATGAGGACTAGTTAGGTATTCCTCGACGCAACCTGAGTGGAATTCAAACATTCAAGGTTAGAAGGGAACTTCTAAAGTATTCGAACAACGATAAACGAACTTCCATGAGGTCGGATAGACTCGGGAAGAAACGAGATGGAAGCATGGTTCGGCCTCCAGAACGAAACGAGACGCGCTGATATGTTTTATTTATTGCCATATTAAGTTACACCGCGGGTGCTGTATCATGTTTGTATGAGAGAGACGAATATAGTTATATTGTTCCTCTTGGCCCAGCAGCAGGAGACGTAATTTGATCAGATTTTTTGGAAATTATTTTTGTAATTATTAATATCCAAACCGGTCTAAATGCTTCATTGGTTTTATTTAATTTATAAGCTATTAGAGAAGGAACACTATCTTTAACGTATTATCGTGCGTGGTGGTGCCTATCTATATTGGGCCCATCTTCCCGAAAATGATCCATTTCAACATGCAATCAATAATAGTATTTATTTGGATACGCTGCTGGAAACACCTACAAATACCGATTTTTCTTGAAACTGCCATTCGTTCATCAAAACTGTTTGAAAAACACCAATCACCATTGAATTTTCTATTATTATTTCGATCTCTCTATCAAATCTCTCTGTACTCAAAAAATGTTTTACTTCGTCGTCTCAAAATAGTAATTATTACGCATAAGAAGAACAAAGCCTCTGTCAGTCAGTTCGCCAAAAACCATACATATTTCAAGTTGGAAAATAATTTCAGTAACATCATTATCCCATTAAAAGGAGACAGATTTCATCAGACTATCTAAAGAAATAAAATCAATAGCAAAGAGTAGCTTTCGATTGCAAATTACAATCTTCTGCATAATGCTAAGCGAGCCATTTAAGTGGTAATGGCTATAACAATATTTCTAGACCCAATAATAATGTCATTCGAATGAAAATCGCTGTAAACGCGGCGGCGGAAACAACATGTAATATTAAAACGTTCGATTATTACTTTGATTCGGTGCATGAGGGTCGTTTTATAAAATTCAAATTGTCGCGAGCGACTTCGACGATCCGGGTGACATGTAATTCTAGAGTTTAACGTCGATTCCAGTTCAAACAACCGGTTATTTAGTTCCAAAGAATGGGCTGTCAACAGGTTGTATCGGGACTTATTTACAAAGCGAATGACTACAAATGTGTATGAAATATAAATAAACGCGTAATACTTTTGATTATTGTCGAAAAACAGTTTTTGGAGCATTTCGCTGCAGTATTTTTTTAACAACTAGGTAATCTGACTAAGATTATTTTAGGAAAGCCGAGCAATAAGGTAGTAAATTGGCGTATGATTTTGACGATAACGCAAGTACTGCTAATGTTATAATTATGTATTACCTACAGTCAAGTAAATCATCAAAGTAAGTAGGTATACATACATAGATAGACCTTGCAGGCATTAAGAACACATACATTGTCATCGTGTCGCATTTACGCGTTTAGTAAGAATTTCTAACACATTTGCGTCGTCAGACTAGGGTGTAGTGTTACTAGAACACTGTAAGTGCATTATTGTGCAATTATGCCTTTATGGCTGCGTTCGCCTAACCGACATGATGTCAACAGCTGATGAGTCAACTTCTTGGAACAACTGGGAGGTAATAAAAATAACTTTAAGCAACTGTTTAAATAAAAACGGTAATACTCGTAATTATGCTGGATTCTACCAGTTCATGTTGTAGACGTTAGAATACTTAAATAATCTTAATCGTCAGGCATGCGCTTAAAACTCTTAAGAGATTTATAGATAAAAATTTAACTATGGATTTTTCAATATAAACCTACATAAAGCTATGTAGATAGATAGATAATAACGGAGATTACCACTTATCGAAGTTTAGAGATTTGAGTGTAGGGATCCGAGGTCAACTTACGAATGCACTATAGAAATTGGTTCCCAGTTTTGATAAGATTGGGTTTGGGCCACAACAACAACTGCGCGATTGTCTGATAACAGAAAATTGCATCCTATCTTTTTACAGTCCCATCAAATTGAGCGTTATAATACTTGTAATAAACCCAGGGATAAGTTAGGATTATGTGTAATAATCATATCACCCTTAATACGTAGATGAGCTATCTGTCAGCAATGCTAATTTCCATCTTCATTATAACTACTAGTATAATGTCTTAATATTTATTACGATCTACGTTAGTCAGATGCTTGAGGCACAGCGTGAGGTGATTTAAAAATCACATATAGGTACACCTTTTTGTAAAAAAGGCAATATACGGACACATGAATATGGTCTCCTGCCTGATGGTAAGCAATTTTAAGAATTTTGTACAGTCATATTCGTAGAAACAACCACTGGAGCAGGTCATTCCATAACAAAAAAAAATATGTGTAATACAGGATAGCGCACAACATATCCATGTGAGATGTCCAAATGCCAACAATCACTGGCATAGATAGTGTGCAAATATTTACCATAGATTAAAGTTTTAGAATTATCAATGAATATCGTGTGAGAATGAATGTGCACCGTTTGTAAACAATATTTAGTACAGACCTTCGGGTTTTTCCATCAGGAGAATTTACCACTGCAATAACATTAACAATGATCAAGTCAACCGCATCTTTCAACTAAGGGTAAATATAATAATAACAATCCTGGAAATGTTCGGAAGTGGAACGATTAGATGGGCCGAAATTGTGACGATGTTTCCAAATTGAACTTTATGGTGATCGTCATAAGGCTGGTAGGAGTGAACTGATTGTATTTGTCACGGGCACTATGAATGACGGATTGATGGCTATTGAAGGAGACAAAGAGACAAATCAAAGAATCGGAACACAAAGGAACTGAAGGGATCTAGGGGGTTACTGTTGCGGACGGGCATTCCCCTTCATGTTTCATAGTGTTCTCGATGTAATTGCAAAGCTTTTGTTTACCTACCTATTGCAAGTAATGTGCTAAAGTGTTGTAAGCGTCACAAATTATTTTTAATTGTATCAATGATGACATCGTAATGTAGGTACCTACATCTACGTAAGATGTAACTACTAATAATTGAAAAGTTATGATTGATAAACATGATAATGATAAGTGTTAATTTGGCTACTGGTTAGTTTCTTTTTCTACCCCCAAAAGTTTTGTAGCATGTCAAGAAATTAATACCACTCACGTAATTCTTGCTAAAGATATCGAATGGCATTTGTTGTGGAATTAATATTTTAATAGGATGAAGTTGACTGTTAGTGTTGATATCTGCAAAAACATGAATTTCCATTATTCCAAAGATCATCCCCCATTTTAAAAATGCTGAAGATTTTTAATTTATCCAAATAACCGGTAATGTGTTGTAATTAGCATCACTAGAGACCTGTGCGAGGCGGGGGATCGATTCACCGCACGCGGCGTTGCCGCCCCGCGCCTTGTTTGGGTTGGCGGGCCGGCAACAGCGCGCATAGTCATAATAAAAACTTTCAAACGCAACGCAAGGGGCATTTTCGAATAATACAGACATAAGTAGTGTGTGTGCAATAGTAAGTCTAGCTAAAATGCCGACAGAAGAACAAAATCGAATGCTACGAGTAGCTTAGTAGGGATTTAATAAGTTTGGTCTTAAAAATCTTAATGCTTAAACCACATTCTAAAAATGCGTTATTCTACCTCTATCTACAAGTTCTAGGAGTGACAAATTTTGCATGAGGGTTCCTTTTAGATAATCCTCAATAAGAACGGATTTTGCGAAACTCCACTCCTAAGAGGGTAAAACGAGACCCCGCGGTCGCTAGTAGAAGATACCTACCTAAAATGCAGAAAGTGTGCTTCGGCTGAAATAATAATATGAAGTCAACAAAATTATAAGACCAACTACTTAGGGCTTCCAGCCTGAGATTTCCTCCTACAAAGATCATTAGGTACCTATATCCGAAAGAAATAACTGAGTCTGCTGCTTACCTTTTATTCAATGGGTTATTCTGTGACCAATAAAAGACACACGAAGTCTTATCTAAGATTTTAATATTCCATATTTTAGTTGCGATTTTCCGAAAAGTTCATATTCTAGCTAGAGCGTTGGTAGGTTCGAATTTTGAAGTAAATTGTAAGTAAAAACAACTTTACATAGGTACCTACCTAGTTACCTACCTACCTAACTTACAAAACTACAGCACTCTCGACTTGGCACTGAATATTCTGGCCAGGTCCATATTTAAAAGAACGATGACATCAGTGTAGCGTCAATCAGCAGTATCTTCTAGACTTCTACAGCGTCTTATCATGAAACGATTGCTTCAAAATCGACTCAAACCCGATCATAGATCCAAACCGTGTGTACCTACTACCTACCTACGAATTAATATAAATACCTACTAATGCGAGTTAATTTTATGATTCAGAAAAAGAGATAAAGAAAGAAGATTGATTGCTGCTCCTACAAATAGCGCACTCACCCGTTCTGCAATTCACCAGCGCCAGCAGTTTCAGAGGCGTGAGCCGCGGTTCCCAATCTCTCATCTGCTCTCGAAGATGGAAGATAGAGAAGGACCAGGCTCGACCCATATAAAGCGCACTTCACAAAATACACTCCACAATATTTCAGTTCTCAGCGTTGGCTGAACAGTTCGGGCCTAATACAATATAGCGGTGTGGACTTCTACAATAGAAGGTTCCAGAAAGAAGAGGCGGTAACTCCGATGAGGCGCGACTGCGTCCGGAGTGAGCCACGTCAGTTCGAATAATAGCGGGGTAAAATTACTAGACAGAAGCGGGTAGGTAAGAAAAAAGAAAAAATACGAATGCTCACATTGGCCTAAACACCATGATATTTTTTTAAATATTTAAAGCAATTACAGAAATGGGAGGCGGAGATTGAGAAAATTCCATGACACAAATTCTTCGAAAAAACACATCGTAACAGTTGTAATAAAGTGAGCTTATAAGGAAATCTTACTAATATTATCAATAATATTTATTTAATGAGTTGCTGATGTCAAACTGTGGAGTAGAAACCCTTTGCGATAAAAATACATCTTTCAAGTTTCTTATTGCTGGGTAAAAAGGGATATCATGAGTGGAGTTTATTAATCTGAATCATCGTGTCTGTGTTGCTGCTGACATGACAGTGATGTATTTGTCAGGTCCTTTTCGCAATTTTGAATTAAAGTTCAACCACACCAACGCGTGTAGATTGCCATCGCCGGTGCAATCATAGGCGCCTGCGCCAGAGTTACTGAGTTGTTCCGGCAATTAGAGGTAAGATAGCCAGTTTCTCCGTGGTTGAGGATTCCGGGTGAAGCTCGCTTCTACCTTCGGTCTGATCGTCACTTACCATCAGGTGAGATACAGGCCAAGAGCTTCCTCGTTGTGGATAAAAAAAAAACGCAAGAAGTGCTGAGTACTGTCGCGACGATGTGAAGCGAGGAACAATAGTAGTCTCATGCTCATGCGCGTATTACGCTTCGCCAGCCGAGCCGAGTAGCGAAAACCCGGCTCACTCGCACAACCGAAAGCGACACAATCGGGCCACTCATACAACACCGTCTATAACTACATGACAATCTCAAAGTGTATCAGATACAGAGGAAAGCACTATAGAGGAGTTGGAGAGAAATGGTTTTCATCGTCTTTGAGGCCAGGGATTATAATAGTGTATCATCACAACCAAACGTCGTATAATTTACCCATATCGTACCATTTGTAAGAACGCTAGATTACGTAGAAATGCTCTAGTCTGTCATTTCTATACTCACCTTTAGAGATACCTACATTGGAATTCTTGACTTCTTTGAAATTGGTGAAACCGAAAATTGCGAAATGAAATAATTCAATGCCAAAATCGAAGGGTTCGTCTTCATACTGAAGGCAATAATAATGTCTTGTTTAAGATTGAAAACGAAATGGAATTAGGTACTCACTTGCTTACCAGGCTACTGAAGTTAGACAATCTGGAGAAGAAACTGTTTGATGAGATGAAGCAAAATACTCAAAAGATGGGAATGTTGACCATCTGGCGGTTGGTCAACCATTCCAAAATTATTGTTTAGAAATACATATTTTAAAATCTACAGAGGGCTCATCAGCCCAACGCAAAACATTGGCTCGATGGAAAGAAAACTTCACATTGATGGCTAATCCAGGACAGAATAAAAGCTAAGCCACGTTGATAGACCGGCGATAAGTGACAACGAATTTAGCTCACTCGTTTGGCTCTTCGTGTTTTTAAATGGATAATAATATCTTTTGGGAAAATTCTTTACTTTGAAAGAAAACGTGAGTCTAGGGTCCTCTTTACACATAAAAAAGTAATATTATAAGGATTTGTATGGTTTTATAACACAATTTATGTAAAAAAAGATCATCTTGATAGTAGGTAAATAAAAAATAATTTTATAATTCACGTCATTTTGTTGATACATAAATTAGGTGTACACAAAATTAAACAAAGTCACTCGGTTCAATCAGTCACATTAAAAAGTTTTACCACAGTCTTTGCTTTGTTATTATAGTGTCACTTTATCACTAAAACTTCCTAAAGGTTCTTTTTGTATGCCCTAAAAATATTATCATCATCATGTAACGTAGGTCATGTCTGCATTTTCATCGATATAAATGTCGTCGAAATTTTCCTCCTGACTGCCGTTCTCGTTATTTTGAATGGATATCTCTCTCTCCAGCATTTCTTGGATTTTGCTCCTCATCTCCAGTTTCCTTACTGGATCTAATTCTTTGAAATACGGAGCTAAGGATTCCAAAAAGAGCATATCATAATAGTCGTCTGGTTTTTCGTCTTCCAGTTCCAATTCTGTCGTCAGTTCCTCATCGTGGATTTCCAAGTACTCCACTTCAATGTCGGCTTCCGATTTGAGTTTCTTAAGTGTTATAGTGAAGAGCATTTCCTGGAAAAATGCCCAGTTGCCAGTGTAGTTTGTCAGAGACGACGGGTTCTTCTTGATTTCTCTATTGAAACAGTCCCGGAGGTTCTTCCATTTTATTTTGACTGCTTCTTCTGTGAAAGGTGAAAAAGAAATTTATTACCAGTGTGGTAAAGTTAGCTCAAAAATAAAATGATTTTAGTAGGGCTCCAAGGAGCTCCAGTGGCAAAGATTGTCAAAGTGGGCCTACTTTGATTTCGGTGAAATTGGTTATCGGCGCTGAGTTCAGACCTCAGATCATAGAAGGGATCTATGATCTGAGGTTAAGAGCGTTGTCACATTTTTCATGCAGAAATCGAGAATTTGGCAGATTTCGAAATGATTTTAGTCATATAATTTATTGTTATAGCTTCTTTTGACTTATATCATCGTAATTATCATACGTTTTTACGGAATGTCTATTGACAAAATATCGTTCAAATTGGATTTTTGCCTACGAAAACAGCGAATTTCGAAAGCCCGATTTCCAGGTAACTCGCGAAGGCACAACTTTGAACTAATATTACAACAAATTTATTTCTAAGTAAGAAGATAGAATGTAATCATTAGAATAAGCATACCCTGAAGAAGAAAGTGTATTGAGAAAATTTTGATGTTTAATTCATTAAAATGCATTTTTATCATGTCTAAGATAGTCAAAATTCGAGAAAATTACTGCAAGAAAACAGGTCACATCTCATAATCTAAAAGTCATTTAGCAACATAAACTACTTTATACTTAAGAAGAAACATAGTACTATTATTGTGTGAAAAAGAAAAAATATCTATCTTCAATCTTCAAATGAAAAATTAATTTGAAAATACTATAAAATCGGGTGCATCAAATGGCATAAATCAGTCGTGCTTTGGCACTCGTAGACGCCGGGTCTATGTCAGTTGACTGCCCACTGACGTATATGCGTCACGCGTGATTGTTTCGTAAATTGTAGTATGATTGAGTACTTTTGATCCGCAAGTATTTTTAATTTATTTGTTTAGGTAAATCGGACTTGTAATTTCTTTCTTTTCAAACTTTTTATTATTTTACTTACAGAATATGGGTAGAATAGACAAAAGATATTATTATGGTATCTGTTTGGTCAGGAAAAAATAATAAAAATTTTAACAGGGTGTCAAAACATTAGTCTATGCTATTGTGTTTCTACCAACATAAAATATACTCTTCCTTACTAATAAAAGTTGAATAGCGTCTGTATGGTCACACAATGCTTCGTCATGTTCTTCCGAAAGTTCAATTACTGACGACTGAATGAAAGAAATTGGTGCGTAACTATTCATCTGATATTAAACGTTTAGTAATAAGGGTCAGGTAAATGGCAAATCCACCAGCGGTCGCTCGATGACACTTAGACAAATAGTTTTATAAAACGTCAACTAAGTTGGTTAGGTATTTGTATTGTAGATACTTATACAAATGAACGTATAAAATGAGTTTATTTTTAAAAGTATAGGTACAGGGTGGAAACGATAAGTGATTTCACTTGATTTTTAATTATACAAGATATAGAGAAACTGTTTACTGTTCCTGTAAGTGCTTCATGAGCTCTTTAAAACAATAACAATAAATAGGTCAAAGAATAAACTGGATCTATGCGAAAATTCAATGTTTCCGAATTTCATACTAAATGTATGCCGCCAGCCATACCTACCATATTAGAAGTGTTAATTTTTTAAATTTAAATTTTCAATTGAGTAATAATAATAATCAAACAACAAACTCGTAAATTGCATTCTTATTTAAATTATTTACGGAAAACATGATTTTAGGTTTAACTTGCTACAATATCATCAAAAGATACTAATTAATAAATACTAAATAAACAGATAAAGGGGACGGCATTAAGGCACTCAGAATTCTCAGAAACCATTGATTTCGTGTTTGTTTGTAACTGTATTAAATGTATGAAAGCTGGAAATATAGGTTTTTTGAATAGATTCAGTTCGTTCTTAAACATATTATTGATGCCGTTTGCTAGGTCTCATCATGAAGCACTTTTTCAGTAAGTAACCATTTGTTCGACATCTTGTATACCTACTATAAGAAATATTCGAGTGAGATCACTTATCGATTATTTTCGTCATCCTTATTTGTATTAAATTTAATTAAAATACACTAAGGCTGATATGCACCACCTAACTTTGACCCTAACTGACAATAACCGGTGTTTTATGTTAGACAGATTTTTGACATCCAAAATTTTGATGTCAATGTTAAAGTAAGACGGTGCAACACGGCCTAACAAATGTACCTATCGTAGACAGTACTTTTTATTTTCTTCATAAATCTTTCTTTTCTTTGTAAAGCTATCTACAAGCTTTTATTTTCTTTGACATCTGGAGTTGTAAAATCTTGCAACTTAAAATTTACTTACTTCCCGTTTTCCCATTGAGCTGAAATGTTGCATGTCTACACAGGCATGCAAAATTTCGTTTCATTTCGCACTAAATAATTTAATTTACACGTGTTTTCATGCGATGGCCAAGTCAATATATTTATGTAAAACGTTAATGATTTCCTGGACTGGACTTGGTATTACATGGATCTCACAACTTTTTACCGTAGAACAACTGAGTAGTGAGACTTGGTTTTTTGACAAGTATTGTTTTTGATGGGTTTGTATTACAGAACGCATGTGTACCTAATGGGATAACTGTTTAAAAACACGATTAGATAAATTTTGCTCTATGGATAAAAATCTTAAAGTTACCTCTGATTTTTTAGCATTATACGACCGTGGTTTATAATAATAAATTCTATAAAATCACAATGATATCAGTATTTACCTCTTTGATTTCCTGACTTGTTTAGATTTACAAAAACTAAATATTTATTATTTTAACTTTTAGATAATAATGTGAATGGCGCTTACGATGTTTAGTTACGAGCTCTTTAATGGACACAGATATTATAGATAACGTTTAAAAATGGCACGCTCGTTTTCATACATTTCATTCTATTTATTTAACCTATCCATATTTATGTGCGGAAACGTCACAAAATCAGAATACATTTTAATTTTTCCATCCCGCATCATAAACACTAAAAAGTCAAAAGTAAAATTTAAATAGTAAATATTTTTCATAAACAAGCTTTTGATGCTGTAAAAATAATAAAATAAAACATAAATTCTTTCAAACCCATCAACTTATTACTTAACTCAATTTAAAGATTAAAAACTTGTCGCGGGATTTACTAGTGTAAAAAATACATTAATTACGTAACTTGATTTTGCTAAAAGTCTGATCTGAGAAAAAATCAAATAGATACGTTATTTCTTTATTATTATGTATGATGTACTGTCTTAGGTACGATACAACTACGGATTAAGATCGTTTAGTCGACGCAGCGTTGAAATTGTACAGATAAATGCAGTTTGCGCACTCACTACGCGACGTCAAGCAATAAAAACCTAAAATTCGAACGCCAACTTTTTGCTACAACGCTCTTAAGACAAACGACCACTTTAAATCTATCCAATGAAGTAAGAATAGTCGCAAGCCCAACAAGAGATATAGGTAGGCCTCCTACCTACCTACATTCTACATTTTCATGAAAAACGAGAATACAAAGTAGGTTGTGGTAGGTTGGTGTTGGCAGTAAGTAGGTAGGCCTACATCTACAATTCTACATACAAAAACCTAGACAGGGGCAAGTTCGCGTAATAAACACAGAAAAGAAACATTAGTAACATGGGATGTGTTTCATTAACTTTTTGCTTTTACACTGAAATAGAAATAAACAGAAAAACAAGAAATAACCTTCACGAGGTGGCGCCATCTACATTCACCGCTTCAAACTAGTAAACATCCAAAACAAAAACAAAGCCGGCAGAGCCAAGGACTCACCCGGTAACTGTAGCCTGCAGGCAATAGTCTTCCACGCCAGACCGACGCTGTATACGTCGTTATATTTCTCGTCTTCCCTGTTCCAGATGCAGGGATGCTTTTTCACTTCCTTGATCAGTCGTATCGTAGTTTGATAACTCAGCTGACGACGGCGCACCATTTTGTTCCGGCGATTTGTATTTGCTACTCGCGCATCGCGGCGTTGCGCGATTGAAAATATGACACGCCGCCGCACCGCCCCTCACACACAGCCGAATAATCATTCATTTATTACGCATAGTGATCGAGACTACCTCGCATCTGTCAATTATTATTAAGTTTCATAGCAATAAAGGCGAGTTTCCTTGAATTATTGGGGCTGCTTTACGTAACACGTCATTGTGGCGGCAGCCGAGCGAGACGCAAGACATCAACAAAAGGAAACGGTAACTAACATGCGGCGTTGCCGCTTTGTGCAGAAGCTAGGTACAGGCAGACCCAGAAAAAGGTTATTTATTTGAACCGCGTTTTCTGTGCTTTGTATTTATTTATTTATTTATTTATTTATTCAAGGAAAATCTACAGCATATTCTTATAATAATTACAAGTATCATGCTTAAATTATATAGCAAGTAATGCCAATTACAGGTTTTCCTTAGTTACATAGTAAACTAAATGCGAGTCGGATACAATGATCACAGTAGGTCTGTATATCTAACAGTAGATAGATGTTGTACTACTATAAATTTTTTATTACTATTCTATGCAAATAAATGTTTGAATTCAAATTTGAAGTATTTATATTTACTTAAGCTTAAATTGTAAACAATATTATCACACTATATATATAACGCAACAACGCCACAATTCAGCACGCGACTTAAAGAAAACATTCCAACATTACAAGCCCCGCGATTGGAGGTGTATTTGATAACAGTACTTATTCATTAAATGTTAGGTAAGAAAGTACAAAATAAAAAAAAAAGGAGTTAGGGATTTAATAAGATCTTCACGACAGATTCCTTAAACTTTCTCTTTGAACCTATAAAGGGGTCGATAGCTTGAAATAAATCATTATAGTTGCGAGCCAGTCTAGTGAGCACTGCATTGCGACCGTATTCCGTGCGATGGTGAGGGACATGCAGCAGCGCGGTGTGGCGGGTGCGGCGCGCGGGCACGCGAATGTAACTAAAATTACTATTCATAATATAAACTAAAATGATAATGTAATGATAAAATCTGCAATGTGGTGATATGCTACGTGGTGTAGATGTTTCTAAGGTTCACGCACGAATAATAAAAACTTTGGTTTTACGACGTTTTACTTATTAAAACATGTTTCATTGAATAAAAGAAAAATAGTAGGTAGGTCGAACTAACTGTTAACAACAAATTCAAATTGTGATTGATCCAATTCAGCTAAGCGCTCTTGCTAAAAATCTCTGAATTAAATCAAGTTTTGGCTTCGCTTTATAAATTAGGGGCATACCTACTAGTACTAGCTAGCTATCAGATTTGTGTTCAGAATTTTGCTCCGCAATTTCATTAAGCAATAAATTTTGAATTCTACTTCTCATAACCAGTTTCCTTAGCGGTTCTAACTGTTTAAAATACGGGGCTAATGACTTTAAAAACATCACGTCATAATTTGAAAGTCTATTAGATGTTTTTTGGCGTTTTGCAGGGATTTCATCTTCTGAGTTTGAGTTATTTTCTTCTAGTTTTTCATCATTAGTGTCGTCATTGTTGCCATTGTCTTTTGTTATTCCTTGTTTTTTCTCATTTTCACACTTGCCATTGCTGGATTCATCATCATGACTCGTATCATGTTTTGAAAAGTCAGATTCACTATCATCATTTTTAGCATGTGTGGGACATGAGACTCGGGATTCTCTATCGGATCTTTCTTCGTCACTTTCAGATTCAACTATAAACTCTACTGAGTCGTCATCTTCTCTATGTTCATCTGCGATGAAAGTCATAAGACGAAAATATCTCCATTTTCCGTTATACTCTTTAAGATCAGATATCGCAGATTTTTTTTGTATGTTTCTGAATGTGTCACGAAGATTTTTCCATTTTCTTCTTAGAATATTCTCTGCAACAATTAATGAAGGTTTTATTTTTTTATTATACATGGGGCAAAGAGTTAGGCAATGTTGGCTATATTAAAACACTAACAAAGGGCATTGACTAAAAATAACATGTTATAATGAAGTTGACTATACTAAATAAATACTTCTGACGCCATCTCTTTTGTGTAACTGGAACTACTATGTCAAGTACATGACGGAAGAGACGCAGATGTTTTGACATCGGGTAAACTAACCTGGAATATTCATTTTGCGAGATATATTGTTCCAAGCTGCCGCTGTGTAAAATCTGTCCCCATATTTTGCGTGTTCACCATTCCATAACACGGGATGACTTTGTAGTTCTTGAATAAGCATTACTTTATCGTTGAAAGGTATTGCCGCCATTTTTGTTTTGTGCGACTGACAGAAATGAGCGCGTCGCAGCTACTGGCGATTTGTGGTGTTTGCGATTGCGACGTTGCCAAACTTCCATCTGTAGGTAAAAAGTAAACAACTTTGATTAATTTTGTCTTCTTAATCTATTATTTCTTAATTATATTTTGAGGAATTTACTCATTAATTAGTACCGCAATAAATAAGGACATCGAATTAAATCAAAATTGAAAATCTTATGGATAATATTGGCAGCTAGCGCCCTCTGTACACCGAAGTAGTTACTTCTTTGCCAGAGGATAAAGCCCTTTACGGTTCCTGAGATGGGTTTGATATTTTGTTATAGAGCAAATAGATGGCGCTTCACCGTCAATGAGGGTTTTCGCGATTGAATAATCCGCCAGATGGCAATTATATTATATTATACGTAGACGGTAGGTCCAAATGCTGCATGATTGGTGTATTTTGACGTGTCAATGTCATGTCAAAAATAACCAATCATGCAGCATTTGGACCTCGCGTCTACGTATTGCCATCTGGCGGATTTTTCAATCGCGAAAACCCTCATTAAAGGGCGTGAATTAATGTTATATTTTTAGGGAGTAAAATAATATTCAAATTAGGTATCTATCCGAAAGATATATCAACGATATACGCCATAATTATTATAAAAATATTACCTACCTAATCTATAAATCATATTTTGTTAATGATAATGAGTAAATTCTCAAATAAATACTTATTAAAACAGTTGGTTGGTTGTTGATTCACGCAATTAATAAACACAGTGATTTTCGGTATTATGTGTTGCATTTAGGAATCGAACCCAGAACTCTGCGTCGAGCAAGCCTCGGACCACATATTAAACGGACGTATTTCCTGGTAAGGATCCAACCCACAACTTCACTCAAATTGGTTTGATCCATTAACGTAAATCGATTTTCAAAAACAAAACATAAAAAATCAAATCATTTTTTTTTGGGTAGTCAAACACACAAGTTTTCCGTCCACATTTTATTTAGAGTTATTGGTATAAAATATATGAGATATAAAACAGCGCAGTCGTAATTCAACTAAAATATATTAATATAAAACATGTCAATAGTCCAACAAAGGTTAAACCATGGTTTTGTGAGATGGCGTGGAGTCAGCAGTCAGTGTAGAGTCTTAAAGTCTCGAGGACTTTTATATATTACTAGCTTTCCGCCCGCGGCTTCGCCCGCGTGGAATTTTGTCTGTCACAGAAAAACTTTATCGCGCGCGTCCCTGTTTCAAAAACCGGGATAAAAACTATCCTATGTTCTTTCCCGGGACTCAAACTATCTCTATGCCAAATTTCATCAAAATCGGTTGCGAGGTTTAAGCGGGAAAGCGTAACAGACAGACAGACAGACAGACAGACAGACAGAGTTACTTTCGCATTTATAATATTAGTTGGGATTTACTTAATTAAATAAATAAAATTATTGTCCAATCGCCAGAACGTTAACCTGAAATTAAGTATGTACGAGTACTACATATACTGTTATAATAAAATTAGGTACAACAACATTTAAAAATGAATCAAGTAGTAGTAATTTTAAATTTTCTTGACATGCGCTGCAATCGGCAAGCGACAGGTTATTAAATTTTGAAGAAAATTATATGTTTAATTATAGACGATTTCGCTATTTTTTATTTTGATTAGTTTCCCTCCATAATTTTTGCTTGAGTTTGTACTGAATTTTGGGCTTAATTCTCAAGATATCTAAATGTCAGAGAATGACATTTGTGACATTTCCTCTACTCAAGAACTGACTCCATCCGATGATCCAACTGAAAATATCAAAATCATCAGAACAGATGGTTAATGTAAAAGAAAGTGTATTCACTGTGATATTAATTTTAAATTATTTACTATGCAAGCAAGTTCCCATAATAATTTTGAAATCATCTGAATTTACACTTTTGAGTTGGTAGAGTTTTAAATCTTTATTTTTATTGTAAGAATTAGCAAATAATTTTGAGTTGTAAATGAATTATTATTTTATTATCATGGGAACAAGTATATCCTTCAATTATTACACGCAAGATGTTCCCAATTACCATGAAAAAAAAAACTTATTTTGTAACAAAGTTTCACGATTAATATTAATCTTTAAATTATTTAATCACAGTGAATAGATAGTGGTAGATGTAGAGATTGTAGAGTAAATGTGTGAAGCTCTTCCCTGAGCATTTTTAATGTAAAATAAGTATTAATATGTATAGGTATAAAAAATAATGAATTCATCAGCGGAAATAAAAATGAGTAAAAAAACAATTGAGTTTCGTATACGCTAAAAAAAACGTTTCTAAAATGAAAAGTTATCTTTTAATGTTCATTCTAAATGATGAGAGAAGAGCTGAAATATAAATACGGGACATACTGTTTTTTGTGGATATTCAGTTATAACATCAATGTTTTAAATATTAATGATACATTGTATTATCCTAAACACTAATTTATGCATTTATTTATATTTATTTGGCGATAAATCGACACATACAAAGCAACACCGGAATGTATGCTGTAAATTAAATTACAGAAGAACTAAAGTACTTTGTACGCGATTGTACTTAGATAATAATTTAATAATGACTGAGAGATATAACGTCAAAAATTTGACATTTTATTTTTTAATAATATTAAAATCAATTCCATCATACGCGTCATTCCCCACTCTTCCTCTCTATTTCATTTGTGTCAAATATTAGTAAACGAGATTCAAAATAATTTTTTATATTCTTAATGTAATTTAACAATTAAATATACTCTTTAAATATAAAATCAATGGTATTTCCACAATACAACGCAAGTTAAAATAACATTAATAAAGTTACCTTAATAAACTTAATTGTAAACACGTTAATAAATTATTAATTAAACCTTCTATAATGGACTACTCAAATAGAATTGCATTGGTTCTTTTCTAAACCTTTTTATGTGTTCCACTTGGCATAAAACATACAAAATAGTTCTTACTCTCATACAATTCGATTCAGCGACCACATGAAGGCCAGGCTTAACAAAAGTGCACCATTAATAAAATTCCATTATTTTCCAACGTAAGTAATTAACTGCTGCAATACAATGGACAAGCTCTTAACAATACAAACATTAATTTAAGTGTCTTATAAAGACGCTAATATAAATGAAAACTTTTTACGTATTTATACAAAATTCTCAAAATAAATTCAAGAGCAATATTCCGACGAAATACAGGGTGGCAGGCAGAACGCGATACGTGAAACTCTTAAGTGGTGATCCGAGTATTTTTCCAAGATACCTAGTAAAATACTAGGTCCAGTAAACATAGTTCATTTCTGCCACCCTATACGGAACCATACCATTCCCATACAAACACCAACAACATCCCTTCAACGAGTGGTTTGACCACTTTCCTTTGGCACGGCAGTTTTTAAGAAGCGTTACTCATCGATAATTTAACGTTACGATATTCGGCGATTTAGTGATATGCTGAGACTTAATTGAAGTAAGATAGGTGTCAAATGTATCGAGTTCTTGTCACTTGATATTTAATTGACAACTATTTTATTGTCCTTGCTTTTGCTTTATGTTTCAATGAAGATATTTTTGGCATTTTTTGTTGCGGATCATTGAAAGATATTTCCGCACAGGCAGGTATTTTAACCGCTAAATTCGTCATCTCGGCGCATTTATAAATGCCTTTAATAGCTAACAAGCACTCCCAGTCATTGTAACCGAAATAAACATACTTTTGGCAACTTCCTAAAGAATTCGGTTTCTTAATAGCGCTCCTGAAATAATTAATTAATAGGTACTGCGTTACGCTAGATCCTTAAATCTATCACATCAAATAATTATTATAGTATGGAATACTCAAATAAACACCCATTATCATTATACCAGCACAACATACAATGTCTTCATTAAGAATAGGTTTAATTAGTTGAGATTTAGATGTAATTCTATCACGTTTGATGCTATTTTTAGTCATGCCGTGACAGATGTCACAGTGCCTCAAAAATTAACAAAAGACAGACAATAAATAGAATTAAATTAATTGATTTTTCGTAAAACACAATAGCAGTGTGATATTAAGATAAAGTTAATTATTATACCCTGATTAAAATTATGAGTGTGTGCTTAATTTAATGATAAATGTTCGAGGAAGGTGAACCGAGAGAGAGTAAAAGAAGCATTCTTCAGTGAGATTAAAACGTCGATCAAAATTACATCTAAAGAGTTCCGTTCAGCAAAATCAGATTCGATGTGAATAATCGTAATACAGTATATACTTTCGAAACAGAAAACTTCCCAAAATATATTTTACGAGTAATAGCCATCGTAAAGACATCTTTATAGATTTAACAAATTTACAATTAAAGTGAACGTCTGAACGTGGACCAATATCTTGGACCCGAGATGATCAAACCATTGTGACGTGAGAGTTTCAATTACTTGGAGAGAAACGATGAAGTTTTGAATGAAAGTTTGAAACAATCAAAATGATTATGTCCGTGAAAAGTTACTTAAGAACACTTCTCAGTCTCTTAGGATTAAAATTTTAATATTTTTCCAAAGTTTAAATGCAGATATCGGAACTTATGAGTAATTCTGTAAAATGCAAGTGATGCATATTATATTTTTATTTAACCTACAAGACATGTAAAGCCTGATATGACAGACGGACTCCATCTACAATTAATTTAGGAAACTGTCTAAAAGTAGGTTTGAGCTGGTCACACATAATTTGATTGTTCAGCTTTGGACACTGATAATTTGCTAATTATTTTTTTGTTTAGTAATTTGTGTTAGAGCTGCAAACCTTACGATTCACTTGTCCGTGTGTCATTTTTCAGGCGCATTCAAACGATTCTTTGATACACATTATTAATAATACATTACAACTGGTCTATGCAGTTTTTTGGTAATTTCAAAAACATCGATTGACAACATCTAATACGAACTATTGTTAATTGTTATTAATTATATTTAAATTTGAAACGATTATAATCTAACCAGTAGATAAACGAATGGATTTCTTCAAAGAAAAAAGGTAAAATGTATGAGATTCCATTTTGAAAAGTCACATTAAATAAGCTCGTATTATAAATGAATGTATTTTGAAGTGATACTTATTAAATTAAACATAAAATATTTCTAGAGTCTACAGAATTTGAGTTACTTTCTTTAAAATATGATTTTATATAAGTTCGGGACATTTTAAAAATTAACGTAGATCTCATTAAATATATTTTATAATAAATAACATTCTGTTTTAACGGACGGTAGAGTTTTAATAAAAAGGTTTAATTAAAATTTTAGATAATCTCCTTTATACATTTTAGCTGTTAATTTTGTTTTATCGGATGCTTTTTAATATATTTTTAAATGTGGTCCGTAGTTTCCGATTTAAAATTCCATTATAAATTTAAAATTAAGCAATTAATATTTGGGATTAAATTTTGTAAACATCTCAAAAATGTATTAAAGCAACGCCGCAAAACGTAGTTAAAATTTTGATACTTAGAATAGGGTGATAGTTATGAGTAAACTAAATCAGAGATGTGTCAACTACGGGGTGGTTTAAGGGTAGGTACTAATCAAAATGATATGTAATAAACTGTACCATATAATGTATATGTACAAGAAGTGGTAGGGATTAAATATTGCCTGTTTATGATATTCGGGTATAAAAACTGATCAGGAACTAAATAACCTCGTAAAGTTGAAGTTAAATTAAAAGAGTATGGAAAATACGAGGTCTGGATGTCTCCAGACAAGTCACACGCCCGCATATCAAAAACAAGCTTCCAATTAATGGTTAACGCTAATGAGAATCACATACATTCAGGATTATTAACCAAAATGGTATATCCTTAAAATAAGTACATAAAATACAAACACTAGTCGCTCGATATCGAGTGACAGTCACGCGTATCTACGTTCGTTCACCGCATTCACACACGCAAACTCGCGGCGGCCCATTCACCAACATAACTTATAAATTAAGTAACAGGTTATCCACAAGGGAAGAAATGACTAGTTCAAAATAAAATATCAAAGATGAAAAGAAGCAAAAATAATAAAATATATGATAATTGCACAAATGCCCAAACTAATACAATGCCTGCTAAATTCGGAATATCAGAGATTTCGCGTAGGCAAAAAAAATCGCCATTTTGACAGGCATGACAGATAAAAAACAAGATGGCCGCCGCGCCACTCAAGCGGCACATGAACGCTTAAACTACTGGTCGGGTCTTAGGTGTCGCTGGCGGCCGAAGGCTGCTTTATCAGGTCGAAGTCTTTGCCCACGCTGGCCTGAGTCTTGAGCTTGGGCTTCTCGTGGTGCGCGTGGGCTTTGTCATGCGCGTGGGCTTTGTCATGGCTATGGGTGTGGGTGTGGGTGTGGGCGTGGGCATGACCACTCTCCACTACGCTGACGACGTTCTTCTGGGCCTGGTGTTGTTCTTCTTCCTCTTCTTCCTCGCGGAATTTGCGGTTGTACCAGTGGAGGCAGATGCACCTGGAAGAGAATTTTATTTGCTATTAGTAATGTGTTTTTTCATCAATCAGGAAATCACAGTTCTATTTCTGAAGTCTAAAGTACCTAGAAATTGTAATGAGTGTAAAATAAACTGCAGCGATTCTCGATTGTTAACTAGATTCCCTAGTTACAACCGTTTTGTTAAAAATACTCAATTAAACAAGGATAGGTAAAGTAGATAGGTATAAATCTGAAAAGTACTAGTAGGTCTCTAAACCAGAATCTAAACTAAGTGAAGTAAGATGTCACTGTTCCACGATATCAAGTGACGTGGCAGCTCATTACAACCGTTTATTATATTACATTGCTTCGATTTTGCATGCTTCTGCTCCTGCTAAAGGACAAAGGACATAGTTAATTGTAGAGCTAGTAAATACTCCATTTAGCGCCCTATTGATGCCGGACATAGCCTGTTCCGATTCCAATTGTTTGTATCTGACGCCCTTGTTTATTAAAAGGGCATTTTGCCACGTGACAATGGCTCTTAAGTGGCACAAGGGTCCTTCAGCTTAATTACCACCCACAGACATTTCTAATTAGCATTATTGTCTTTGAAGTGAATGGGAACTGAATGGAACGCTATAATTTCACCTTTCATGAGGCCACACAAAAATAAAAAGTTGTGTTTTTTCAGTCAAATGGAATCCCCATAACTGTCCCTCAGCTTTGTTAGGGTGTGGTGTAGGGGGTGTGAGAAGCGATTAATTTTCGGCGAAACACTTTATTTGGTCACATCATTATAAGAGGAAAATTGTAGTTAGGGGGAATCGAAAAGAATAATGTATATTTCTACACCTATACCACTATACCAATTGCTGACAATTTCGATGATTGTTTTTTACGAGATGAATGGTATCGTTTGGTCACAAAAATGAAAGTGGGTAAACTAAGGGATGACAGAAGGTTAATGGATTTCTCTAAGCAAGAGATCGATGGATAAATCTTACATACGAGTATGCTTTTGGCAAGAAATCAGATCTTATTTATTTCGTGAAACGCGTAAAATCTTTCCATGTCAGACAGATATTTACGAGTGATAGTATCTATCTCCTTACATACTCGTACAATGTATGTATACCTACAATCTAGATATTAAAAACAATTATTTGATAAGACTCCATAATTGCAGGGTGGCCAAAAAGTAATTTTCTTAAAAGTTTCATAGAACGTGTCCAATAGAGCTTAATGGACAAGCCGTAAACAATAATTCATTACTTCAAAATAATCCTTTTAAACTCTGCCGAATTAAAAAGTTTTAACAATAAAGGATGGATTTGACATCCCATAAATTAATTGGCCACAGAAAATGGACAATAAATTACCCTTTTTTGTATCCAATAAAAGAACAAAGCGATACTTCAGAGGTTTCGAGGGGGCAAGGAGGGCGGCGAGTCCTCAGAAGCCCTTTACCACATGGGACCTCTTCGAGAGTAATATCACGTTAAATTAAAAAGATATAAGTTTAGTTTAGGCTCCTCAGTTTTGTTGAAATAAGTATATTTGTGAGCATAGTTTTAATGAAAGATTAGAAATATGTAGTAGCTCTTTAAATTGGTTGAAAAATTAATGCAAACGGCAGAAGTCGCGCATAATCCGCAATTATTTAATTAAAGCTTCGCGCTTAAAGCGCAGTTAATGCCTAAAAGCATTATTTACAAGTATACTAATAAAGTAAGGTACTTAGTAAAAATATTAAAATCCATTATTATTCTGTGTGTTTGGAAACCAAAAAGTAATACTTTTACGATATTACAATACAAGATAATGGACACCTACATCATTTTGTTCTTTATACTCGTACATTAACAGACTCCATAAAAGCACTAGCACGTCCAATCGATTGCAACAATGCAGTTAATCTATGAGTAACCAAGGGGTCTATTCCGTGAAGCTATCTCTACTTTTTCTCCTCTATCTCTCTCTTTTATTTACCTTGTGAAAGGGACAGATAGAGTCGACATATCGCCGTGGTTTTACAGAGTAGAACCCTAGGTGGCCTTTTATCGAGCTAATACACTTAAGTGTACAGTCCAATGCATTTATTACAGCGATAAGCCCCGGGGGGAATTAAAACGTGATGGTTGTCTGGATCATAAAAGCCCCGAGGTTATGCCCCAGTCACATAGTGCGTTGACGTGAAGTGTAAATTTTTCTATTTAATGGGCTTTTAAAACCTCAACCGATATTATAGATAGAGTATCACAAAATTCATAATATTAGTGATTTATTTGGAGTCGTATTTTAATTACAGTCGACTGCACATCAGCCTGTACACTTTTTTTGTAAAGTAACCTGTATTACAACGATATAGAACTCCATTGAGTTTAGTTTGCTATGCTGTCGTCCGTACATTCATTTTCCTACAGTATGGGAAAATATCTTTCTATTTCCAACTTTACTCTAATATTAGTTGGATTAATTCTGAAACATATTTTTTCTGACTCTATATTTTTTCCAAATGTCAGGAAAAGTTTCCTAAACATACTACAGTCTAACTCCCTTCCAATCCCCTTTAATCCACCCCCTAACTCCCCTCCTCAAAAACCACGCTGTATAATTATTGTGTAGTCACAAGGGTGCGGTCTCATTTACTAATGATCTTTGTGTGTATTGTATTTAATGAACGAATGATGATACACCACAACAAATACTGATTTGATATTAATGTTTCTCTAACTACCATTGTATAAATTAGGCTGTAGGTCACCTGATGGTAGACCATCACCGCCTGTCGATATTTATTTACACCAATCTTCTGGTTTTGAACATTTTAGCACTGATTTTTCTTAGGCTGAGTTCACCAACTTACTTTGACCGTAACTTTAACAATAACCGGTGCTTTTTGTATGGATTTTGACAGATTTTTGACGTTTGTTAAAGTCAAAATAAGATGGTGCAACTCAGCCTTAGTATTGTCTTATTTTATTAATTGTTATTGTTGCCTTCACAAAAGTTTTTTTATTTCCTGCTTTTAAAAAGCGCTTTTACCTTTCTTTTTGGACGTCCAAAATTAGTTAATGTTGCTTCTTTTATTGCATCAATTTATTTCTGTGGTGCGTGACTCTGTTTTCGACATTACTATCAAAAGAAGAGCGTTCGGGTTTCCCTTTGGAATTTTTCACAGTTATGGAGTAAAAACAAAATCTAAATATTATAACTCAAAGGTAACTGACTGACTGACATAGTGATCTATCAACGAACAGCCCAAACCACTGGACGGATCGGGCTGAAATTTAGCACGCAGGTAGATGTTATGACGTAGGCATCTGCTAAGAAAGGATTTTACGAAACTCCACCCCTAAGGGGGTAAAACGGGATCCACGCGTACGAAGTCGCGGGCGGCCGCTAGTACTTAAATAAATAAATTGATAGCGGGCATATTATTATTTTACTCGTGCTACCTTTTAAGGAAGTGTTCGAAGGCTTAAGCCATCCACAACATCCTTCCGGTGATAAAAGCGCGAATGGAAGTAAAATTGGTGTAAAAGAAAGTTTATCTCATCTTGGGAACCCTTCGGATCGTCCGCCGCTTTACGAAGAATAAAATACATTTACGACGAAGGATGACTTTTCGAGACTCGATGCTGATTCGTCCGTGAGGAATTTGAACAGAGAATATGTGTTTGTATATCTTATGCAGTAAGATCGTTTTTGCATATTAAACTGCAAGCAAAAGCCAAATCATCCATTTGTCTCTGATAAATTAGACTCTATCTAATTTATGAGAGAGAAATGACTGAAAGTATCATTTGGTGGTGTTTCTAAACACATTGATAAAAGAAACCCACAGATCTAAAGCTAATCTATACATATTATCTGTGTCTATACTAACTAATATTATAAAGCTTAAGAGTTTGTTTATTTGTCTGTTTACTTCAACGCGCTAATCTCAGACACTACCGGTCCGATTTAAAAAATATTTCAGTGTTAGATAGCACATTTATTGAGGAAGGCTATAGGCTATATAGCATCACGCTACGAGTAATAGGTGCAGAGCAAAAATGAAAAATGTTGCGAAAACGGGTTTTCACACGTACGAAGTCGCGGGCACAGCTAGTGATAAATAAGCTTTCGTGGAAGATCGATACAATCCTATTCATACATCGATAACACATCTTTAGCGTCTCTGTTTTGACTTTTAAGGGACACGTTTTGCTGAATATTTTCCAAGGGATCTTATTAACAGTTCCAGTATTTATTTTATTATTCTACGTACTTCTACCTACTAGGTATGCCAATTAGTTCCAGATCTAATTGCCTAGGTAGGATGAGCGTGAGGACGGTAATTAGGTTAGAACTCTACGGCCAGGCGGGCGTTATGGCCGGTGAGCATGTGACCTAAATTATGTCCTAGGTTATAAAGTGAGTTTCAGATGTTATTCATGTGTCTCTTATTAAAACTCCCGGAACAAACGTTGGGTTTACAAGACTGGTTGTATTTAATTTTAGTTGTAATTTATTTTTGATATCTACTGTATCCAGTCACTGACTTAAAAAGGAGGAGGTTATCCATTCGATTCTCATCATATAAATTTGTTTGCCAGTGATACAGCAGACATAATAGAGTTCTGTGTCACTAATCCGTAAAATTAGGAACTTTGCAGAGGCTCCTTAAGGCCGGGTAACAGAGAAAATGGCGAAAATGAGGTTTTCATTTTTCATTTTTGAGGTACTAAACAGTAAAATAAAAGGCTAAGATTTTTTTTGGGCATAGTTGAGGATATTTTCTAGGGCTATTAACGGATGGAAACACGATTTGATGAAGTTGACTCGATAGAATAAATTCCTAAAGTTACCTCTATTCGTTTTCTAATTATGGTTTTATTTTTAAAATAAGCGATTTGAGATTCTGAATCTTTTACTAAACTAAAGTTCAGAAATAACTTGAGGGCTTTTAACGGATGAAATTTTTATATTGCGTCTTATTTAGTTACTATGTTAAAAAATGTGGAAAAATCGCCCATGACGGCTTGGACAATCTCAATCAGTCGCGCGGTGGCGCTTACGGAGGACGGACGCGTGCCAGTTTTTTGGCCGTGACAGTTCTCGATTTGTCAATATTTTTGACAATGATGACTTTGATGAGTCACAGTATAATAATACCAGTGTTACTGGAGAAAGCTAAAATTTTTGATAATTAAGAATTCTGAATTTTGTCTACCTATTGAAATTTAAATCGTTGGCATCCTTTTAAACTAAGACTCTACTCATGATACATTCCTCAAATATGAGACAAAACCAATGAGTTAAAATTACATTTTAATAGTACCTACATACAATCGTCTTCACTCTTTAGAAGAGCACACTGACACAAATAAATAATAAAAAATTAGGTCAGTGGGTCAAATATAGGGGCAGCTGCACGTCACTGAAAGACGATTCTGTTTACTCGGCATCTGGGCTGGAGAACATGAATCCTTGCTTACAGATGCAGATGTAAATAGAGTTATAATTGGACAAATTTTACATGAAATGTTTAACAGAACTCAGTTAAAAGACACATACATGGAATACCAATAAGGTTGCGGAGGGAAAGCTACCTATTATAAACTAGCGGCCGCCCGCGACTTCGTTCGCGTGGACCTCGTTTTACCCCCGTTAGATATGATGTTTTACCTCATTTTACCCACGTTTCACGGTTTCCCCCGAATGAATATTTACGAACGTCATACCGTAGTTTGTCCAGTGCTATAGATTTTAACCAATGACGATAGATGGCGCTTTTAGACACGTCTTATTTATTTATTGAAATTTATTTGCCACATATCGTCATAATGTTAATCTGGGTTATAAACAATAATACTGTAAAGTTTCAACAAAATCCGTTCAGTAGTTTATGCGTGAAAGAGTAACAAACATCCAGACATCCAGACATCATGACATCCAGACATCCAAACTTTCGCCTTTATAATATTAGTAGGATATTTCACAATCCAAACTAATATTTACTATTTAGCATTTACTTACAGTAAATATCAGTTTGGATCGTGAAATATTTAAAATAAAAAAAAGAATAAAACAAAATAGGGTTTCAAATCACCTATCTATAATCTAATATTATAAAGAGGTAAAGTTTGTGTGTTTGTATATTTGTTAAATTGTAAGGGGTAATCTCGGGATCTACTGAACTGATTTTAAAAAATCTTTCACCAATAGAAAGCCACATTATATCTGAGTGTAATAGGTTATATAAAAACCAAAAAATTCCACGCGGGCGAAGCGGCGGGCGGAAGGCTAGTTTATTTATAATTATGTAAGAGCATAATTATTAAAGTCGAAGTCAAACATTCTTTATTTGTGTGGACCTATATTAACGAGAGATTACAAGGCGTCAAATATTTCAAGAAAAAAATTAAAAACTATTATAAAGCTAAATTTTGCTCTCATGGAGCCTTTACCTACTCTGACAAATTAAGACTTAGAGAAGAAACTAATAATAAAACTATTTAACTGTCCTGCAATGAAAAGCTTGATCGGGTACAACACCTCAAGTTATTTCAGAACTTGATTTCATTAAAAGACTCCGAATATCAAATCGCTTAGGTATCTAAAGTCAAACGATTCTGAAATGTCAAGTGGACTAATGAATAACCCATTAAGATAGTAGCGCCCTCCTGTCAATTACATACCTAGGACGATAGAGTTTTGAACAACTAATAAAAATGCTTTGTCCTAAATGACTGACGGATATCGTAGAGACCTGAAAGTTGGAAGGTGTGTTCTTTTTATGACGTAGGCATCTCATAAGAAAAGATTTTCCGAAATGGGGTCATGAAATGAAGGGGGTGAAAAAAGGGGGCAAAGTTTGTATATGACAAAGTGATTCCTTGGTTCAATCTACTTGAAATTTAGTTTAACAATACCTTAATATAATTCATGAAAGACGTGTGGAACGGGTAGAAAGTAATTTTGGCAGTCATTTTCTTCGAAGTTGATATCAATACTACTTAGTGCCTTTGATTTAATTACTTTTTATTTTTACAAGTGTTTGAAAACTCCATTTCAGATTGTGTTCAATGTCAAGTGAAATCTCAAATTGAAATGTCTCAATCTCAATGAGGAGACTCTGTATTTATTCCTAGAATTCCCCAAACACCGTCAAATTACCCTTTCGAATTCAAGACAGTGCAGTTTCCCATCAGTCTGCTTCGTAATGACTATAAACAAAGCTCAAAGTCAAACTCTAGGGACCTCTGCTTAAACTCCCATGAGTGCACAGAGGTACGCAGGTAACCGCGTGTGATGCTCATAGCAATTTTCGATAGGTACAGAACCCCGTACATACGTCATACATATTATAGAAAGAAAACACCCAGACCAATACAAACAAATATGTTTCTGCAATTTTAGTATGATATTTTTATTTATTAATAAACAAAGAGACTAAACAAAATTGATGCGTACCTATACTGATTAATGTTATTAACCACATGCAAAGCTTCGTGAATTGCAACAACTATAATTAAATTTATTATCCAAGCTCTAAATAATCGCTACTAAGAGTAACTTATCATAAAAAAAAATCCAATCGCTCAAGCTCCCAAGGGCCTACCGATAGGTCGGGTGACGTAATCTTGAAATTCTTTAAGCCGGCGCAGAACTTCCAGAAGGTTGGGCGACGCCACGGCCACTTTGAACCGTGTTTACTTCTGCAGTTATATTTTATATTTATTCGATTCTAGAATATATTCCCAAAAAGTCTGAAAGGTGTTTTAATTTGTATCACTTGGATATGATTTGTATTAGAAAGTGTTGTGAGTGTGACGCTTGAAGGGAAGGAAGTCAACCTAACCTAACCAACTGCGTATTTCTATACTGTGTAGCTGGAAATTATGGCGGGAGCTCTTTGACGCGCTGTTTTCGGCGAAGAATTGCGCGCGCAGATTTTGACAGCGCGAAATACCTACTTTAGAAGAAATACCAAGCCTTAAGAGCAAAATATTTGACGATTATAATAGTCTATACAAATAAATAAATTTTGACTTTGACTCTGAGCCCTTTAACCACAACACAGTATCAACGCAGCGCAGAGACAGTGGACGTGATTAAATGTAATCCATGAGTATTTGCCACTGTTTCCGTGTTGATCACACCGCTCACTATCCATGTCTCACTCACGATAGAGCCAAAAATTTTACTAAGCAGGTCTCACCTCATCACAGCGTCAAGTGCGCCAGCCCCCACCATAACTGGCTCCCATCAGCTAGAAGCCCTGCCCTCTGTCTCTACGTTTGTGCTTTCTATCTATCTATGACCTTCCGCACAATCCAAAAACTTGACTAAGCAAGGTCTTACCTCAGCACAGCTCCCAGAACGCCAGCCCCCACCATGGCCGCACCAGCCCCCATCAGGTAGTAGCGGTGCTGCGCGGCCTCCGCCCCCGGCGACAGCTGGACTAGCCCCACCACCAGCACCACGATGCCCAGGAGAAGGGAGCCCACCACGGCGTGTAGTGCTGCCACCTGGAGATGATCGGGAAATCTGTGTTAGATTTGAGATAGTCTTTAGGTTAATTTTATAGTATAGTTTAAGAATGAGTTAGCACCACGATGGCCGAGAGAAGCGCGCCTACTAAGGCCTGGAGATGATTGGGAAGTCTGTGTTAGACATGAGGTAGTATACTTTAGGTTAGTTTTAGTATACTTTAGGAATGAGTTAACACCATGATGCCCAGGAGAAGCGAGCCTACTACGCCGTGAAAGGCTGCCACCTTGAGATGATCAGGGAGTCTGTGTTAGACATGAGGTAGTATACTTTAGGTTAGTTTTAGTATACTTTAGGAATGAGTTAGCACCACGATGCCCAGGAGAAGCGAGCCTACTATGGCGTGTAAGGCCTACCTTGAGATGATCAGGGAGTCTGTGTTAGACATGAGGTAGTATACTTTAGGTTAGTTTTAGTATACTTTAGGAATGAGTTAGCACCACGATGCCCAGGAGAAGCGAGCCTACTATGGCGTGTAAGGCCTACCTTGAGATGATCAGGGAGTCTGTGTTAGCCATGAGGTAGTATACTTTAGGAATGAGTTAACACCATGATGCCCAGGAGAAGCGCGCCTACTATGGCGTGTAAGGCTACTACTACCTGGAGATGATTGGGAAGTCTGTGTTAGACATGAGGTAGTATACTTTAGGTTAGTTTTAGTATACTTTAGGAATGAGTTAGCACCACGATGGCCAAGAGAAGCGCGCCTACTATGGCGTGTAAGGCTACTACCTGGAGATGATTGGGAAGTCTGTGTTAGCCATGAGGTAGTATACTTTAGGTTAGTTTTAGTATACTTTAGGAATGAGTTAGCACCACGATGCCCTGGAGAAGGGAGCCCACCACGGCGTGTAGTGCTGCCACCTGGAGATGATCGGGAAGTCTTTGTTAGACGACGAAGGTGGAAATAGTTTTAGTGTAAAGGTGGAATTTCGTAGCCGACTCTACACGAGGTGTCGTCACGATCGCGACACCATTGGTTTCTATGTCATCAACATCATCATCATTTCAGCCACAGGACGTCCACTGCTTCTGCTGAACGTAGGCCTCCCCCAATGCTTTCCATGTTGACCGCTTACTAGCGGCCTGCATTCAGTGCCTTCCTGCTACCTTTAAGATGTCGTCGGTTCACTTTGTGAGTGGACGACGTATGTATTTCTATGAAATACGAGTAGCATCCGTTGTTAAAGCATTTCATTGCTGCTGCTGTGTGGAGTCGGCTACGAACTTGAACCTTTATAGGTACTTCAACTCTACGCATGAGATATTACATGAGATTGCAAGCCAGTGTTGGGTGAAAATTACTGAAAGTAGTTTTAGTAGGTATTAGTCTTCGAGTCAAATACTGGCCAAATAGGTATTAGCTTGACTATTTTTTATTCTTGTATAAAATATTTAAATACTGATTTAAATACTGTACTATTTAAATACTGTTATGGACACAATATGGATTATAGCCAACTTGCATCGTGAAGTGAAAGCATAAACCTGCAACTACACTACAACACATTCACTCTCCAAATCTCACTTACCTTTTCGAAACGTTACGTAAAGCAGTTGATGCATGATTGATTACTCTGAAATGGACGCATTTTCTAAAGGAATTCCAAATAACCACTTACTTCATCTCACACTCATGCTAGTTTCGCATGGGTTGGGGGTGTATCGGACAGGGGTCTTCTTTGGATCTCATCAGTAATAGGATTCAAAAGTCTCACCTCACTCACCTTCCCACACACATAGAGCTCGTTCCTCAGACGGTGGGTGTCCGGGGACGGCGTGGCGTCCATGTCTGGCATTCGCCCCATCTGGAGGGGCAGCTGGGAGGGCCGGCGCCCCCCTGTGCCCCCCCTCTTCTCAGCTCGCCGGCGTTCATGGCGCACAGCAACTGCTGGCATAGCGCCAATCATTTTGGCTGCGGGGCAAAGGTGATGATCATTACCACAATTGTTTTCTCCCAACTTTTAGAGTAGGCGCACACCGTTGATTTTTAGTTGGCCGATAGTTGTGCCCGATTTTAAATTGTATGAAGAATCGGCCAAATCGAATCAGCGTAGTGTGCGCACTCCCATACATGCCCATACTGATCAACTGCCCGACTAAACTATCGGCCGATAATAAATCAACGGTGTGCGCCTACTCTTAAATTCTCTCTCGATTCTACCAATATCTAGTGCTTAGTTCCCAATATTGTCTATGGATTTCCCGCCCCGGTTTCGCACGGGTGAATGAGAAAACATCGGACTGGTAAAGCAACTTAAAATTAAAGCGCAAGCGAAGCGAGCGCGAAACAAGGCTATAATTTAAATGAAAAGTTTCATTTCAAACCGGGACTCGTCCTGGACAACCGGGACGTGTAACCTTAGCCATTTAGGTTTTAGATATTTCAAACAACTTTCTAAGTGAGAAAGTGAAATTATTGGCACTTCTGAAAGAAAACAACAAATGAATTATGCAGAACAAAAATTTAAAGCTAAAAACTTAATAGAGGGTGGCCCTGAAAGTTGATTATACGATCGAATATCGTGCGGCCGAAACCGAAAAATAAGGGCTAAGGTGTGTAGGAGGTCGTTAAAAACAAAATTTCTACAAAAAATAGCAGAACAAACATGGGGTGACTCGGGTACCTACCCCTAAGGGTGCTCTACCACCGGACTTCCGCCTGACTTTTTTTTGGGACACCCTGATTATGTTTTTGGGATACTCTCTGGAACTACGAATCAGATTCTTTCAATATTGTCTTTACTTTAGAATATACAATAGATATTATAAAACTCGTGGATTACTTACATCAATTAGTTCAACAAACCGATATCCAGGCGAAGCATAAAGAAGACATTTGGCTCATCAATTCACATATTAAAAGTACATAGTTAAAATAGAGTTATTATAAAGAAGAAAGTACAAATATCTGTTCCTTGAATAAATCTTTGGAAATTATTATGGAAATGGCGATTCTTTCGCTGCATCCTATAAGTACAAAATGGAGGTACTCGTAAATTCTATTAAAACTTGTATGTATATTGCCTCAATAATGGAAAACTAGTTCCTCATTTTCGCCCGTATTGACAAACATTACTATAAGGTCTCACAGTGCGCGTGGACATACTGGATGACACACGAACCAATCACAGAGCTCTATTCAACGCTGTGCGTTCGATTTGCTGCTTCACTTAAGCAAGCATCGTTTGTGAATAAGCAACAAAATACCAAGTTATAATAATATAGCGTCTATAGAAGTCCCTAATTTCAATGCTTATTATTTATTTTGGGGACGTTCACGGAACAATGCTATTATGGGGTGGAAATCACGCGACTCCCATTATAAGGGGCTGTACATTTTTCCAAATAAACAAAGACTGATATTTTTCATTTTCCTTACAATTTCTCGTTTTACTTTATGTTTTCTGTTGTATACTTTTGACTGTATTCCAGAGATAAAACGCTTGCTAGCTTCAGCTTTGAAGCATGATTTAACTAAGTAAATTAATAACGCTTGCTGCTTTTTATTATCTTAATAAAGAATATGCATGGCTTTTTTTATTAAATTATTGAAGTCCTTTTGTGCAGATTATACAATACCTACTGTTGTTCTTAACGAATATTGTTTGAGATTAAATTTAATACATAAACAATATGTAAAACATAAATATTGTTGAATTGATTCAATTCAATTCAATTCAATTCGTCATGCATATTCCTCAAATGAAATTTTAGGCATAGGCATCGTGTTAAGCCCGTAGCTTTTCGTTGAATGTCGTGGCATATCTTGGCAATTATGGCATATGGTGTGTGTGGTGCCATAAAATTGGATTTATTATGTTCGTAAGGCAAAGCTTTTCGTGTACTGGTCATTAATATTGTGGTACAATAAATGAATAAACTTACACCGCTGATTATCTCTTGGCTGTAATAACGACTGGAGCATATCTGTAACAAAAAGTGTATTTATTTAAATCTCACCAAAAACATAAATGTAAATGTGCAGGCGCGTGCCTGTGCGGTTTCTAACAGCAAAACAACGATCTCGTGAAAGTGTTTGTGTCGACACATAGGCGCGTCCATAGATTTTTATTCTTGTATAATGTAGATAGTTCTCTTGCCATCCAACTCTCACACTGTAAAAGTATCTCTGAATAGATTTACTCTAATTTCATCAAAACCTAGTTTTATTGCTGCTACCATACTGTGCCTAAACACAATACAGTAAAAAAGGTGATAATATTACACTCGGCGCTGGCTAGCCAGTTCCTTTGCTTGAACTTGGCTTGACACGCTGCCTGACATGTGTCTAGATGTATATTTTGGACCCTAAGTTTTTAAATAGGTAATACTTAAGGTAAACTACATCAGTTGGACTTCAGGTTCAAATCCCGTATAGGGCAAATGTTAGTATGATGATGATGAGCATGAACATTTATATTACTACAATAACCGTTTCGCTAACATACTTTTATAATGCGAACAGCTAGGGACTGGAATTTGCTGCCTTCTGCTGTGTTTCCCGAACACTATAATCCGGGCATTTTCAAGGCGAGAGTGAATAGGCACTTACAGGGCACGCATGTACCATCCTATACTGCACCTCACTTAACATCAGATGCGATTGCGGTCAAATACCTTGTTCTGCATTAAGAAAAACTGTTCATTGGAGTTTAGAGAATAAGTTAAATATGTACCAGTAGTTTTATATGTTCACGGTGGACCGACGATAGTGAAGATCGCTGAAGCACCGGGATATGGGTAGCAGGCTAGGACCGTTTGTTGTGGAAATTCTTTGTCTGTTCCCAGCAGTGGGCGACCTGGCTGAAACCGAAATATATTGTGTAATGCGAATCTATCTAAATATAATATCGTTATCGCCCTTGCTTATTTTGGGGCAGTATCCGAAAAAATTGGTTCATGATTTTTATCTCGTTTATGTCGAAATGAAAATACTAATCAACCTGAAAATATGTCAGCTTTTCTCTCTTCTCGATCCAATTTTATTCCACGCAGTAGGGTTGGGCTTTTTGATGAATAAGGAGGAAAATTTCCCATTTATTTTTATTGCTGGCAGCTTAATGAGCTATGTAACAACCTTCTCGCTAAACCACAATGAAAGTAAGGAGGCGGGATCACAATTTAAAATGAAATTTTTGATTTTAGAACGCAGCAATTTAAATTTCGAATCCATTTGAATAAATCTTTGCTAACGGCTACAAACCTAAAGAGGAAACGTAAGGAACTATTAATCTCTCTACGGTAAATCCCCGTCTTGATAGTCCCCTATAAATAGCGGTACTTTTTATCTAAATAGCAATGGTATTTATCTATTAAAAGTAATCTTATAAGAGCTGAAATTCATCAAAGATTTTTTTAACATGGAGGTAATTATTTGCATATGTATTTTTGCATGGAATTTAGAATCCTAATATCTCAAAATACGTCGATAGTAAGAGCAATATTTTTTTTAACGTTCTTTTTGGGCGATAGCGCTGGCGTATAATCTACCTCGTCAATACCTTTGCGCGGAATATTAACTAGGCTGGTTTTACGACCTTAGCCTCTGGAATCATCCGAGAATTTTAAAAAAGATAGCTCCAACCCGGCTTTTCGGAGTCCAAGGATAATATTCAGGAAAGATTCCCTAACTACCTCAGCAGTTCGATATAAAAGAAAGAGGTTTTACTTTTAAAACATGGTCTCATCATCTTTATTAGATTAATTATTAACAAAACATGCAAGTTAGTGTAATGATACGGTTTCACAATTTGTTTTCAGTAAATTAACAGTCATATTTCCGTGCTTGAAAGAGGTTTTGTAAAAAATATTATTGACAGGTAACAATCTGTAAGTCTAGATATTAGCACGTCACTACCTTGTTTAATATACCACGCAATTTTGTATACCCATTCTTATAAGATACACCATACAAGAATACATGGTAAATTCAGTGAACTGCTCCTGAATCGAATGTACCTACTACTGCTATTTCTATTTTATTTATATTAACCGGCAGACAGTGGTGACTGAGTATGTTGCGGCGCTTCTTGATGACGATTTGTAAGAACTATTTATTAGTCTAAACAAATAAAGAAATTTTGACTTTGACTTTGACTTTAATAGCTCACAAGATAGGTCTCCATAATGATGTTCACTATCCGTAGTACATATTTTCATAAAAGTTATTTAAACCTTTGTTTAGTCCTGTCATTGGCTTTGCATTGGAGTGAAGTTGAATCTTAACTTCGAACTCCTGCTATGTTCTTCTGATTAATTTCGTTGCGGGTCCAATGATAGTTTAACTTCCCCCCGGCACCAAATTGAGCTTAATTGGTTGGGCTTTTATTGGCGGTCAAGCTGTAGATCCTGGCTACACAAGAGTTGCAAGTCTCGTAATGTTTCAGTATTAAAATGTACATGATTATGTCCCATTTCGTTCTTAAATCCATAAAAATATTCGTAAGTCTGTGTACCAAGAGTGTCAGAGGATAAAAAAGGTGAAATCTCCTGAATTTTAAACAGATTTCCTCACCTTTTGTGGGTCAACCCATAAAAAAGTAATCTATGAAACACCCAATTCACAATACACCCCGTTTCCAAGTTATGTAAATTGAAAACGATTTACATTAATATTTATTGGTTTTCTTAGGAGGATCTTATTTTTTGTGATGATGTTTATCCTTTTCAATGTAATCTGCTTCAAGTAACATCGACAGCACAATTCAGACTTTACATCTTGGTTGGTTGCAAAATGGCATAGGATTAGGAATATTACAATACGAATTATGATAATAATGCAGTCGGTTGGACACGTGATACGTAAGCTACGTTATTCATCATCATCATCATCATTTCAGCCATAGGACGTCCACTGCTGAACATAGGCCTCCTCCAATGCTTTCCATGTTGATCGATTGGTAGCGGCCTGCGTTCAGCGCTTCCCTGCTACCTTTACGATGTCGTCGGTCTACGTTATTTATACAGCTAAATTGGCACTGTAATTTGTAACATACCAGATAAGTCGTTCATTGTACCTACTTAACTTCTGTTATACATACACAATTATTGTTTTATCAAATGACAAAAATATGCCATTTATTTGTCTCCTGACTAGCCTTGCGTGCAGCTTGCTTGATTTTTTCATAAGACAGCTTTTTCCAGACACAAAAAGTTGCAGAGACGCGAGAATTACGTAAACTTGATATAAATGGTGAAAGAAAATTTACGATACCTTATAATACTTTTTCTGGATGTAAAGAGTTCCTTAGGGTCACATTATATTACAACGGATAAAACATATCGTGGACTTACAGCGGTTATACAAACTAAAATTTACGCGTGTCCCGGGATAAGTCTAAAAACTAACTATTGTGTTGCTTTTCTCCATTTTCTCTTGCAATCTATGAACACTGGAGTAAATTCCACTCAGTCGACATTATTTATTTAAAGCTCTGGAATTGTAAGCTCAACAAGAGATCAAAATACTCGAGTAATTTGCTGAGCAATGCAGAAACATTGTTCTTTCATTCTTTCAAGATTCATTATTTAAACAGAGCAATATTACTAGGTTTTAAAGTAGCTAACAGTAGAGATGATTGAAACTTGAGTTGGTCCCATATCAATTTGGTTAATTCTTAATGTTGTATTTTTTAGAATGTATATTTAAATGTAAGTATACATAGATGTTTTTCTCGTTATTAAGATTTATTTTGACTGACCAAAGAACTTTCACGTTCAAGATGATGAAAAAAGAGCATTAGGTAAACTTTAACTACACGATTACTTTAAAAATTTAGGACAAGACAAGCAGTCAAATATGTTTTAATATTTACAAGTTTCTACATAATTAATCGTCATGATATTTACATTTTCCAACGTATTTTGCAAAAAAGGCAAAACGTTTTTGAGCGGTTAGCATGTTTATTTCTACGAATGGCGCTCTTTACCTTTCCTCTTTCATTTGAAAATGAACGTTTTAATTAAAACAGGTCTTTATGCATTTTCCAAGTACCAGGAGGAAAGCGCTTTAATTTTATAATATCAGACGAATGTCGAAACGCGATACGGTGGTTTTACTACGTCACCATTTTTCTTCGTACCCAAATTCAAGTATGTTTCTGCTTTGTTTAAAAAAACAGAATTAGCTAAAATTTAGCTAAAAAGACTTTACCCGACTCACAAGTAGTATGGGAGACTTGAAATTTCAAGAGGGTAGAGAATTAGAGGGATCCTCTAAAGTTTAAATTTCCAACCCTCGAAAGGAAGTATCGTAAGATCGCGTTAGTTCTCGCACCGCCTGGTAAATTTTTTTTTGCATCTACATTTCTTAGACTAAAGACTAGGAAGATGCTAAAGTTAGTTAGTATTCTGTCCACTTAACTTATGCGATAATATGATAAAGCAATCTTTGAAAATAAAAATCAAAAAGACTGTGTTACTACTGTCATTTAGGTACCATCTCTCAGTCAAATTACAGAGATATTCGTACAGTCGAAACAAAACGTCTTCGTTACATTGAGATTTTCAGTTCATCCCTTAATAGACTGCCAGACAAAAATGTCTCAGCATTCTCCCATTCCGATATTTGTAATTTAAACGAAGTCTGGAGGAATCCCGGGATCCCGCGGGCTGGGATAATTGCATTCCAAATTCCAGACCTGCAGCTCTTTGCAGAGGTTATACTTATTATTGGAGGCATTCTTGACATTTGTCTTTATTTATTGTATTGTTACCTGTATTAGCATTTTACAGGCATTTTTAAAGGCAGCAGATGTGTTGTCCTGAAGTGGTAGCGGGAAAAGCTTTATTTGGGTCGTGCAAGTGCTCTGAAGAGATCCTACTCAAAATGTTTTGAGACGTTTAAATTTTGAAATTCCTTACATATCAAGAAGTCAAAATTTTGTCAGATAACTCTGCTTAACAGGATTTAGGTCTCGTAGTAAGAAACAGTGTTTATAAGTAGGTACCAAACAATTTAAAGAACTTACTTGATGTAATGTATCTGCTGAAATTCGTACAAGAGCTGCTTCCATTGTCTATTAGTTTAGTTTAGACTAAGAACAGACAAAGCCAATTTACATTTCATGAATTTCCTGAGCTTTACGTGAAGGATTTGCTTCCATTTACCGGATCCAAACATAAGACCATTGCATTTAAATTTTGAAACACTCGTAGCAACTTGTTACCAGAGTGATTTTACTACAGAAATATTTTTCGCAACAAAGCCAGTACGGCTAGCACGAAAAACTTTCGAGTTCGAATCGTTTGCGTATTTGAATCGCCATCAAAAGATTACGAAAACTACAACAGCGCCCTTTTAACGTGTTGTAAAGTGAACTAAGGCTGAGTTGCACCACCTAACTTTAACGGTAACTATGGCGATATCCGGTGCTTTTTGTACGGAGTTTGACAGATTTTTGACGTTTGTCAAAGTCAAAGTAAGATGGTGCAACCCACCCTTAGTATGAGAACTGGTTGCACGAAACTTATTTTGAGAATCAAAATTGTCACGTTATCGTTTAATTCGAAGATTGAGTATCGAATTTTGTCGAATACGCAAACGATTCGAAGACGAAAGTTGTATATGCTAGCTAGAGGCACTCAATAAAACATCTTTATTTACTACACCGTAGTGCACTCTGCTCGCTCTACATAAAGTTGGGTGTACACTGCAGTACGTATCGTAAGGCCCAGTTTACACTGCAGCGTAAACCGCAGTTTACATAAACAAACAAAAACGGTGATCCAGTCACGTCGCCGGTTTCCTGTCCTGCTCTAGCAAAATACCGCATCTAGGTCAGATATGTAGATCTAGGGACTGAAGCGTCGGCAAAGAATATGGCGACAGAGGGCTAAACTTGTGGAAAACAATCAGACGTAATGTATTGTGCATATTATTTGTATTCTGGAAAAAAATACAGATAAGCTTCATGCATTTCATGTCAATTAAAATGCTGTAGCTTCTTTTTCTTTTGATAATTCCAGATGCAGTTGCATCCTTGGGACAAAATAGTGTTAGACTGACATGACCTTTTTCGTCCGGACTGTGGTAAGAAAGTTTTATTACGTTTGTATGTTCTTCAGCCGTCATATTAATAAACTCCGCCACGTACGTATTGTAGGTAATATGTGTGATATTCTGTTGTATTCTTTTGATTAGTTTGTTTTGAAAAAAAATCATTTTAACGATTTAGTTAAATTCGTTACTCAATAACATATTAACTAACCTGCCCTAGATTCTAAGACTGAGTTGCACCGACTTACATTAACCGTAACTATGACAAACACTGGTGTAGTTTGTATGGACTTTGACAGATTTTTGACGTTAGCCAAGGTTAAAGTAAGATAGTGCAACACAGCTTAACTGTTTTTGTATGATTTACTAGCTTTCCGCCCGCGGCTTCGCCCGTGGTGAATTTTTCGGTTTTTGACACTCAGCAATAATGTGGCTTTCTATTGGTGAAAGAATTTTAAAAATCGGTTCAGTAGATCCCGAGATTACCCCTTACAATTTAACAAATATACAAACACACAAACTTTACCTCTTTTCTTTATAATATTAGTATAGTATAGATTTATGTATAAATAATTAATAGAATAACTATTTCGTAAAATGCGAGTTTCGCACGCTAGGTTCTTGCATTTTCATTCTCTGCCTAAGTTTTCAAGCTGTCAGTCTTAATCTATGTTGGATATGCATATCCGCGCTCCAAACCCAGCTTTGTTCTAGAGCTCTCCGCAATTTCTATCCACTTTGTGTAATTAGAAATGCCTTTTGAATCTTTTAACGCAGGACCGTAATAGCAGCTTAAGAATTTAAACGGGCTCTACGTTGCAACGATGTACTTAATGTTATTAACGATTGAAATTTTAAGAGATTTTTATTGTGTTAAACTTAAAAAAAATGATTATATGTTGAGGCTAAGAACAAAATACTATCCGCTCTTTCTAATGTCCTTTTAATTTTTAATGAAAATAAATTGTGTAGGTACGTATAATGGGTACATACTTTTACACACTCATTGTAAAGCATGTTGTAACTAATAAAATTTACATTGTGTGACCTTTATGTACTTTGTATCAATGCCTTATTGATCAATCCACTACCTACTACTTTTCTTTGTCTCATGCTCTATCAAAATCGTGCTCATTTGAAAGTTGCTATAGTTTATATCATACTAAGAATAGCAAAAAATGTTTCACATTCTAGATCTCAAAGCAATAAGGCTTCGATCACTGAACTGTAAAGACGGTTTCCGAACATAAAATATTTCCAAAGAGCTTCTTGATTCCTATTCTAAGGCAAATGTTTACGATTAAGCTCACAGCACAGTGCGAGAGAAGCTAACATAGCTTAGCTTATCTACGATATACATAGGCACTGTCACACCGAACTCTACATATTTTTGTGAGTGATTGTCACAGAGTATTTTGTATAGGCTTGCAACATTTCTGGATTGATTTCATCACACACTAAGGGTGGATTGCACCATCTTATTTTAACTTTAACAAATGTCAAAAGTCAAACACCGGTTATCGTAATAGTTACGGTTAAAGTAAGGTGGTGCAACTCAGAATAAAATTACCTACTAATACTCATTCTCAGTAACTATCACTGATACTCAGATCAGTATCCTGGCACAACTTATTACGCTGATGCTGAGCTGGGGACCATTTTGGAACATTGGTAAAGCCTGGTCCGTGAGCACGTAGAATCCCGTCATGTTGCTGTCGCGCTCGCACACTCACTGCGGGCGCGCGTCGCACAGTCGCGACAGCAATATAATTACGCGCGAGCGATAAGGATGAATAGCTTGGGGTCATTGGACGGGATTCTACGTGCTCACGGACCAGGCTTTACAAAGATAGCTTTAGGGTCAGGAAAATGAATAGGGTAGTGATTTTATCCTGGTTTTTGGTAGCCATACGGTAAAAATGATTTTCTGCAGAGACAGAAATTCATTCGGGAGAAGTCGCGGTCAAAAGCTAGTGGTATTTAAAATTAACTTAATAGTGCGCGGAATAGATCGCATTACCGGCACTAAAACTATCATACGATATTTTAGCATGGCTATTCGTGTCTTTACCGGCACTAAAGCCATAATAAGATATTTTAGCATAGCTAGTGTATTCTAAGCATTAGTTGATCAGCCTTAAGTATCGTAGCATTCGTATTCGTTTCCTTGCTTATCTCTTAACTTAACTACTCCGTCGCGTCGTCTAGACGGAAGCCTTAGCCTTGTGAACACTACACCCTTGGAGCACATTTGAGGATACGACCTTCTGGCTGTCCTTGTAGAGCGAATTAAGAATAGAGTATTAAATAATGTCTGGAACATTATTTCTCACTTGAAGAAATCGACTATCTTAATTTGGTATCTTCGATCTCTGATTTTCAAGAGCGAACTCGTATTTGAGTGTTACTTCTGGCTGGATATATGTATTTCGAACTATTAATTTCATTTTAGAAACCTCCTAACTATCAACATTCTACAATCATAATTTATAATAGAGAAGTCATGTCGTCGTAATTGATTTATAGTCTGCTAAATTTTATACAGTCTTTTAAACCAAAAGATATCTATTATTCCTTTAAATGTTTTCTAACTTCTACGAAGTCTCCTCAGAAATAGAATCAGATTCGTTTTAATTTCCAGAGATTCAATGGAAAATTTTGAAATACGTATTCTAAGAGCAAAGTTCTCATCATAAGACTTCATATCTTTTTAATTTGTTTTAGAAATAAACAAACAAATCGAATTTTAATATCTATCCAAATTTTCTGCCTCGTGGCAGTCCCAATAAACATTGTCACAAAATCAGAAGGTTTCTTTGATATCTTTTGTAACGGTTGACCTCTGTCAGGTCGAATTTAAAAGCAATATCAATTTCGAAAAGGTTTTCCTTTGAGTGTTATCAGTGGTTTGAATTTTGATTTGAATGAAACCGAGGTTGTTTAAAGTGGGAAATTGAAAAAGAAATTCATAACAACCAAGTCAATTATAAAAGTTTTAAAATGTTATCATCAATATTCATCATATTTAGGCTTCTAGGTGACTAGGATTGAAACAATACAAGTAATAATAATAAACTCATTATACACGGTTGTGACGTAAATTAAATAACCTAGTGGTCTAAAGCAAAAGGGTCGACGATACACTGTACACTGAGGTACCACATACCAGTATTTAAAAAAATATAATTATTATGTTAAAGGGTGTTCAAAAAGTAAAAATTTGCTAGTAGTGAATATTGAATTTCGAAACAAACTTGTTTATTAAAATTCAGTTTGTAAAAAAAAATACTGGAATCCTTAGTTAATACATAAATGTAATCAAATTTGTAACGCAAGGTACCAATTTAAAAAAATATATTTTTTGAACAACCTTGAATTTTTTTTTAAATACTGTGGTACCTCAGTGTATCTGTTACGGTCAAAGTGATAAATCTGAAAATTATGAATAATCGCCGGTTATTATGAATAATTACCGCATGATTTGGTAAATGTGATTAATATGAGGTCATTTATGTGTGTATAAAACTAAATAGGCGGCTTAGGGGTGGCCCAAGGGCCACCCCCGCCGCACCTTAACCTATTTTTCACTTTAAAACAAAATATTATGTTACAGGCATCATGGAAAAGTAATATTATGCAAGAAACTTTCCAAACTCACTATGCCAAATTATATTAATATTATGATATCAAAACGTTCAAAAGTTTGGCTGTACACGAGCACGTACACAAGATGTTGTTCTCTTTTATGCAATTTGTTAGTACTAAGGTTGAATTAATTAATAATCACTATTAAATGTGATTAATTTATCACTTTTACCACGACTGTCGGTAATTATTCATAATAGCCGGTTATTATTAATAATTTTCAATTTATCACATTAACCGTAACATATCGACCCCTTTGCTTTGGACCACTATTTACGACACAACCTGTATGTATTGTATCGTTCGTTCGTTTCAGCCAAATGTATTGTATAAATCGCCTAAAAACCTACAATAGGCTTCTAGGTGACCTATTAATTGAACTTGGCTTGACATGCTATCTTCTGTCTAGATAAGACACCTCCGACTCTAATTTTAGTTTCGTCTAAAAATTGAGTTGGGAGATAATACTTACCTTCTCCAATAGTATCAATTTCTCTAGACTAGATAAATACTTTTGTATGGCAGTAATACATATATGTAGCTAACACCAAAAAATTCGTACAACTTCCCCTCTCTGGTCCCTTTTAAGATTTATTTATGTCCTTTTCCAGATCTAAGCAGATAAGCGGTTTAGGCGAGAAAATGTTGCCAACTTAAGGTTTTACAATATTTTTGCGCTTAGTACGAGTATGTACGAGTTTAAATCCGTTGTCTGGTACCCATAGTAAGCTCTACTTAGTTTGGGTTTATGTCCATCCAATAATAGTTATATTTACAATATGTACCTATGTAGTGTGGTGTTTGGCATAATAGAATTCCAATATATTTTTTATCCACAACGAGGAATCTCTTGGCCTGTATCTCACGATAAGTGACGATCAGGCCGAAGGTGGAAGCGAGCTTCACCCGGAATCCTCAACCACGGAGGAACTGGCTACCTATCTTACCTCTAACTGGCGGAACACAACAATGCTGTTAACATTGTTGTTATGGCGACAGACTTAGGTAAGATGGTGTTAGCTAGTCAGGCGGACTTAGAACAACCGAACTGAACAACAACCAAACCGAACAGAAAAATCTGCCCCCACTCGGAAACGAACCCGGGACCTCTGCGTCTGAAGCAGGTGGTCTTACCACTAGACCATAGAGGTGGTGTATTATTTATTTCGTTAAATAATTTCAGATCCCAATTTGATACTGTGATTGATACATGGGTTATAATGCCAAAATATCCACACACACAGCACAGCAATTGAAATTAGTTTGTATATATTTGGAGAACCGTTTAACGACAGATTAAGAAATTGGCGTTCTTCCATGGCAACTATAATAACCTTGAATCGCTATTAAAAGCGGTCTAATCGACGATTAACGTGCATCGGTGCATCCAAGGCGAGGTTTTGTACCAGGAGCGTATAATTTTCAAGGATATCTGATTTATTTTTATATCAAGGTTAATCTTTATTTATTCCAAAGTTGAGAAAGGTGAGCTAAAAATGATAAGGTAAACCTCATCAATTGACTTACTTTTTATCTATCTCAGATTACTGTTGATTCAAAGCTTACGAGTATAATGAGTTTGTAAGACCAAAGTGATATCTGGGGGCACGGCAGTGCCCCCACCAAGTCGAGCAAAAAAGCGGCACGGCCGTACCATCCTTTTCTCGAAGCAATTCAGGCCATTTTCGACCGCCTGTAACTTCGTTGTGGATAAAACTAGAAGGCTGAATTTTCATTAGCTATGCAGGCATTGTAAAGACACGGTATATTTAAAATTTCATTCAATTTGAACCAGTAGTTCAAGAATTATAACGGGTCAAAGTTACTTAATTTTGTCACTCACTGACTCACTGACTGACTCACCGATCATCAAAATTCTAAGGCACTTCTAGCAGACCTAGAAGCTTCAAATTTGGAATATAAGTAGTGTTTGGTGTATGAATCAAGGAAAAACTAAAATATTTGGGGGCACGGTAGTGCAACCGCCAAGTCGAGTAAAATTTTTCAATTTCGGTCCAGTTTTCTAGATACATAACTGCTGTCTACAAAATACAAAAAGAAATGAGATTTGGGGGCACGGTAGTGCAACCGCCAAGTCGAGTAAAATTTTTCAATTTCGGTCCAGTTTTCTAGATACATAACTGCTGTCTACAAAATACAAAAAGAAATGAGATCCCATCAAAAACAATACTTGTAAAAAAAACCAAGTCTCGCAACTCAGTTGTTCTACGGTAAAAAGTTGTGAGATCCATGTAATACCAAGTCCAGGCCAGGAAATCTTTAACGTTTTACATAAATATATTGACTTGGCCATCGCATGAAAACACGTGTAAATTAAATTATTTAGTGCGATGGCCAAGTCAATAATTTATGTAAAACGTTAAAGATTTCCTGGCCTGGACTTGGTATTACATGGATCTCACAACTTTTTACCGTAGAACAACTGAGTTGCGAGACTTGGTTTTTTTTACAAGTATTGTTTTTGATGGGATTTTTCTTTTAGAATAATGTGCTTTAAAAAATATTCTTCTTCTTCTTTTCTTGTCGACAACAAACCTACACAGTGTTAGCCCAAAACTCCGCCACAAGAGTGGCGTTGTCAGTAGCACTCATCAAATCCTCCTGAGTGCAGTTGCTTGGTTACTCAGGGCATGACATCAGGTGCTTCATCGACTGGGGAACAAAACCGCACCTGCACTCCATTTTTAAGCCATTCAAGAATCCCCACCTGACCAGATTGTCCCTACTACGGCCAACCTGCGTCCGAAGTCTATTTAAAGACTTCCAGGTAAGCCAGGGGAGCTCATGTCCAGGTGGAGGACTCTTAGACATGGGGACAAAAGGGCAGGGGAGATCAGCTCTCTCGCGCCATAACCTGCATCTCTCTTTAATTTGACCGATCGTCATGAAGGAGAGGGGACACACTTTTTACGAAATTGCTTCGGCTTTTTAGCCTTTGAGGCACAGGGTCGTAATTGAAAAGTGGGTACCGTGTGTCACTCAGCATGGCCGATTTCTCGGAGGAGGCCGCGACGGCTCTGCGGATCTCTGGGGGCGCTATTCCAGCCAGCGGATACAGCATTTGTACCGGTTAAAATTATTGGTAATGGTAATAGATAACGATAGTTGCAACGCCAAACTTTCAGTTGGCAAAGCTTTTGAAAAAAGCTCCTATATGTATAAAGTAGCTTTAAGCGACACTGTGGAAATGTTTCCTTTAAACAATTACTAAATCTATTTATTTATATGAATACCTATGTAAGGAGTACTGTCTAAAAAGAAAAGTCTTACAATTAATTTAGAATTTAAATTTATTTAATTAATAAGTGTCATAAATTGAGTGAAACAAAATATTTATGCCTAATATGGAATGATGAATTGTATCCAACTTTCTATAAGAGAACGAATTCTATGAAATTGGAACTTTTTAAATTTATTTTAACATTTGTACGGAATATTTTATTAAATTAATATCGAATGTATTCAAAATTTATAAAATTTTTCTAATATTTCTCTCATAGTAAGTTTGTAGTCTTAAGAATAATAAAACACTGTTTCTAAATAATTGAGTTATTTTTTTCTAACGTAGTAAGTATATTATTTATTTTCCAATATAAGGACACATCCATACCGAGTGTTAAGAAAATTTAATTTTACTGATGGATGTAATATAAAGTTTACGATGTGTGATTATTAATATTTGGCAACCATTATATATTTTCTGTATGCTTGTGTCCCTACAGTACGAAATCTATTAAATATATGAAACTTTAAAAAGATAAAAATTTAAAAATTGTAACAGTATTTTTGCCTAGTATTTGGAATGTGTTTACAAATGTTAAGATTAAAGTTTCTAGACTTCCAATAACGTCGAATTAAATATTTTAAACGAAAATTTTCACTAATTAATACAGATTTGTTATGAAATTGTGATATTATAAAAAATTGAAATATAGCTAATCACGACAAAGTGCAATGCATTACGAGTGTATAGTTCAAAAATGCGCAAAAGCGTTCATAAAAATGTTTTCACGACATCGAAACTGCATAAAAAAGTATATCTACCACGTTTGAGCGCACGACACCAAAACTTTAATAAACATTAATCTTAACACACCGAAATTATACATCTACTCAAAATGATAGTTTTAGTTTAGATTCCGTTCATCACAGAAGTTCTCAATGTCAGAAAGCTCAGCATCAAGCGACGTAGCCTTCTTTATAATAATTTCACTTTTGTTCCTTAGTTGATCGACTGTATTTCATTGTTACTTAATAAAATCGCTTTGGTATGGATCACAAGTCAGGTCAAGAGGCTCACTAAATTTTGGTAGACAAAGGACTTGGTTCGGAGGTTCCAGACTAAAATATCTCAAACTATTATTCCAACTTATTTATACTTCTACTAAAATAACTTTAATACAGTTTTGATTAATTAATTTACAAGATAAGATAAATTTCACGAATAGCTTGTGCCAGATATACAGGGTGTTAGGTAAATGGGTATATGAGCGGACACTAGCCCATGTTAACATGGTCACATAAATGGTAAGGTGAAGTCAGAAAATTGATATCTTCATTTTAATTATTTTAATTTTCATATAAATCGGATTTTATAAAATTTATTTTGTATGAAAATTTAAAAAAATAAAATGATGATATCAAATTTCTGACTTCACCATACCATTTATATGACCATGTTAACATGGGCTAGTGTCGGCTCATATACCCATTTACCTAACACCCTGTAGTTTTGGAAATATTGTTAGTCGGCATCTCCGAATCAAGTAATTGAACAACAAAATTTATTATTAATCTGTTTTGAATTTGAATAAATTACTCTATGGACTATTTAACCGACGAATTATCGAAGTATCAGAGAGTCAGCCTCTTGGTTAATATTATGTATGGAAGGTATTCATGAAGGCTTTCTTACGAGTAGACAAGGATGAGATCTACAGACGGGTGACGTATTTACATATGCCTTAATATACTTAAGTCTACACCTAAGTACAAAAGTAGTATAGGCACAAGAAATTTCATAATCAAAGTGTGCACTCACTATTATTTGCGCTATAGTGCAGATACAGTCGGCTACCGGAGTTATTGGCTGAACGATTCTTGATCATTGTATTTTTTTTTCTTTTAATAGTCTAGATATTGCAAAGAAAAGATCCACGTGCAAATGACATCTTTTCTCTTCACCAATCTTTGTATTTCGAGGAAATCTAGACTATAATTACTTCAATTCAACATTAATATACACTATAGTACAAGTTTTCGTCCAGCCAGTAATTCTTCAAATTGAGACAAATCCACATTTAGCAAAAATGACTCTAGTACAACACCATGTTCATGTTTTATTTTTCTAGTCAATTTGCACTCTACATAGGCAAACACAGACATTTTCTATTATATTTCTGTGCAGTACACCCTGTATCATTTATTTCTGGGCACTATTTTTTCATTTCCGCTCAGTGTGAATATGCCTTTATGTATTTTAACAGTCCAATCCAATGAATGAATAATATTTATTAATTTCAATACTAGAAATCTGTAAAATGTTGACAAGGTTTTCACCAACTTCACAAATTTTAAGTACTGACCATTTATGAAATATACTTATTGAGTAAAATTTTAAAATCTAATTTAATATATCAACCATTTTCAATAAATACTAATATAGTAAATCCAATGAATGCATTTCGTACCACGAGAGCGGCTTCAAACGATATTCAAAAAGTCGGTTCTTTAAAAAGATTACATAACTATTGTTAAAAATTCTAAATTTTAGAGTTAGTTATTTTAAAATGTGTTATTATAATTTAAATTTAAGTTAGGACTGTTATACAATTCCGTGACGAACGCGACTCGCTCCATAGATTCACCGTTACACGTAGATTAGACACTCACAAGCTAGCTCGTTCTAGACATCAAGGTACAAACTATGGTAGTGTTGGAAAAATATCAGAAAGTTTCTCTCTCTTTACAGGTAACTGGTTTATTCATAATTCAACTGCTATAGATCAGAGTGAGTGAGTGAGTTTGATCCGAGCAATCCGAGCGTCATTATTGTTGTGTGCGTATGCACTCATGGATAATTTAGTGTGTACAGATAACACACAAACATTAACGGTGTGGCGCGTTTTCTTGGATAAAAAGGTCTATACTGCGTTTAGTAGGCCTTATAAAATAGTAGATGCATGTTACTTACTTATCGATTTTGGAAGGTTTACATTGTCTTTACTACTTTGAACCATTAATCAATGTTTTGATTTTCGGCCAAATATTATTCTTGAGAATTTTAAGAATTACTTAAAACCTCAAAGGCTCAGACCGAGCTAGAAACTCTTTTGAAACATTTTGTGTTAATTAACTCTACCAATATTTCTGAGTATAGACTCTTACATAGTAACTACTTAAGTCACAGCAAACAGTTTTTAACTTAAGTTATTATCATACTGTATTTGTACAATTGTCATCCACCCATCGTGCTACATTTTACTTTATAGATCGTTTCATCCACGAAGATGCGCCCCACCATTCTTCCGCTAATGTTTGAGTGTTATCGGTACACGCTAAAATTATCCATGAGTGCACACGCACACTACAATAATGACACTCGGATTGCTCGGATCGAACTCTCCGCACCCCGCGCTTCCCTTCACCAAAAAATAGTGGGGCGCGTCTTCATGGATAAAACAATCTATAAATATTTCACATTTCTAACTGCGGAAATCTTGTTATTTTCCCAACACAATCTTATGATTATAGTAAATTATCGACAAAAATTGTGCTATTACGTTATACAATACTCGTGAAACAGTTTCTTAATAAGGCAATGTTTTATAGACAGCACTTACGCTAGGACTATGTTTAGAGATCAAAAAATACTTAGGGGACTTGGTAAACTTGTTGGTAGTTGACTAAAGTAATTAAATTACTAACAAATAAAATGTATATTAAAATAAAATAATACGAAGCTTTGCCTAAAACCTTTTCTCTCTTTTATTTTAGGAAAGCTTTGGCATGTAAGCTTATTATTTCCAGCTTCCATTTTCCAAAGGTTCAATCCATCTAGACAACTTTTTGCCGAAGGCTTTGTTCGTCTCTTTTTTAAAGCACTTTCAGATGGTTACGTTATAAAATAACTTCATATTCCCAATATTAGCTCTTTAGTTTTAACTGTGCGTTGAAGTTTATGATTTCAGTTACAGTTAGTTAGTTATAGCATTCTTTACTGAATCAAGGTTTTTCCAGCACTAAATTCCAAAAACCAAATAAAAGAGCCATAACATCTTTCATAGCCCGAATAGTTCTTGCCAGCTAGTTATTCGTTTAATCAAAGTTAATGCCAGTGCTTTGGTCTTAATGGCTTCGTTACAGAGCCATTGTTCCACCGCAAATAATTACGATCTAGCCTGGACTGAACAGCCAGACCACTCGTAACTGAACGCTTGTTATGGAGTCAATTAGTCAATACAATGCAACCCAGATTTCAATTAAGATATCAACAATCCAGGCCAAAATATTTCAGCAAAATAATTTAAGTTTCGATGCCAATTAAAATTTTTAGTTATGGTTCAACAATATAGATGGAAATTGTGGTAATAAATTCACTAAATTACACACAATTTTAATGGAAACACGTTTAAAACTTTTTTAAATGTTACGTTAGGTCATTATACTTTTACGTTGTTAGACTTTTTTATGGAAAAGTACTGAAATATTCGAGACCTTTTTAGGAAACTTACGTAATGCCACTTTTATTAAAAGGTGTTGCTGAATGCTTTGAAAATTAAAAACTATGATATAGCTGAGGGAAGATTCATAGTCAGTCTACACATACATATGATGTCAAAGGTTGTATGACTCAGAACCTAGTCATAGTAATAGGGTTAAAAGCGTATAACTTTGTTGTAGATCCATAACATTAGCCGTGTATAGCTAACCTTTAACTGTAGTTCATATATTTATAGTTACTGACTCAGTCTGGCTTTTTCCACTAAAAAGGAATTCTAGCTAAATATAGAAAGGAATGTAATTCTTTAACTTCAGATTCATTTTCAGTGTAACCCACATTTACCAAGAAAAGTTAGCCTTTCTCTACCCACGATTTCTACAAGGCAGAATTTTTCATTGATTTGATTATCTTGGTTTTCAACACTTCACAAAAATGCTTTGCACATATTTGATAACCATTATGTTACCTTTAATTAATATGTGTAACATTGAGGATATCATCCTACTATAAAATAACTAAAATACAACCAACTAATAATCATTTTGGATTCATTAAGATAATTCGAAGAAGAATGATTGATTTGCTGGGACAAATATTTGACAACATACATAATTAAACATAATTTTAAAGATCACATTGAAAAATACTTAAAAGATAATAAATAAAGGTAATCGCGTGGATTTTCACAACCCTGATGTCACAATGAGGCTTTAAGAGCTAAAATTAGTAATAAATAGTTATTTTAAATAAGTAGATACAATCCTCAAGTTTACCATGTCCTCTAATATGTAGAAGAGAAGGAGATAAAGCGGAGATAAAATCTCCGCTAAAATTACAAGTAGAAGAGAAATTTAAATGGGGTGAAACAAACAATGAAAATTTGAGCATCGTGAAGCTAAGCTCGTGTCTTTGTGAAAGCTTAATAATATCATGTTAGTATACATACATATAATTTGACATCTCGTTTGACTGTTAGTCTTGTGGGAATAATATTCACAGCCTCAAATAAAATTAAAACGTTAAACGGTAAGAATATCATAAAATGCTAGAGACAACTTAATTTTAAAATCCTCATAGAGATAACAATCAAGCAAAACATCAAAGTAACATAAAATTAACACTGTAAAAGTTCTGAATTATCAAAGTAAGTACGAAAGGTAACGTCAATTATGAAATATTTGAAATCGGTAAGAAAGTTTACAAAATTATTGCCATTTCAAACTTTTGGCACGATTCTGTGTAGTATTCGTAAAGTATACAATAACTTAAAACTGATACAGGTAAAGATCTTGCTTTAATTTTGAAACCTTCGGTCAAAACTTTTGTAGACAAGGTATGTAAAACAATTATAGATAAATCCACGTATGTGTAAAAAAGTGAAGTTAACAGACAGGTCAAACGAACAGTAATTAATATCGTACTTACAAAATGTTTAGATACAAGAACAGTATATAACAATCAGTCTCAAGCCAATACACACGGAATGTCAATCGTAATTAATTAATTAAATATACACGACGACATCTCATTTATTATTGCAACCATTGGAATTCGAGATTAAAGATGGACGTCACAAACCAGAGAACTACATCGTCGAAATGGAATAGTGCACACACATATTGCGGTTGCAATTATAAATGTGACGTGTATCTTACTGCTAAAATCTACCGAAGAGTTGGTCCGCCTGTTAAAATATAGAAGCGTTTCGAAAACTCAAATAAAACGTCCATTGAGACACCGCCGACGAAGCCTAAGCTCACTCTTAGAGATAACGAAGTAGCGGAACGTTTGAAAGATACGAATACTTGTAGGCGTCAAACAACCGCGAAAACACTCCCGATCACAATAGATTTAGAGTTCAATTCACTTTCACCATTAGTCACTCACATAAAGACGAAGACGAAGATGCAGGGGTTTCGGCAATTCACTGATCCCGAACTTATCGCTTAGAGTTTCAAATGAAACGGCAGGCAACAAACTAAGACGAGCGTTTCAATTAGGTATTCCCCACGCGGAGGTCGATAAGACAAATGCCTCGGCACTCGACCGGAATGGCAATCAGGGTTGGAAACAGTTCGGAATCAATGATTTGTCGAAATTTAGCCTGCTCACATCCGCGACATGATCATGTAGCGTCCGTCCGCGAGGAGCTCCCTGGTGTCGGACGGCGAGCCGGGGCTTAGGCTCGGGGCCACCGACGGCGTCGAGTACGTGTCTTTGTTGAATCTGCCCAGTCTCCTGTCATTCTCCGAAGCGACAGAGATCTCCTCCTCAGCAATTTGCTCCAGTGGCGAATCTCGCAGAGCATCGCCGTTCAGCGCGAGAGCATTGACAAACCCGTGAGCTCGGTCAGGGGGCGGCTCGGTGTAGGT